>NC_136065.1:471830606-472430606 GCF_964261635.1 Lissotriton helveticus
CACACTGAAGGCTCACAATCCCTCACATCACATACACACACAAACAAACACACACCCTGGGTGTAGCCACAAACACAACACACACACAGGGATGCCTCAACAGATGCCTGCACAAGAACAACACACAAACACTACAGGAACACATACTGAACTCCAACAGAAACAGACATACCCTGTCATCCAAACTGGGGAAAAGCAACGGGAGCACAGCCACAACAGGAATACACAATATCATCACTCAGGAACAAAACACACACACCATAACACAAATCACACAAGAAGTGCATCTAGACAAACACACACTGCCACATCAAACCGACCACAGATGCACATGAAACCCTAATCAACAAACACCACAAGGCATCATGGGATGCACATCAGGCAATGCCAAGGCCCCATACACACAACACTGCATGCTCAACAAGCAGTGTGTGCATAACAAGCACAACAGCCACACACACACATGATTGACACAACCTCATCACACACACCACAAATCAGCACTGCACAAATACAACAGCACACCCAGGAACTGAAGCAATACCACAACCAACACCCACACATCCAACACAACAACTACACATGCACCATTCTGAGATACAAGAGCCCAGCTACCTCCACCGGAGCACTGGCCAGCACACACAGCTGAAGTGCACATGACCACCACAGAATGACCAATAGCACAAGGACAGCACACATAAACCATTGGGGCAATGTCCAGAGTGGAATAACACTTATGGCCCAGGAACTGCACCACAAAGCACAAGCCCACAAATGAAGTGATGTGGAGGCACACACACATGGAAACCAAGGGGTCAGCACACATCAAAGTGAAACAGCCTGCATGTCAGTACCAGACATGTAAGGGGTGTGACACACACAAATAGAGGGACGGAACACCCACAATGGCCAGGCACAAGTGCACACATAGGGGATGGCCTAAAACCACACACACCATTCCATACAGGAGTCGAAAAAGCACCATGTGCCTGCAATGCATGACAAACACAAACACAATGCCAGTGTGGAGCAGCAGGGCCACACAGACTACACAAAAACACCCAGGACACATTGAGGATCAATCATACACAACACTGATGTGCAACTCCCACACTTTGCACACTTCAAAATTACAAACACAACAAGGAGGAGTCACACACAACACCATGGACACACCAACACACATCACAGTGCACTACAAACAGCTCACACAAGTGCATACAATCCCCTACACAGGGCAAGACAAAACAAACAACAGGAATACAACTCCTGGGTGACACATGTGTGTCCCTCACAATACAGGGGCACACATACATCCACTACAAACTGACACCCTTCACACTGCACACCTCTGCTACACCCAAGACCACGCATCTCATGTAGGCCATGGTACCAGGACCAAGGGCCAACACAAGATGACCATACACATACAAGGCTGGGCACACAGAAAGGAATCCACACACATACTTCATGACATATCCCAGCCAGCTTATAAACATTTGCACAGCATCACACCCTGTGCTGGCAGTGTCTCCCAACCTGACATGTGAACAGTGTAGGCAACAATAGCAAATCACTAACAAGATAACTGCATGGCAGGTAAAATAGCCATCACAGATTGCACTATTTGCAGGGTCAGAATGGACTGAAGACCCTGTCACCCCTGTCTAAAAATCTGATGTCTGCAAAGAGCCTTGCAATGTTGAAGTGATACATAGAGCATGGTGCACAGGCAATCAAATGCGAACAGAAACAGAACTTTAATCAGCAAGGACACTGACAAAACACACTACAGAAGTAACTGTATTTATTCACATATTGCACAGATGTAGCGGTACAACAATAGTAGACAACAGCAAAGCACAAAATGATGTACAAATGCAAGATACCATGCACAGGTGAAACACAAACAGGAAGGCCAGTGTCCATAGCACAGGGGGGAGGCCAACAGAGCAGAGCAACAGGGCCAGTGTCCATAGCACAGGGGAGAGTAGAGCACAGCAGAGCAACAGGGCCAGTGTCCATAGCACAGGGGAGAGGCCAACACAGCAGAGCAACAGGGCCAGTGTCAATGGCAGGGTGCACAGCAAGTAGACGAGAGGCTGCACAGGGGAGAGTAGAGCACAGCAGAGCAACAGGGCCAGTGTCCATAGCACAGGGGAGAGGTCAACACAGCAGAGCAACACGGCCAGTGTCCGTGGCAGGGTGCACAGCAAGTATACGAGAGGCTGCACAGGGGAGAGTACAGCACAGCAGAGCAACAGGGCCAGTGTCCATAGCACAGGGGAGAGGCCAACACAGCATAGCAACAGGGCCAGTGTCCATGGCAGGGTGCACAGCAAGTAGACGAGAGGCTGCACAGGGGAGAGTACAACACAGCAGAGCAACAGGGCCAGTGTCCATAGCACAGGGGAGAGTACAGCACAGTAGAGCAACAGGCCAGTGTCCATAGCACAGGGGAGAGGCCAACACAGCAGAGCACCAGGGCCAGTGTCCATGGCAGGGTACACAGCAAGTAGACGAGAGGCTGCACAGGGGAGAGTACAGCACAGCAGAGCACCAGGGCCAGCAACACACCCATGTTCGAAACAATGTTGAGGACTAGCACACCTGTATGAGGCACAGGCGTATGAGGGTGATGTCAACTCACTCCTGGCTGTCATGCGGACTTGTACCTGGCTGTGTGTCAGGGACAGCAGGCCCACTTGACTGTGGTGACAGAGGCCCAGGGGCTGTGGGGCTAACAGTGGCTTGGCAAGCTGGAGGGCTGTGTGGCCCAGGTGGCATAATGGCACGTGGAGGTGGAGTCATGCGGACCTCTGACACAGTGTGGGTGGGAGAGGTTGGAGGGGTGCCCTTCCACTTTTTGGGAATATGAAATGGCATCCCTGTCTTGGGTTGATGGGAAGTGGTGATGACACAACAGGCACACACCTCAACTGTCCCACATCAGGTGCAGACACTGGCACAACCTCTGGAGATGTGCTGGATCCCGCGGAATGCTTGGTCTGGCTACGTCTCTGGACCACCTTCCCCTCTTTGCCAGGTGTACCCCCTACCGTGCCCTCCTTTGCCTTCTTGCCAGGGGTGGTCTCTACAGTGCCCTCCTTTGCCTTCTTGCCAGGGGTGGTCTCTACAGTGCCCTACTCCACCTGCATCAAAGGACGTGGATTTGGGGTAGATGTTTTAGGTGGATGTGTCCCTGTGCTCTTCCTAGGTGTACCCCTGACGTGCAACACCTCCTTAGTGGGCACAGACAATGCATTGGTAGGTTTGTGTGATGTTTTAGTGACAGGAGAGTCTTTTGCTGGTGATGCCTCTGCGGCATGGGAGCTGATGTCTGCCTGATTGCTCTTCTGGCCTTGCTCTTCCCTGACTGGCTCTTGTCTGTGTATTCTGGGGTGGCCATGCTATTCAGTGGGGATGGTGTCAGTGGGCAGGAGTGTTTGGCTTGTGTCTGTTGTGTGCTCCTTGTGCTGCACCTTTTCGTTGACGCAGGCGAACCTTGCACACTGTCATCTGATGTGGCCACTGACTGGGGGGTGGACAAAGGCACCTGAGCTGCAATGGGAGCATGTGCCTGTTGAAGGGCTGACGTGACTGTGGATGGCAACGCCTGGACTATACGGTGTAGCCCCCCCACGTCAGAGTGTATGCCGTCCTGTGGAAAAGTCAGCCCATATCGCACCCGATGCCCAGGCTGCTGGTGCAGGGCGACTCTTCGTTTCCATCTTGAATAATTACCAAATAAAGAGACGGGCGCTGGAGGCAGGAAAACAAGAACAGAGTTTATTACTCCAGAGGAGAGCATGTCATTTGGGACGCTCGCATAGTGTCTTCGGGAGGTGCTCTAACAAGTTTCTCTGAGGCTTCGTCTTTTATACACAGGTTTATGACACACACACATCCTCCATTACAATCAGGACATTGTAAAGTACAAAGATATTCCAACACGTGGCTACAGTAGGGGCCCTTATCCTCCATACAATAGGAGGGGGCTGTCATGCAGCTGAGTGTGCTGTTGATTCCGTTGGAATGTGTGCTCCTGATCGAATCTCAGGGGGTGGGGTGGTCATGATCAATAGTGGCTCCTTTCAAGAGAGGCGAGTGCATACAGTAGTGGGCAATAAACTGCATCCTCGGGCTAAGGGATGACCAGCGGTCCGTGCAAACAATTAGGTTCAGAGGAAGAGGTCATCAAAGGAGGGGTATTCATGGAGGGACAGGAGGTGTTGGCCAGGCGCGGGGTACGATTCTCAGAGACAGAGTCATACGGGAGGGGAGGGCTCGTGACTTGTGCATGTGATAGCGGGGGCGGTCAGGGTGCATGGGAGAAGCTTGCAGGGTCAGGGAAGGGGCGCTGGTGATCGATCGCAAACTGGGAGACCATGATACCTAAAAATGGCTGTGTGTATGTGTGTGCATGGGTCTATGCTAGCGGGATAACACAGTCAGTGTTTTAGCGATATTCGTTCTGCTTACAACAAGGGGTACAGTGAACACAAATGAACGCCGCTTATGTATATATATATAATGTCAATTTCAACAGTCGCCGCTTTTAAACATAGCTAGTACATTTGTGTTTACCCCAACTGATGGAGTGTACATATAGTCATGTGGGGCCAATGAAATAACGTTCGTCGAATGCTAGCAAATTGCGTGTAGCCATATGCAGTCGATACAATTGGCGAAATACGGTACATATGAATTTACATTCGCTGCGTTATTCATAGATCGGTATAACACGTAGTCGAGGGCAATCAGAAAAAGCGTTCCGACATATTGTAGACTCAGGTTCTGACTTTCTTTTCAATGACATCAACATATAGTAAAAAGTGCTATATGAGACCTTTGGACTTAAGTGACCAAAAACATTTTGAAAGCAACAAGAATTGAGAGAGAAAGTTCAGGAAGGGGGTCTTAGTGAAAATGTCTTTTTCAACGACGAACCACTACTGGTAGACTCTGTTAGTCCGTTTTCTTTTTGTTGGCGCTTTTGAGCACCGGCGGTGGAGCTATAAGTCCAGCTCGGAATCATCCTTACGCGTTGCAGGGTGCAATCAGTCCTCTGCTGTTAGATCACAGTCCTGTTTCCTAACTCATTTTCTTAGGGGTGCCTCATGCTGGGCACCTGCGTGTCTTTCTTTTTCCGTGGCAAAATCCCAGTCCATAGTCAAAGTTTATATGAAAGAGTTTGTTGAATAATCGAGGGAAGAGAGGGCGGAGTGGGGCCAGATCTTTGAACATACCAAGGGACCAAGGGAGCAAAAGACGACGAGCAGGCGAGCCCAACAGTCGGACTCAAAAAGGGGACGGGGGACTTCAGGCACGAGTGGGTCAGCGAGTCGAGGGCTTCAAGGCAGCCCTTCATTCCTCCATCTGCTGAGTTTGAACGTTATGCCTCGTCCCGCGTCTCATTGCTCTGCGGCTCCACCTTTGGTTGTGGTCACACGTGTTCCATGATCTGTGGCCAGGCTGTGCGTCACGTCCAGCTCCTCTCCTCCGGTAATTGGATCTTTGAATGGGTAGAAAACAAGTTTTAGAAAAACTGGCAGGAGAAGACATTTATACATCTTAATTCCGTCCCCAATCCTATGTAGGTGGGGAATAAGTTCATCAGTCACAGTCAGAAGTTGTCATTTATGGAGTCTGTAGGAGTGCATTGCTATGGAATTCATAAACGTTCGGTGCTCATTCGTGACGTACGTGGAGAGAAATTGGACCTTTATACACAGTGTATTATATCAATCTCAAAATCGAGTCCTTATGTAGAGACTCGCCCTTCCCTTTAACCCAAGTATCGACATTCTTACATTTCCCTTCGGGGTCGGCTAACCCTTGTAAGTGGGGCGTTATCGTCATGAAGAAGGGGAAGGGGTGGACGTAAAACATGCTCTTTTTGGGGAGTGAACGTTAATCAAAGTCATCAATTTCGCTTTCGAGGGTAGATGACATGAAGCTGGGGTTAATCGGGGGAAAGGGGACGATTTGGACAGGGAGCCGGGGTCGATCGGGAGAAGTGGGGTATTCTGGACATCCACATTTAAGTGCAGGGGGGTGGGACAATCGGGGCATTGGGGATCGTATTCCTACCGAGCTTTGAGAAACAGAAGGCCATTGACGTTATAGTTCCCTTAGAAAAACCAGATTAGGGGACATCCGTCGTCATACCTGTCCTTTCCTTTATTACCAACTCGGGTTTTATCGTTTTGCAGAAAGGAGAGGTAGTAATATGGCAAGTCACAATTGTTTTGGTTTTGGTCAATTTTGCTGAACACCTTTGCGTTCGAGGAAAATCCAATAATGTTTTTGTGCCGGAGAGGCACAACGTCATTATACACAAAAAGAGGAAACGGGGCTTTTGGAAAGAGAAAGAGAGAGAGAGAGAGAGAGAGAGAGAGAGAGAGAGAGAGAGAGAGAGAGAGAGAGAGAGAGAGAGAGAGAGAGAGACCGCACCCTAAATGGTCCATTCGGTACACGTATGACATGGGGAGAGGAAGAGAGAGGGTGAGAGAGAGAGAGAGAGAGACGGGTATAATAATGGACCGTTCAGTGCGCGCACAACACAGAACAACAGGGGTTAAGTAACACGGAAACACAGGCAGAGGGATGACGTAGGATTCATGCATCACGTACACACAAACTCAGACGGGGAGACAATACATGTATTATATACAGAAATCCAAGACAAAACATAAAACAGATATTGGCCAAATTATCCCTTTCTGCATGCTGCGCGTTTTTATCATCCTAAGCTCTTTTTACCTTTTTCTTCTCTTTTAACCGTCGGTTGCCCTTACTGGTGGCTTTGATTGTACACACTTACGCCTTGGGCAATTGGTCATGAACTAACCTGGTCGGGCTAATGCTCACGGTGGTTTATTCGAGTCATTTTTAGCAAATGCGTTTCCAGGCTGAGACAACGGTTGGTGTCAGTTGGAGAACAATGGGGCAGCTTGAAGTTACATGTCTAGGAGGGTGCGAAGAAGGATGCAGTAGATTTTAAATGTACCTCACCTCAAAATATTCCTTAACCTTCCCCATTCAATTAATTGTGGGGTGCTTATTCATTAGCGCACGTCATTTTAGTTGGGACTATTCGGGGTGCCAAGCGAAGTTATATTTTGTGGTTTTCCCTTCAGGCTGCCCTCCCAGGCGCTAAGTTCAGGGAGAGAAAATAGTCATGGTTTGCTAGTTGCGGTTAGGTACCATAATCAAACCCTTTTTCCCGTCTCTTCGTCCGTTAGATCACCGTTTTCATACACTGGTCGATATTCCGATGCGACCTGCAGAGAGAGGGAAAAAGAAGGGGCAGGGGCTACATTGATAGACACATTTAGCGTGCATAAACCCAGAAAGGCTTTTACTTACTGCATACTCGGCCTATCTCCACGGGATGCAGTCCCTGCCAACTGGGCGTTCAAGCCCGGGTGGACCGTTAGTGTGACTCTTTTTATACAGGTAGCACATAAAGTATAGGCTAAACACCAGGATCTTTAGTGGTTGCTTTTTGGCTGTACAAAAAGGAAAAACGCACACAACGAAAACTTGGACCCTTCATTTTTGCAATATTTCTCCGTACTATATTTTTTAAAATCCTTTAAACAGTGGTCATTTATTCGAAAATTACCAATTCACACGTAACAACTATGTTTGCTTTTACCAAAAATCTTTAATAAGAATGTCGGTGCATAAATATGGGCCTACAACCCCGTGGGCCGGCCACGGAGCAGGCTGGAACTGTAGATGCGGGGATACTTTATTAGTAAAACTTTTAGTGGAGTCAGTGGTCGTTTATTTCATAATAAAAGTGCGAAAAGCGCAATAAATCATGTCGAGACTTCAGTGTGAGCGAGTGTCATAAGTGTTGGGCTTCCAACTTTCAATAATCATGATGTGCGAAACTTGAACAACAATTAATTGTCCGAATGTTCAATCAATACCCATCTGATGTCAATTTACCGTCTGAACCCATAATCAGTACCCATCCAATATCAATTCATTGTCCGAACCTATAACCAGTACCCATCCCATATCAATTCATTTCCCGAACTGACAGTACACATCCTGAATCCATTAATTGTCCGAACACGTAATCAGTACACATCCTATATCAATTCATGTGGTTAAGAAAACCTCCATACATATCTCATGACACCAGGGCTGAACAATCGGGGTACAACAAGGAGTTGAAAGTTTCATTTGCATCGGCGCCATTTTGGGTGCAGTCAGGCAGAACCAGGCATAGTCTAAATGTCTAATAACTCGTGGTTGGTCCGGAGCTTCTTTTGGCAGTCCAAAAGTTCCGTTAAAGGGTAAAAGAAGGGATCGGTGGTCTGAACCATCAATCAAAAGGGGAGGGAGGCAACAATGTTCCTACTGGGTCATACTGTGCTTTTCACCGGAACTGATCCGAACTGTGGTCTGCAGGATTCTAGTCATTCAAACTGAGGCTGGCGACAGCATGGAAGCGTCAACGTCCTGTGGCTACATTTCCATTGTTTCGTGGGCAATCATGGCAGTCATTCCCCATCGGGGGTATCTGCGGGGTCGGGGACTCCCTCGGCTCCACTAGAATCTTCAAGGTTGCGGAGAACTATGGTGGTGGAGTCAACAAGTGACCGGGCCATTCCTTCATGCTGGGCCCGCTCTTGCCAGGTCGATCGCCATTTTGAAAGTTCGGCAGCTACCGGCGATCGCGGGGTCAAATGAGCGGACGGGCTCCACCCTGTCGGGCGAGGCGTTGCAGCATCGCCACAGTGGAAGAACCCTTTTCCGGGCGCCTGGAGCGCTGAGGGTGCAGCTGGGAAGCCTCCACCTGGGGAGGCGGGAGAGGCTTGTACGCACCGCCTCTCCCTCCCAGTGCACCCCACGGCGTCTCGCTTGACATTTGTTATGGCCGGACCAGGCGATGAGGACGAGGGGGGAGTCGGAGGCATGTGCAAGACACCCCCCCCCAGTGTTGTTGCGGCCATTACGGAAGAGAAGAGAAATGTCCCGTCCGTCTTTGGGCCGGGCCTCTGGTTAATGGCGGCCAGACGCTCCTTGCCATGACTGGGAGAGAGAGAGGGACAACCTGCAACTCTCCAGTGTTACCGCCACCGCGGCCGGATCCCGTCGGCCTCGGCCTCTGGTTGATGGTGGCCGGACAGGGAGAGGGAGGGGAGGGTCGAGGACACGGACATTCCCTCCCCTGCAACTCTCCAGGGTGGTCGTAGCAATCCCCCTGGCCGGGTCCCGTTGGCCTCGGCCTCACCCTACGTGATGATCTCCTGTCGACGGTTGGCAGCAGGACCCGCCCTATATGTGTTGTTTCCGGCTGGGCGTAGCCGCAACCCTGTTGCACTTTGGAAGTTTCCAGAGTGGGGCGGATGTCTGCTGACTTGTATCTTTCCCAGTTTTGCCGTTATTTGGGTGTGGCAGGCGGTGGGACAGACATGTTTGGGGCAGTGAGGGGCAGTGAAGCCTCGTTGCCTTGTGACCGTTGCAATGTCACGCTTGGTTTCTCTTACTGTTTTCAGGTTTCTTATTACGGACTTTTTCTAACGTTTCTTGTTTCTAGGACAGTCATAGGTTTTATCATTAAGTATTGTTATCGTTTCCTTTGTTCGTTATTTAATAAAAAGTTCATCAGTGGCCTACTGATTTTCGTTTTCCTATTCCTTTCTTTCCAGGTTGTTTCATGCCAAAGTTTCTGTTAACAGGGTATAGTGATCACTTCGTTATTATTTTATATATGTCCTTTTCACTAGGGGTGCTCTCTGGTCGGGCCAGATGACCTTCCTCTAGTAAATGGTCCAGGTGAGACTGGCGTATCAATCAGTGGGGAGTAGATAGGCATGACAGATTACAACAGGGGACAAAGGTCCGCATTACCTACCCTTCACTATTTGCAAAGACTAGACAGAGCATGGCGACTCTGTGCTTGTTTGCAAATAGAGAACACCTCCAAAAAGAACCAATTCCAAACAGTCAATGTTCGGACAATCAATCAATCAATGAGGAATGAAATAGGTACGACGTGTTAAAGGTTTGCGTTACCTACCCTTCACTATCGGCAAAGGGAGAGAGAATATTCCTATTCTTCCCCGTTTGCAGGCAGAGAAGATCCTTAAGAGAACCAACTTCGAACAATTCAATGCTCGATTCAATCAATCAATCAATGGGGAGAAAAATAGGTATGACGGATTACAATGGGGACAAAAGTCTGCATTACCTATCCTTCACTATCTGCAAAGACTAAACAGAGTATGACGACTCTGTGCTTGTTTGCAAATAGAGAATCTCTCAGAAGCAATCAATAAGTAATACTAGTATTTTCAAACAATCAATCAATCAATTTCGCAACTCGTCGTGTGTCACGACCTTACCCGGACCGGACCATGTGGACAGTTCTTCGCCTTCCTTTTTCCAGCGCCCGATCGTTCTCTTTCTCCATGTTTTTACCACAGCATTCCTGTGGGCTTCCAGTCAGGACAATAGGTCACTTGAGAGAGGTCCGTTCAGAATCGGTGAAGTTCATTCAATCGGCAGCCGGACGAGGGCCCTCTCAAGGCAGGTATACTCCAATCATTTAGATGTTCACCCCATCGTCTGGACCTCTCTTACCGGACCTTATGTCGCTGATGGGCCCCGCGTTGGGACGCCAATTGTGGAAAAGTCAGCCCATATCGCACCCGATGCCCAGGCTGCTGGTGCAGGGCGACTCTTCGTTTCCATCTTGAATAATTACCAAATAAAGAGACGGGCGCTGGAGGCAGGAAAACAAGAACAGAGTTTATTACTCCAGAGGAGAGCATGTCATTTGGGACGCTCGCATAGTGTCTTCGGGAGGTGCTCTAACAAGTTTCTCTGAGGCTTCGTCTTTTATACACAGGTTTATGACACACACACATCCTCCATTACAATCAGGACATTGTAAAGTACAAAGATATTCCAACACGTGGCTACAGTAGGGGCCCTTATCCTCCATACAATAGGAGGGGGCTGTCATGCAGCTGAGTGTGCTGTTGATTCCGTTGGAATGTGTGCTCCTGATCGAATCTCAGGGGTGGGGTGGTCATGATCAATAGTGGCTCCTTTCAAGAGAGGCGAGTGCATACAGTAGTGGGCAATAAACTGCATCCTCGGGCTAAGGGATGACCAGCGGTCCGTGCAAACAATTAGGTTCAGAGGAAGAGGTCATCAAAGGAGGGGTATTCATGGAGGGACAGGAGGTGTTGGTCAGGCGCGGGGTACGATTCTCAGAGACAGAGTCATACGGGAGGGGAGGGCTCGTGACTTGTGCATGTGATAGCGGGGGCGGTCAGGGTGCATGGGGGAAGCTTGCAGGGTCAGGGAAGGGGCGCTGGTGATCGATCGCAAACTGGGAGACCATGATACCTAAAAATGGCTGTGTGTACGTGTGTGCATGGGTCTATGCTAGCGGGATAACACAGTCAGTGTTTTAGCGATATTCGTTCTGCTTACAACAAGGGGTACAGTGAACACAAATGAACGCCGCTTATGTATATATATAATGTCAATTTCAACAGTCCATGTATGCAACCACCTGGCCTAATTTCTTGTCATGGTCGCTGAAGGCATTGAGCAGGGCGGTGTGGCCCACACAAAGCTGGCGCAGGAGCTCAACACACTCTGCACTGAGGGCAGCAGGGGGGACAGGTGCAGGGGCAGCGGTGCCAGGTATGAATGTGACTCGTCCCCTCTTAGTGACACGGATACGGGCAGCACCAGAGGAAGTGGATGGGAGGCTGGGCACTGGCCGCTGGGTGGTAAATGATGATGCAGACTCCCCATCCCCTGTGCCTGCCAACATAGATGCATCCCCGCTGGCATCAGATGATGTGGTACTCTGTGTCTCAGCCACGGATTCCTCCTGCATACTTCTGTCCCCCTCAGATGCACTGGTGGGCTCTGTGTCACTGGCGTCCGGTGCTGCTGTAGTGCCACCTGGATCATGTTCCTCCGTGGTCTCTTGCGAATCTGCATGAGCCAGAGATACAGGGTTGTGTAAGTGTCATCATCTGGTCACACGAATTACAAGCAATGCAGTGCAGGAGAGGCCCAAATGTACATGGTAATCACAACACCCTGCAATCACTGTGCAGCAACACACAACATAGACCACAACAGTGCCTGTAACGCAGAAAAAATGCCATGATTGAGTCATGTTGATGCCACACAGCACTACACCCTGCCCGTAGATGGAATGCCCCCCCCACCAACTTGCCCTGCCCTAGGGACATGATGTGGGTACAACACTTATTACCAATGACAGACCTTCAGGGAACAGGAGGGGACAACACACACACCTATTAGGTCATTTCAGTCCACAATGCCAAGTAGGCCATAGCAAGCACCATGTGGTAACCTGGGGCACATTGTTGTCAGATGTGTGGGCCTCAACGATCATTGTGCATGCAAAGTAGGCATACATGAAGTCATACTCAGAAAGTTGACACTGCAGTTCACCCCATTATGGATTCCCCACACTATCACAATGAAGAATGACCATGTGGAGCCTAACCCATCTGGCAATGCGAAAGTACAGCAGGGAGTTTAAGTTCAGTAAGGCCAGGGTGGGCCAATGCCTGATACAACCACACATCACAGCAGCCACTCACATTACACAGCACATCACAGCAACACACGCACCTCACATGGGTCACCGGTGCCACAGGCCCTGTACACATGCATCCACTCCCAGCAAAAGTCACCCCCCCAGATACTCACCACCCCTGCCTTGCTGCCGATGCTCCCTCAGACGTGCATCCACGTCTGGATGAGTCACTGCCAAGATGCGGCCCATCAGTGGAGTCAGGCTGTGCCGTGCCAAACGCCCTGTGCGTGGTAGCATCCCCAAGGTCATCTCTGCCACTTGCTTTGCCAGCCGGCTGATGTCGTCCCACCTCTTGTGACAGTGGGTGCGTCGTCTGTTGGAAACCCCCAGGGCTCGCACCTTTTCTGCAATGGCCCTCCACAGGGCCTTACGCTGGTGTACCTTGAGCTGCAGGTATGAGAGAAAAGAAGGGTAAATGTCCAGTTACACAATGTCAGATACCTACATCTATCAGTACCGTAGCAAGACACAGACTCAGGACAACTTGTAACCTCCCTCCCTCCAAAACTGGGGGACCCCTCACAAGGGCACTCTGCATGGCCCAAACATATGTGATTGCATGCACACATTGGGGCGTATAGGCTCCATGATATTCTCACAAATGCATGATGCCTCAAAGCAATATGCATCGACAGAAGTGTGTAAGTCTGAAGTAATCCAGGGTACAGATGGGGCATATCTACTATTCAGTGTGAATGAACTGGAGCAAGGAGCATGTAAGTCTGGTGATGTATAATCGTTTGGGTGGGCAGGCACTGAACCTACTCTCTGGGTCACACTGACTCAGACTACAGGTGCACACAGAAATATTCACACATGCAAATACTGTCCTGGCACCTGCATGGCTATCAACCGTTGGCTCTGTATGTCTGACAATGTAACACACACCACTCACACATACAAGTCCAGGCATGGAGAAGAGTGACATTGGGACACACACACTCCCTTGCCCTGGCGACAGCTTGCCTGTCAGTGTTTCACATAACCCCACAACCTCAGGCATATGCTGCAGCTGCACAACGACACGTCTGACACCCCCCTGCCCTACAGCTACCTTCATGGTGACTTACCACTACATTGGGACCACCAAATAGCCTTGGGTACTATCCCAGCACCTCGTCCACAAGGACATCCAGCTCCTCACTTGTGAATGGACTGGCACGGATCTTCTCTGTCCTTGCCATCCCTGTGGACATGGAACACCTGTGGTGGTAGTGAGTGGTGAGGGGTCCCAGGCAGAAGGCTCTTCAGGCAGCAGCAGGAGAGGGTCCCAGGCATCAGCAGGAGAGGGTCCCAGGCAGCAGGATCTTCAGGCAGCAGCAGGAGAGGGTCCAAGGCAGCAAGCTCTGTGAGCAGTGGAAATGTGAGGCTCACTTCCACAGATTTATAGCCCCCTGGGGTCGTCTGGAAGCTGCAAAGCAGCAACAATTGGTTGTCCAGGTCTGCCTCTTTCAAAACTATCCAATGACCACCTACGCGGTGGCGGAGCACACCTTCCGCGATTTTCAAATCTGCATCATGCCACCGTGATCATCGCTCCCATTGGCTGTAGGCAATGCTCCATGGCGGTGATGCACCGCGGGTGCCCGGGGTGCGCTACCACGATGGTGCATCATTCAAAATTATCCAATGACCGCCTCCGCGGTGGCGGAGCACACCTACCGCAATTTTCAAATCTGCATCATGCCACCGCGATCATCACTCCCATTGGCTGTAGGCAATGCTCCATGGCGGTGATGCACCGCGGGTGCCCAGGGTGCGCTACCGCGATGGTGCATCATTCAAAAGTATCCAGTGACCGCCTCCACGGTGGCGGAGCATGCCCACCGCCATCTACACATGTCCATATGCCAATGGCTACCGCACTTGTGAAGGGGGTGGTGCTGGTGTCACACCGCCGGGGCCAGGTGGTAGGTACCGCGATTCATACGGCAGAGCATGCCCACCGCCATCTACACATGTCCATATGCCAATGGCTACCGCACTTGTAAAGGGGGTGGTGCTGGTGTCACACCGCCAGGGCCAGGCGGTAGGTACCACGATTCATGCGGCGGAGCATGCCCACCGTCATCTACACATGTCCATATGCCAATGGCTACCGCACTTGTGAAGGGGGTGGTGCTGGTGTCACACCGCCGGGGCCAGGCGGTAGATACCGCAATTCATGGGGCGGAGCATGCCCACCGCCATCTACTCATGTCCATATGCCAATGGCTACCGCACTTGTGAAGGGGGTGGTGCTGGCGTCACACCGCCGGAGCTAGGCAGTAGGTACCGCCATTTTCGTATCCTTTAATGGCTATGGCAATCATGAACACTGTATCAGTACCCAGCAGCAACATGATGAAGGGCCCATCATTGTACACACAATGCCATTCTTCCATGTCATCCACAGGTGGACGTACGTTCTGTGTGACACACTTTTGTCTGTGGTCCCTGCCATGTTAGTTATGCATTTGATGGTTGATGATGCTTGACACTCTTGAGCTGGTGTTAATGATGTTGTAGAAATCAATGTGTTGTGGGCCAGTGCTGACCTTGACAAGGCTTGTGTCACTGTATGGTATCGTACCAGACTGGTGCTTTCACAACAGCTCATGCACACAACTGAAAGTTTTCCTGCTACTGTGATCATTGTGTTGATGGATGTGTGCAGACTTTACATGATGCATTGAGGTGTGACAGGTACCGCAGATGGGTATGATACAGTCATGGTAATTTCTAAAACATTGGCGGATGTTCCAGCACCTTGCGTGCACATGTGAATTGTGTGGTTCAGTATGTGTGCATTCACATTCACAGATGTGTTTGTGGCACTTGTGTATTGTCAGTGGAGAGGTGTGCCCTCTGTGTGGAGCAAAAGGCCACCCATGTAACCTGTTGTGCCATGTATCTCTCAGGCAGTCTTTGTTATTCCATGACATCATTGATGGTATGTGCTGTGGCCATCTCATGATGGTTGTCACTGACATTTTCAAATTTACATCTCAACTAGGAGGAGGCCAAATCTCTTCCGTCACCTGACAGTGCTGGAGGACATGGAGAATGTTGCAATAATTCGGAAATTCCGCCTGGACAGATCAAAACTGAAGATCCTGTGTGATCTTTTGGAGCCCCACCTGCAGCCTCGCTGTCACTATCCAACTGCATTCATACCCACATATAAGGTGATGGCAGCACTCCACTTTTTTACAACAGGTTCCTTCCAGGAGACCGTGGCTAGCGCTGGAGGGATGTCGTAGCCCATGTTCAGCCAGGTGCTGAGGGATGTTCTTGCAGCCATGATGCTATATAGGAATCGCTACATTCATTTCCCTAGGGGAGCAGAATTGGCCGGTGTGAAGGGTGACTTCTATCCCCTTGGGCGCATCCCACATGTTGTTGGTGCCATCGATTTAACCCATGTAGGTCTGGTGCCACCACAGGCAACAGAGCACATTTATAGAAACCGTAAACATTATCATTCTATCAATGTGCAGGTGGTGTGCCTTGCGGACATGACCATTTCCCATGTGTGTGCGAGATATCCTGGCTCTGCACATGATTCTACATCATGAGGAACAGCATGGTGCCACGGATGATGGAAAATCTGCATCCCGAGCGTGCTTGGATTGTGGGTGAGTATGCCTACTGATATGACGTGCTGTGTGTTACCTGCTGCACTCTGGCTGTGCAACATTGCAATGGGTGTTTGTCATTCACAGGTGACTCTGCATATCCCAGTAGGCCATGGCTGTTGAGCCCGCTAAGGAATCCCAGGACCCCAGCTGACAGCTGGTACAATGAGGCCCATGGCAGGATCCGACGTGTAATCGAGCGGACTTTTGGCGTGCTGAAGTCAAGATTCCGCTGCCTTGACAGTACAGGAGGTGCAGTGGCATACTCGCCTGGAAGGTGTGCAAGATCGTTGTGGCATTCTGTATGCTGCACAACCTGGCCATCCACAAGGGGATCCTCCTGCTCCTGGATGATGGTGAGGAACCAAGGCCACCACCTGCTCAAGGACCTGAGTCCAGTGATGAGGACAGTGGAGAGGAGCAAGGAGTAGATCTGCACCAGCAGCTCATCGACCGCTACTTCACTTGAAGGTGAGTGACGAGGTACGACGTGTACATTGTCTGGTGTGGTTGCTGTTTTTGTGCAGTACTATGCGCGGATGTAACAGACAGGCACACGTTCAATCACCTGTGTGTGGTAAATGTGACATTGACGTTCCATATGGGGACGTATGGTGGACCCTATTTGTTCACACCTGCAGCCCATTGTCTTGTATGCCAGTAGTGAATTGTGTATGTTTTGTGCAGTGTTCTGTCTGTGATGCCACAACAACACCAGTGACTGTTGTTCTGTTGTGTCTCCCTAGGTGCTACAGAAGAATCCAGCCCTGCATACTGTACATCATTTGGACACATCATGGACATCTTCAACACTGTAAATATTGCAATAAAAACGATACTGCACCAAATCTGGTGCATCAGGTATTTTATTTGAAAAGTGGACATGTGATTTGTGCAGGAATATTTCCATGAAGGTGGGGAATGAGCAGTGAGTTGACAGTCATGGTCGATGAGATGCAAGAGTAGACACCACATGGATGTGGTGACACAGTCCAACAGACAAGTGCCATTGCCAAGGAAATGTGGAGAAAGACAGTCCAAACAGTCAATGCAGTAGGGAAGAGGGTTGCCATCACGACTGGCTCCGTGACTGGCGTGTGGCAGGTGCTTTGCCTCCTGAGACTCCCAGGCTCTTCTTTGGACGCCCCCTAGTTCTTTTTGGCGGTGGGGGACCTGCTGAATGGCCAGCGGCGTCAGGGGACTCGCCACTCTCTGTTGGCGCAGGGGAGGATGGGGCACTGTCATCCTGCGGCACAACAGGAAGGGACGGAGGTGGTGGTTGGGACACAGGCCTGTCCCTCTGCAACGCCACTTGCTGGCCCATGAGGTCCACCATCTGTCCAAGCCGGTTGTCGATGGATCTCATCAGCAGGATGAGCTCCCTTAATAGTTCATCAGACCGGCCACTTTGTCCCTGGACCTCTTGGTATGCCTCCACAACTCTGGTGAAGGGATCCAGGGATGGTGTCCACTCCTCCCGAGGTGGTGACCCTGGCCCTCCCACCTGCCCTGCTGCCACGGACCTGTTGCCTCGCCACTGTGGTTCCACGCACACTCTCCCTGCCCTCCACAGTTGTTGCTGTGGGCTGGTAATCCCCAGGGACAGGAAGGGTGCTGCAGGTGGTACTGGTGGTACTAGTGGTACTGGTGGTGGCTGCGGTGGAGGCAGAGGCCGTGACAGTAGGGGTCTGCTGCGCTGTTGTTGCAGCAGACGTGGTGGTGGGGAGGATGGGGGCCTGGGACCTCTGGGTCTGTGGCACACCAGATGGGCCGGCCTGGAGCTCATCGTCCAAACTGTCCTGGGAGTCCATGTGCCGGACGGGGGTGGAGATTGGCTCTGCTGGTAGTTGGTGTGGTCCTCAGCAGTGAGTTCTTCATCACCTGTGGAGTAGATGGGGAATGGTCAGTGTTGGGCCGCGTGCAAGTATTGTATCATCTGCGTATCATCGACTGTCTGTATACTACACAATTAATAAGTCTCCAGTAGTACAATTCATGGCAACACTGTGTGTAATTTCATATAGCAGAGGAACAGCATTTACTCATACATGTCAGGTGTCAATGCATTGCATGCAATTGTTGCTGTGTTTAGGGATGCAGGTCTCCCACACACACATCATGAAGAGTTAAGATGGCTATCTACCTGTTAGGTGAGGGTGAACAATGCAATGGCTGACACATGCTCCTGGGTGGGGGAGGCCTCTATCCTGCTGGAGTGTGGGACAGGGGGCATGGTGGGAGTGGTAGTGCAGGCCTCCCTCCAACAGACAGACATCACAAGCAAGATAGCTACCTACCTGTTAGGTGAGGGTGAACAGTGTAATGGCTGAAAACATGCTCCTGGGTGGGGGAGGCCTCTATCCTGCTGAGCTGTGGGCCAGGGGGCATGCTGGGAGTAGTGATACAGGCCTCCCACCCACAAACAGTGCTCCAATACAAGATAGCCACCTACCTGTTAGGTGAGGGTGAACAGTGCAATCGCTGACACATGCTCCTGGGTGGGGGAGGCCTCTATCCTGCTGGAGTGTGGGACAGGGGCAGGGTGGGAGTGGTAGTGCAGGCCTCCCTCCAACAGACAGACATCACAAGCAAGATAGCTACCTACCTGTTAGGTGAGGGTGAACAGTGCAATGGCTGACACATGCTCCTAGGTGGGGCGGCCTCTATCCTGCTGAGCTGTGGGCCAGGGGGCCTGCTGGGAGTAGTGATACAGGCCTCCCACCCACAAACAGTGCTCCAATACAAGATGGCTACCTACCTGTTAAGTGAGGATGAACAGTGCAATGGCTGACACATGCTCCTGGGTGGGGGAGGACTCTATCCTGCTGGAGTGTGGGACAGGGGGCATGGTGGGAGTGGTAGCGCAGGCCTCCCTCCAATAGACAGACATCACACGCAAGATAGCTACCTACCTGTTAGATGAGGGTGAACAGTGCAATGGCTGACACATGCTCCTGGGTGGGGGAGGCCTCTATCCTGCTGAGCTGTGGGCCAGGGGGCATGCTGGGAGTAGTGATACAGGCCTTCCACCCTCAAACAGTGCTCCAATACAAGAAGGCGCCCTACCTGTTAGGTGAGGGTGAACAGTGCAATGGCTGACACATGGTCCTGGGTGGGGGAGGCCTCTATCCTGCTGGAGTGTGGGACAGGGGGCATGGTGGGAGTGGTAGTGCAGGCCTCCCTCCAACAGACAGACATCACAAGCAAGATAGCCACCTACCTGTTAGGTGAGGGTGAACAGTGCAATGGTTGACACATGCTCCTGGGTGGGGGAGGCCTCTATTCTGCTGGAGTGTGGGACAGGGGCATGCTGGGAGTAGTGGTACAGGCCTCCCACCCACAAACAGTGCTCCAATACAAGATGGCTACTTACCTGTTAGGTGAGGGTGAACAGTGCAATGGCTGACACATGCTTCTGGGTGGTGTTAGGGGGATCCATCTTGGTAGGCTGTGGTACAGGGGGTATGGTGTGAGTTGTTGTACAGACCTCCCTCCCCCAGACAGGCCTCCTAAGCAAGATGGCTAGCTACCTGTTGGGTGAAGGTGGACAGTGTAATGGTGTTTGGGTTGTGCAAGGAAGTACTTCTCTGTGTGTTGTTTGGCATTTGTTTGTACTTACCAGCCTCCGCTCCCCCGGCTACTCCTGTGAGACTCTCAGGAAGCAGTATGGCAAGCACCTTCTCCTCCCATGGTGTGAATGTTTTTGGTGGGATGGGAGGGCCACTGCCAGTCACGTTCGCCAGCGTCAGGTTCTTGCTCCTCCACTCCTTGACAACCCTCTTGAGATCATGCCACCGCTTCATGATCTCCTTCTTGGATCTTGGGGTGGTCACTACTGCATTTACCCATTGGACTATCCTTTCCCACATTTGTGTCCTCGTGGCTAATGGTGTCTGTTGGACCAGGCTACCAAACAGTTGTGGCTCTACTCTCACTATCTCATTGACCATGACTGTCAACTCACTCTCGGTGAATTTGGCCATTTTCTGTGATGTCATGGTGTGTGGTGGGTGAAGTGTTTGTGGGTGCAGGTGTGTGGGTGGCGGTTGTGGTGTTGGTGTGTGAGGTGTGTTGTATGCTGGGGGATTGTTGGTGCTGGTGTAATGGTGGTAGTGATGGTGGTGGTGGATGTGTGTGTGTGCTGTGCTCTTATGCCTCTCCTGTCAGATGTGATGTATGGCCTTCTCTTCTGGAGTGTTGCAAAGGATTGTGGCCAGTGAAGGGGGTGGCTTTATACTCAGCTGTGTGGGTGTGTCCAAGTGGAATTTGGGTATCAGGTGTGTTGTGGGAGTTGTCCTGTGCTTTTTTATTTTTATTTGCATTTATTTCCTTTAATTGTATGTGTGTTATGTATTTGGGGGGCATGGCTAATTTTATTTGTGCAATGTTTGGCATCACTGCGGTGTTTTGGCCATCGTCTGCCATGTTTTTCATGTCCCATCTGCTGCAGTGGCTATGCTGCAGCTCTTCCGCTATTTCTCCCATTCACTCCTGTGTGCGACCGCGGCGGTCGGTAACAGCAATTCCGACCACGACACCCTCGGGAATATCCTAATTTTCCGTGCGGTGTGTCCGCTTACCTTGCGGTGGGTTCAAGTTCAAGTTCAAGTTCGGGCATTTATAAAGCGCACTACTCACCCAGAGGGTCTCAAGGCGCTTGGGAATGTGAAAAATTATTTGTCGAATAGCCAGGTTTTAAGTTCTTTTCTGAAGGAGATGTGGTTTTGGGTAAGGCGGAGGTGAGTGGGGAGTGAGTTCCAGGTCTTGGCCGCCAGGAAGGAGAAGGATCTTCCTCCCATGGTGGATTTCCGGAATCGCGGGACTGCGGCGAGGGCTTGATTGGATGATCGAAGTTGGTGGGTGGGTTTGTAGAAGGATAGTCGAGTGTTGAGGCATTCGGGTCCTAAATTGTAGAGGGCCTTGTGTGTGTGGGTGAGAAGACGGAATGTAATTCTTTTGTTGACGGGAAGCCAGTGGAGGTCTTTTAGGTGTCCGGTGATGTGATCATGGCGAGGGATGTCTAATATGAGTCTTGCTGATGCGTTTTGGATGCGTTGGAGTTTTTTCTGTAGTTTTGCTGTGATTCCGGCGTATAAAGTATTACCATAATCCAGACGACTTGTGACCAGTGCGTGGGTGACGGTCTTTCTTGTCTCGAGGGGGATCCAGCGGAAGATCTTTTTGAGAATGCGAAGTACGTTGAAGCAGGAGGAAGAGACTGCGTTGACTTGTCTGGACATCGAGAGAGAGGAGTCTAGGATGAAGCCAAGGTTACGTGCATGGTCTGTGGGTGTGGGTGCTGTGCCCAGAGCGGAAGGCCACCAAGAGTCGTCCCAGGCAGAGGGGGAAGATTCGAGTATGAGCACCTCCGTTTTGTCTGAGTTGAGTTTTAGGCGGCTTTGTTTCATCCATTCGGCTACTTCTTTCATGCCTTCGTGCAGATTGGTTTTGGCGGTGTTGGGGTCTTTGGTGAGGGAGAGGATCAGCTGGGTGTCGTCAGCGTATGAGATGATGTTAAGGTTGTGTTGGCGCGCGATGGAAGCGAGTGGGCTCATGTAGACGTTGAAGAGGGTGGGACTGAGTGAGGATCCTTGTGGGACTCCACAGATGACTTCAGTGGCCTCTGAGTTGAATGGGGGAAGTCGGACTCTTTGAGTTCTCCCGGCGAGGAATGAGATGATCCAGTCCAGGGCTTTGCCTTGAATGCCGATGTTGCTGAGGCGTTGTATGAGGGTGCTGTGGCAGACTGTGTCGAAAGCGGCTGAGAGGTCGAGTAGAATGAGGGCCACTGTTTCTCCGTTGTCCAGTAGAGTTCAGATGTCGTCAGTTGCTGCGATGAGGGCGGTTTCGGTGCTGTGTTTGGCCCGAAATCCGGACTGAGAGGGATCGAGGGAGTTGTTGGATTCAAGGAAGGCGGCGAGCTGGCTGTTGACGGCTTTCTGAATGACTTTGGCTGGGAATGGGAGGAGGGATATGGGTCGGTAGTTTTTAAGTTCAGAGGGGTCTGCTGTGGGTTTCTTCAAAAGGGCGCTGAGTTCAGCATGTTTCCAGCTTTCTGGGAAGGTGGCAGAGTTGAGCGAGCAGTTGATGACATCACGGAGATGGGGTGCGATGATGGAGTCGGCTTTGTTGAAGATGTGGTGGGGGCAGGGGTCAGTTGGCGAGCCAGAGTGGATTGAGTTCATTAGGCGGATGGTGTCTTCAGTGGTGATTGCGTTCCAGGCGCTAAGGATGTTAGTTGGTGGAGTAGGGTCAGAGGGGGGTGGGGAGTGTTGATCGCTGGAAGTATTCTCGAAGCTGTTGTGGATGTCGGCAATTTTGTTATAGAAGAAGGAGGATAACGCATCGCAGAGGTCTTGGGAGGGAGTAATGTCGTTAGATGCTGCAGTGGGGTTGGTAAATTCTTTGACGATGTTGAAAAGTTCCTTGCTATTATGAGAGTTGTTGTCGAGACGCTCCTTGAAAGCTGATTTCTTGGTTGAGCGGATCAGTTGGTGGTGTTTGCGGGTGGCTGCCTTGAGGGTGGCCATGTTATCATTGGTTGGGTTTTTTCTCCATGTTTTCTCCAGGGTGCGGCATAGCTTCTTGGATTTTTTTAGGTCATCATTGAACCAGGGGGCCTTTTTGCTGGCAGATTTGATCTGGTGCTTTTTCACGGGTGCTAGTTCGTCAGCACTGTGGGTGATCCATTGCTTGAGATTGGTGGCCGCTTGGTTAGGGTCCAATGAGAGGGTGGGAGGGTTTTGGTTGAGTGAAGCGAGGAGTTGGTCCGCGGTGATTTTGTTCCAGTTTCTCCGAGTAATAGGTTGTGGGCGGTTGTGGGTCAGGGTGGTTTTGTAGCTGAAGTGTACACAGCTGTGGTCCGTCCAATGGAGAGCTGTGGTGCGGTCGAAGGAGATGTGCTTGCTGGAGGCGAAGATAGGGTCGAGCGTGTGTCCGGCTATATGGGTGGGGGTATCAACAAGTTGTTTGAGTCCGAGGTTGTTCAGGTTGTCCAGAAGGGTGGTGGTTTTGCTGTCGTGTTTGTTTTCAAGGTGGTAGTTGAAGTCTCCTAAAAGAATGTAGTTCTCGGAGGCGAGGGCATGTGGGGTGATGAATTCTGTGAAGTAATCGCTGAATTGAGTGCGGGTACCTGGAGGCCTGTAGATGAGGGTGCCTCTAAGTGTGGTCCTAGGGTCGGTGTGGATCTGAAAGTGGAGATGTTCGGCGGTTGTAAGATTTTCGTCGGAGCTAGTCGTGATTTTGATGGTGTTCCTGTGAATGATAGCGATGCCTCCTCCTGTCTGAATGGTGCGGTCTTTACGGATAATCTTGTAAGCGTCCGGTATGGCTGTGGCGATGTCGGGTGCTGAAGATGTGTTCATCCATGTTTCTGTGAGGAAGGCGATGTCCGGTGACACAGTGTCGAGTAGGTCCCAGAGTTCAGTTGCGTGTCTGTGGACCGAGCGGGTGTTAAGCAGGATGCATTTCAGGCGGTCAGAGTCGGTGCTTTGTACAGAGAGAGTGGATTTGGTGATGGACCTGGAGCAAAAGAACTTGCAGGAGAGGCAGGCGAAAGGGCCGTGGGTACGTCCAGGGGTGGCAAGGCAGCAATGAGGTGTGCGTCCGGGGTTGAGGGCGTGGAGAGTTGCGGCATCATATGTGACTCTAGTGGGTAGGGAGCGGCGGGGACCAGGGGGACAGGCGCTGGGCGCGGTCCAGGCGCGGACGGGCGTTGACGGGCTTACCTTTGGCGCACCTTCGGCGCGACTAGGGCGCGCCCGCTGCGCGTGAACGCTGCGCGCAAAAGCAGCTGTCATATGTGGATGGTGGAAGGGGAGGGGCGAGGGAGGGTCAGCTGGGAAGGCGGGAGCGGGGTGGAGACTCGGGCAGGGCGACACAAACAACAATATCAACAACAAAATGGCCGGCAGCGCGAAACGGGGCAGGCAGCCAAAGTAATGCAAAATGTGCAGAAAAAACTCAATGAAAAGTGCTGCCGGGCCTTACGGCTGAGGACGGCTCAGTTCTGACTGACCCGGCCCTATTGGCGGCCAGCTTTGCCCGCTATTATGAGACGCAGTACGCCCCTTGTGACCAATTGGAGGAGGGTGGGATCTCCGCTTATCTTGACGACCTGCTTCCACGGGCCGTTCCCGATGAGACCAGGACCGCCCTAGACGCCCCGCTCACGGCTGAGGAACTCGGGGAGGCCCTTGGTCAACTGAATGCCGGGAAGGCGCCCGGCCCGAGTGGCTACCCGTGCGAATTCTATAAACAGTTTCACGTCCAGCTGGGGCCCCACTATCGGCGTGCCCTGGAGGCGGCGCGGGTACAGGGGGAGATGCCGCCGGACTGGCGCCATGCCGAGATCGTGGTCTTCTTAAAACCGGGCAGGGAGCCGGACAGGCACGACTCCTACCGGCCTATTTCCTTGTTAAACATCGAGGCTAAGATCCTGGCTAAGGCCTTAGCGAACCGCCTGCTACCCCACATCACTGACCTGGTCCACCCGGACCAGGCCGGATTCATGCCTGGGAGGGCCACCCGACACAACATCCGACGGGCGCAGGCGGCAGTGGATGCTATGGGAGCTAGCGATGAGCAGGCGGCGCTCTTCTTGGCAGATATGGACAGGGCCTTTGATTCTGTGAGCTGGGTTTATCTGTTTGCCCTCCTGGCCCGCCTCAACCTGGGGCCGGTTTTCTTATCGTATGTCCGTCTCCTCTACACTAACGTGACGGCCTCGGTCCGTGTGGCCGGTGCTACTTCTGGGCGTTTCCATATAAGACGTGGCACTCGGCAGGGCTGCCCCCTGTCCCCGTATCTGTTTGCCCTTGCCATGGAGCCCCTGGCGTCGCGGGTACGAGCGGATGCCCGATTGTGTGGCTTTGTCTGGAATGGGGACCTGGCAGACAGAATTGCGCTGTTTGCGGATGATGTCCTCTTCTTTCTCACCGACCTGCAACGCTCGGGCCCCCGGGTCCTGGAGATTATGCGGGCGTTCGGCGAGGCATCGGGCCTCCATCTCAGCCTCAACAAATCGACCCTGTGGGTGCTGGGTGGCGGAGTGGTTACTGACCCCTGGGCTGCGGAGTTGCGAGTGGCGACGGGAGGCCTAAAGTACTTGGGCGTTTTTCTATCGGAGTCACGGGTTGTGGCCTGGGCGCGTGGAGTCCTGCCGGTGTGGGAACGGGTACAGGCTGATGTTAAAACTTGGTCCAGGATGCCGCTCACTATCTTTGGTAGATCGGCCATCTTCAAGATGGTGGCGCTTCCGCGTCTACTGTACCAGCTCCAGAATTTCCCATACCCTATCGGCCTGGAGTGGTTCCGTCAGGTTAACTCTGTTTTGGGTCGTTTCCTGTGGGATGGGGGTGCGGCCAGAGTAGCACTGAAGACGTGTTTTCTGTCCACATACTGTGGCGGCCTGGCCACCCCGGACCTCCTCTCCTACTACCAGGCTTCCCAGCTACTTGTACTTAATGAGTGGTGGTATGGAGATAGAAGCGATCCTGCCTACGCCCTGGAACGGTCACTCATGGGTGACCATACGCTCCACACCATTCTGTATTCGGCTCGCCTGCGTCGCAGGTTACCCTCGGTCACAAGGGTGGTCTTTGCCGTGTGGCGACAATCCTTGCATCGCATGGGATGGTGGGGCAAGTTGACGGCTGAGACGCCGCTTTGGCATAATGGTCTGCTCCCAGAGCTAGCGGCTCTGGCCGGCTTTGAGGGTTGGGAGGCCATAGGGGTTACACAGCTGGGACAGGTCGTGTCTGGCACCACTCTTAAATCCTTCGAGGAGCTCCGCACGGAATTCCAGATGCCTCAGTCCCAATTCTTCCGTTACCTTCAGCTGCGCCATGCCCTCGCCCCGAGCGTCGCCGGTCTCGACTCCCTGCCGGAGTTTAGCCCGATCGAGGCCAAGGTGTTTATGGGAGACTTGGGAGACAGGAAGGTCTCCAAGATATACCAGACACTTGTTGTCCACTGCTCCTCCACCCTGCACTCCCTTCGGGAGGCGTGGGAGGTGGACGTGGGTCCCCTTGATGACGACGACTGGAGGGAGGCGCTGGAGTCCCCACGTGGCACTGCCATTGCTATCCGGCTCCGGCTCATTCAGTTCCGGTACCTGCATCGGGCATACTATACACGTGAACGTTTGTGGAAAGCTGGTTTGATTGCATCCCCGGAATGCTTGCGCTGTGGTGCGGTGCCTGGGTCCTTACTGCATACTGTGTGGACGTGTGGCCGGCTGACTGGGTTCTGGAGGGGTGTGTGGAGTTGCCTGGCTGAGGTGCTGGGCTGGGACCTCCCTCGTACCCACCGGTTGGGCCTACTGCACATCATGGAAGGGATTGGGGGTAACATGTATAAGCGCCATTTACTGCTCTTGGGGCTGGTTGTGGCCAAGCGAGACCTGGCCCGGGCATGGAAAGCGGTGAGGGCCCCCCCCTTTCTGCTTGGAAGGCGGGGCTGGATTACTTCATGGGTCTGGAGAGACCGGTCTTTGAAGCACGGGGCTGTCCCCACAAGCACTTCAAAATTTGGAAGCGTTGGGCTGACTATCGTGGTTTATTCCTGGACCCCCCAGCGGAGCGTGAGGAGGACATTGTTCACAGTGACATTGTTGGCCCGAAGTAACATTGCCCTGGTGGCGCTGCACCTACTTGCTTTTCTTTATTGCTTTCTATGCACGTGTGGTGGGGGGGTGGGGGGTGTCCGGGGCGGGGGGGTGGTGTTGTGGGCTAGGGTGGGTCACTGGGGTGCTTCTATACTGAGCATATTTTATGAGTCTACTCTCGCATTTGCTGCCTATGTAATTGCTGTTTTGATGCGGTTGTGGTGTTCTTCGGTTGTGGAGATGCCACATTCTCAATGCTCATTTGCTCAATAAAATTGGTTTTGTAAAAACTCAATGAAAAGGCAGTCAAGGCAACACAGCGACGGCACAGTGGTACAAGCAGTTAATTAGCAGGCGAGGTGGTTCAGCGCTATATGGCACAGCAATTAAAAACGATCCTGCTATGTGACTAAAATAAATAAATAATAGCGATGTTTCCAATTAAGGCGGTCTTGCAATGCGAGATGATTAAATAAATATCAGCGATGTAGTCAATTAAAGCGGTCCTGCTATGTGAGTGAAATAAATAATTAACAGTGATGTTATCAATTAAAGCGGTTCTGCAATGCGAGATAATGAAATAAATGGCAGCGATGTTTTCAATTAAAGCGGTCCTGTAATGCGAGTTGAGTTAATGATAGCGATGTGTACAATCAGCTGAGGAGAGCAACGATACCAGGCTGTGAGGGTAGGCAGGTCGGGGAGCAGCGTGGAGGAGCAACCGCGTCTGTGGAACACACGCTGCTTTTCCGACCGCCGCAGTAGTTTTTTAGCCGTCACCGCCCGCGTCGGACGTTTTGCTTGGCCTGCTACTGCGGCGGTTGGTCTTTTGTGGCGGTTGATCCTACTGTGGCCACCGGTGTATCCGCGGTGCAGGCGGGCGTTTGGTTTCTGCCTCCATGGCGGTCGGGGTAGTTTTCCGCCCGCTATCCTAATGACCCCCTTAATTCGTGATCTGTGCCCGTTTGTATGCTGAAATTGTTGTCAGGAGCGGAGTATTTGGAGATATATATATATATATATATATCCCAACGTAAAGTTGAGCCCTCGATGGAAGAAGCCACACGATCGGCAAAATTGCATCCATTTCATTCAGGGAGCAGTTGCAGCAGGAGACGCAGAGGAAACAGTCATCGTCTTTGCCATGGCCAAACCGGTTTCGGGAATCCTTTCCCTTTCTCAATGGCATCTGCATACAGTGAAGGTTCATCATGCACTCAAATTTAAAGAGCCTGCCCCTGTGGGCGTGTCCGCAAAGCGTGGCATTCTCGATCTTGTGGTGCATGAGCCAAAATAATCTCAAGTGAGTTTATCAATGTAGCAGTGAATTAAAACAAAGTTATTAAACCTCTGTCGGCTGATGCGCTGTTATGCTGGGTGTCCTGTTGTTTTTATTCAGCTGCTCCAGGACAACGGGCTCCCGTGTAAGGATCGCACCATAGGGCGCCATCACAGGTCCGCACTGAAGCGGCTGGCTTTCTTCCTGCGGCTGGGCTCGTGCCGCAAACATCCCAACGTAAAGTTGAGCCCTCGATGGAAGAAGCCCCACGATCGGCAAAATTGCATCCATTTCATTCAGGAAGCAGTTGCAGCAGGAGACGCAGAGGAAACAGTCATCGTCTTTTCCATGGCTAAACCGGTTTCGGGAATCCTTTCCCTTTCTCAATGGCATCTGCATACAGTGAAGGTTCGTCATGCACTCAAATTTAAAGAGCCTGCCCCTGTGGGCGTGTCCGCAAAGCACGGCATTCTGGAACTTGTGATGCATGAGACAAAATAATCTCAAGTGAGTTTATCAATGTAGCAGTGAATTAAAACAAAGTTATTAAACCCCTGTGGGCTGATGCGCTGATATGCTGGGTGTCCTGTTGTTTTTAATCAGCTGCTCCAGGACACCGGTCTCCCGTGTAAGGATAGCACCATAGGGCGCCATCACGGGTCCGCACTGAAGCGGCTGGCTTTCTTCCTGCGGCTGGGCTCGTGCCGCAAACATCCAACCGTAAAGTTGAGCCCTAGATGGAAGAAGCCACACGATCGGCAAAATTGCATCCATTTCATTCAGGGAGCAGTTGCAGCAGGAGACGCAGAGGAAACAGTCATCGTCTTTTCCATGGCCAAACCGGTTTCGGGAATCCTTTCCCTTTCTCAATGGCATCTGCATACAGTGAAGGTTCGTCATGCACTCAAATTTAAAGAGCCTGCCCCTGTGGGCGTGTCCGCAAGGCGCGGCATTCTGGATCTTGTGGTGCTTGAGCCAAAATAATCTCAAGTGAGTTTATCAATGTAGCAGTGAATTAAAACAAAGTTATTAAACCCCTGTGGGCTGATGCGCTGTTATGCTGGGTGTCCTGTTGTTTTTATTCAGCTGCTCCAGGACACCGGTCTCCCGTGTAAGGATAGCACCATAGGGTGCCATCACGGGTCTGCACTGAAGCGGCTGGCTTTCTTCCTGCGGCTGGGCTCGTGCCGCAAACATCCCAACGTAAAGTTGAGCCCTCGATGGAAGAAGCCACATGATCGGCAAAATTGCATCCATTTCATTCAGGGAGCAGTTGCAGCAGGAGACGCAGAGGAAACAGTCATCGTCTTTTCCATGGCCAAACCGGTTTCTGAAATTATTGTCAGGAGCGGAGTATTTGTATATATATATATATATATATATATATATATATATATATATATATATTCACTGAAAAAACCATAGGTTTCAGGAGTTATACAGTTAGGAATTAGCTTTTACAAAACCTTTGAAATTCACTCAAAAAACTATAAGTTTTAGTGGTGTTATAGTTAGCTGGACATTTTACTGATACAAACACCATTGAAATTGCTCCTATATAGTTAGTTGTACTAAGTATATATCGCGCACCCGCAATCCACTGCTGATGATGTCACATATTAGATCATTCATGACATGGTCAGTGACATCACTGATGACATCTCAAATGACATCACTGATGACATCACTGATGACATCATCCAGTGAATGTGGTTTGCTTCGTTATTTAAATATGCATTATATATTTAGCAATTTGCATTGAAGAATGAGTGGATATATATAAATAAATATTTGGATGGAGGATTTAGTAGCAGTGTAATTGACTGTTTACTTGACCAATTTATAATGTCTCACTAAATATAGTGGATAGTGACTAAACTATGTGAATATCTGTATCACTTTGTCAGTTGTTGTGTAAACTGATTCTACAGTTGGTTACTAGCTATGTGAAAGTCTATATTAGTTATTGATTAGTTAACTGAGTATTTGTATGGGAGTGTGAAAGTGTGTGTGGTTCGGTGGAGGGTGTGTGACTGTCCAAAGATGTGTGAATAGTTTATTCAGTAGATATATGAAGTTAAAACTACATGTTCTAACAGTTTGGGTGAGGGAATCTCTTTATGGGTGTGGTGATGAGCAAATATATTTCTCAAAGGTACAGGTCCAACAAACTAGAAAAATAAAAGGCAGTGTATGTGTCAGGTGTTGTATATGTGTGTGGGGAAGTGTGGCTCAACGGTTAGAGCGGCAGACCCTGATGCAGAGGTCTGGCCCGGGACCAGGGTTCAATTCCTGCCTCGGCTGGTCTCGGCTAGTCTCGGTGGATCTTGGGCTCATAATTCCTCTGACCTGATTTCTCGCCTCTGTGCCTACTCTAAGCATGGGTCCCACGCTGCAACTCTGGGCAATAGCTTGCTTAGTCTCCACAACGGCCCCCTACAGCGCTAGGGATACCTGGTTGCACCCTGGGGGTGCCCAGGAGTGGACATTTCACGGGGAAAAGCCAGGAAGGGTTCCCTAGCGGTATGAGTACAGCGCCAGGACACTCTGTAGTATCAGTGCGCTTTACAAATACGTCTACATTTGTATACATAAGACACAATGATTGTGTGAGTGACTGTATGGATAACTGTATACTTGTAATAATGATTTTATAATTCACTAAGTATGACTTACTATCTAAATGAATAGAAGAAGTGTTGTTTGTATAAGTGTTTTGCTAAGTAAATATGTAAGTATGATCCATTGTTTGCATAAGTGAGTAGGATGACTTCATATGTGAATAGGATGCGTGCTGTTGTTTAATGTCGATATAGATGTATAAGTATTTTTGATAGTGTTCTATTGTTCATTGACAGCATGTATGAGTGAATCCATAGGTAAGGGATTAGATGTGTGTATACATGTATGAATCACTGAGTGGATTTTTAGATACTTGTATTGCTGTGACAATGGATTTAAATATGATACTCTGTATTTTACAAAGAGTGATGAAAAATTGTAATAGTGTATGAAAAGGTGTATGTGATTGTTACGTGGATGATGTCATCAGTGATGTCATCAGTGATGTCATTTGAGATGTCATCAGTGATGTCACTGACCATGTCATGAATGATCTAATATGTGACATCATCAGCAGTGGATTGCGGGTGCGCGATATATACTTAGTACAACTAACTATATAGGAGCAATTTCAATGGTTTTGTATGAGTAAAATGTCCAGCTAACTATAACACCACTAAAACTTATAAGTTTTTTGAGTGAATTTCAAAGGTTTTGTAAAAGCTAATTCCTAACTATATAACTCCTGAAACCTATGGTTTTTCCAGTGAATTTCAAAGGTTTTTTAAATGCTAATTCCTAACTATATAAGGCCTGAAACCTATGGTTTTTTCAGTGAATTTCAAAGGTTTTTTTAAATGCTAATTCCTAACTATATAAGGCCTGAAACCTATGTTTTTTTCAGTGAATTTCAAAGGTTTTTTAAATGCTAATTCCTAACTATATAAGGCCTGAAACCTATGGTTTTTTCAGTGAATTTCAAAGTTTTTTTTAATGCTAATTCCTAACTATATAAGACCTGAAAGCCCACCAGGAATCTCCAGTATGCACCAGGGGACTGCATTGCAGAGAGGTGTAATTAAGCCACTGCCCTTTTTACACCTCTCTGCAATGCAGCCCCCGTGCATGTTTGAAGAGAGGGAACTCATTTCCCCTGCATACTGGGGGCCCCTGGGGGCCAACTAGCCCACCTGGAACCTCCAGTATGCGCCAGGGGGCTGCATTGCAGAGGTGTAATGAGGCTATGCCCCTTGTTACACCTCTCTGCAACACAGCCGCCTGGTGCGTTTGCAGAGGGGGAACTAATTCTCCTTGCATAATGGGGGTCCCTGGGGGCCAACTAGCCCACCAGGAGCCTCCAGTATGCGCCAGATGACTGCATTGCATAGAGGTATAATGAGGCCACACCCTTTTTTACACCTCTTTGCAACGCAGCCCCCGTGCATGTTTGAAGAGGGGGAACTATTTCCCCTTGCATACTGGGTGTCCCTGGCAGCCATCTTGTGCCTTGTTAGAACCAAGGCACAAGAAAGCAGTGAAACAAAGGTGTGAAACTCGCAAAGGGGCCAGAGTAGAAACACCCTGACCCCCTAGGCCTGCTCAGGGGGTCCCACAAGGACCCCCAAGGCAAAAAAAATAATATATATATTTTTTTTTTAAAGTCGCGGGGTACAAAAAAACAATAAAAAAATATAAAACAACAATAAGAATAAAAAAAACAGTTCTTTTCAGAACTACCTCCAATTTATATAAAAATGCTACATTTTTAAAAAACTCTGTCTTTCTTTTTTTCTCCAGGGTACGCGTACCGGTACGTGTGCCGATACGTGTACCGGGGCGCGCACCCCCTCAAAAAAAAATAATAATAATGAGTGTGTGTGTGTGGTGTGTGTGTGGGGTGTGTGTGTGTAGGATGTGTGGGTGTGTGTGGGGGTGTGTGTGGGTGTGTGTGGGGGTGAGGAATGTGTGTGTGAGGTGTGTGTGTGGGGTGTGTGTGTGTGTGTGTGTTTGTGTGTGTGGGGGGTGTGTGTCAGAGGTGTGTGTGTGGGGGGTGAGGTGTGTGTGGGGGATGTGTGGGGTGTGTCTGTGAGGTTTGTGTGTGTGGGGGGGGAGTGAGGTGTGTGTGGGTGGGGGAGTGTGGGGTGTGTGGGTGTAGGTGGGGGTGTGGGGGTGTATGGTGTGTGTGTGGGTGTGGGTGTGTGGGGTGCTTGGGTGTGGGTGGAGGTGTGGGTGTATGAGGTATGGTGGGGGGTGTGTGTGGGGGGGTGGGGGTGGGGTGTGTGTGTGTGAGGGTATGTGTGTGGGGCACCCTCTCAAAAATATAAAAAAATAATGAGTGTGTGTGTGTGGTGTGTGTGTGGGGGGTGGGTGGGTGTGGGGTGTGTGTGGGGGGGTATGTGTGTGGGTGTGTGTGTGAGGTGTGAGGTGTATGTCAGAGGTATGTGTGTGTGGGGGAGGGGTGAGGTGTGTGTGGGGTGTGTCTGTGAGGTGTGTGTGTGTGTGGGGGAGGGGAGTGAGGTGTGTGTGGGTAGGGGTGTGTGGGGTGTGTGGGTGTAGGTGGGGGTGTGGGGGTGTAAGGTGTGTGTGTGGGTGTGGGTGTGTGGGGTGTTTGGGTGTGGGTGGAGGTGTGGGTGTGTGAGGTATGTGTAGGGGGTGTGTGTGGGAGGGGTGGGTGTGGGGTGTGTGTATGTGGAGGTATGTGTGTGGGGTGTGTGTGTGTGTGTATGAGTAAAATGTTCAGCTAACTATAACTGGTGTCAAACCTATGGTTTTCTCAGTGAATTTAATAGGTTTTTTAAATGCTAATTCCTAACTATAACTGGTGTGAAACCTATGGTTTTTTCAGAGAATTTCATAGGTTTTTTAAATGCTAATTCCTAACTATAACTGGTGTGAAACCTATGGTTTTTTCAGTGAATTTCAAAGGTTTTTTATATGCTAATTCCTAACTATATAAGGCCTGAAACCTTTGTTTTTTTCAGTGAACTCGCAAGGTTTTTTAAATGCTAATTCTATTAGCGGATAACATTTATATATGTTAATATCCGTATGGGACCACCTGAACAGCCCTAGGGGGTCAGAGTGTTTCTACAAGGCCCCCAAATCTTTTTTTTTTCTTGTAAAAAAATGAGGTACGCGCACCGTGCGCGTACCGTAAGCGTACCCCGCGATTTTCCGATTTTTTTTTTTTTTTGGGCCTTGGGGGTCTTTTTGGGACCCCCTGAGCAGGCCTAGGGGGTCAGGATGCTTCTACCCTGCCCCCTTTTTGAGTTCTACATGTTTGTTTTTCTGCTTTCCTGTGCCTCAGTCTACCGAGTCACAAGATGGCTGCCAACAGTTTCTGTTTTGGAGTGTTGACAGACATTGGCAGCAATCAGAATGCAGCTCGCGCACTAGAGGTACGCGTACGGTACGCGTACGTGCGCGTACCGTAAGCGCACGGGTAAGCTCACGGGTAAGCTGCTATAGACATATACATTTTTTTGAACCTAAATTACTCAAAATCCACTGGAGCGCATATCTTGAGACATAGCAAAGGCACATCGGGCTACCAGTCCCAGTTTGCCAAGTTTGGTGGAAATCCATTCAGCCGTTCGAGCTAAATGTGAGTTCGACCGCCCTATGGAAATTAACTTGGGGAAAACACGTTTTGGGACCCCCCTTTTATCTCGGCCCCCGCTTGACGAATCCCCCCCAAACTTTCAGGGAAGGAGCGGAGCGCCGCGAGGCAAAGTTAAGGAAAATTTCAGGAAGATTCCTCAACCGGCGCCAAAGTTATTCCCAATAGAATGTTGCGATTTCCCTATGGAAAACAATCCTACCTATATATACCTACAGTAGGTAGGCAAAATTGTAGGGACTGGTAGCCCGATGTGCCTTTGCTATGTCTCAAGATATGTGCTCCAGTGGTTTTTACAAAAATTAACTTTGAAAAAATATATATTGGGCTTAATTGGGCTATATATTTGTTAGAGCCCAAATGTAGCCCAATGTAGCCCAATGTAGCCCAATGTAGCTCAAAGATGGCCGCCAGAGACAAAAAAAAACCAAATGTAGCCCAAATATCAGCCAGATGTAGCCCAACTATAGCCCAATGACAGTATGTCCCAGAGTGTTCTAAAGAACAACTAGAGCGCTAACAGTCTTACTTATGACAAAAGTATGGCACACCTGAAGTCATCTTGATTGGAATAAAGTGTTAACACTTAAAACATTTAATGTGCAAAGGAACAAAATGAGGGGGTTCATTTTGCCATAGAAATTATGATTAGTGCTGAAGAAAGAAAAATTAGGGCACATTTTGAGTGACTTCTCAAATCCTCTTATATTTAATTAAAAAAATTCTGATATGCTGTCTCCCAAGATGGCCACCAGAGACAAAAGAGCCAAAATGTAGCCCAAATATCAGCCAGATGTAGCCCAACTATAGCCCAATGACAGAATGTCCAAGAGTGTTCTAAAGAACAACTAGAACGCTAACAGTCTTACTTATGACAAAAGTATGGCACACCTGAAGTCATCTTGATTGGAATAAAGTGGTAACACTTAATACATTTAATTTGAAAAGGAACAAAATGAGGATGAGGGGTTTCATTTTGCCGTAGAAATGTTATTACCTACTGGCGATAGCCAGTAGGTATATATAGTTAGGATTGTTTTCCATAGGGAAATCGCAACATTCTATTGGGAATAACTTTGGCGCCGGTTGAGGAATCTTCCTGAAATTGTCCTTAACTTTGCCTCGCGGTGCTCCGCTCCTTCCCTGAAAGTATGGGGGGGATTCGTCAAGCGGGGGCCGAGATAAAAGGGGGGTCCCAAAACGTGTTTTCCCCATGTTAATTTCCATAGGGCGGTTGGACTCACTTTTAGCCCGAATGGCTGAATGGTTTTCCACCAAACTTGGCAAACTTGTAGGGACTGGTAGCCCGATGTGCCTTTGCTATGTCTCAAGATATGTGCTCCAGTGGTTTTTACGAAAATTAACTTTGAAAAAATATATATTGGGCTACATTGGGCTATATATATATTAGAGCCCAAATGTAGCCCAATGTAGCCCAATGTAGCCCAATGTAGCCCAAAGATGGCCACCAGAGACAAAAAAAAAACCAAAAGTAGCCCAAATATCAGCCAGATGTAGCCCAACTATAGCCCAATGACAGAATGTCCCAGAAAGTTCTAAAGAACAACTAGAGCGCTAACAGTCTTACTTATGCCAAAAGTATGGCACACCTGAAGTCATCTTGATTGGAATAAAGTGTTAACACTTAAAGCATTTAATTTGCAAAGGAACAAAATGAGGGGGTTCATTTTGCCATAGAAATTATGATTAGTGCTGAAGAAAGAAAAATTAGGGCACATTTGGAGTGACTTCTCAAATCCTCTTATATTTCATTAAAAAAATTCTGATATGCAGTCTCCCAAGATGGCCACCAGAGACAAAAGAGCCCAAATGTAGCCCAAATATCAGCCAGATGTAGCCCAACTATAGCCCAATGACAGAATGTCCCAGAGTGTTCTAAAGAACAACTAGAACGCTAACAGTCTTACTTGTGACAAAAGTATGGCACACCTGAAGTCATCTTGATTGGAATAAAGTGGTAACACTTAAAGCATTTAATTTGCAAAGGAACAAAATGAGGGGGTTCATTTTGCCATAGAAATTATGATTAGTGCTGAAGAAAGAAAAATTAGGGCACATTTGGAGTGACTTCTCAAATCCTCTTATATTTCATTAAAAAAATTCTGATATGCAGTCTCCCAAGATGGCCACCAGAGACAAAAGAGCCCAAATGTAGCCCAAATATCAGCCAGATGTAGCCCAACTATAGCCCAATGACAGAATGTCCCAGAGTGTTCTAAAGAACAACTAGAACGCTAACAGTCTTACTTGTGACAAAAGTATGGCACACCTGAAGTCATCTTGATTGGAATAAAGTGGTAACACTTAATACATTTAATTTGGAAAGGAACAAAATGAGGGGCTTCATTTTGCCATAGAAATTTTATATATATATATTCACTGAAAAAACCATAGGTTACACACCAGTTATAGTTAGGAATTAGCATTTAAAAAACCTTTGAAATTCACTGAAAAAAACCATAGGTTTCACACCAGTTATAGTTAGCTGGAAATTTTACTCGCATAAAACCATTGAAATTCCCACGTTATAGTTAGTTGGACTCACTATAACTTGCACGTCTGCAATGCACTGCTGATGACGTCACATATTACATCACTCATGTATATATTTAAATATTTAAACATTACTCGCTAATATATGTATTCACTAAGATACACTTAATAAGCCAGTTAACCAATCAATTTTTTTTTTAAAACACTGAAAAAACCATAGGTTTCAGGCCTTATATAGTTAGGAATTAGCATTTAAAAAACCTTTGAAATTCACTGAAAAAACCATAGGTTTCAGGCCTCATATAGTTAGGAATTAGCATTTAAAAAACCTTTGAAATTCACTGAAAAAACCATAGGTTTCAGGCCTTATATAGTTAGGAATTAGCATTTAAAAAAACCTTTGAAATTCCCTGAAAAAACCATAGGTTTCAGGCCTTATATAGTTAGGAATCAGCATTTAAAAAACCTTTGAAATTCACTGAAAAAACCATAGGTTTCAGGCCTTATATAGTTAGGAATTAGCATTTAAAAAAACCTTTGAAATTCACTGAAAAAACCATAGGTTTCAGGAGTTATATAGTTAGGAATTCGTTTTTAAAAAACCTTTGAAATTCACTCAAAAAACTATACGTTTTTGTGGTGTTATAGTTAGCTGGACATTTTACTCATACAAAACCAATGAAATTGCTCCTATATAGTTAGTTGTACTAACTATATTTCGCGCACCCGCAATCCACTGCTGATGATGTCACATATTAGATCATTCATGACATGGTCAGTGACATCACTGATGAAATCTCAAAGAACATCACTGATGACATCACTGATGACATCATCCACGTGACAATCACATACACCTTTTCATACACTATTACAAACAGAGTATCATATTTAAATCCATTGTCACAGCAATACAAGTATCTAAAAATCCACTCAGTGGTTCATAGATGTATACACACATCTAATCACTTACCTATGGATTCACTCATACATGCTGTCAATGAACAATAGAACACTATCAAAAATAATTATACATTTATATCGACATTAAACAACAGCACGCATCCTATTAACATATGAAGTCATCCTACTCACGTATGCAAACAATGGATCATACTTACATATTTACTTAGCAAAACACTTACACAAACACCACTTCTTCTTTTCATTTAGATAGTAAGTCATACTTAGTGAATTATAAAATCATTATTACAAGTATACAGTTATCCATACAGTCACTCACACAATCATTGTGTCTTATGTATACTTATTTATATACAACAACTGACACATACACTGCCTTTTATTTTTCTAGTTTGTTGGACCTGTACCTTTGAGAAATATATTTGCTCATCACAACAGCCATAAAGAGATTCCCTCACCCAAACTGTTAGAACATGTAGTTTTAACTTCATATATCTACTGAATCAACTATTCACACATCTTTGGACAGTCACACACCCCCCAACGAACCACACACACTTTCACACTCCCATGCAAATACTCAGTTAACTAATCAATAACTAATATAGACTTTCACATAGCTAGTAACCAACTGTAGAATCATTTTACACCACAACTGACAAAGTGATACAGATATTCACACAGTTTAGTCACTATCCACTATATTTAGTGAGACATTATAAATTGGTCAAGTAAACAGTCAATTACACTGCTACTAAATCCTCCATCCAAATATTTATTTATATATATCCACTCATTCTTCAATGTAAATTGCTATATATATATTGCATATTTAAATAACGAAGCAAACCACATTCACTGGATGATGTCATCAGTGATGTCATCAGTGATGTCATTTGAGATGTCATCAGTGATGTCACTGACCATGTCATGAATGATCTAATATGTGACATCATCAGCAGTGGATTGCGGGTGCGCAAAATATAGTTAGTGCAACTAACTATATAGGAGCAATTTCATTGGTTTTGTATGAGTAAAATGTCCAGCTAACTATAACACCACTAAAACGTATAGTTTTTTGAGTGAATTTCAAAGGTTTTTAAAAAACGAATTCCTAACTATATAACTCTGAAACCTATGGTTTTTTCAGTGAATATATATATATATATATATATATATATATATATATATATATATATATATATATATATATATATATATATATATATATATATATATATATATATATATGTATATATGACAGGCAGGTTATGTCACCACTAACTAGCTCACCATGTACCTCCAGTATGCACCAGGGGGCTGCGTTGCAGAGAGGTGTTCAGAGGCCATGCCCCTTTTTACAACACTCTGTAACGCAGCTCCGTGGCGCTTACTGGAGGTACCTGATGGGCTAGTTGGCCCCCAGGGACCCCAGGACTGACGAGGAATTAATTCCCCAACTTAAACCGCACCACAGGGTGTGTTTGCACACATGTGAACTCAGGCCTGCCCCCTCTCTTCACCACTGTCCAAACACGCACCATGGTCTGTTTTAAGTTGGGGGATTAACTCCCCTTGAATCCTGAGGGTCCCTTGAGCCCCCACACACAGGGTATATTTTCATTAAAAAAAGCCCTGGGGGTGGCAGTCCCCATGGCTGCGGGGAGCAGCGTGCCGGCCCCGCAATGTCAATTAAGTCAAGCCCCAGGTGTGGCGGTCCCGGGGCTGCGGGGGGGCCGTGTGCTCGGGGGTGGCAGGCCCCAGGGTAGTGTGGGGGGTTTGGGCCCCCCACACTTTATTTTCCACATGCCCCCGAGATTTGGCCCCCCAGGGCTAATTAGCATTGAAGCGCGGGAGCCCGTGCTTTAATTTTTTTTTATCGGCAGGTTCCATGCACCCTGCGCGGATTTTGCCGATTATTAAAAATCTTTTTTTTTTTTGGGCCCTGGGGCTAAGCAGGCCTAGGGGGTCAGGGTGTTTCTACCCTGCCCCCTTTTTGCATTTTTCGTGGTTTTGTTTCTGCTTTCTTGTGCCTCGGTTCTACAAGATGGCTGCCAACACTTCCTGGTTTGGAGTGTTGATAGCCAATTAGCATACAGCTTGTGCTCAGCACGGTGCGCGGATCCTGCACAGCCATTGATATATATGTGATTTTAATTTTGATTTGCTCAGGAACTACTGAACGGATTTACACCATTTAACCAAAAGGCACGACTCTGAACCAAGGTCTACCTTCCTGCGAAATTTGGTGTAATTCCGTTCAGCAATTCGGGCTGTAGCTGCGACTAAAGGTTCCTATGGGAAATTGCTTGCGGAAAACATGTTTTGGGACCCCCTTTTTTCTTGGTCCCCACTTGAAGAATCACCACAAGACTTTCAGGGTAGGAGCGGACCGGAGCGGGCCATAAGTTTTGAAAATTTCGCGAAGATTCGTCAACCGGCACCAAAGTTATTCCAAATAGAATGTTGCGGATTTCCTATGGATAATAGGTCCTAAATATAACTACCTACTGCCAGTAGGTAGTTATAGTTAGGACCTATTATCTATCTATGTATATATAGTGAAAGCGGCGCCTCACAAGTTGGTGAGGCATAAAGAAGATTGCACTCAGCATATTACTTTCAAGTAGATTTCTTCTTGGCAATGCGTTTCAACCTCAACAGGTCTTCGTCACGGCCTCATATATATATATGTATAGTTAGATAGATAGCTAGATAGCTAGATAGATAGATAGATTAACTAATGGTAGTTGCAACTAGGTACTTCTAGTTGGGCCAGCTGTTCCATATTTCATGTTGCTAATAACTTTGGTACTGTATGACGAGTCTTCATGAAACTTTCTAAAAATGTGTTACTTTTTGACTAGTTTTTGCATGGAAAGTTTTGGGGTGATCTGTCAAGCAGGAACTGAGAACTAAGGGGGGTCCAAAAATATAAAATTCCAATGCGTTTTCAATAAACTTCTTCAAGACCCACTACAGCAAAAACTGCTGAACGGAATTACACCAACTTTGTCAGGAAGCTTGATCTTTGTCCACCAATTGTGCTTTCTGTGATTTAGTGTAAATCCATGTAGTATTTTTTGAAAAATTAAGGTTGTAAAACAATTATTTATATGTGGACAGTTGGGGGTGCCAATTTAAAAATAGTGTGTTCTGATTGGCTCCGGGAGCTTTATTTTCCTTAGGGCATCTCTCTCCCACAGACGTCAGACTCCTGCGGGAGCGAGCGCTCTGATTGGCTGCTAGCAACATGGGAAAAATGTTGCTGTAAGCCATCACATGACTAGGGGAATTAGTTCCCTGTCCTGAACAAGTTTAAAAACAACAAAAAAAGGGGGAAGGGTAGAGATACCCTGACCCCCTAGCCCCCTTTAGGGGACCCAAAGGGACCCCCTGGGGCCAAAAAGGAAAATAAATTTGCTAAAAAAAGGCGCTACCCAATTGGACAAAATGGTGGCACGCCACATTTACTTTGTTTATGTCCCTTGCAGCCTGCCCCAGGGGCTGTATTCATAAAAGGGAGTGGGGTTGAGTGACTTCCCTCCCTGAGCCTCAAGAGGTCTTGGGGAGCCCACCCTCTGAGCCTAAATTAGTTTATGTAGGGAGGGGGCTTGTGCGGCCTCACTCCTGAAGCCCTAATGGCCCCTGGGAGCTCACCCCAAGCCACAATTTTAACAAAATGGGTTGGGGGGGCCACGCTGACGCCCTCCTGAGCCTTAAAAGGCCCTGGGAAGCCCACCCTGGGGGCCGAAATTTAAAACAGTGTAGAGAGGGCCTCACTGTCTCACCCCCAGAGCCAATAAAGGCTGCACGACCCTCCTCCACTTCATTTTTAGAAATTGCCCCAGAAATAGGGCCTCAGGGCTAACAAAGCTTGGGCAGGGTCGTGCGGGACCCTCCTCTACCTTTATTTAAATGAGTGGCCCTGGGGGATAGGGTACACAAGGACTAACAAGGCTTCCCCTCCCCTTTAGTTTAAGTAGTGGCCCCGGGGATTGGATCCACAGGGCATAACAAGGCTTGGGAGGGGGGCCGGATGGCCCCCCTCCCCTTTAAGTTTAGTAATGATCCTTGGAGATGGGGCCATCGGGCCTAGCAAGGCTTGGGTATGTGAGCGGGGTGGCCCCCTTTTCCTTTAGTAACAAAAAATGGCCCTGGGGGATGGGGTCCCTAGAGCCAAATAACGTTTGAGGAGTGGGGTCACATGCCCCCTCCCCTTTTATAGAAAAAAGGCCCAGGGAACTGGGGCCCTCAGGGCCTAATAAGGTTCGAAGAGAGGTACCATGCGGCCCCTCTACTCTTAGCCCCTCTCCTCTTTAATTAAAAAAAACAACCCACAGGATGGGGTCCACGCGGCCTCCTCCCCTTTAACAAACATAAGGCCCTGGGGTCCCCATGACCTAATGGTTTAGTCAGGCACAAGAAGGGGGACGCATGAACCCCTTCCCTTTTGAGGTGCGTAGCCGAATGCTGTGCATGGCGGGGGGTTGGCTTTACATATGATAATACAATTTTACTTTAAATTTTTTTTTAAATCACTGCAGAAAACAAAGGTTAACCCCTTGGGCGCGGCCGCAATTCTGCGCCTGTGCGGCACTTTTAATGAGTGGGCGGGTTCATGACTGCCCCCAGCCATCATCAGCACACGCCCACCGTAGTGCATGACGGCCGGGGGCCGTCATCAGCATGGAAGGGGTTAAAGTAATGTCACTGTTAGGTGTGATAAAGAGATGTTTTTAATTTAAAAAAAACCTAAGTAATAAACTGAAAAAAACAAAGGTTAAAGTAACGTTATAATTAGGTGAATTTGTCACTGACAACAAAAATGTTTTGAAAAAACCCACACAAATATAGCAGATATAGTTAGCAGAGTTAACTATAACTCATGCTCCCGCCATGCACTGCTTATGACCTCAAAAATTACATCACGGATTACATGTTCTATGACATCATTTATGACATCACTGTAAATGTAAATATAGCATTAGATGCAAATATATGTTAACTAATGCTTGTATTAAATACGTTACCTACCTGTAACTGCATGTATCAAGTATTGCTATCTTTCATAGATTCACATGCTTGAATCATTCCCCTTTGTCAAAGTGAGAGTCCCATGGTACTATGAATAAAGGAGTAATAAAAAATGTCATAGGCTATCATCGGGAAAACCATGAATTTAATAGCCTATTCAACTCCTTTTTAAAAAAGGACCAACATCTAGATACAACCAATTAGTAGCTTACACCCTCTAGACATTTCCCAAGAGAGGTTGAATCCCTCAGATTTTCCAGCACATGTGTGGATAGGAAAACCGCAGTACAAGGGGAGCCACTCGGGAGGAGGTTGGGTTGCATGTGAATCTATGAAAGATCCCAATACTGGATAACTGCAGTTACAGGCAAGTAACTTATTTCCTATCCAGTATTGGGGTATCTTCCATAGATTCACATGCATGAATCAGAATGGCAAGCATAATTGAAAAACAGATTACCCTTAGAGGATGGTGGGTAGTATTAGAACTATATGAAAATGTGTTTCCAAACAAACATTACTTATGAGAGTACTGGTGCATAACCATATGTACACAATACATATAGACATCTAAAATAAATATTCCTATTATTTTATAGAATAAGTATAACATTTTCATAAATCAATAGGAAGACCATATTTGATACACAGGTCAACATCAAAACATAAATGAACTCCTCTAATTAAAGAGGCTCACCTTACTGAAACAAATGGCATGGCACTGCCTGTCCCATGGCTGCATGAGTGTGCTTCGTTTATTCCAGGGCAGTAGTGCTGCGTGAATGAGTGCGAAGTTTTCCACGTTGCAGCTTTGCAGATATTTTCCAGTGGAATCCCTGCAAACATAGCAGCTGAGGTAGAGGCTGCTCTCATGAAAGGTGCTCTAACAGTTCTTGTAAAAGGCTTGCCTGCCTTGTCGTGTCAAAACTGTATTGTGGCTGCAAGCCATCTGGCGATCGTAGCCTTAGTAAAAGCTGTTCCCTTGTCCATAGGCCAAAAACAGTTGATCCATTTTGCGGATAGTCTTAATCTTTTGCAGATAGAATTTAAGACACCTCTTGATGTCTAGAGTATGTAGAGCTCGTTACGCTGGTGTAATTGGATCAGGGAAGAAAGTTCTGAGAATGTTAGGCTTGTTTAAACGTAATTGCGAAGGAACTTTAGGGATAAATTTAGGATTGGTCCTGAGTATTACCAAATCATTTGTGTAGTGTAGAAAGGGTTGTTTTATAGTAAAAGCCTGAATTTTGATTACTCTCCTGATGGATGTTAGAGCGAGTAGCAGAGCAACCTTCCACGTCAAGTACTTGAAGTCAGCCCTATGGATGGGCTCAAGGGTTGCCTCATCAACTGTGATAGGATTATATTTAAATGCCAATCTGGAGGAGGAGCTGTCACAGGAGGAAAAGTATGAAATAGGCCTTTCATGAATTGCTTTACAAATCTGGTGGAATAAAGAGACGGAAGTCTTGCCGAGCATCTGTATCGAAATATGGCGGACAGATGGACCTTTACAGAAGAATATGGGAAAAGTCCATTACAACACAGTGTAATGCCTTTACAACGCAACTTTTACAATGCAGGTGATATTACATCACATGCCATTAAACGCATGTACCATTACAATGCATGCCATTACAATGCATTTTAAGGTGAGTAATGGAGGTCAAAGAGGTAAGTTTGTATTTCTGATTATGGGGTAGTGTTTTAATACTCAGGTTATATTTACAAAGCTTAAATATCATTTAAAAAAAATTGTAGTTGTAATTTTTTTTAAGGAATTAATTTATGTCTAAAAAAGAATATCTTTTAAAAAATATATTATAATGTGCTTTGCACTTATTTCCTGAGATGGGATGTTTGGATAACAGGGGTTTTGGGTGTGGGAGTGTATTTTTTTTAAGTTTGATTTTATTGAAGAGATAAAGAGAAAGGGAAGGAGGAGAAAAGAAAAAACAGGAAATGGATACAACAATATAATATAACATAATGGGGAATATTAGCTAAAGTAAATACAAACAGAATATCCATAATATAATAAAACTGTCATGAAAGACATATATAACAAGCATGAGGAATGCATGAACATAACATATGTATATGAAATAGAAAAACAAAATAGTACAATGAACTGTAAATATGTAATATTGTAATATAAAGGCAAAAGGAAGTCAAGGAGGTTTACGTACCTCGAAAGTGTTAAGGTCTGGAGGGTCATGTGTTGGCGCAGAAGAAGAAAGATAAGTGACCAAGGGAAGCCAGATCAGGTCACGTTTAATTGCCAGGGAAATAGGGGAAACATAGCTGGTATCTAGTCTATGATGAAAGCAGACTGCATTCCACCAGGAATGATATGAGACATTCGCAGCTTGCTTCCAATTAGAGGTAATGGTATAAAAAGCCACAGCAATCAAAAGGTCAAGGAGAAGATAACGACGAGGAGATTGGGGAAGTTCCGGTGATAGGGAACCTAGAAAAATTAGTGAAGGGGAGAAGGGGACTTGGAATTGAAAAATCTTCTGGACTTTTTCCCAAATGAGTTGCCAAAATTTGGAGATAGGAAGGTAATCAAATAGCATATGTTTGAGATCTGCAGAAGGACAGGAGCATGACCAACAAAAAGGGGGTGAGTCTGAAGAAAAACGGGATAAGGCAAGAGGGGTGAATAGAGTCCTGTGATAAATAAAATACAAAGTTTGAGTAGTATTAGCAGCTCTAGAGGTCTTATGAAGTTTATTCCAAAGTTTGTCCCAAAGAAGTACCGACCAATCCTGAGAAAGATCAGATTCCCAAGCAATTTCGATCCTAGATTTTGCTCTATCAGAAGAAAAACAAAAAGAATCATAAAGAGCTGAGGCGGAAGGAGTGGATTCTAAAAGTAGGTGAGTGGATCTGCGATCTAGAGGAATATCAGTTGAAGGTGGTAAAGAGCGAAGATATGTAATCAGGACCGGATAAAGAGCATTGTATTGTGATCGGTTGGAGGAGGGTAGGGAGAAAGAGGACTGAAGATCCGTGAAGGAGAGAGGAGAGCCCTGGGAAATTAATTGAGAGACCCAGTACAATCCTTTGAGAGTGCCAGGACTTCCAAAAGATGGTGCGATTACGAATTTTGAGAAGAGAGTTATTCTAGATCGACTGTTCGTGAATAGAAGCGAGAGAGGGATAAGAGGAGGTCAAATAGGGTAAGAGGAGATTGCGAGAGAAAGAGGTAACAGGAGTAAGAAGACGGGCTGGGGAAGAAGAGAAGGACAAGAATTGGGGAAAGTTGAAAGGAGAAATAAAGGAAAGGTCTTGAGAAAACCAACGCACAGTTTGCTTCATAGAAAAGGCACAATGATATTCCTTAAAATCCGGAAAGCGCACACCAGAATGGGATTTGTTCTTACGTAAGGAGGCAAGAGCTATTCGTGGGCACTTACCATTCCACAGAAATTTCAATAATAAAGAATCAATCTTTTTGAAGAAAGAGATCGGAATGCGCAAAGGAAGCATAGAAATGGTATAAAGAAGAAGGGGGGATAACATCATTTTTATGGAATTGAGTCTACCCCACCAGGACAGAAAAAGTGGATGCCAACGAGAGATAGCGGTATCCATTTTCTTCTAGATGTAATCAAAGTTTAGTTTGAGAGTGTCAGATAATAGAGGAGCAAACCAAACACCCAGATATTTGATTTTGGAAGGCTGCCAGGAGAAACCAGTTTGAGAAAAAAGATGTTTCTGGCACATAAAGTTTAGGGGGAGGATTTCACACTTATCGGTATTGAGGTGATAACCAGAAACCGCGGAAAAAGAAGAGACTTGTTGAAGAAAGGAAGGGATAGAAGAGGCAGGGTGAGAACAATAAAAAAGGATATCTTTCCCCTTAGACTGAAAGTTTGACCTGATGAGAACCAAAATGAAATCCCTTTATACTGCTATCCAGACGAATCTTAGTAAGGAAGGGCTCCAAGGCTAAAACAAAAAGCAATGGGGATAAAGGACAACCTTGTCGAACACCTCTGTGTAAAGAGAAATAATCCGATGTCATCCCGTTAACAAAAATGGAAGCCTGAGGGTTAGAATAGAGTAAAGAGATGATAGCGATGAATTTGGGAGGAATGCCAATCCAACGCAAAGCCTGAAACATGAAATCCCATCCAATTCTGTCAAAGGCTTTCTCCGCGTCCAAGGAAATGGCTGCAAAGGGAAGATCCAAAGAAGAAGCTTTACTGAGAATGTTAAGGAAAACAAGAGAATTGTCGGATGAAAGACGACCCTTGACAAAACCTGATTGTTCAGGACCAACTAGATCGGGTAGAAGGGGATCCATACGTAATGCTAGAATCTTAGCAAGTATCTTGTAGTCGGTGTTAACTAGTGATATCGGTCTTTAGTTTTTACATAGAGAGTGATCTTTGTCCTCTTTGGGGATGAGGCAGATTAAAGCTTGTTGGAATGAACCATGGGAGGAGCCTGCTGAGAGAAAGGATTGAAATAAAAGTAAAAGTTTTGGAAGAAGGAAAGAGGCGAAATGGCTATAAAATTCGATGGTGAAACCATCAGGACCCGGAGCCTTACCATGGCGTAATTTAGAGACGGCATGGGACATTTCAGAAAGCGAAATGTCCTGTTCCAAAGAGGTGAAATCAACATGAGAAACCGGAGGAGAGGGAAGAGAGTGAAAGTAAGAGAGAAGATCCGTAGAGTCTGTGACCCGTTCGGGAGTGTAGAGGGTGTCATAAAATTGGACAAATTCAGTGAGGATGTCTTTATCTTTAAATCTGAATTCTCCAGAGGGAGTCTTAATGGAAACAATCTTTGTACGCTCCTTTCTGATTTTTAAGTAATTAGCTAGAAGTTTCCCCATTTTATTTTTACCACCATAATATCGGGAATTACATTTTAACAGAAGGTTAGAGGCAGCCTCGGTAGTGAATTTATTAAATGAGATTTTCGCGTCAATAAGTTTTTTTAGGGAGAATTCAGATTTAGAAGAATAGTAGGCTTGTTCTAAGTGTTTAATATCCGTTAAAGTTTTATTAGATTTGAGCTCCCTGAGTCTCTTCCTTCGGGGCACAAAATTAATAATAAAACCTCTAGAAGCTGCTTTAAAAAAGTCCCAAACCATAACAAAAGAGGAGTCAGGGGTATGATTAAGGAGAAAAAATTCAGAGGCAAAAGCAGTAAATTCAGAACAAAAAGTAGGTTCCAAAAGTAAAGCGTTATTGAAACGCCATCTGCCAGAGTGAGGGGAAAACGGAAGTAGGTCAAGGTCTACAAAAACCGTGGCATGATCGGAAAGTAGAATGGAGCCAATTTCAGAGCGAATGGCATGCTGGGATAGGGATTTGCTAAGGAAAATATGGTCAATGCGGGATTGTGATTGATGAGGAGGGGAGAAAAAACTGTATTCTCTAAGGTCTGGATTACACAGCCTCCAAATATCTACCAGAGCATTATTTTGAAAAGCATTAACAAATTGGGTGTGCATTTTGGAGGGAACAAATTTGACTTTTGAGTGTCGGTCAAGGAAGGGATCCACGACTTGGTTACAATCCCCTCCGAGAAGGATGTAATCACCGGAGAGGGAGGATAACTTGGCAGAGATAGAGGGCCAAAAGGATCGGTCAATACCTGTAGGACCATATACATTAAAAAGGGTGAGGGAAATGTTGTCAATAAGAAGTGTAACAATAACCCAACGACCATCAACATCACATTCGTGAGAAATTGAGGAAACATTTACCTTTTTATGCAATAAAATCACAGGTATAGAGTCAAAATATCGAGTTTTTAATATCGACTAGACATAATATCTAGTAAAAAATATAGAATGGACATAATATCGACTAGACATAATATAGACTACCAAAATATCGACTAGAAAATTTTAATATCGAAGAAAATATCGAATCAAAAATATAGAATGGACATAATATCGACTAGACATAATATAGACAACAAAAATAACGAATTTTAGGTAAGTTAATATTAAATTTTCTTTTTGTGTAATATAATTCTGTAGCGGGTTGTGGGTTTATAGGGGAATAGGGTGGGAAGTAATTTAATTATAATTAAATAAATATGTTATTTTATTTTTTGTTATTTATTTACAATTATTTGTTAATTAATTTTAATTGATTAATTGATAAATATTGTAATTTTAGTAATTTATTTTCTGTAGCGGGTTGTGGGTTTATAGGGGAATAGGGTAGGAAGTAATTTAATTATAATTAATTAAATATGTTAATTAATTAATTGGTATTTTTTTAAAATTAATTGGTAATTAAATTTTAATTGATAAATAATTAATTCTTAATTGATAATTCATTTTAATTAATTGTTTAATTGATAATTATGTGAATAATATTATTTTATTTTCTGTAGTGGGTTGTGGGTTTATAGGGGAATAGGGTGGGTAGTAATTTAATTTTAATTAATTAAATATGTTAATTAATTGATTGGTATTTATTTTGAATAAATTGTCAATGAATTTTTAATTGGTAATTAATTAATTGTTAATTGATAATTTATTTTTATTAATTGATTAATTAATAATTATGTGAATAATATTATTTTATTTGTAGTAGCGGGTTGTGGGTTTATAGGGGAATAGGGTGGGAAGTAATTTAATATAATTGATTAAACATGATAATTAATTAATTGGTATTTATTTTAAATAAATTGTTAATTAATTTTTAATTGGTAATTAATTAATTCTTAATTGGTAATTAAAATGTATTAATTGATTGATTTATAATTATGTGACTTAGATTAATTTATTTTCACTAGAGTGGGGATATTAAAATTTACCCCTATGCTATCCAACGCTTTCTTTACTGTTGCACTCTCTGGAGTGGGAATAGTAATTTTTACCCCTACGCTATCCAACGCTTTCCCTACTGTTGCACACGCTGGGGTTGGAATAGTAATTTTTACCCCTACGCTATCCAACGCTTTCCCTACTGTTGCACTCTTTGGAGTGGGAATAGTCATTTTTACTCCTACGTTATCCAACGCTTTCCCTACTGTTGCACTCGCTGGAGTTGGAATAGTAATTTTTACCCCTACGCCATCCAACGCTTTCCCTACTGTTGCACTCTCTGGAGTGGGAATAGTAATTTTTACCCCTACGCTATCCAACGCTTTCCCTACTGTTGCACTCTCTGGAGTGGGAATAGTAATATTTACCCCTACGCTCTCCAACGCTTTCTCTACTGTTGCACTCTCTGGAGTGGGAATAGTAATTTTTACCCCTACGCTATCCAACGCTTTCCCTACTGTTGCACTTACTGGAGTGGGAATAGTAATTTTTACCCCTACGCTATCCAACGTCTTCCCTACTGCTGCACTCTGTGGAGTGGGAATAGTAATTTTTATCCCTACGCTATCCAACGCTTTCCCTACTGTTGCACTCTCTGGAATGGGAATAGTAATTTTTACCCCTACGCTATCCAACGCTTTCCCTACTGTTGCACTCGCTGGAGTTGGAATAGTTATTTTTACCCCTACGCTATCCAACGCTTTCTCTACTGTTGCACTCTCTGGAGTGGGAATAGTCATTTTTACCCCTACGCTATCCAACGCTTTCCCTACTGTTGAACACGCTGGAGTGGGAATAGTAATTTTTACCCCTACGCTATCCAACGCTTTCCCTACTGTTGCACTCTTTGGAGTGAGAATAGTAAATTTTACCCCTACGCTATCCAACGCTTTCCCTACTGTTGCACTCTTTGGAGTGGGAATAGTAATTTTTACCTCTACGCTATCCAACGCTTTCCCTACTGTTGCACTCGCTGGAGTTGCAATAGTAATTTTCACCCCTACGCTATCCAACGCTTTCCCTACTGTTGCACTCTTTGGAGTGGGAATAGTAATTGTTACCCCTACGCTATCCAACACTTTCCCTACTGTGGCACTCTTTGGAGTGGGAATAGTAATTTTTACCTCTATGCTATCCAACGCTTTCCCTACTGTTCCACTCGCTGGAGTTACAATAGCAATTTTCACCCCTACGCTATCCAACGCTTTCCCTACTGTTGCACTCTTTGGAGTGGGAATAGTTATTTTTACCCCTACGCTATCCAACGCTTTCCCTACTGTTGCACTCACTGGAGTTGGAATAGTAAATTTAAACCTCTCGCTATCTTACGGAAAAAATATTGTATATGTTTTGTTAATAATATGTATATATATATATATATATATATATATATGCAACAACGCTCCAAAGAGTGCCACAGACCGCAGCACCCTCTTAGAGAAGAACGGACACGAAGTCAGGTAGCAAGTGCAGCAGTGTCTTGTTTATTTCATTTTCTCGTGTGCAGCAGGAGTGCCGCGAACCGGACGTGTTTCGGCGACCCTGTCGCCTTGTTCACCGGAATACAAAGTGTTTGCCATCACAAACCAAACTGTTTTTAAAAAACGGCAAACCACCAATCAGAACACTACATCCTGTGCCATGTGACCATTTTTTTGGGTGCCTCATAGAAATAACTGACAGACTTCTTTTAGATTTGGTTGTCTGCCACAAATGACGAATTTACAATTATACATTTTATCTGTGCAAATACAGCATATTTCTCGTCATAGGAATATTTACAAACTCGAGTAACCTGACCATTGTATATATAAATAAAGTTATACGAACACAGCCTATAGCAGTACCAATACCTGTTGTTGCACCAGAGTCCTCAATGTGCTAAACTTGCTAAATAATCCTAAGATTTAACAAAATATAATACAATAAAAAGCAGAGAACATCTAGACCCAATATATGCATAATGCAATTGTGTGTCGCAACAAATACAATAGTCAGCATGAACATACCTATATTGTATAACATTTATCATCATCAATATGTCTAAAAATGAGCGCACAATAGTGGTCACTGGTTAAAAACAGGAAAAGTGCTGTTGTGCCTATAAAGTGCAATGTGTGAAAAAAATGTATATGTGCAAAAACCAATGTTAAACTATAAGTTCGGGGAATCTTATAAGGGAAAGGGCAAGCAGATTAAGATCAGATTATGTTTCCGTATTCATACAAAAATCATCTACCAGAATACAGGGATAAAGTGACTTATGCAAGATGATGTCCTAATGTGCAAATTTTTTTTTAAATATATATAAATAGATAAATAGTAGGTCATGTCTAAATACAAACAACTGGCGTCAGTAAAATCAGATAAAACCGTAAATTTACAGTAAATTCATGATGAAATCCCCATTCACAGAACACCACCTTTAAAAGACCTTAATATAAATAACCATTTCAAATACATCATGGAAAAATGTCATCTATAAATATATATCATCGACAGAGAACATGTAAAGCCACTTAAACCATTGTCTGATATGCTTTGTCATAAATAATGGTGCAGATCTTCGCAAGTGTTGAGACCTTTCGGACTCTTGGTGTCTAGTTCTAAAATGTACTTAGTCTCCAACTGCCTGAGGGACTTATCTCTGTCGTCACCCCTTTTGTTTGCTGGCACACTGTTAATTACAAAATAGGTCAAGACATTGAGGTTGCCTCCATGCTCTGCCTTGATGTGTCTTGCGACGGGATAAGATGGGTCTGAGTTGACAGTGGCCCTGAGGTGTTGGAGAATGCGAGCCTGTACCGGCAATTTGGTGCTCCCTACATAACGGAGTCCGCATTTACAGGTTAAAACATATACCGCATACTCCGTTCTGCAGTTAAAATTGCCCTTGATTTTAATTTCATTTTCATTAAAGGCACTATGATGTGTTTTAGTGTTAGCACCAAATTTGCAGGCTCTGCAACTACTACACTTGTGAAAACCATATTTAGAAGATACCCAATAATCTTTATTGACTATCTCTGGACTATTTTTGACTAGATCAGATCTCATGGAATGAGCTTTGCAATAAGTGAAGTCCGGTTTAACGGGCAAGACTTCTTTCATCACGCCATCAGTCAATGCAATGGGCCACTGGGAATTAATGATTTTCCTAATTGCTTGTGACTGTTTGCTATATGTAGTGATAAATCTGCAAGAGGCTTCCCCCGTGGGTTCCTCTGATGTAGTAGCTGTACTATACATCGAGATTTCCCCTTCTCTGGTAGTTAGGGAGTGTGGTTGAAGCAAACTATTTCTATCTAAGGAGTTAGCTTTTTGCAATGCTGCCTCCAAGATATGCTTCCCATAGCCTCTAGCTAACAGTCTCTTTTTCGCAATATCTTGTGACTCTATCCATGCCAGTTCTGTACTGCACGTTCACCTTATTCTCAAGAATTCACCATACGGTAAACTATCAATAGTATGGCGAGGATGGAAACTGGTCGCGTGCAGGAGCGTGTTACCAGCTGTTGGTTTCTGATATAGACTAGTAGTAATGACTCCCTATTGCCTTTCCATATAATGAACACGTCATCAATGTACCGCCACATGTAGGCTACATGGGCATCATATAGGGCCTTGTGTTGGCATCTGAGGACATGCTCCTCCCACCAGCCTACATGTAAACATGCATAGCTGGGGGAGAAGCATGCCCCCATTGCCACACCCCGTTTCTGTCTATAGATCTTAGTGTCAAACAAAAACACATTGTTATTTAGACATCTTCTAATCATTTCAACCAACATTTTGTTGTGCTGATACATACCAATATTTCTTTGGTCTAGATAATACTGTACTGCACGGAAACAATCTTCATGTCTAATACACGTGTAAAGTGCAGAAATGTCAAGAGTCATAAAAATCATGTCCGGTGACCATTTGACAGTACTGAGTTTGAATAAGAAGTCTCTTGAATCCCGTAAATATGTTAGCAAAGCCGTGACAAATTCTTGCAGATAATGTTTGACGTACTTCGATGTGTTCTCAAAACAACTATTGATGGCAGAAATAATGGGTCTGCCCTGCAGAGGATCTAGGCCTTTGTGGACTTTTGGGATGAGGTAAAATAGGGGCAGCACAGGATGTTCTTTGTGTAGAAATTTGAATTCATCTTTTGTGATCAGCCCTTCTCGTTGCCATTGTGATAGAGCGTTTTTGTAGTCAGTGCTTATTTTGCGCACCGAAGTTCCATCACTACGCTCATAACAAGTTTCATCTTCCAATAGTCTAAATGCCTCTGAGCGGTACGTTTCCTTGTCCCAAAGAACAATATTTGCCCCTTTATCTGCTTTATTGATAACGACATTTTTATTGTCCTTCAACTTTTTCATTAATTGGAAATATTCTCTTGTCTTTCCACTGGCTCTGGTTTTAGATCTGCAAGAGTTTCTGTATAAACATTTCAATTCATCATTCACCCTCTCATGAAAAATATCGAGAGCGTCTAGTGGCATAATTGGGACAAATGTCGATGGTGCTTTGAATGGACTTTTTCCTGGTAGTGAGATGTTGATTCCTTCTTCCTGCGCCACAGTTTGGGAGCACATGATGTTATCCTGATTGTCTCTTAAGGCAAGAAGTGTTGCTAAAACTGGCATTGTTCCTGCTGCCAAACTTGTATTTGACTGTGGCGTTGGTGGGATGTTTTTGGATACATTTCGACCATGATTTTTGATTAGAAAGAACTTGCGTAGTTTTAATTTTCTGATAAACTTATACACATCGACACGTGTCTGGACATAGTCAAAATTGCTTTCCGGACAGAAACTGAGACCTAATGATAGAAGCTGGGTCTCTGCGGTATTCAGTTTGATATCTGTCAAATTGATAATGTTGAGGGCGTCGGTTGGCTCACCTACTTGTGCCAGTTCTTCTTTTTCTGACGCCCCCTGCCTGCGCCGCTTTGCGCATTTGCACCTTTGTTTCCGCCGTCTGTTTTTGGTTTGCCTTGAGATTGATTGACTCTCGGTCAAAGGGTCTGCAACCGTTGTTCCCTCATAAAATCCAGTTCCTCTGCATAGCTGATTGGCCCCAGCAGCGTGAAAGAGGAAGTTGACCCTCCCGAACTACTACCCGAGTCAAAATCTTGGCCATGACAAGTTGCACTTGATTCCGAACTGATATTTGGACCGCCCTCTGCTCCTAGGGAAATAGATGTACTTTCCTGAACACCTGGTGTCTGTGCATTCGACCGTGCGAGGGCTTTTTGTTTTTTAACATTGTCATATTTTCGAGAGAAGGTGAAAACTTGACCTCTCTCGTAGTCATTTTTGTCTCTGGCAAACTTCCAGACCTTACGTGTTTTTTATTGTGTCTTCCTGTTTATTTTTGCGGTCATACATTTCTTTCATCAATTTTTCCACCATATCCTTGTTATCGGAAGTGGTGAGTTTTGCCAAATCCTCCGTTAGTTTCTGTATTTCTTGCAGGTCTGCCTCACGGTCTATTTTGACAAACTTGATTAGTAGGCAGACTGACCGCATAGATGCATCTAAATTATTTTCTGCCCATTCCTTTAAAAGCTGGGGGTTTGGATTGTCGAAGTTTGGCGCTAACATTATTCGTAGGCCTCTCGGCACCCGCCCTGCTTTGCGATATTTATCCAATGATTTTATTTCCCACCATTTCATCATTTCACTCCTATGATGTTTTTCAAGTCGTTTGATGACATTTCTTACGTCCCCTTGTACAAATGTTGTTGCCTCAGCCCGAGTCGGGCGTTCTTCTACCGACGGCAAATTTGAGAATAAATCCTCTGCTGTCCTTTCCCTAATGGCAAATGTTTCTTCCATCTCGTGGCACTCCCGCTCGCTATTCACACAGATAAATCAAAGTTCGTGACCCGTTTTTTGTATACGGGTCCCTGATAACGCTGCACGCTACCACCTTCTCACCTGCTTGTTATACCAGGATACGTAGGGCTCAGTTTTCGAAACGCTGTGCTCCGTCCTCCATGAGTCAGCCGACTCTTGCTGGACTACACCACGCCCGTTGTGAGCTCCGCCTTCACCGGTCAAGCAGGGGGCTGATTGGTAATGACTCTCCCGAGCCGAATCCTCCAAACGACTTGTTGATTCCACACCAGCCGACTTGTTGAGAAGGGGTCCGTTGAAAAGAAAAGCCAAGTCCTGCTTCTCTACACATGCAACAACGCTCCAAAGAGTGCCACAGACCGCAGCACCCTCTTAGAGAAGAACGGACACGAAGTCAGGTAGCAAGTGCAGCAGTGTCTTGTTTATTTCATTTTCTCGTGTGCAGCAGGAGTGCCGCGAACCGGACGCGTTTCGGCGACCCTGTCGCCTTGTTCACCGGAATACAAAGTGTTTGTCATCACAAACCAAACTGTTTTTAAAAAACGGCAAACCACCAATCAGAACACTGCATCCTGTGCCATGTGACCATTTTTTCGGGTGCCTCATAGAAATAACTGACAGACTTCTTTTAGATTTGGTTGTCTGCCACAAATGACGAATTAACAATTATACATTTTATCTGTGCATATATGTATATATGTTTTAAAAAAAATGTAAGTTACAATAATTATTTATTAATTTTAAGTTAATTTAAGTATTTTAAGTATGTTTAAAATAGTTATATTTATTATTATAGTACTTTAAAATTACTTTTAAGATATTTAAAAAAATCGATATTTTGACTGTCTATATTTTTTCCTATCGATATTTTGGAGTCGATATTTTTGTACTTACCTGTTTGTAGATAGGAGGTCGATATTCTGGCATTCTATATTTTTACCTCGATATTTTGACTGTCGATATTTTGACTGTCGATATTCTGTCAGTGATCCAAAATCACAACACCATTTTTCCTATTAATTGTGGGAGAGCAGAGAGCATGACCCACCCAACAACGCTTAAGCTTCAAAGCTTCTGACTCTGAGAGATGAGTCTCCTGTAGGAGAGCAACATCCGTCTTGAGCCGTGCCAAAAGCGATAAAACCCTTTGCCTTTTTATAGGATTGTTTAATCCTTTAACATTCCATGAGGTAACACGGAAGGAAATGGCATAGAGAAACAGCTAACAGCAACATGCTTGTTTAATGCATTAAAATAAGCTGAGAGAACTGAGAGGAAACATGAACCTTTTAATGAGAAAGAAAGGATATGAGAAGAAGAGAGGAGTGGAAAGATAGAGGAGTCAAGGATGAGAACAATGCTGAGTCCAGAAAAGAAGAAAGAAGAGCAGAGAAGAAGAAAATAAAGAAGAAGAGAAGACGAAGAAAATAAAAGTTGAGAAGAGTCCATGAAAAGAGGAGTAGGAAAGAGGACAGTAACAATAGCGATCAAGGAGACAGTACATGTCCAAAACGAACGACTGAGAGACATACTTACGAAAACGAAAAAACCCAAAAACAGAAATGGGGGATGGTGGTGGCAGGAGACGACGACGACAACATCCAGAGCGAACACCAAACCTCAATTACTATGACATCAAGGGGCAGCACGAGGAAATAGTAAGGTAAACCAGGGTGACGAGGAGAAGGGGAATACCTGTTGAAGGAAGAGAAACACTAGGATAAATGCACGGGTTTAAAATAAACAAGAAGAGAGATGGGTTGAACAATAGGTGTACATAGGAGCAAAAGCGAACATAATGACAACAATAGGTACTTCATAACATCAACAGTGCGAACGATGAGAAGATCAGAACCATATTATAATGAGATCAAAAAGAAAGGTAACAAGACCAGTCAACCGGGCTTGGACATATCCATGACATCAGGACCATGTTGACGAAGAAAAGCTTGTAGGGCCGTAGGATCCTCGTAGGTGGTTGTTGTGTCTTTATAAGTAACCTTAAAGAGACAAGGATGCAAGAGACCATATCTAGCATTAAGGGCTCTGAGTTGTGGCCTCATGTCCAAGAACTTCTTTCTGCGTTCCGCGGTGGCCTTGGAGACATCCTGCGATATGTAGAGACGATGACCCTCCCATGTGATCTGTTTCTTGAGTTTGGCGGCTGAAAGGACCTGTAGGAGGTCAGTATATTGGAGGAAAAGCATGATAACACCTCTAGGCTTGGTAGCGATCTTAGGACCAAGACGGTGAGCTCGTTGAATGTTGATGGAAGATAGGGCCGGTGCGTCTAGGATCTTGGCAAGGAAGGACTGGAAGAATGTGGTAGGGTTAGACCCTTCTGAAAGTTCCGGAAGGCCGTATAAGCGTAGGTTGTTCCTGCGATTCCTGTTTTCCAAGTCCTCTGTCTGTCGTTTAAGTAGTAGTATTTCCGTCTCCATGGACGGAATACGGGAGCAAGAGGACTGCAAGGAATCTGTGGATTGTTCCAAGGTGAGGACACGCGCATCCAGAGACGACCACTTCTCCTGCATTGCCTGCATATGGTGGCTTCCATAAAAGGTTTAAAAGCACGTAGCTCCTCCAATATGAGATCCATAGAGGAGGGGGAAGAAGTACTCCCAGGAGAAGGTGGGTCTTTTTTGAGGCGCTTAGAAGAAACTAAAGAGGATGACGCTTTACTCACGGTGGAAGCCTTTGGAATGGCACCATGTGCAGAGTCAGATTTTGATGACCGACCCTCTTCCATGTCTTAAATAGGTGAGTCGGAGTCTGAACCGACCGGTACTTTGAATGTGGAGTTGAGCTTCAAATTGCGAAGTTTCCCCATGAAAGCCCGGAGAAGCAATTGAGAGGAAGCAATGAGTCAAATGGAAATAAGCAGGTGTCCAGGCACAGTGGAAAAAGAGCAAAATGCAGGCACTTTAGTAGTACAAAAAGATAAGGTTTAGCAAAATGTTATGAATGCCTGAGAGAAAAGCAAGTTCCGCAATGTCATGTGGTGATCATAAGAGGGCATCGTCACAGCCGGGAAGACAAAGCTGAATGAGTCATAGCATAAATGAAAAGTTCTCGTGAGTGCCTTTGCGTGGTATGGAAGGAGCGCAATGTAGACAGCAAACAATGATGAGGGGTTGCGAAAGACGCAGAAAGAGCATGCTGCGTTAATCAAAGAGACCTTGTGAAGAGGTGAGGAAATCCACAGAATGGCGGACGGAGCCACAAATGCCAGGTCGCACCAAGCGCAAATGAAAGTAAGTGTCCAGGAGCCACAGCAGGCTGGAAACAAGGGCTCACCTCTGATGTAAGGCTGTGATGTATTCCTATAGATTCTGTATCGATCCCCCTATTCCTGACCCTATTCTGGTTAGCAAACTAACAAGTTAACTAGCAGCCATCCCATGAGGCAGAAAACCCCCATGATGCAGGAACCGTTATCTGATAAAGCCACACTACGGCACAGGAACGTGTTATCTGATTAGGTCATAACGCTTGCCATCTAATTAGACAAGCGATATTCCTCCAGCCCCTGATAAGGCATACGGAGTTCTCATAACAAATCAAACCTATGACAACCTGGGAAAAACCCTGCGGCCATTGTTTTGATTTCACCGAGAACTTCAGCAAAAGAATGTGCTAACGACCTGGTCGTATGACATCCTTATTGACGTATCTATGTCCATCCTTACGTCAATCTCGGCACCTTAAAGGTATAAATATTACCGATATTGCCCTATGCAAACACACGCGGTGGTGACGAGAACGGAGCAGCCAGACTTGCCGAAGCCCAGAGCAGAGCAGACCCCGCTGGCGCAGCCCCGCCTTCCTGACGCGCTGAGAACGAGCAGCTGCCTATTTCTCCTGCCGAGAAATCCAGCTCCGGAGCTTCCGGGTAGCCCTCGCAGGCAGCCTGGAATATCGAGACCAGAGACGAGAGATACCATCCCTCATCCATCCTAGATTCCAGGTACAGAACTGAATAACCCCTCACAGAGAATTCTTTAGTCAGTCACTTGGCAAAACAAACTTAACGTAAACTGTAACTTTCTATTCCCGCCCACGTATTAGGCTTAGGTCAGATACACGGGTTGGCGTAGCTAGAAACACCAGTTGAGTACGATTAACCAAATGTATATGTGTATGTAATATATTTTATTCATTTTAAACCTTCATATGGCTTAGAAACCATATCAATGTTTTTACAGTATTATTTTATACTTCTGCTTTTAATGTATGCACTTTACTTAACCATAAGTATTGCAATAATATCGATCCATTTCTCTTGTATGAGAAAAGAGACTGATCAATAAATAACATCTTTTATTGAACACGCCCGTCTCTTCCTTTTCTCTACAAACTGATGAGACTAAGAATGCACGTACTGACTGAGTAAAATAAATTGCCTTTTGTTCACACGACTCTCGAGATACACTCTTGATTAGGGTAGAGCAAAGTTGTCATGTTCTATGGTTGTCAGAAACTAAATCCCTTCTTGTCTATCCAGGGAGGTTCAACTCCTCCTTGCCTATTCGAGAAAGTTTCTAGTGAACTCTGAGCTAGCTGGCAAACCCAAAACTTTAAGTCTAATATCGACAGTAGTAGACCTAGTTAACGTCTGGTCTAGGCCTATACTATTGAAGGTATTATTCCAATGCGCAGAGCCTATTGGGATAATAGGAACTACACTACATGGCGCCCAACGCGTTTGGAAGGGCGATAAAACTAACGTAAGACATTTAGAGTAACTCAGTCGTGCTTTCTCACTCAGACCCCTTTTTTCCCATAATACTCCAAAGACGTCTGGAGTGGGTGAAAGGTAATATCCGCCAAACCTCACAGGAGGAAACTCCTATGTATGGTACTTGGTTTAGTCAACGTTGAAGGATAAACCGTTCCAAAATATTGTGCATCTAATCTTTGTTTCCATAAGAAACCTGATCTGCAAACAAACAAAATAACCTTCTGTCGGTACAATGTCAGACAGTGAAGGAGAAAGAGAGGCAGTTAGATTAGCAACTGAAATAGCAGCAGCTGATACTGCACTGCAAGACGCAGACCCGGATATAATACTCATCCCGGTCATTAAAAGGAAATCTATAACTTTAAAACTTATAGAAAATGGACTGACACCTAGAGGTGGTACAGTCATATTCGTAATTGAGGCACACGAATATCGGCAGACAGAGGTATACTATTCATGGATACATTTTCCAGCAGCAAATGCTGTAACAAAGTACTTCCACTATTACAAAGTAATACACTCCTTTCGAGGAGGTGGAAGTACCACTTAAATTTCAAGAGCATTTGCTCTTATTTAATGGCGCCCTAAAACATAATAATCACATCACCAGGCTCGGTCCTTTAGGTAGACCAGGAGCAACGTGGCCGGTCCTAGCCGGATACACACCACATCCAGACATCAATGGGATGTCTGCAGCAGAGCTGTTAACACAGCTAAAACAATTAATAAAAATACATAGACAATTAGTCCAATATGTGATGCGGACTTCAACAATTCAGCCAGCAATTAAAATTCCACAGCTGACCCCTCACCAGGGGAACACAAATAAAATTACACCACAGAACATTCAATCATGCCTAGGTAAAGTACGAGCTAAACGGGAACAAATACCATTCTGGTTAGCACAAAAAATCACCCAAATCGAGGCTGTGTTTCCAGACACCACCCCGTTAGAAAAACACAGGATTCTGACTATCTGTCTTCCAATGGGAATCGCACCACACATTGAGGACTGTGACACTTGGGGTACAGTCTTTGCTTCCATCTACACAAAAACACACGGTGTTCCATCCATTTCGGTAATACCAGATGTGCTAAAACAAATTCAAGATGAATATGGTCCAGAACCCGCTTTAACTCTTGGTATGAAATTACTAAAAGACTTCAAGCAGGTCTCGGCTATATTATTAGCCAACATAAAAGGAGAAGCAGCAAACGTGGCGATCCGCCAGAGGTTAAAAGAGACAGATATAGCAGACCAACCAGCTGAAATTGCCAGAATCATAGAAAAATCCTATGAGGAACTAGGTAGAGATAGTTTAGGTGGAATACCAGTAAAACCACAACTGATTGAAAGTCCTGAAAAAATATTTTTTAATAATAACTCAACATCACAAAAAAAGAGCTGGGATGGAAACAAACAATCCAATCCTAAAGAAAAGAAATTCCAGTCCAGAGGAAGGTCTCCTAGGCGAAGAGAAAAATCTCCGAACCAAAGACACAGGTCACCCCAGAGTGACCCCTCTGGGAAAAGATATAACCTTAGAAATAGGGATAATATAAAGAAACCTGATAGATATCAAGACATTGATACACGTCCCTCTCAATCTTTTCAGACTTCCTCGCAGAAATCGGAAAGAAGAGGACGATCAGAACACAGAGAAGAGCACGCCAAGTCCAAAGACAAGGAACCTGCTCAGCAAAAAAAGAAATTACAATTTCCAAAAAAGAAGGTAGCCAGTATCAAGGTAGTTAACAATGCCGAGAATACTGAGGACACAACTGAAAAACGGAGAATGGGCTCAGACAATGCTAGACAGCGCAGCAGAAGTGAGCATAGCTCGCAAAGTCCTTATGAATCATCTGGAGACAGTGGACACGAATGAATATCTTCAAGTGGAAACTGCAGACACCAGAGTTAGCAAACCTCACAAAATATATGAAATAACATTACGTATAGAAGGGGATAAGACTAGAAAAATTAGGGGACTATTTTGGGATAATCTCTCCAAGGGCTATGACATTCTTCTAGCTGAAAAGGACTGGCCACCAGAATTTGTCAGGGAGTGCCCTCATGGCGAAGAAATAATTATGCCTGCCTTCTCAAATCATATACCAATTCATAAAAAATACACACTTGCCAGAAAGTGGCCAGTAGCCCTAGCTCCTGCTTTATATAAAAATCACGTAGGATGGGATGAGGACTCTCCTCCTCACAAAATCCAGTTAAAATCACAACCTACTGCACAGAGGCAGTACCCAATTAAGCAAGAAGCTAAAAAACAGGTAAAAGAAATCCTAGATCAGCTAGAATACCAGGGGGTGATTAAAACTTGCACCTCACAAATGAACAACCCTTTGTTTCCGGTCTCCAAACCAGACAATTCATATCGTCTAGTTTTGGATTACCGACACCTTAACTCATGTTGCAAAACTTTTGCAGTGCAAAACTCGCATAGTGCTGCACTAATGAATAACATAGTGCGCAAAAAATACAAAACAACATTAGACATCCCTAATGGATTCTTTTGTCAAAACATAGCACCAGAGAGCAGATATTTGTCTGCATTCTCAATAAATGGCACTCAAAAACAATTCTGTCGGTTAGCCCAGGGGTACAAGAACAGCCCAGGAGTATTCTCAGCGAGAGTAACAGAATTACTACAAACATATGACGACGAAGCATTATCGTATGTCGACGACATATACTTAACAGATGATGACTTGGAGACTCACTTGAAGAGAGTGAACACCATAATACTTGGGTTCGCAGCAGAGGGTTACAAATTCAACTTTAAAAAATCCAGAATTGCCCATCTGACAGTCCTGTTCTTAGGATATGAATTATCAAGTGAAGGCAAAAGCCTGGCTGACAATTTCCTAGAGAAATGTGCCGTACTCCAAGCACCTAGAACACTAAAAAACCTACAGTCAATTCTAGGCTTCCTAAATTTCGGAAGAACATACATTGCAAATTACGCAGAAAGGGTCAAACCCCTTTATGATCTAATAAAACCGGATTTTAAAAGAACCAATTGGACTCAAATACACACAGAAATTCTGAGATCCTTACAAACAGACATGCTAATTAAAACAAAATTAGAAACACGTGATAACACACGCAATCTTGTGATTCGAGTCATCCCAGGAAGATGCGGATTCACATACCTGACCTCTAATGAGGGAGAAAAGGTACCAATTACATTGAAATCACACTTGTACACAGAAGCTGAAAAGAAATTCAGCATTAAAGAAAAAATTGTTCATGCAGTTCAAACCGCAATAGCTAGAGAAAAAGATCAAGCAGACGGTAGACACACCACGGTCAGAACAGCAGAATCAGCCTTTGAGGCATTAACAACACCATGTAATTTACCAACAACAACATTGAATCCGGAATGGATACAATGGGTGAATTCAATCACAACGGACAAAGTATACTACTACTTTGATCCAGAACTAGAGGAACTAAAAAATCTAGAATATGAAAGAACATTCCCTCTGCCAATCGACATTCTGCCCTTACGACAATACGCTTGTGTAATCTATACAGACGGACATGCTCAACCTTCCGTTTGGGGAGAACAAGCATACAACCCAACATGTGAGATCACAAAAGAAGTGTGGCGCGGAGGTAAACTAAGACCTCTATTAACAAAAACACACTCAGTAGAAACTAATTCAGAACAACAGACTGAAATAATAGCATTGAAAATGGCGCTAGATAATGCGGATCGCGAATTCCCGACACTTATAGTGTCCGATTCATATTACTGCGTCAAATCATATAACAACGATTTGCAGACATGGATTCAAAACGGTTACAAAGATGACACAGATGCAACAATAAAGCAGAAACTGCTCTGGGAACAAATAGCTCTTTTACAAAAAGAACTACCAAAGACTCACGTGACACATTCACTGAGTCATCAGCGTGATGGCGTTCACGTTGCAGGGAATTCATTGGCTGAAACAGCCACAGCGGTAGCAACTAAATCGGCTTCCGTAGTTCAGAAAAAGCGTACAGTGAAATATATTGACGGTGAAACAGTGCTGGCGGTGAAAACGTCATCAAAAGGTGACTGCTCAGCGCTACCGATCAACTATCCTCTCAATTATACATACATAATCGATGCAAACTCCGTCCCTTTTGCTCGAATCCCTGGAGTGGGGGATAGAGTGATTCCAAACATGGACAGGAGAAACTTGTTAATAGCAGACGCACATATGGGCGAGGGTCTCAGACACCTCAAACTAAAAGATTCTCTGGAAGAATTACAATCAAGGTACTGGTGGCCAGGCATGAGCCTGCATCATACCATTTTTGTAAAGAACTACCAAAACTGTAACAGAAATCGCAGTGGTGAGAGAAACGGTGTAATGCCGTTTCGTTTCACTCCAGAAAAGATCAACAGTAAAAAGCAAAGCGTCCGATTAACATATACAGGCTAGTTTCCACTTATAATGTAGATCACCAGCACTCGGCTGACGTCTGGACTGTTATACAAAGATTTGCGAGTCTAAATGGCATATACGCTAAGAGCATGCTACGTTTGACCATTGTTTTCAATCTGGCCCTCCAGCCTGAGGGGAAACATGGCCAAATGAGCATAGCACAGCGGGAATCTTCTCACTTCCTTCCTGAGGGATACTGGATGGTGTAAAGAAAAAACCAAGGCATAAAGCAATCTATAACGGAAAGGTATTAGGTTCGGGAGCTGGGTGGGTCAAACATCTAATAAGTGTCCAACGTAGTCTAAATAACCTGCCAAGAAATTCTCTGAAGGGATTCAGTCCGTACGAATTATTATTTGGAACTAGGATGTTAATCTCTGACCTTGACAGTCAGACTTCAGTGGTAAAGGAAAAAAGCTTTGATATCAAAGATCGTTTGGCTATTTTACAGGACTTAAACGAAACAAGAAAAGACCTGAGCAACATAAAGTTGAAACAGCAGCCAACAACCACTGAAGAACCACCACCTGTCCCAGCAAGACCTGTCTGGATTCCAAAAATCGGGGATCTAGTCAGAGAAAAGATCGCGGTAAAGAAGGAATTTGGGCCTTCTTACAGAAAAGCAGTTCCTGTCTTGTCTGTCAACGGGACAAGATCAGTTGTACTACCGCCGCTTGCTGGTAAAAAGGAGAACCGAGTTGTATCCATCGACCTGGTAAAACCACAATCATGTGGCCGATAACAAATAGTAGGCCGAGTGGACTCCCCATAAGTAGCAGAACACCAAGGTTTGCTACCAGTACAGAGGTACTAACAAAGAGGCTAATCACATTCGAAACGCCTACAGAAGAACAACAAGGACTATGCAACAATGCAATGGAACTTAGACCTCTGAAAACCCAAATAAAAACATTTAGCAGAGACACACCAACCTATAATGAAGTAACAAACGAATATGCAAGAAACAGTAATCCTGAAGCTATTGGAACAATTGACAGAACTGCATCCGGCTACTTCATAAACTTCGATGATTCCTCTGAAGGCTTCACTGAATCAAAAACACAGCCATCAACAAAAACCTTTAAAGATAAAGTTAAAGTACTTTTGAAACAACTGAAAGAAACATATCTAATTTCTCCATGGATCGAATTTTGGGTGGGTTTTGGTGCATTTATCCTCATACTTTGGCTCATCATGATACTTACTTTGGGACGCTTCATTGAGGGAAAATATGCTAAAATGGACACAGCAAGTCAGAAAATCAACTTGATCCTCAAACCACACACATCTTCACACGTCGAGAAAAGAGAACTTTCTTCAGTCAACTTCACAGCCAATCCTATACCGGGTGGGGTAGCATGGGACAACACTGACTACGAAATCTATGGTCCGGTTGAAATCCTGAAATATCCACACCAAATTAAGATCTCATTGAGTGACTTTGTAAAACCAAGCTCATTTGCTGATGATTGGGACTTCGAAAGTATAAACAATATGATGTCTGACTTAGTGATGTCTGCTAAATTTACCAAACATGATTATTTGCAGGGTTCTACAAATTATGATAGTATGTACTGTTATAACCACTATGGTAACCATTTTCTACATAGATCTGCACAACCTAGAAATGTTTTAAATTATAATCAATGGGAACATTGTGCAACCCCTCCAAAAGGAAGCTCACGAACCGTTTACGACAAATATTCATATTTTTCAGGTTTTAACATAAGTAATGCTGAAACATTTTATTTCAAATTGTCAAATAAGACAGGAACGAAGACCATGATAACAAACACAAAATTGATCTATTCAGACTCATTCTTTGAACAATTTAATACTTTTGGTTTTGATTATTGGGACAAATATGTTGAATTGAAAAGTGTTTGGGGCACAAAAGAATGGCAAGTACAGGGTATAGAATCTTTGTTTAGAGCCTGCATGATCCCAGAACAAATTATATTTTTAAATGACACTGTTCAACAAACTACCTGTCTTGGCTTAGCCAAAATCAAAGACTTAAATAAACCGTCTATTCCAAAACCAACAATGAACAGCAATAGCTCTACAGAAGAAGAGATAGACGTAAATTATGTATTAAACCAAAACAGAACACATCCAGATTGGAAAAAGTGGTTGATCTGGCCCACAGATACTAATAACTGTCAAGACAGATTCCTGAACAAAACACAGGGGTTCAAAATGACCAGGCCAGACCCTAGATATTCCCAAAGACATCACCCAGGGATAATAACCACCTACAGTGTGGGCAAATTATGCCTTCAATGGCTACAGACTTCCACACTGGCAGAAATTAAGCAACACCTAACTTTACTTACTGATGGTGCTGACTTGCGTGATTTCATTTTGGGACCGCGCAAACAGCGTCAGAAACGTTTCATAGCAGCCTCTTTATATGCAGCATACAACGAGGCCTGGAAGGTGACTCAAATTGAGACAGCAGAAAGAATACGGGAAATTGACCGTATTAATTTGGAAAAATCACTTTCTGTAGTGGACAATGGGTTAATGACTCTGTCCTCCAGAATTTTTTCTCTGGACAGCATTGTGTCTTCAGCAATCGACATATTATCGCAAGACTTACTGTTATTACAACACGGTCAGTCCCAATTGCGTTCTATTGTACAGCTTGGCTGGACGTTACAAAATCTGCGTTCAGGCTATGTGCCTTGGCGTTTAATCAACACAACGTCACTTTTCAATATCTTTAACCTTACTGATAGACAAATCAGTATGGCCCAGAAGGGTGCTGATTATACAATCCTGAGCATTGAGAAACTTGAGAGATTACCAGTGACAATGTCAGAACGACCTGTCAGTGAATGGATAATACATGGGATAATTAATATTCCAATATCAACCTTCAGGTTTCAATACTGCCAAAAATATATACAGGCTGGCATGTACGAAAAGCTGGGAAAGGGGTACATTAAAACAACATGGAACTTGCCCTATTCACATGCATGTGTCAGTAATAAAGGACAGAAAGTGTTTCTTAGTGGCAATAATTGTGCAATGTCACTAAGCGGTACACTTCTGTGTAACGGAATTAGTTTGCATGGAGCCTGTGAAGGGAACTCAAATAACCTTTCATGTCACCAGCAAGGCGCACCTGCAACAGAGATTGAACCATTCTTTCAAAGACTCTATAATGGGAGTTACATTCTAACTGTAGACCGCAGATGCTGTAGTCTTATGCCCGGGACTCCTTATCTCGTAACTACGACTGCGAAGGTCAAGTGCTGTGGACACTCATTGTTCCCCAGCTCCTTTCCAGACAGGGAGGCAAGGGCATGGCCCAACTTGAAAATTACTTCTATTCGAATAGATACTTTAAGCAGAATGAAACCAGTGCTTCTTCAGACGCCGACAAGGCTCACGTCATCAAAAGAAACGTATGATCTCCAAGTCGCAAGGACGACTGCAGAGATACATTCATTGTTATCAACTAATTCCCCCAGACATTTCGCAGAAATCCTGAATGAAATCTTAAATATTTCTAATACCAGTGGAGTCTCAAAGGTATTTAAGACAGTATTTTCGATGGCATTAACACCATTCAAAGCCATACTGGGTATTTTTCCAGATTTCGTCCATTCGATTTTTGGCGGACTTCCCCTCATTTTGGGACTAATTGCAGGAATCCTATTCCTAGTCCTTATATTTTGTTATGGCAAACCATGTCACAGACAAAACACCTGCGACAAGGGAAGAAACAATCCTAGCCATTGGATACCGGGACCGGATATCAAAAATCCTGGGACTATCCCGGCTTAGAGACCTGAACATGACTTGGTTTCTATCCTTTCGACCAATGTGGCAACGATGTGTTTTACCTGTATTAAGGTGCCTGCTATGCGGAGAAGAATGCGTGTTAGACACCTGTCTGACGCTACAATCGGATGCGCCAATGGATGCAGAAACATTGTTGAGTCCAACAAAGGCTCATGCTTTGTGCTGCCCTCAACGGCTACCAATCCTGATGACGGCATTCGTGGAAGCTTCACCACTACGATTAAGGGGTAGTGAGGTTCAAGATGAAAGCAGCATCGATCAGGTACGACCTTCTGTCAGCAATCCAAATCAGAATGTCAATGGAGACAATCATGCGCACGAATGCATGGTTACACCTATTTCCGAGTTAGTGGAACTCTCCCAGGAAGCTGTTGACAACTTTTTCGAGAGTCTAAATGATATGATGTTCTCACCGGAGCAGAAATAGAGACTTTTGAGCAAGCTCGTACACGGCGTTCCCTGAATTTGGCCTTCAACTTTAATAATACAGTCGCATGAACAATTTCCCCTCCAGTTCACGGACAGCATATTTTTCAGCAGCCCCAAAATATTTTTGCATATTTTTCGGGACACTAACTTCTGCTTAAAGTAAGAACTATTCTTAGAGAACTAACATTTCTAATTTTAGATAGTTTATAGACATTAGCTGCCCGCTGGTATGTTCATAAATATTTTATTCTGTGATGAAATGGTCTCGAACTTTTTTTCTGTATTAAGAGCCATTTCATGTGTAAATTTTCATATACAAAATAGCAATAATGTATACAAATGCGTGATTACTTTAGCATTTTTCTACAGCTTGAGTGCATACTATACATATGACTGCATTTTTTCCGTGTATTTGATAATTTCAAAATGCATTTATGTATTTTGGGGTGGTAAGGTATACACATTGCTCTATAGTATGTTTTACTATGCATAGATTAGTAAATATGTCCATAGTTAGCGTGGAGTGGGTGTGATGTATTCCTATAGATTCTGTATCGATCCCCCTATTCCTGACCCTATTCTGGTTAGCAAACTAACAAGTTAACTAGCAGCCATCCCATGAGGCAGAAAACCCCCATGATGCAGGAACCGTTATCTGATAAAGCCACACTACGGCACAGGAACGTGTTATCTGATTAGGTCATAACGCTTGCCATCTAATTAGACAAGCGATATTCCTCCAGCCCCTGATAAGGCATACGGAGTTCTCATAACAAATCAAACCTATGTCAACCTGGGAAAAACCCTGCGGCCATTGTTTTGATTCACCGAGAACTTCAGCAAAAGAATGTGCTAACGACCTGGTCGTATGACATCCTCATTGACGTATCTATGTCCATCCTTATGTCAATCTCGGCACCTTAAAGGTATAAATATTACCGATATTGCCCTATGCAAACACACGCGGTGGTGACGAGAACGGAGCAGCCAGACTTGCCGAAGCCCAGAGCAGAGCAGACCCCGCTGGCGCAGCCCCGCCTTCCTGACGCGCTGAGAACGAGCAGCTGCCTATTTCTCCTGCCGAGAAATCCAGCTCCGGCGCTTCCGGGTAGCCCTCGCAGGCAGCCTGGAATATCGAGACCAGAGACGAGAGATACCATCCCTCATCCATCCTAGATTCCAGGTACAGAACTGAATAACCCCTCACAGAGAATTCTTTAGTCAGTCACTTGGCAAAACAAACTTAACGTAAACTGTAACTTTCTATTCCCGCCCACGTATTAGGCTTAGGTCAGATACACGGGGTAGGCGTAGCTAGAAACACCAGTTGAGTACGATTAACCAAATGTATATGTGTATGTAATATATTTTATTCATTTTAAACCTTCATATGGCTTAGAAACCATATCAATGTTTTTACAGTATTATTTTATACTTCTGCTTTTAATGTATGCACTTTACTTAACCATAAGTATTGCAATAATATCGATCCATTTCTCTTGTATGAGAAAAGAGACTGATCAATAAATAACATCTTTTATTGAACACGCCCGTCTCTTCCTTTTCTCTACAAACTGATGAGACTAAGAATGCACGTACTGACTGAGTAAAATAAATTGCCTTTTGTTCACACGACTCTCGAGATACACTCTTGATTAGGGGAGAGCAAAGTTGTCATGTTCTATGGTTGTCAGAAACTAAATCCCTTCTTGTCTATCCAGGGAGGTTCAACTCCTCCTTGCCTATTCGAGAAAGTTTCTAGTGAACTCTGAGCTAGCTGGCAAACCCAAAACTTTAAGTCTAATATCGACAGTAGTAGACCTAGTTAACGTCTGGTCTAGGCCTATACTATTGAAGGTATTATTCCAATGCGCAGAGCCTATTGGGATAATAGGAACTACACTACAAGGCCGTATTCAGGATGTTTGTTTAAAAGTGCGGCATATCAGGAACTTCTCAGCCGGCCACCGTGAGGAAACGCGGCCGGCGCACAAAATGGCGGCTGCAATTACCGGGATCAGCACCTCCGTGAAATTCGGCGAAATTCAGTGCGGAACCGGGAAACAAAGAGGGCGAGCAGCGCACCTCACATTCCGGTCCGCATATCCGCCTCACAGCATGAGAACAGCCCCTTCAGTGCTGCGAGGAAAAGCGAAGCAGCGAGGCTTGATGCGGAGCACTGGAGCTATGCCGCTATCTTGGCCGGCGCTCAAGCCACGCCCCCGTGGGAGTGTATTAATACTCAGGTATTCTTATTTTTATTTGAGGATTAATTGATATTTATTATAGTGTTAGAATATTTTAAAAGTAATTATTATATAAATTAACAACACTTGCTTAGGTACCTTTCATCTGGGATGGGATGCTTGGGACACAGGGGGTTTTGGGTGGGGGAGTATATTAATATTCAAGTATTAATTGTATTACTTGTTAATTAATTGATATATAGATTTACTGATAGAAAATTGTAAAATTAATAATTTAAAAATAAAAAAAAGGTTTTGCATCTTTCCTCTGGGATGAGATGCATGGTAAACAGGGGGTTTGTATTGATACTCAGGTATTAATTGTAATTCTTTAAGATGAATTGATATTTATTTATTGTGACAGAATATTTTTATATTATTTTATTAAAATATTAATATGAAATGCTTTGACACCTATCCTCTGGGATGGGATGCATGGGAAACAGGGGATTTGGGTGGGGAAGTGTATTAATACCCAGGTATTCATTTTAATACTTGTATTTTCATTATTCCTTGATTTTTCATTTATTTTAATGTAATTTTGTCAAAAAAGTCAAAAGTCAAAAAGTACTTTATTCGGCTAAAAGGTATAACCATAAAAGCAACAGCAGTCATATTTCATTTACAGTTCACAGTATTACATCAATGTAGGAGGATATTAAAACAATACATAGTATTTACACTGTTACAGTTCGTTCAAGCGAAGCGACTTCCTAAATTTAAAAACCAGTTTAAAATACTCAATTAATGAAGCCACAGTAAAAACATTGTCCATTTTTTGCAGTTCTAGATATGCTAGGCGACATCTGTTCACATTCATTTCCTTTAAAATGGGGACAATCAATTTTCTACGAGGCAGCGTATAGAATTTACAAAAAAATAGAACATGTATATTCGATTGCATAGATATTTCATCACAGGGACATAAAGGGAGTTCTTTGGACCATGAATTCATTACAGGGAAGGTAAATAGTCTAAAAACAATGTTAGCTCTAAAACGTGTCAAAAGTAATCTCTCAAAATTGCGCATATATAAACTTAAGTATGGCTGTAATTTGTCACTTATTAAAATTAATTGATGAGAAGTGACAGTATTTTTATTCGATTCATCAAGCTGTCTTCTATTTCTGAGGAATTCCATACATAGTATCTTCAGATCTTTTCTAGAAATATTTACCATGGAAGGCGGATCATTGTAATAAAGTGAACGGTCTATTTCATTAAGAAACGTTTTGATGTAATTTAGCCATTCAACAACATTTGCTCTCCCCAATTTTAAGACATCCTGTATTATGGCTCGGTTTAATACACATTCGTTCACTGTCCATACTCTGTGCCATAGTAAAATGGGTTGTACTCTAATTGTGTCCGTAATATAGGGCATCCCCAACTCATCATGGCATATAGAGTTCGCTGTACTCTCTGGAAGTGATAGGATGTTCTTTAAAAATTTATTTTCGGCTATCTGAAGTGACTTTATATTGGTATAACCCCAGAGGCCAGCTCCATACAGTGCCACAGATACACACGTCGCATTGTACACAGTTAAAATTTCCCTGATTGGTTTCATTCCCAATTTACGTGTAAAACTTTTTAATGCCATGATTGTTTTAGAGAACAAGAGCGTTCGTACCTTCACCGCACTTGACCACGTACCAGTTTCGTGAAACAAAATTCCAAGATATGGGAAGGTAGATGTTCTTTCTAAGGGGGCATTATTTATGTACATTGTTTTCATTTGTTTTTTGGTGCGCATGCCACAGTTCATTGAAAAAGTCTTACTACAGTTTATTTTTAAATTAAGATCAAGCATAAACTGGTTAAAGGATGTTAACATTTTTTGTAGGGCAATGGGGGTGCGTGCCATCAAAACAGCATCATCTGCGTACAAGAGTGTAGGAATAAATCTCTTTCCGATCTTAGGCATGTCCACACACTCTTGCAGCAGGCACTTTTCCAGACCATTTATATAGATAAGAAATAGGAAGGGCGCCAGTACGCACCCCTGGCGCACTCCACGACCTATTCCGAAAGATCTGGTACATTCCCCCTTCTTGCCAAAACGTACAACAGCTGATGCTCCTGCATATAGGTCCCTTAAGAATTGGATTATCGACTTTTCCACGCCCAATTGTGACATCACGTCCCATAATTTACTATGGGACACACAATCGAAAGCTGATGTAAGATCAACAAATGCACAATATAGGCGCTCCCTTTTTATCACAGTATGTTTCTGCTGAATCAGGAACAAATTTAATCCCTGCTCTATTGTTCCTATGCCTTTTTGAAATCCAAATTGTAAATCACTAATTACCCCCGCCTCCTCCGCCCAGTTTTGCAGTTTAACTAAAATCACTCTACCGAGGATCTTTATTGACGAATCCAGAAGGGAAATTGGCCTATAGCAGGCACAATCTTGTCTGTTTCCCTTCTTGTAAATGGGTACAATAATTGACGTGAACCAGGAAGGGTTCAATCCCCTTACGAGGGCCGCATTAAAAAGTTGTACAAGTATCGGGCCCCATAGTTCGATATTTGACTTGTACAAATCAGCCGGGATTCCATCTGGGCCCGCCGCTTTTCCGCCCTTGGTCGCTCCCAGGCTTTCAACAATCTCTGGTAGTGTTACTTTGAGTTCACTTTCCTCCTCAACTGATTCGCCTTCTATGTTTACCCCAGTATTTCCTAACTCATCTACTGACGTATACAAGGTGGAAAAATGCGTGACCCAACTATCCTCATTGATCGCAATTTCCAACCGTGCTTTGGTATTTTCGTATGGTAGGGGGGCGTTTACCACCCTCCAGAAGGCGGATACATCCCTTGTTTGTGAGGCTGTGCAAAGTTCTTCCCATACACCTTTTTTAATTGCATCTCTTCTATTTTTTAGGGCCTTATTATAATCCTTCCTTAGGGTTCTTATCTCTACAGCATCACGCGGATCCTTATGTAATGCATGTTTAAGATCTGTTAGAGCCTTAGTGCAGGTTCTATCAAACCATCTTGTACCCTTCGTTAAACCATTTTTTAATATTAAAAGTAGGTTCTCTTTGATAGTGGAAGCAATGATATTAAAATTAGCTAATATACTTTCACTATCGGACTCCTCATCTAGACAGATCTCAAAATTTTCGGGGCAGCTAATTAACAATTTTTTAAGAAAGTCTTCAGGTACCACCTTACTCCACTTGAGGGTATACCCATTCTGTCTACCTAATATAATGTCTGGGACAACCTGTATTTGCTCATTATAGGAGGCCAAGAAAAGGTTCTCAATCTCAATTTTTTGCGGTAGGTGGTCACTGAGTGGTGCATCCATTATTTTATAACTAACCAGTTTATGACCATAGCCATTAGACCAGAGGCTAAAGTCTATCGTAGTGGATGCTCCCCTCCCAATAAAAGTTGGTTGAAAGGGTATTGACTGCTCGGTTAATTCATTAGCAAATCCCAGATCGTGATCAAATAATAATTCGTTCAACAGATCCCCGGTCTCTGTGTGTTTAAAATGTGGTAAATTAACATCCTGCTCCAACATTATACCACAGATTCCTTTAGAACCTTTTGTACATAATGGACAGTTAAAATCACCCCCCCACAAAATCATTACCTCCTTTCCATTGCTGTCAGACTCACACTGTAGGTCGATCGCTAACATTTTCAAAATGTCACGTGAAATATTAACTGGAATATTATTATAAAAGTTTATAATTACAAAACGCAATCCAGTTTTAGTGTCTATTGCTAATTTATGGTAAAACTCACACTTACAGTAAAAGCGTACCCTCTCATATACTAAGCTATTCGACAGGTACGTTATCAGGCCACCCTTTGGTCTCCCATGTCTAGCCCCAATCGCTGGTGTACAAAACGTTCTATAACCATTCAAATGTATCTGGTCAGTGGCCCATGTTTCCTGGAGGGCCATAATTTCTATGTCTTTTATCACGCCCTCCCAATCCGGGTTGGTGATTTTTGTTTTAAGTCCTGCCACATTCCAGAACATTAAGGAACATGTATCTTTTTTCCGGTGCGTACTTTCAACACTTCTGGTGTCCATTTCTTTGGAATTTTCGACCTCATTTCCCAAGATATTGGCCACATTTAATACATCATTTGCAGGTATTAAGTTCTTTCCAGATTCCTGCCTTGGGGTCACAGCAAGTGGAAGAGTCAGCCCGGGGCTATCCAATGGGTTACTTAGGGTGGGTAAAAACACAGGGGATTTTACTGCCTGGATGTCTGACTGTCAATCTACAGCCTCCAAGTTGCTGAATCGATTGAAACAAGGAATAGGGAACGGAGCTTGTTGGAAGTCCCTCCATTCATTATGTCGGTATTGGTCTGAATAGTTTATTCCCCCTCTCCTTCGTTTAACTATAGACCAACCATCATTTACCTCTTCCCCCCAAGCATTGCGAACTGAGTCATGTCGTGTTTTGTTTCCCCATCCTCCCTGTGCAGAGTTAGAGCCCCTCATCCAGCTCCATCTATTATCCATATGCTGCACAGGCATGTAAAAGAAAGAGAGCGGCCTTGCCACAATTTTTGCCCCATTTTGACCCTTAGACCTTTCACAAATATATTCCACTGATCTCGGGTTGTCAAACGTTATCACCACACAGTCCCCTTGTAGTCTTTTTGTACTTTTCCCCACCCAAGGGGCACGCTCCACCATCTTTAAGTTACTATGCAAGTTAGGTGGGAGGGGGTGGTTTGAATTCAACCAGTGAAACACTTTATTTTTAAGTGCCCAGAATGATTCTTTCATTTGGGTTGCTAATTCAGGGACACCCGTTAGAATGACTACATATGGGCAGGCATCTGGTGGTAAATCAATCACTCTGCGTTTCTCCTGTCTGTCTTGGATGGGTTTTTCGACTGAACTAGTTGGAATAGCTGATTTATTTTTATTTACCTCTACAACTGGAGTAGGTTTAATAGAATTTTTACTAATCACTGAAATACACGGTTTTAGTGCAGGTGCTTTTGAAGTAGGATTAGTTACTTCTGCTATAGTTATAGTTGTTATTGGTAAGTTAGTTTGAGGAAGGGTTGGCTGTATGGGATTTTTAGTTATAGTCGAGCACATGGCTGTTATATCTGTGTGCATTGCTTTTAATTGTAATTCCATAGCCTGGAGCTTAATTTCCAAAGGGCACAACAGGGCTTTAATTAAGGTTTTTAATGTTATTATAAAGGGGTCTTCCCTTTCTTTATTAAGATCTTCCCTGTCTAAATTAGCGACAGTGCCATTTGAAGACGAACTGTTATTAAATATATCCGCCAGTGTGTCATCTAGGGTAGAGTCCATGATGGTCATAGGCATTATTAGTGGACCAACTACTCCTTCCCTAGAGACCTCTCCAGAAATTCCACTTAATCGTTCTGTACTTTGTACAGATCCTGTTCTATGTGCAGATGGCACAGTTGTCTTATTTTGATTAGGAATTTGTTGAATATGCCTTTTTTTTGGGATTGCTCCCTCCCTTGCCCCTTGTAAATCAACAATCGTCTTTTCTGCCTGGGTATCTATTTGTGGGGAAATCAAAATATTACCAGAAGGTGCCAGTTGCTGAGAATCAATTTGAACAGAGTCCCCACGTTCGGGTTGAGTAATCATATTATTGTGGACCTCAACATGAGTCAGCTCAGAAGTAGTCTGGGCCGCGGCACGTCCTGGGGTACGTGCCTGCGCAATGTGGCCCATAGAGGACCTCTTTGCGAACGCCAGATCCTGGGACACCCTCCTCTCCATTAGGACTATTCCCTGATCTATCAGCGTATTTGTACGGACAATAAAATCATCAAGTGTGCCAATCAACTTGGCCCGCCCGCCGCTGCCTTACTTCTAGTTTCACTAGGCATGATTGTGACAGACCAGAAACAATAATCCAATAATCAGGCACTTACTTAACGGTCAAAATAAGTTAGTACAGAAAGTCAAGGTGCCTACCAATCTGAAAATCCACATGGGTTACAGCAAATAGGCCAGAATTTCGGGCCCTGCCCGGCCTCCTCCGGCCTCGGACGGCCGCAGACGGCCCCGCCCTTGTCCCGGGCTTCTCCCGCGCGCGTCCCGCGGGGCGGGAGGCGCTCTGGTGCTTTGTAGCGCCTCCGGTCGCAGGTGGTGGCGTCGGAAGTGCGACGCGGGTCCCGGGGCACCTGGGGGTTGTAGTGCACGTGGCCGTTTCCCTCACGGCGCGAAAATGGAGCCGCTGGACGCGCCCATCCCACAGCAGCAAGGAGAGAGTACTGTCCGCAAAGCCGTTGCCCTCACGGCTGGATTCAGCTTACTGGAACTCAGGTATGTCCCCCACACGGAGCTCCTGCCGCTCCGGCGCTTTGTAGCGCCTCCGGTCGCAGGTGGTGGCGTCGGAAGTGCGACGCGGGTCCCGGGGCACCTGGGGGTTGTAGTGCACGTGGCCGTTTCCCTCACGGCGCGAAAATGGAGCCGCTGGACGCGCCCGTCCCACAGCAGCAAGGAGAGAGTACTGTCCGCAAAGCCGTTGCCCTCACGGCTGGATTCAGCTTACTGGAACTCAGGTATGTCCCCCACACGGAGCTCCTGCCGCTCCGGCGCTTTGTAGCGCCTCCGGTCGCAGGTGGTGGCGTCGGAAGTGCGACGCGGGTCCCGGGGCACCTGGGGGTTGTAGTGCACGTGGCCGTTTCCCTCACGGCGCGAAAATGGAGCCGCTGGACGCGCCCGTCCCACAGCAGCAAGGAGAGAGTACTGTCCGCAAAGCCGTTGCCCTCACGGCTGGATTCAGCTTACTGGAACTCAGGTATGTCCCCCACACGGAGCTCCTGCCGCTCCGGCGCTTTGTAGCGCCTCCGGTCGCAGGTGGTGGCGTCGGAAGTGCGACGCGGGTCCCGGGGCACCTGGGGGTTGTAGTGCACGTGGCCGTTTCCCTCACGGCGCGAAAATGGAGCCGCTGGACGCGCCCGTCCCACAGCAGCAAGGAGAGAGTACTGTCCGCAAAGCCGTTGCCCTCACGGCTGGATTCAGCTTACTGGAACTTTAAATAAATAAAAAAGTGATATCCAGAAAAACACTGGGTGTTTATGGGTAGGGGGAGATGTGAGATCAAGTTCACATTTTAAGCTATCATTTAAAGATTAATATTTATTTAATAATTAATGTAATAAAATATATAATCTTTTAAAAGTATTTAAATTTTGTTTAAAAACTATAAAAGTATATATGTATGGCATGAGTTTGCATACATAGACTTTAAACCTTTTTAGAAACATAAATGTAAGTAATAAAAAATGTAATAGTTAGCAAAACAATCATTGACATTAACAATATTGTATGTCATTTTATTACATTAAAAAAATATAATATGGTTCTAATAATAAATCAATTTTTTTTTAAAATACTAATTTTTTTTAAATAAACATATATTTTTAACTGAATTAAAATACATATTTTTATTTTCGTTGTAGGTTTTCACACGGTTTCTCATTGAAGTCAATGAGAGAAATTGTCCCTTTTTCCTTTTTAAGGACAGAGATGACGTTGCCACTTGTACGTAAGTTCCGTCATTGCGAGGATCGTCCCGGTCAGTATCAGAAGCATGGAAGAGCTGTGTTCAGGTAAAGCAAATTTTTATTATTAAAAATAGATTAATGGTGGCATAGTTTTTTGGAAGGAGAGAGGAGGGAGGTTGTACGAACTTAGGGGCTCATTATGATGGCGGAGAGCTCACCACCGCCGGGCAGGCGGTGGCGGTCCCTCCGCCATCTGGCTCCCATTTCCTCCCGCCACATTAGGATGGTGGGGGGAATCGTGCCACAAGCGTGTCGGGCGCAAAGATTGCATGCCACGCTTCCGCCACAGGCAATCGTAACGATTGCCTGTCAGAGCGGATAAGGCTGGGGATATGGGGGCGGTGGCTTGAAGGCACCGCCGGCTCGATCTCAATGCTGGCGTCAGCCAGCCTTTCCATGGCGGTGGAACCGCCATGGAAAGGCTAGCAGAGGCTAGCTTCGGGGGTCCTGTTACGGGCCCCCTCTATGGTGGGGGGCAGTTGTGCACTGAAGGGGTACCCATAGTACCCCCCCTATATTTCCATGCACAAGGTGGCAGGCACCGTACGGTGCCTGCCACGTTGTGCAGGGAAATGCACAACATGGTAATTTACCATTGCGGCGGTTGCTGCAGCCAGCAGCACCAGCCGCAATGTTAAATTGCCAGATGTGACCGCCACAGTGGCGGTCACATCATAATTAGGGGTGCGGAACCGCCCACGCGCCATCGTAATCGGCCCCTAGGGTTGTTGTATTTTGATATTTTTGTATATTTTTAACTTTAAAATGTTTTCCAAAAGAGGTAGGAGTTGTAGACCCACGTCGGGTTGATTGCTTTCATAACACTTTTTGTTTAATACAATTTTTGAAAAAGAATGATTACTTTTTCTATTCAATATTAGTGCTATGAAAGCAATATCTATATATATATATTTTTGGGGATGTCACAGGTTTTTTAAATGGTTTTATTGCGTCGTTGCGGTTTTATCGATAGGTGGAAGGAACATGGACACAGACTTCATGGATTGCAGAAAAACCTTTAGGGAAATTTTTAAAACATGGATATTTGGTTTTTAGGACTTATGCTGGATTTCGAGAGAGGAACACATTAATGATGGATTTTTATGCAGTGATTTTTTTTTTTCACAACTGTGTTTATTAAGGGTTTCAGGCAAATCATACATACAGTACTCCATAGCCAGGAGGACACTGCCAGTGGAAAACACATAATAGAATGTATGAACAGCCTAGACATTCAACTAACCCCCCACCCACCGTCCCGCCCCCAGCCAACAACCCCAAAAAACCCCCCGACTACCCACCCCTTATCCCACCCTAACCCAGTGCACGTGATCACCATCAGCTGCAGCATATAGTGTAAAGCACAATAGGCGTCCTGGAGCCACCTAGGCCCCGAGGTCACTGCCGGTAGGCAGTCCATCATCCAGGTCAACGGGAGGATCCAATGGCAAGTCTCTGTATTCTGCCCACTGCTTCCAGATCTTGTAATGTTTGCGGGGGCAGCCCCTGGCCTCAAACACAGGCAATTCCAGTCCCATAAGAAAATCTAGTCCCGCCCTCCATGCGCTGAGTGGGGGGGCACGGTCACTCTTCCACGCCTTTGCCAAATCCCGTTTGGCGACCGTCAGGCCCAACAGAAGGAGGTGACGCTTATAGATGTTACCCCCTACTTGATCCATGATATGTAAAAGACCTAGTCTGGGCGTGCGAGGAAGGTCCCATTGCAGCACCTCTGACAAGCAAGACCAAACCCCACTCCAGAATCGAGTCAGACCCACACACGACCACACAGTATGCAGCAGCGTACCGCTCTCCGTCCCACAACGCAGGCATACAGGGGTGGCAATGAGGCCAGCCTTCCACAGTCTCTCTCTGGTGTAATAGGCCCGATGCAGGTACTTGAACTGTATAAATCGGAGTCTCACAGCGATGGCTGCCCCACGGGGGGACTCCAGTGCCTCCCTCCAATCATCCTCATCCAAGGGGCCAACATCTACTTCCCAGGAGGCCTTCAACGACAAGAGGGAAGAGGAGCAGTGAGTAATTAAGGTTTGATAAATTTTGGAGACTTTTTTATCCCCCAGATCCCCCATGAAGAGCTTGGCTTCAACAGGGCTAAATTCTGGGAGTTGGTCTAACCCCACTAGACTCGGCGCAAGAGCGTGACGCAGTTGTAAGTATTTAAAAAATTGGGTCTTGGGCATGTCGAATTCGGCGCTAAGGGCTTGAAAGGTTTTAAGAGTAGTCCCAGTAAGGACATGGCCTAGCGTCGAGATCCCAATAGAGTCCCATCCACTAAACCCCGACAGTGAGGCAAGTGCAGGGAGCCGGCCATTGTTCCAGAGTGGCGTTTCCGCTGTTAGGCGACCCCACCAGCCCATACGACGTAGCACCTGTCTCCAAAGCATGAAAACCACCTGAGTAGCCTGCGGCAGCTTCCGCCGCCGGCTGGCCGAGTATAACAGCGTGTGGAGCGTGGCATCCCCCATAAGAAAGCGTTCCAGGGCGTATGCCGGGTCATCACGCCCACCGTACCACCACTCATTCAGAACCAGCAGATGAGAGGCTTGGTAGTAGGATAGTATGTCTGATGTAGCGAGACCACCACAGTACGTGGACAGGAAACAAGTCCGCAGTGCCACTCTGGAGGCACCCCCTGCCCACAGGAAACGTCCCAGTACCGAATTCACGCAACGGAACCATTGTGGGTCAACCCTATATGGGAAGTTCTGAAGCTGGTAAAGGAGTCTAGGGAGGGCGACCATCTTAAAAATCGCCGACCTGCCATAGATGTTAAGGGGCATGCGAGACCAGGTCTTGACGTCCGACGGAACTCTGTCCCACACCGGCAACACATTGCGCTCCCATGCAACCGCGGCAGATTCAGACAGGAAAACTCCCAGGTATTTTAGACCACCAACCGCGACTTGCAAGGCCGAGGCCCAGGGGAACACCTCCGATCTCCCGCCCAGCACCCATAAAGTCGATTTACGCGGGTTAAGGAAGAGTCCCGACACTTCACCAAAAATACGCATTATGTCTAGGATCCGTGGGCCAGAACGGTGAAGGTCTGTCAGAAAGAAGAGGACATCGTCTGCGTATAACGCAATCCTGTCCGAGAGTCCAGCTCCCCACACAAAGCCCCGAAGTTGTGCATCAATGCGCACCCACGCGGCCAATGGTTCCATGACCAAGGCAAAAAGGTACGGGGAGAGGGGGCACCCCTGGCGAGTCCCCCTGGCAACTGGGAACTTCTCCGACACAGCCCCCGAAACACGCACCGAGGCGGTGATGTCTGTGTATAGAAGCCGGACATACGAGACAAAAATTGGACCGAGGTTGAGCCGCGGCAAAAGAGCGAAGAGATAAGTCCAACTGACTGAATCGAATGCCCTATCGATGTCCGCTAGTAGAAGCGCCGCTTGTTCTCCCGTCGCTCCCATCGCATCGACGGCCACCTGCGCGCGCCTGATATTGTGACGCGTCGCCCTACCGGGCATAAAGCCCGCTTGATCCGGGTGGACTAAGTCCGCCATATACGGGAGGAGGCGGTTCGCCAACGCCTTGGCCAACAATTTGGCCTCAAAGTTGATCAAGGATATGGGACGATATGACTCGTGTCTGTCGGGTGGTCTGCCTGGTTTCTGAAAAACCACAATTTCGGCCTGACGCCAGTCAATCGGCAGGCTACCACATTCCCGCGCTGCCTCTAGTGCCCGCCTATAATGCGGCCCCAGCTGCAAGTGGAATTTCTTATAAAATTCGCTGGGAAATCCGCTCGGTCCGGGCGCCTTGCCAGTGTTGAGTTGACCCAATGCATCGCCTAGTTTCTCCGCCGTCAAGGGGAGATCAAGGGCGGTCTTGGCTTCGTCTGTAATCGCGCGAGGGGGAAGGTCAGCGATGAACTTGTCAATAGCCTCCGGCGGGAGACTGTCCCGAGGGGCATATTGTATCGCATAATAGCGAGCGAAGCTCGCCGCAATGGCAGCCGGATCCGTCATGGCCAACCCGTCTTCGTCCACGAGGCCCGGCACAGTAACCGGCTGCAGTGTTTGTTGGCACAATCTATGGAGCATGGTGCAAGATTTGTCGCCCCATTGGTAGACCCTGCTCCTCGTAGCCAGCCAGGCCAGTCGCGCCTCGTCAAGTAAAACTGAGGCGTAAGATTGCTGCGCTTGCAGGAGCAGCCTGAGAGCTACCCCATTACCGTCAGTCCGACACCGAGCTACCAACACCCCTACTCTATCTGACGCCGCCACTATAGCCTCACGACGACGTCGACGGGCTGCAGCACACCAAGCTATGTCGACGCCTCGCAACGTGGGCTTCATGGCCTCCCAGACCATCACCCCATCAATCTCCTCAGTCAGGTTCTCGTGCCAGTAGTGGGCAATCGCTCCGCGCATGTGAGTAGTATAGTCTGGTTGCTGGAGATGCCACGAGGACATTCGCCACCGAAACGGCTGGGGCGACCTGTGCAGTGTGATCTGTACTACGACTGGGGAGTGGTCCGACAGCCCACGAGGCTGAATCACGGCCTGCTTCACTCTGTCAAGAAAGGCCCCCGGCACAAACACACAGTCTAGTCGGGAGAAGGAGCCATGCACAGCAGAGACATATGTGTACTCACGCGACCTGGCATGCAAATGCCTCCAGACATCCACCCAGCCCAGCCCATCAACCATCGCCTTCAAGCGAGTAGGGGAGGTGGCCACCGCAGTTTCCTGCAGCCTTCGCCGATCCAGGCACACATCTACCACATCGTTCCAGTCACCACCTATCACAGCCAAAGAGTCCGGAATCTCAGCCCACAACGCAAAGAGGCGCTCAGCCAGGGACCATTGTAGAGGAGGAGGGGCATACACACAGCCAAACACCACCGGCTCCGCGCCTATCACCCCTTTGACAAAGACATATCGACCCTGGGGATCCAGCCAATGACGCTCGTGGGTATAGGACAGTCTCCTGTGTATAAGGATGGCCACCCCTCTCGAACCTCTAGAAAATCCCGCATGAAACACTTGAGTGTAGCCAAAGCGCTGTAAGCTTAGCACCTTTGTTCCCAACATATGTGTCTCCTGCAATAGCATGACATCAGCTGAGTCTCTCTTGCCCCAGCGCAACACTGCCCCACGCTTAATTTTGTCCAACATCCCCCTCACATTCCAGCTTAAAATTCTCATAGATCCACTAGTAGGTGTCAATTGTGCGGGATCAGCCATTGTCCTGACGAAAAAGTCTCAGAAAGCCCCAGGACCCAGCCCAGGCACCCTGTAGCATGCAAATCACTGTAGCCAAAATCACGTGCATCCCGTCCAACACCCCCCCAGCCCCCCCAGCTCCCCCAACTGATACAACCCCACAAACCACCCAACACCCAACACTCCGCCTCCCCCCACCCCTATACCTCATGAAACCTTGAAGTACCTGTCGCGGCATGGGGAGCTTCGGGCCCAAAACATAGTGCCCAAAACCACCCATACCAATGGATCCCACTACACCCCCCAAACTAACGGGAACTACCCTTCGGGGCCGCCTCCCAACATGAGAGGACAAGGCTGCCCATATGTCAACACCCCGAGCCCCAATGAACCACTAGTGACCTGTAACACGGTCAGGGCGAGGCAATCAGGCCTCACCAACAGCGCCCCACCTGAGACAAACCAATGTCTGAGTCTCACCACCCCTGGCGTTAGTTCCTCGGCCATCGCGGCAGTCGCTCCGGGCCTCTCGGATAGTCCACTGATGAAAAGAGAACTGACTTAGGAAATGGAGGTCTCATGATCATCAAAGCCCTTTCCCGGACTGATCAGTGTCGGACTGTACACCATCCCGCGGGGCGCCCCCGGAATGGGAGCGTCTCCGCGACCGAGATTTCCCGCGTCTTTTACCCCTAGTGGAGGAGTCACTCCTCTCCTGCGACGATCCACGTGATGGCCCTGGGTTCAGGCCCGGTTGGGCGTTCGGCCGGAGCCGGATAGTCTCATCCGTCCAACCATACACTGCCTCTGGAGTATCGAAAAAGTGAGTCTTGGACTGGAAAACGACGCGTAGACGGGCCGGGTAGAGCAGTGAATAAGGAATCTTCAAACCCCGGAGCTTGGCTTTCGCATCTTGGAAGGAGCGACGCTGCTGCTGCACTTGTCTGGTATAGTCCGGGAAAATCATGATCTTATGATTATCGAACAGCAACGCGTCCGTGGCCCTTGCTTCTCGAAGTATGGTATCCCTATCGTGAAAGTTGAGGATTTTTGCGATGATTGGGCGCGGTCGTTCTCCCACAGGCGGTTTCTGCATCAGGGCTCTGTGGGCCCGTTCGATCACAAAACAGCTCGAGAGGACATCTGGGGGGAGCCAACCTTCTAGCCAACGCGTCAAGAACGCATCTATGGGCCCCTTCTCGCAATCCTCCGGAAAGCCATTGAAGCGTAGATTATTCCTGCGCGCTCGCCCTTCTGCATCCTCAACTCGGAGTGCCAGACCCCTCTGAATCTTGTCCATCTCCGCCACTTTCTTCTTTAGGGCACCAACATCATCTTCCACTCCCGTGATCCTGGTTTCAGCCTCTGTGATGCGAGCAACCGCGTTTCGAAGGTCCTGGCGCAGAAGCATGACATCAGCCCCAACGGCCCCGATCTTGGCGTCCAGTGAGTCCCTGGATTGCGTGATGGCCGCCATCAGGGCCGCGTTGTCAGGTCCCGCGTTCTGGCCGCCACCCGAGGCTCCTGACCCCCCGCTGGGTCCGGTAAACTTGTCGATTGGACCTTGCTTGTTGGGTCCAGCGCCGCCCCCACCTCTTGTCATGATCAGGGGAAGTCGGGCGAACCCCTCCGCACCCGCAGTAAAGTAGACGTAGAATGCACTCGGGGGCTTAGCTGCACACCGCAGGTGGACACACCAAATCGGGGGGCACTCACAGTTCTCCGCGTGTCGCAGTCGGATCAGGCCACAGTCCACTCCTGGGCAGCAGGCGCGATCCCCAGGTTGGCGGGGATAGGTTGCACTGGACACTGCCTGCCACCGATCCACTGCCCAGCCAGCACAGCCGCAGGATCCGTAAAAGTCCAGTCGCAGAGGGGCCCTCGACCCCACGCGCCACTGACCACAGCGTCGGCTCCCCCGACAGAGAGCCAAAGACGGTCGCGCCAGGCGGGGACCGCCAACCTCAAGGTCCCGGCGTCCAGAGGCCCAGCAGAGCACAGCACCACTCCGGCGTCCCCGGGGGCCAGGTCCCCAAGTCGTCACAGCAAAGGCAGTCCGGGGAGCCCTCCGTCACGTCCCCGGGAACCAGGCAGCCTCAGTCCCAGGCAAGGGAATTGTACCTCCGGACCCACGCCACCAAAAGGGGGGCCAACCCACAATGCAGATGGGCCGCAGTCACGGGGGGTCTCTCGTGGCACCCCCTCCTCACGACGAATGGCGTCCTGTGGCAAGAGCTCGGTCCACCAACCCCAGGGGCACCCAGCGCTGACTCACCACCTCCCAGGCGCGGGTCAGCTCAGCGTCTCCAAAATCGAGGCCCCGGCTTCTCGGGGTCAGCATAGGCCGCAGTGGTACCGGAGCCTCCAGGGGCCACCCCGGCGTGGGAGTCCGCTCCACTGGTCACCGCCGCAGCTCCTTTCACCTCCGGTGTCGCAGGCACCAATCAGGAAGGCTTCCCACCGGTCCGACCAGCGGCCGCCAGCCAATGCCTCGAAAATTGAGGTCCCGGCTCCGCCTGCCGGCCCCAGGCCGCACCACTCCACATCCGATGTCGGCTCACCAGAGCAGCCGGGGGGACAGCGCGCCTCACCGGACAGGTCCAGATGCTGCCAGGGACAATCGCCACTCAGGTAGGGCAGGTAGCGGGCTCGGGGGTCAGGATAAATGGTAGGATTATGTCAGGGCAGGCGGGAGCTCTACAACGCTGCGACCGCCTTCATCGCCCGGCAAGCCACGCCCCCATGCAGTGATTTTTTTAAACAATTTTTTTGTGTGCTCTTTTAACCTGAATTTGATTGAGAGAGGATTGCAACTATGGATTTCTTGTTGCGTTTTTTGCAAAACAAGTCTTTTTTTCAGGATTTTTTTGGGGGGATGTGTTTTTTGTAGGTGAGCACAGTACAGCGTTCAGCAACATTTTTGCTGTCAAAAATTGCTTTGCCAAACTGTGTCAATGTTGGTTAGTTTAACTCGGGTCATGGCTAACATCAAGGAATATGGATTATTTACTATGGATTCAAGGACTGCTCATGACTCTTGGTGAAAAGTGGGACTGTAGGCAAGTCCAAGAGTTAAAAAAGAAGACAACTGAAAGTAAGAAACCTGACTTGTAATTTATAATGTAATTCTTTTTAGAAAAATGCCAATTGAATTAGGGAAATTCTTTGTCAAAACAAGTCAGGTGCTTTAGGAGTTAGTGTAGATTAGAAATGTAGGATGTCTGCAATATTATCTAAGTAGTCTTGAAGCCGCCATCAACGTAAATTGTCGGATTGCACCAAATAGTCGCTCGGCATTTCTTTTGTTCTTTTAGAGTTCCGTAGGTTCAGACTACCAGTTAATGATTGCGCTATACTCATTTCTTGGAAACTCTGCTCCTTCTTCAAAATGTCCAAACAATTGTAGAAGTTAGGATGTGGTTTAGCTATAGATTTGTTGAAGGAGTTGTGCCATCCCTCTATGGCATTGTTTGTTTTTGCTTCTCCCTCTAAGCAGGTCGTGTAGCAGTTCCACCACTTCACATGGAAACGTGGCTTCCTCCTACGACCTGACCTGCTTAGTGGCCAATCCATGTGTCTTCAAAGTAATTTAGAAGGGGTGCCAAATTGTCCTCATTTGCAGTAGTCAGATTCAGTAATAGATGTGTAGAATTCAACTACACTGTCAGGAGGAACAAGAAAAGCGATGTTAGTTTCTTTAATTTAAATTGCAGTTTACTGTCTGTTATAAAATCCTCAGGTAAAGATTTTATTTTTTAAACATTCGCCAATAAGCTTGTGAAAAGTGAAAAAAACATCCTTGAATTTGGGTATCCGTGTACATTTTGGTATTTGTGTTAATCGTAGGTAATTCAAAGTCAATTAACGCTTTTCTAGGACTTTTGTTCATGGTTTTAGGTTTTATCTCTGACAAAAATAATTCAGTGCATGTTGAGGTTTGTTTATCAGGGAGTAAACCGTAGGCGTGAATAGTGTATATTTGGGTGAATGGATGAGGTGTGGATTTAAACGTCCCATCCATCATCCAAATATCACTACTCTGTAACTTAACAAGATTATGGGGTATGCTAAATATTAGTATTCTTTTAAGAGGGTTTTTGTTCTCATGTAAAAATGCAAAAAAAATGTTTCATTAGTAAAAGTTATAGAAAGTTCAGGTGGAATGTTAATATCAGAGAAGGTTTGAGGTGTTATATGTAGGGGGTTACTTGCCTGTTTTTTATGCTGAGTAATTCTGCGTAGGTTGGGAATTGTGAGCATACAACTTGCTACATGTGTTGGAATGTTTTGAGACACCTCCATCAAGACTGAGCCACAGGGTTCATTGGAGGTGGATACCAGGGCTTTCATCTCATTTATATTTTCTCTTACCTCTATCTCCATTGCAGAGGCAGAGTGGTTATGCTCTGTGGTCCTTTCAACAGTGTCACCAAGAGTAACCACTCTGCCTGCGCAATGGGTTGAGTAATAATGCATACGCATCCAATGATACCTCGGCTCAGTTGATCTCTCCTTACAATAAACGTAGCCACTGCGACTAAACAGTCTATGTCCAAGGCTCGATTGTACATATTTGGCTTGTTTTCTTGCTGCCATTCCAAGACGAAAAAGACAGAAACATTGTTTTAGTGATTTTAAGTGTGGTTTCTCTTTAAAATATTTTGCCTGCAAGTGAAAAGTTAGAACACATTTTTTACTTTAGCTTTTTTTTCGACATTGTACTAGGATTTAATTGCATTGGCTTAATAATATTTGTTTGAGATTGTTTGCTGCTTTGATACCTTTGATGAAAAAAGTTAATTTTGGATAGACTTGACAGAATGAAAAAGGTGACTTTTTAAGGTTTTTCTGTTGTGAGGTCGGAAAGTCCTCGTGTAGATGCTGGTTTTTGTTGGATGTTTCTTTCAGTTCTTTGATGTGTTTGTGCTTTATATTCTTTGGTTCTGAAATAAGGGAAGACTTGTCATTAGTTTTCTGTGTGGATACTTTTAGATTTGAAAATAGCCTGCAAAGAAATAGATTAGTGCTTTTGAACTTTGAAAAAAGTAATTTTGTTTTTGTTTGTGAGGCTGACATTTTTAATGCAATGATACATTTTCAAATAAAATGCTTCTGTATGTGAAACATGCAAAAAAGAATTCTTGTAGTTTTTGAACATTTTTACCTTGTATAGTTTGGCTTCTTCAGTGTTGATGGGCTTGTTTTGATTAATTTGGTTGAGGATGTATTCCTCTACTCTTGTTGGTTCATTTGGTTAAAACCTGTTGAGAAGTTTTAAGAAAAAAAAAACTGTTTGAGTGTATGCTTGACAATTAACAGAAATGAAAATGTGAAATTTACAGTTCAAACTTTTAAATTTAAGTAGAATTAATTTCCCCCTACCACTATCCAGCTCTTTCCTTTCGGCGAGCACCTGTCAGAGTAGGAATAGTAAATTCACCCCACCACCATCCAGCACTTTCCCTGAGGCAAGCCCCTGTTGAGTAGGAATAGTAAATTTGTCCCCACCACCATCCAGCACTTTCCCTGAGGCGGCACCAGTCGGAGTTGAAATAGTAAATTTGCCTTCACCACCATCCAACACTTTCCCTATGGCAACTACCTGTCGGAGTAGGAATAGTACATTTGCCCACACCACCATTCAGCACTTTCACTGAGGCGAGCACCTGTTGGAGTAGGAATAGTAAATTTGTCCCCACCACCATCCAGCACTTTCCCTGAGGCATGCACTGGTCAGAGTTGGAATAGTAAATTTGCCCCCACTACCATCCAACACTCTCTCTGAGGTGAGCACTGGTCAGAGTAGGAGTAGTAAATTTGCCCCACCATCATCCAACACTTTCCCTGAGGCGAGCACCGGTTGGAGTTGGAATAGTAAATTTGCCTCCACCACTATCCAACATTTTCCCTGAGGCGAGCACCGGTCGGAGTTGGAATAGTAAATTTGCCTCCACCACCATCCAGCACTTTCCCTGAGGCGAGCACCAGTCGGGGTAGGAATAGTAAATTTGTCCCCACCCCCATCCAGCACTTTCCCGGAGGCAAGCACCCGTCGGAGTAGGAAAAGTATATTTGCCCCCACCACCATCCAACACTTTCCTTGAGGAGAGCACCTGTCGCAGTAGGAACAGTAAATCTGCCCCAACACCATCCGACACTTTCCCTGAGGCAAGCACTGGTCGGAGTAGGAATAGTAGATTTGTCCCCACCACCATCCAGCACTTTCCCTGAGGCGAGCACCGGTTGGAGTTAGAATAGTAAATTTGCCCCCACTACCATCCAACACTTTCCCTGAGGCGAGCACCGGTTGGAGTTGGAATAGTAAATATGCCCCCACCACCATCCAACACTTTCTCTAAGGCGAGCACCAGTCGGACTTGAAATAGTAAATTTGCCTCCACCATCATCCAACACTTTCCCTGAGCTTGATCCCTGATGTAAAGTCATGAAGGTGTTAAAAGAGTAATTTTTAATACATATTACTGATTAGTGTCTGCTAATATATAATTTCTGATTTCAATAAAGTTTTTTTTCATTCAGATTATTTTTTACATTTTACTTACATTTGATACTGTAAACGTTTGTTCTAGGTATTTGGTGTTGATTTATGTCCAATCTCTGTTAAAATCAAAAGTAAAATGTAATTACATTTTTAGGTTGAGCCTATAGTGGCAGCGCGCATTCGCTGCTCACTTTGCGAGGCATGCAGTTATCTAGTATGGAGTAGAAGCTCAGTGGAAGCTCTGCCCACTCTATGCCCACGTTTTTTATTGGCTGGTGTCATTGTAATTTGTAAATGCGTCAGTCTGATTGATTATGAGGCTTGTTAGTCCCGCCTTATTATGGCCATGTCCTCATCAGTACCTTACCATGGCTACTGTCTCCTTTACTTCGAGTGTCACACAGTACCTACGTGTTATTTCGACTGTGAGCACTACTTTCTCTGTGCCATCTCGCCCCCTTCTGCTCCTTCACCCCAATGCCCCCCACTCCCGTTGTCCGTGATGCAATGCAATAGGTCTTGCGTAAATTCAAGTCATATTGCATTGCAAATGCTTGTTTTCTCTTTTGCCTGTTTAAAGAGTGTTCCTACTTTAACACAATCAAATTCTGCAAATTAAGTATAACATTGAATGTTGTCCTATTTAATATGTACGATTGTGCCAACCCTGACATTTTCATACTGTCTCGCTGCATGTTTTCACTGTGTGTTTTTGAATGTATGTTTTGTTCACTGCCTCTCAATTTCCATATTTTGGGGGTTTCTATTTACTGATTTTTCTATTTAAAAGAAACATAAACGGAGTTTTCTAACATTGTGCGGGTGATTGAGAAACTGTGAAAACAGACAAGGTAGTTTCTATCCGGCCACTGATATTTATTCAATTATTCTAATTTCTTTAGCCATTACCAGCGCCAATACAGCTGTTTCGATCAGTTTAGGTCTATACATCCATGAATACTATTATTATTATCAATAATAATAATCCATTTAGTAATAATAATAATATATGGCTGTGGGCTAAGTAGACTTCACCCAGAAATATACATAAACTATAAATCCATTTTAAGTAGAAAATGTAGTGAAGATGTCGAGGATCGAACCCTGGAACTGCATACATGCAAAGCATGCGCTCTACCACTGAGCTACACCCCCTCACATAGAGTAGTTATTGTACCGGAAGAAGATCATCTGTCCCACCTACATCTTCCGCTGTGAGTGTGGTGTGAAAGATTGTAAGTGATCGTGCCCTCACAGAGGCACCTCACTGCCAACAGCATTTCCACTGCACGTTTCTCTTTTTTATTGTGACACATTCAAAATGGTAACACGTTTTGGAAGGTGCCTGGAAGACATGCAGCTCACACACTCACTCTTCTACACGTGCGCCCAGGATCTGGGGTTGGGTGGGCTGAAAAATACCAGCTAAAAACACCAGCTGTAAAACAGCGATTTGAGAGGGGCTGGAAGAGAAGCCACAGTTCATGCATGTCCTTTAAAAAGGAAGCATGTCCATAACTCGGATCTACAAAGACAGGACTAAGAGTTAATCAAGCATTTGCAATGCAATAGGTCTCACATTTATGCGAGTTTAAGCTATTGGCATTGTAAATGGAAATGCGTTTTATTTATGTTTCAAAAACCAAAACATAAATAAAAGGCATTGCCATTTCACACATGTTAACTTAATTTCGACTTTTTGTTGTCATAAAAGTACATAGATGGGGCGTGGCTAAGCGCGCAACGAGACTGGGCGCGCCTTAGCGGAGCTCCAGTGCAAACCTCTGCGAAAGGGGTAAATTATCCTGTAGGCACGCATCTCTGCTGGCTGGGAAGCTGGGTGGAAAATCGCACACACCCGTGCAACCCTCGGTCCGAAAATCGGATCACCAGCCGCTTTGGGGCCGCTCCGAGACTCTCGCAAGTGAGTGAGCCGGGAACCGAGAGAGGGCGCCGGCTGTGGGAATCACGGCACATCGAGGTTGACCGATGGCAGTGGGCACAGTCAGCTGAAGGAAGCCCAGGAACCTGAGGTCCATTGACCCGCCCGCAGGAGGCGGAACCGGAGCCCCCGGCAGGGACCCCGGGACGGTGGGAGGCCCCAGCGAGCACCCGTGATGCACGCCTGATCGCGAAGGCACCGGAGGCGAGCGACCACGGGCAGCAGCCGGCGGACCACAGGCCCCCGACCACGGTAAGGCGACTGCAACGCCACGCGGGCAGGAAGGATACAGGCATTGTGCCCATGGGGGACTAGTGGAGCACGCAGACACACCAGCACTGGGAGCTCACAGGACCACACATAGCACGGTGGTATTGCCTACAACACTGAGTGGGCACACCGGCGCGATATCAGGCTTGGGTGCGCCAGACCCTACCGGCGGGCAAGGCACCTGTGACCCTGGCATTGGGTCGGGAGTAAGACGCCTGCGATACACTGTAAGTGGCACTGGCAGAGGAGACGGCAGCTACCATAGCGACGGCCCCTGGGGCGTTCTTCTCCCCCCCTGTGGTGCAGCCGCGACCAGGACACCATCCCTCGACCACTGAGACGCAGCCAAATGTGCGCCTGGAGCGAGCCACGCTGAGCCGCGACAGGGCTGACCGGCGGACACGCAGGAGCCCCGTGCCGTGCCACGGAACAGCAGGAAGTGAGGCGGCTGAGGGATTGCATGCAATAGGACAGCTGAGCTACCACGAGCACTGGTGGGAGGTCGGCATCGGACGGGGGAGTTCGCACAAGTAGCGCGGTCCACGGCAACACCAAGGGGCGCGGCGAGATCCGCCGGACCGCCGGGAACTGGGCGTGCATGCAGGACACAGTAGCGCCTGGCCTCCTTCCAGATACGACAGGGGACAAATTAACGCTCACACCGCAGCAGGCCCGCGAGCACCACCACAACCCGGTTCACGCAGTTCTGCGCCCAAGAGACGGGAGAACACAAGTCAATCCTGTGGGGACGCCCCGCATCCCCGTTTTGGCTTGCAAGAGCCCCTCGCCCTGCACTCATCCGATACGGAGGGACATCTGGGAGAAGCACGGACAGCTGCATTGCTCGAGGAGCCGCCACTGCACAAGACGCTGTTCATGTCTGGAGGGGCAGGGAAACGTACGGGAACCGGGGGAGCCAACCCAAAAGGCAAGATGGACAAAGCACTGAAACAGGGTGAGACAGACCCCATAGTGACCAGGCTAGACACGATGCTGGCAGCCATGGAACGGTTAGACAACTCGATCCAATCCACGCGTACGTCACTGGAGGCGAAAATAGACGGAGTTGCCATCGACCTGACCCACCTGAGGGCGGATCACAAAAAACTCGCCGACCGTACCACAGCCCTGGAACACACGGTCGCAGACCTGGAGCCCCGAGTCACGCAAACGGACAAGCAGGTGAATGATCTTCTTAACAGGGTTGAGTTCCTAGAAGACAGGGCTGAGGATGCGGAAGGACGGGCAAGACGGAACAACATCCGGATAGTGGGAATGCCTGAAAGATGGGAAGGGAGGAGCCCCGAGACGCATGTGGAGGACTGGTTGCGCACACTAATGCCAGAAGGGTCGCTGTCGCCTCACTTCGTGGTGGAGCGGGCACATCGGGTCCCGTCGCGTCCACTCTCAACGGGCTCCAACCCACGCCCGCTACTTATCCGTATCCTGAACTACCGTGACCGAGACTCAGTGTTGAGGGAAACCCGTAAACTAGACCAAATCCAGGTTGATAATGCCAACATCATGCTCTTCCCGGACTACACAGTTCAAGTGCAACGCCAGAGACACAACTTCCTGGCAGTGAAACGCAGACTGCGGCAACTTGGACTCACGTACTCCCTCCTCTTTCCAGCGAAGCTCCGAGTGGTGGCACATGAAAAGACGCACTTCTTCGGCAGCCCTGAGGAAGTGGAAGCATGGCTGGATAATGGAACGGACAAAATTGTCACACGCCCCGCGGAGCTGAATCGACCCAGGAGAAACAGAAGCTCCAGACGGAGGCGCAGGAACAGATCGTCACTAGCGCCTGCAGAGGGAACGCAACAAAGCGCAGGCCCTCCCGAGGAGGAGATGCATCGGGAACAGCAGGAAGCACTTCGCATGGCAATCGAGATCAACAACTCCCCGACCCGGCACTCACTGCCGGCGAACAGTCCCGAGACACTGTTAAGCGATGATGAGGCAATTTACGGGTTGCCAGATTCGCAGGCCCAAGAAGGATTGCCAGTTGTTACACCACAGACTGTGGATTTGTTTGGATAGAGATCAGGAGACCATGGCCCCACCTCTGTTCCCGCCCTCCCCCTTCCTCTCGCTGCCCGCCCTGAGTGGCGGTGATGGGAGGCATGCCGGAGAGGCCTTGAAGCCCGGGTCTACCGGGCGCCACGGGGGCGGGAAACACGGCAGCTTACATTTGTCCTCTCCGATGAACCGGCCCCTTGTCAACAAAGGGTACTGTAAGCAAGCCAAGATCGGGCGAGGACCAACGACCAGATGAGTGACGGCATCTACAGGTAACTGGACCTACCCATACATATTGTGCAGGGAACTCGCTACGCCCCGCCGTCCTGGCGGGCCTGTTTTACAGGCAAACTTTGCTGATAAACACCAGACCCTTCACGTGCCCTTTCACCTGGCCCACTGCAGGACCAGCTGAGACAGACAATTTTCCCCCTGAGCGGGGCGAAATGCACATTCTCGCTTTGCTTCATAATTGCGATACCCTTATCCACCGCGCTAGACAGCGACCCCCCAGAACTGAACAGTTGATCATCTCGTTAGAGTGTTTGGACGTCTGTATGTTTAGCAGCCGACCTTTTGGTATTATCTCTTGTTTATGTTTTTGCAAGCTCTGCTTCTCTCGCTGGAGAGTGGACAACACACCAGTTCCTACTCTGCATGTTATAGCTACAGGTGTTAGAGTCGCTGTAATGGGTGTCCTGGGACTAGGCGTTGTGACTGGCGACGCTGAGGGGAGGGGGGACGGGAATGTTTTCAATGGCAATGGCAGCCACGATTAAATTTTGCACATGGAATGTACGGGGGATGCACACGCCCTCGCGCAGGTACCAGATTTACTCATACCTGAAGAGACATAAGGTCCAAATCGCGCTTTTACAAGAGACACACATAGCTGCACCAGAGGCACATACACTGCGCCGGCGCTGGCGGGGGCAAATATACGCGACAGGGTTCTCTGCATACGCGCGAGGCGCATTGATATGGGTCAGGCCTGGGGTCCCTTTCGAGGTAGATGATTCACACATCGACGGAGAGGGGAGACTGGTGGTAGTTAAAGGACGATTGGACGGACGCCCAATAGTACTAGCATCGGTATACGCCCCCAATGCAGACCAGCAGGGTTTCCTCACGCGATTCTCGACGATCCTATTAGCATGGCATGGACTCCCCTGGGTACTGGGCGGGGACTATAATTGCGTACTGGACACAACGTTGGACCGATCCTTCCCGCCATTACCAAACGCGCCAGTGGTGGGCGCCATGAAAGCTTTCACGACGTGGGCAACACACTGGGAACTTAAGGACATATGGAGGCACTGTAACCCAAACACTCGAACATACTCATACTATTCAGGGGCACATGACTTACATGTACGACTCGACAGGTATATGCTAACCGAAGACTTATTACCACTAGCAACAGACACCCACTACATGGGCAGAACACACTCCGACCATAATCCACACATATTAGTCCTCGCATGGGCAAACGTTCACCCCCCGGTCCCCACGTGGAGGTTGCAACCAAACTTACTGCTTGATGCGCCGTTCCGCGACTCGCCATTTGCGCAAATAGTGCATTACTTTGAGGAAAACACGGACACAGCGTCCACCCCTCAGATAGAATGGGACGCTTTCAAAGTCGTGATGAGAGGGCACTGCCTGGGAACGCAAGTCAATCTAAGGCGACAAGTAGAGAAAGACCTAACAAAGGTGGAGGGGGAGTTGTTGCGGCACGAACAGAGGGCCCCGGGTGACGAAGAGGGAGAGGCGCGGGACATCCAGGCGGAACACGAGAGCTTGCTGGAAAGGCTACACTGCCTGAACTTTGCGGCCCACTCGGCGCGCACCCATGACAGGGGAGACAAACCCGGCAAGTTGCTTACCTGGCTCATAGGCAGGGAGGACAGGACGAAACCGGTAATGGAGATACAAGGTGGGGGGGGAGTTATGCTACGCACTCAGCAGGAGATACACCAATCATTCACCGATCACTATGACAGGTTGTACCGTTCCTGCTTGCCGATTCCGGCCCCGAACACTGCAGACTATCTAGCACTGATACCACTCCCAGTGTTGAGAGACGCCCAACAAGACGAGTTAGCAGCTCCGTTTACAATGGAGGAGCTCCGAGTAGTTATTAAGGCGCTGTCCAACGGCAAGTCCCCGTGTCCTGACGGACTTCCGGCGGAGTTCTATAAGGCATATCCTGACCTGTTAATCCCAGAACTCATTAAAATGTACGAGGCAGCGTTGGAAGACTCCTCATTGCCGTCCACCCTCAATGAGGCGACCTTGGTCTCCCTACTAAAGCCAGGTAGAGATGGGGCACAGTTGGGTTCATACCGGCCGCTTGCCCTTTTAAACACTGATTATAAGATATTGGCATCCACACTGGCCCAGAGGCTGCCACCGCACACGCTCGCACTGGTCCATGCAGATCAAAATGGATTCGTACCGACGTGCTGCACTTCACAAAATATCCGCCGGTTGTTCAGGGTGCAGGAGTATGCGAAAACGCCATGGCCACGTTCTGGGTGTTAGACCTAGAAAAAGCATTCGACTCGGTGGAATGGCCGTATCTCCGGGCAGTGATGCAGAAGAACGACCTAGGAGGGGCGTTCATAGACATGGTCAGCTTACTCTACCAAACGCCCACCGTCACGGTCCGGACCTGGAGGCCTGTTGTCTGCAGCCATTGCAGTGAGGAGGGGCACGAGGCAAGGCTGCCCCCTGTCGCCGCTGCTCTTTTCCTTGGCGATGGAGCCATTGGCGGAGCTGCTGAAGGGACAGGGCGAGGAATGGGGCATCCCCCTAGCCGATGGTACACATGCGGTTTCGCTATACGCAGATGACCTGCTACTATACATTAGGGATCTCACCAGGATACCGCAGGGCCTTATGGACACTCTTGACGCCTTTACGGCGCACTCAGGGTTAAAAGTAAACTGGGGGAAGTAAGGAGTGTACCCATTCCATCCGGATATGCGAGAAGGTGAGGTGAACCTGGGGGGCCTCAACCTAGCCTGGCATGCTGACACCTTCAAGTACCTGGGGATCCACATCTATCGGTCTCCAACGGACGTACTGGAAGGGAACCTGGTTAGAGCCATCTCCTCCTTACGGGCCCAAATGGGGTTCTGGAAAACGCTCCCGCTCAATGTCCCCGCTCGAATCACCCTGACGAAGATGATCGTACTACCCAGACTGCTCTACTTTTACTCCAACGTACCAGTGTACGTCCCCAACCGGATCTTCAGAGAGCTTGAAAGCATGGTCCGGACGCACATTTGGAGCGCCGGCAGACCCAGGGTAGCATTGAGGAAGCTATATGCCCCCGTGACAATGGGAGGGCTAGCAGTTCCAAATCAAGAACATTACTATCTGGCAGCACAACTGCAGTGGGTCGCGGGCTGGCTCGCAGGCAAAGGCCTGGCGGACACGACTTCGGACACTGTGGCCCTAACGCAAGCTCAGACACTTACACTGTTCCACCCTCTAGCCGCGCATGCCTGCCAGAAGCAGCTGCACCTGATGGTAGCGTACAAATGTTTCCGCCGTGCACTGAGACTCACGCGGGAATTCAAGCCCTATGCCCCCGCGTTCCCATTACTGGGCATGCCTATCGGAGGCGGCACTCTCACTGCAGCCGCACTGGAGAGCTGGGAACGGGCGGGAATGGAAACAATGGCGGACCTCTACAAGGATGGTGCCCTGCTCCCGTTTGAGAGGCTCACTGCGGATGCCGACCTACCGGCAGGGCAGTTCCTACTATATGCGTCTTTGGTCCGCGAATACACGAAACACTGGGGAGACATGGCGGAAGAACCACAGACGCACCTGCTGCTGCAGTACCTGCACGTGATGGGCAATGGCTCCCACGTGATACACTGGATAGCACAGGCTCTACAGTCACTTAGCAGCTGAGGGACAAGTGGGCAGCTGATAGGGGTAGTGAGTGGTCGGACAAAGAATGGGAACGGATCCTAGAAGGACCGCGCAACATCCCGCGTAACTCACGATTCCAATTAATACAACTGTACATAGTGCACAGAGCGTATCTTTCCCCGGAAAAAATCAACAGGTACTTTGCACTAGACACGAATGGCTGCCCGCGCTGCTCATTACTGAATGCTGACTTGCTACATATGCTCTGGGCCTGCCCCCGGTTGCAAACATATTGGCAGGGTGTAACAGCGCTCTTAACAGAGGGAGCAGGAGTGGAGCTGCAGTCCACGTGGGAAACATGTGTGCTGGGGTTGTATAAGAGAACGAAACACAACAAACCCCAGGCCAGGTTCTGGGACTTGGGCTTGGTGACTGCGAAAAGGCTCATAACAAGACACTGGAAAGATAAACACCCTCCGCAGGTGCAGCACTGGCACACCTCACTCAACTACTGGGCGATAGCTGAGGGAACGATACTCCATAGAGAGGAGACGGCGGGCTTGCGGGCCATACCGATAGCGCAGACATGGGACGATATCCTTCGGTCTTTTAACCGGGCGTACCGGGAAAGGGTAGACATGTAGATGACGGGCCAGGCAGACTGCGCATACACGGCAGGGCCGCAGCAGGAAGGCTCACTCATGGGATGAGAAGGGGAACCACCGGGCGGCGTCCCGTAGGGAACGCCGAGTGAAAGACACCAATGGCTGCGAGTGGGCGAGAGGCCGGTCTGCCCGCTGGGCCCCCCTGCCCCCCCTCCCCCCACACGCCGATGTGTTCATAGGTACAACGACTGTGCAATCAGTAGGCACAGAGGCGAGACTAACCAGAGGGACATCCACACCTCCCCCTCACACGCCGCGCCACAAATGAAGGACCACACGAGCAACTGCCCCCGGAGACACACAGACGCGACACCTGGCCATCGATTCTGACAGACCAAATTATGAAGAGCAGAGCTTCTTTTTCTTTTCTTTCCTTTAGCTTATTGTTTGGTTCATTACTTCCCCATTAACCGAATTTCCCCCCATGTTTAACAGTTGAGTTTAGACAACTGATTTCCCCCTAGTTGACAGAGCTACAGTTCCGAGACACAAGAGTTGCACATCTAGGTCAAGACAGAGGTGAAAGCTCATCGCCGCACACTGCTGAAACGGGGCGGCAAGCCGACCACACCACAACGCCACACGGGCACTGCACGACGACAAGGGGCTGACCCGCTTAAAAGGCATCCAAAAACACGCGCGTTCAGCTACACCGCAGAGCTCGGATAGAGCGCAAAACCTGGTAGGAGGCCCCTAACGGGCGCCCTGAGCCAGAGCGAGCTCTGGGACTCTAAGGAGATGGGATACACTCCCGGCAATGACGCGCTGCGAGGGAAAACTAAACCTTACGTATTGTTGGTTGCCCAGATACTCTTTACAATGTAGTCTATGATTGGTTGAAACGCATAATATGACTGTAATGTTTAAGTCTTGTTGCGAACTTGCTGTGGCACAGACCAATGCTTCCTCGCAGTGCAATGTACAGAGATGGAACTCTATGTTGTATGATAAATAACAATAAAAATATATTTTTAAAAAAATAAAAAAATAAAAAAAATAAAGTACATAGATTAAAATGCAACAATTTAGATTATAACATCCATATTTTGGATTACGATTGTGGCGATAGAAAAAACCACAAAGAGCAGCAGAGGCCATAGCATTCACAAAGTTCATACAGTTTAGCATTTAAGGCCCAATTATTTAAAAAAATAAATTAGTATAAAAATCATTAAAAAATCTATTAAACATTTATATTGAGGCCGATTAAGAACGAACATAGACTTCAGATGGAAAGTGCAAAGTAATCTTGATATCTATACATCGATTTCTAAAAATCGCCCTCTCTTGATCCACATTTCCTGCAAAAATTTAGACATTGCAATAACAAATAGAGGTTCCATCTCAGATTTTAGGATTCTTAATGTAGCTGGATAGTTCCTTATGCCCAGATTCCTACATAATTGTATGTTCCATTTTTTCCTAACCTTCTTATAGGCCGGGCAAAAAAAGACCACATGAGCTTCTGTTTCTTCCTTCATGTGGCACCCAGGGCAGAGATAGCAGGAATCATCTAACAACTTGTTTGTTAATGCAAGTAACGGAAGGGTGCCATATCTGGGATGTATGACATTACAACGCATGCTTTTACCACGCATGCCTTTACATCGCAGTTTTCACAACGCATGCTGTTACAACGCATAGCGCTTAGGGGTGCTGGATAGTGAATAGTTTAATTTACTATTCCAACTCCAGTCCCCGTGGATAGTAGGGAAGGTGTTGGATAGTAAATTAAATCCATTCCCTATCCTAGAGCGCCCCCCAGCGCAATGCGTTGCAATGACATGCGTTGTAATAGTTGCGTCGTAAAGGCACTGCGTGGTAAAAGTTGCATTGTAAAGGATGTTTCCCCCATATCTGAATTGAAGATAAAGCCTCCCTGTCGACGATGGATGTATAATATCCAAAGCCTTTTCAAAGGAATAGCTGGATTTGTGATCCAGGAACACCCAGGTCAAGCTTGCGATGGGATACGTTTGGCTTAAAGACAACAAGTTATAATCTTTCAGGATTTTGGATAAGGTTTTTTTCGGGATAATTGCACATGCTTCCTCCGGGGTTGCCCAAAGATCCTCTCTCCCAATTGCCTTGAAGGAGTCCTTTACAAAGGACAGCCAAGGTATTCTTCTGACTGCTCCTGGTAGCTGTAGGAACGACCTGAGCTCCTCCCTGTAGTGGCTTAGCTTCTCAGTACTCCAAAGCCGATGCCAGTATAACAATGGTCGGCTTGAGATAAGATCCACAACAGGGGGGACACCCAGGTCCATCCTTAGTGGGACCAGTGGGGTATTAGTTGGCTACGCCGTGATACTTCGGAGGAATTTATTTTCAGTTATCGTGAGTACTTTAGTTTTACTGTGCCCCCAAAGTTCCGCCCCATATACAGGTGCCGAGCGAGCTTGCACTTTGTAGATCTCCAGTAGGGGACTTATTGCCCTTGATGAACAGCCATTGTTGACTTTCCTTATCCCCCCTATAGTCTGTGTGAGCCTCAAATTTGCCTTTTCGATTTGGGGGATCCAGGCCATTTTATCATTCAGTGTCAGTTCAAGATATTCAAAGACACTGACACGCTCCAATGGAATATCATTCATAGTTGGTTCCGGGTAGGAAGAAGGTTTGGCGCTAAACACCATGTATTTCGTTTTGTTAATATTAACTTGGAGTTTCCTTTTTTTACAGAAATCAGTAAATTCCCTTAGTACTCTCTGCATCCCCATAGGTGACTTTGAAAGGAGCAGGGTATCATCCGCAAACATCAGTGCTGGAAATTTGCGGGAACCCAATTTTGGGGAATCTAAATCCTCAAAGTGATATAGCTCTTCCACTAGACCATTGAGAAAAAGTAAAAAAAGGTTTGGCGCCAGTACACAACCCTGGCGGACCCCCTTATCAACCGGAAATGGGGCAGTCAGTTGTGCATCTTTTCCATACCTCACTCTGGCAAAAGTGCGTTCATGGAGGTGTTGTAGTTGTAAACAGAGATAAGGGGGAACCCCCATGGTGTACAAGATCTTCCATAGTTGTTCTCGGTCAACCATATCGAAAGCTGAGTTTAGGTCAACAAACGTGAGATATAAACTCCCCTGTTCGAGTATTACATGCTTCCAATGAATCAGCTGTAACCTAAATAGTTGATCCACTGTGGACATCTTGGCCCTGAAGCCTGCTTGAAAGGGGGTCAATATGGCCTGTTCTTCGGTCCATTCCTGCAATCTCCCCAGCAGTAACCTCCCATACAGTTTTTGAGGGACATCGATAAGGCTGATGGGCCTATAGTTCGAGGGTTCCAATGGGGATCCCTTTTTGTAGATTGGGACGATCTCAGCGCCAGCCCATGTCGGCGGCGCAGGAAGACCGTACTGGATTGCATTGAAAAGTGCTACAAGATAGGGGGCCCAAATTAGCTGTTCACTTTTGAATAAGTCACCCGGGATTTTATCCAATCCTGGGGCTTTATTGGGTTGCAATTTAGCCAGGGCGGATTCCACCTCTCCCAGTACAAATGGGGGTGCATCAAGTAAGCATCGGGGATTAAAATTGCAAGCTGAGGTGTTATTTAAATTTGATTCTAAAGGGGAAGTAGAGTACAATCCCTTAAAATATGAGAACCAAGTGCCCTCGTCGATGTTAGGGTCAAGTGTAGTTCTACCCTCTGCTTTCCCATGATGGACAAGGTTCCAAAAACTTTTACTGTCTTTGTGATCAAGGGCCCTCTTGATTTCTTGCCACTTGGCTACTTCCCATTCAATTTTAGCATTCTCTATGGTACTTCTATGGACCTTCCTAGCTTCCCTAATACGTAAATTGTCGGACCCCTTCAATTCTGTCAAGAGGACCTGTTTTGCTACCCTGCATGCTTTTGTATACCAAGAATTCCTAGGACCTCCAGTTCTAAAACTATTCGTGCCACTCTTAAAAAAATACAGCCAGAGCCTTGGTAAGTCTGTGATGTAGGGTTCCTATTTCATTATCAAAATCAGGATACATTGATTTCCCTGCCAGATCACTGACCCTCTCTAGTACCGGAATGATACAATGCCAACAGCTCACACTCGCGTAAATGCGAAACCTGTTGATTGCAAATGCTTGCTTTTTTTGGCTAATAGGATTTTTACTTCTACATACATTTTGTTCTTTTATTCACTTACTTTTCAAAGGAAATATAATTTCATGAATATCTGCTTTAGATTGGTGGCTGGTTTTCAAAATCAGTATATTCTGTAAGTAAGCTAAATATTATATTGTAAGTACTTGTGATTTAGGTGTTATTATTTTGATGCTGTTTTATTTTAAACGTACACTTACTTCGGTCTGAAGATGGCAGTGTTCAACTTAAAAAACTGAAAAATTCTCCTGCTACTCCTGCTGTGTATGGTCACCGTGGAAGTCAGTTTACCGCAGAGCACAAAATGGTGGACGGCTTCTTTTATAGGTTTTTTGGGGGTAAACAAGAATTTAAAAGAAAATATGTTTTGGAAACAGTTTTTTCGCGTGATTCACAACCTGACAGAATGTATTTTTATTTTGTCATGTTTAAAAAGGTTTGTTTAGAAGTTCCTTTTCGCAATGTCATCCATTTTGAGTAGTTGCTGGCTCAGAGGCTGTAATAAAAATAGTTGAAGGACTGCCGTTTTATGTGCTTCAAAATGATTGTATGTATAATCTCTTATTGTCTCTGACATTAGTGTTTTTTTTTTACATGCTGGAAATATATGTTTCATTTTCGCCGTCTTTTTGAACATTTTAAAAAGATTTTATTATTAATACCCAGGTATTTTAATAGACAGGTACTTGAAAAATACCAGAGTATTAAATTATTACCGGGGTATTAATAATCTCCCCCCACCCAAAATCCCTATTTCCCATGCATCCTGTCCCAGGGGATGGTTTACAAAAATATATATATTTTTTATTTATAATCAATCAAAACATAACATGCGATGTAATGGTATTTTCGTTGTTAAAACTGGGATGTAAAAGTATGCGTTGTAGTGGTATGCGTTGTAACGTCATATATTCGAAGAATACACCAGGCCTATTCTTGCTAGGCAAAGTAGGTATGGCAGGATCTGTTCTGGAGTAGAGAGATATGGATTTACCTTGTTTTGATGGCACCAGTGACAAAACTGCTTCCATTTTAGTCTGTATGTCTTGTTGGTGCTTTCCACACGAGACCTGGCGAGTATATCTTTGTACTCCTGAGAAATGTTCAGAACCGTAAATTCATAGAATTCAGGAGCCACGCATGCAATTAGAGAGATGCTACACCTGGTGACACACCTGGCCCTCGTTCATGGTTAGTAGGGTTGGCGTCGGTAGAAGACTGGTGGATTTGGCTTCTGAGAGGAGTAAAAGGCCTAAGAACCAGTGCTGCCTGGGCCATCTGGGGCCTATCAGAAGCAGGCAGCACCGTTCCACTTTCATTTTCGTCAGTACGTTCAGAATCAATGAGATGGCGGGAAAGGCGTAAGCATATATCCTGGACCAACGCATTGAAAGGGCATTCACCCGACAGTTTGGGAGAGGGAATCTGCTGGCGAAGAACTGGCATTCTGTATTTGTGTCAGTTGCAAACAGATCCAGAGTGGGATTCCCCCATTGTGAGAAGATCCTGTATAGGTGGTCTTGCTCCAGCTCCCACTCGTGGCAACTGCCTTTTATCCTGCTGAGGGCATTAGCCAGAGAATTCCAAAGTTCTGGAACATGCTTAGCTTTTAAGGATATTCCATGATCTGTCAACCAATTGCAATGCTCATGAACCTCTTGAGAAAGAGTAAGAGACTTGGTTCCTCCCTGCTTGTTGACATAAAACATGCTTGTGTTGTTGTCTGTCAGGACCAGCACCTACGATCCCTCTATCTGATAAAGGAAATCCTGCAGGGAGAGAAAAATAGCTTTGATTTCCAGTCTGTTGATATGCATTAGTCATTGGTATGAGGTCTATTTCCCCCAAATTTAGAGGTCTTGCACATGGCCTCCCTGACCCTCCATAGAAGTGTCTGTGGTGACGATAAATTCTGGAACCGGAGGCAGAAAAGAAAGGTGTGAAAGATGCGACCTTAAGCTCCACCATCCGAAAGCCTCTCTCAAGCATAGAGTGATAGAAATCACGTCTTCGAAGGATCCCTTTGTTTGAATCCATTGCAGTTGAACCTCTTCTTGCAATGGTCTCATGTGAAGACAAGCTAGCGGCACTAAGTTGATTGCAGAAGACAGCATGTCCAGGAGCGACTTGTATGTTCTCACTGAAGTGCACTGTTTTTTGACAGGCTGAGAGCCAAGGTCTGCAACCATTCTTTCCTGTCTCATGAAAGGAAGGCCTTGCTCTGGGCTGTGTCTAGATCGGCCCCCAGGAAAGTCATTGTCTGACTAGGAATAACTGATGACGTCTGTTGGTTTATGGTAGGCTCAGTTTGTGAAACAGTGTTATGCAGGCTTCCGTAGCCTTGGCAGCTTGATGAAAAGTTAGAGCTTCTAGGAGCCAGTCGTCCAAGTATGGGAATACCTGATGACCTTGGTTCCTTAAGGCAGCAGCAAATGGGGGCAAACATTTGGTGAATGTCCGCGAAGCGGATTTCAGGCTGAAGGGTAGGACTCAGAACTGGTAATGGGTACCAGTTGCTGTGACGCAGAGGAACTTCCGGTGCTTGGGGTGGAAGGAACATGAAAGGAAGCATCCCCGAGATCCAGTGATGTCATGTAGTCTCCACTGTTGAGGCACTGCAGGATATTTGAGAGTGTAATCGTTCTGAAGGTTTGATTTCTGAGGAATTTGATGAGCCTTCTGAGGTCATAGGTCTCCACTCCTCTAACTTCTTGCATATCGGGAAAAAACAAGAGTAAAACCTTTTCCTCTTTACGCTACAGGAACATCCTATATAGCTCCCCTTCTTATCATAATATTCACTTCCTGTCTTAGTAAGTGAAGACGAGGGGGTGCGATTCCGTGGTTGGAATGTTTGAAGGGTTTTGGACAAATTCTAGAATGTGGCCATATGATATTAAATCCAGGATCCATTTGTCCGTAGTAATGCTGCACCACTGGTGGATGTAATTGGAGATGTTTGCACTGACTGGCGGAGGGAAGGCAGTAGCTGGTACCCGAATGCTGTCACTGCTTACGACCTAAATTGCTTCCTTGAGATGGTGGCTTACTATGGGAGCCCTGCCTGGAGAAACCAGCTGTAGTTGGTTGTGGATATGCTGGTTGCTGGTAACCATGATGATATTGGGGTTAAAAGGACTGAAATTGGTGTGTGCGCTGATAGGCACCTCTATACCCAGAGAAACCCCATCCACAAACGCCCCTCGAAAGGGCACCTTCTGATTCAGCAGGGTCCCTAGCCACTTGTCCACATCTGTATCGGGTTTAAGGGCTAATATGAGCGTCATTGATGCGCTTTCCAAACAAACTGTCACCATCATAAGCCATGTTCAGGACTTTTGACATCTGGACGAAATGATGTTGCTCCAAAGCCACCCATGGCTTCTTAATACAGCTGCACAGGCTAGTTGTCTAAAGCCTGTGATGGCTATGTCCATGGCGCAGTCTATTGTTTCAGCTGCTGTGTGTTCTCCATCTGTTAACATTTTCCGAAATTCCTGCTGATTGTCCTCAGAGATGAGATTCAACATGGCCCCAATATCGGACCACATCTGCCGATCATAACAACCAGAGATTACCGTCTAGAAGGGTCAACATAATACCTGTAGTGCTGGTATTGTTTAGGAGGAATCAGATAGTAATATTGGTAATATTGTTCCTCTTCCTAGTAATCTTCATCCTCCTTCTGACATTTAACATTGAGTTCTAAGGGACTATGAGCCATCCCAAAATGACCATTGTCCCGTATCCAGGAAGTGACTTGGGGGCAAAGGTGAAATCTTGACTGGCGATGTGAACTCTGATCGTAGAGATAACTTATTCACTCTGGACATCTGTTGTGGTGGCGTCAATGGTACTGTCAGCGGTACCTATCCTGTGTGGGCCTTACTTGATGCTGTTGTCGATGGCCTCGTCAACGCTTGTGTCATCGATGGGAGTGGCATGGACGGATTTGTTGTTGACTGATCCTTCGTCGGAGATGGTCTCTTAGTCAACTGTAGTACTGTCATCGACAGTAATGCCGTTGTTAAAGGTGGTTCCGTCGATGATGGTGGTGCTATTGATGAGGTCCTTGTTGACAGTAAGGATGCAGTTGACGAGATCAGAGCATTGATGGCCACTGTAGAAGATGTTGGCACCGTCGATGGTCTTGATGACGAGAGGGCAGTCATCGTCATTGACGTCCAAAGCGTCTACGGTGATACTGACGCCAAGAGGGATTTGTGAGTGGATTTATGCCTTGAAGAACCTGAAGAGGTGGCAGACTCCAAATATTGCTTTTTTTAGAAGTTGCAGAAATGATGGCAAGGCTGGCTCTGAGGAGACTTTGGCATGCTTCTCCTTCTTAAGAGCTTCTTTAGTCTGGTGGTAGATTTTAAGGTGTTTTCTGCCCTCCTCAGACTTATCCTCAGGAGACCTGGGTCTCTTATAAGATTTGACGGAGGTTTTGCTCTCCTCATCAGAAGTTGTCCTCTGTGTCTTCTTCAGCCATAACAACAGCCTGTCTTCTCCATCCCTCAGGGTTTTAGTTGAGAAAGTGCGGCAGATCTTGCACTGTTTCACCTCATGTTGTGGATGGAGGCATTAAATGCAGTCCTTGTGGGGATCATCAACATGAACCCTCTTCTTTCCACAGGACTTGCAGGGGCATAAAAGGCCCTTTTTTTAGCAGACATAGTGAATATTCAGTGGAAATATATGAACAATTTGAAAGAACTGAGCAGAGCTCAGGGAGACTCCCGTCATAACCGACGTGCTGTGAAAATCTGAGGATGCTAACTACTGAATGTTTGTATCTAGAATTTGGTCCTTTTTCCAAACGGAGGCTATTAAATTCATGGTCTTCACCATGATAGCCTTTGGAAATTTTAATTACTGCTTTATTTATAGTTCCATGGGACTCCCACTTCGACGACAGGGAATAATTCAAACATTTGAATCTATGAAAGATATCTCAATACTGGATAATTAAGGAAATCTCATCCTGTTTTTAACTCCCCATGCTTTTTATCTGCTCAGCTGTTGGCCTAGAATTCATGAAGAACAGGGCCGGACTAGGAACCGAAATGAACCCAGGCAAACTGCTCGGCCGGCCCCCCTGGGTGGCAGAGGGGGGGCGGCCGAGCTGTTTGCTGGGGCCGGTTTTGGCCCGTTTGGTCACAGCGGGACGAAATTACGGTCCCCGGTAACAAAAACGGCCCCCTAGAGGCCCAAAACTGGCCCCCACCCAGCATGGAAAGTTACCCACAAAAAGCATAATTTTATGTATTTTTCTGCTTTTAAAAATAATAACAGACCAAAAATACATTGTTTTCTGTCTATATTTATCTGTAAAAATCTGTAAAAACAGAAAACTGTGAGCCTTAGTCATATGCCAATCTTGTACCCCTGACAATTTGATACAATGGGGCTGAATCGGGGTCACACAGATGTGTACTCTGAAAGGCTAGTCATCTTGGGCAGAGTTATTCACTTAAGGCCTACGTTAACAATTCTGCCACACAGGCTTTTCAGAGTCATAAGTCTGACTTGTGAATGACTGCTTAATGCTTACCAGTGTAGAGGCATGAGTTAATGTATTTCATTACAATAACATAGCATCCAGTATATCTCCTAAACACTGCATCACAGAGTAAGTATAGGTAAGTAGATGTGGCGTTAAGAATAGTACAGACATGGTTACACAGCATTGTAGCAGGTAGGTGAGAATGCATTGAACATGAACTCCTTCTTCCTGGCCCCCTGGAATGGAAGGTAAGTGCCTGAGAAACAAAAGGAATTAGGATCAACTACAATTGACCAATTATAGTGTAACCCATTTAGTCACACAGTAAAACTTAGAGTTGATTAATGGGATTAAGTATAGATTTATTACAAATTCAAAGTCAAACTGATGTAAATCAGTTGCAGAAACATTGTATAAAAATACAAAGTCACTAAGGGATATCCGAAATAATGTAGAGGATTGATCCTCAAGCACAGGAAGCAAATGAGAAATTCTCTAGCTGACATACAAAGGAGGAGAAACAAAGTCTGGTGAGAAGATGGAAAGTTACTATCCTCTTGCCTGTATATGAGGTTGCCTAAGACGATCTACTAAACCATATTCTAAACTAAAATCAGGGAAACCCTATTAAGGGGGTCATTAGGATCGCGGACGGACTTGAGTCAGTCCGCGACCCCAGAGTAGGAGGAACATCCGCATGGGCTGCGGCGTTCCCTCCGTGCAGATTAGGATGTGACCGCCAGGGTGGCGGTCACATCCTCTATCTTTAACATAGCGGTGGGTGCAGCTTCAAGCTGCACCCGCCGCAATGTTTAAGATGCATGCACCGCATTTGCGTGCACAAATCGGCAGGCACCGCGCGGTGCCTGCTGCCTAGTTCACGCAAATGCAGGGGGTACCATAGGTACCCCCCATGTGCACCCACCACCCCCTTCACCCAGGGGGCCCGCAACGGGCCCCCGAAGTGAAGGTCCGTATGCTTTTCCAAGGCGGAAAAGCCGCCGCGGAAAAGCATACATTTTACACCATCCTAATGATAGAGCAAGATTTCGCATATTTCGCGACTTGCTTGAGTCATGAACCTCGAATCTGTTATAACCCGGTAACAAAATTGTATGTTGTACTAATTTTCCTTTATTTTTGAATGCGCGTGTATCTTAGTGATGCTTGCCTATGTGTTTTACTAATACAATTAATCTGTGTCCTTAAAATGGCCGCTGTTTGGAATGTTGCTTCTGCGCATGCGTTAGTCACACTCACGTGACGTGACGTAGTTGTAATTCTGGAGGGAAAGGGTGCGCATGCGTAATAGCCACAAGATGGCTGCTTATGTATTAACGTGGTGAAGCTCGTGCAGATGCTCTCGTGTTATTGTGTATTGCACTAATATAAAACCGCATAGTATATTTTTATAGTGATAAACCATAAGTACACAATCATGATGTGTAATATATTCATTTATTTCTATGTTTTAATTTGTTTTCGCTTACTTTTCATGTACCACGATAACTGGGGGGTCTGACTGTGACGAGAACCATTCTGACGGTCCCTTCTGCGCATGACACGCAGCCAGGGAGAAATGTCCTTGAGCAGTGGAACTCAGCCAGCTGGCAGCCACAGTCAAGATGCTCCTGCGAAAGCCACCTCTGACCTAGGAGGATGGAGCAGAATTTGTTCTTCGTTTGTAACAAATGTAATTTCTTCATTGTATTCTGTGAAACTTTTCGTGGGAACCCCAATCCTGCTAGGAGGATCCCTAGAATGTAAATTTGGGCTTACAATAGTCTGTTCTGATTGGTGTGTTAACCTAGCCTACTTTGGGACCAATCGAAATTGTGGATTCTGACACTTTGCAACATTGGGGGGTGGTACACTGACCCCAAAACAGTATATCTAGCCTAGGTTCAGCTAGAGAAATTGTCCGACTTGTCTGAATAGCTGACCTGTCACTGACCCAACGCACTCAATAGGTGACTGAATTTACAGAGCGCTGCGGAGCACTCTGTCCGAAATTGACCATAGACTTTTAAAGGTTTTATTAAACCTTAAGTGCTGGCGGAGCACTTTGCTGGAGAGTTCGCGAACCCAATCGGGATTTTGACTGATAGCTGCAGAGAGGGTGGAGCGCAGGCGTTGCTTCCGAACTGCGGGTGCTGGTCGTGCCTTGGTGGTCCTGTCCTGATCCTAATCTGGGTTTCCTGTCCTGTCCTGGGGTGTCCATTCTGCACCTGCTGTCCCATTGATGACTGCTATTCCTTGGGGTATTTCCTGTCCTTGACTGATCCGTGGCCAGGGTTGGTTTTCACACCATTCTAGGTAAATATATAGATAGGGCTGAGAACTCTATACTGCACCTTTCTATTTTCTGTCTTTGCTTCAATAAAGACATACCTTTGCACATGTTATAATTTCCATGTTTTTCGCAATCTACTATATGAATGACCATTGCATTTTTCATAGCATGTTCCTATGTTACCCTACTTTTAGAGCACAATTCTCTCCATACTGTTTATGAATTTAGATGTGGTTTATAGTTTCTCCTGAATTCTATTCTTGAAATAATAATATTAGAATTATAGCGTGTTCCACTTCTCACCCTTTCGATAGATGTATAGGATTCCTAATTTTCCACTCGTTTTCATCTTGAGTTTCACTTTAAGTCTACTTAGCGTGTTCCCTGTCGCACTATTTACAAAAATTTAAATGATTGCCCTTACACTTTTCTTGCATGGTTATGTTCTTTTTGTTATCTTGATTATCGATTGCCTTTTAACTGTAAGTCTAATGCTCTCAGAAACTGATCTCTAGATAAAACCTTTAAAACTTCTCAGTTGTCCGTGGTCATTTTATGAATATCAAAGGTATTTAAAGTGGGGTTTTGTATTTTTGTCTACTTTTCTTCACAGCTAGCTCCCTGATCCATTGTGGTCATAGGTACCCGTAACGGTGGATTGGTAAGTCGGGTACACTAGAATAAATAAGAAGGAATCAGGGTTGCTGATGGTAGATTTGTGAGGTCGCCTGATTAATGTATATGGTGAATTAAAATCTATGGGCCCGAAATCTATATGGTGAAATTGTTGGTCGGGTGACCCACGATCTCTATCAGTAATTTTCTGGTAGCAGAGCTATGGTTAGGGACTAGTTAAAATTAGGTAGGACTAGTTAAGCTAGATAAGTTGGATGCTGCTAGTTGAGAAAGAACTTTTGCTGCTAAAAGAGTAAAGATTTTAGGTGAACTGATCACTCACGTGAAATGCTTTGCTTTGAAAAATTATGAAATGTTTTAAATTGTTTTTCTTATTATTGTACTGATATATGTATTAACCCACTCGTAAAGTTACTGTTACATGTTTGTTGGGAATCCCCGGGGAATTTAATAGCGAGTGGTGAAGAGAATCCACTTGCTTTGAGGTCACTTACTCCAGGAAGGTTAGTGCAGGTTAGGTAGAACTGGAAGCACTAACTAGGGTTTTTCTGAATATATGTTTGAATAAATGATTGCTACGAGATCATTGGCAAAACTTCTCTCGTGATATAACCTAGTAAGAGTCACAGTGGAAGGAGTAGCAAGTTCGTCGGAGCTCGAGTGATAGCAAAGAGGTTCGCTGGTGAAACGTTGGACTTAGAATATATCCCAGAAAAGTGGATGAGTCTAAGGAAGTAACGGGTTCCCTAATGCTTGAGTGAAGGATAGGCAGAAGAGATCTATCCGTAGTGTGTGAAAAGTAAATGGAAGTAGTTTACTTGCAGTGAAACAAATTCTTTCCTGTCTAGACACTTGAGTACAGTGGCGAATGTGTATTCGTTGTTAAATAACAAGCACTAGCACTTTAGAAAGAAATAAAGTTTCCGTTACCTTGTGAAGGAGGGAGTAAGCATGGGCGGATCTAGCGGATCTCGCGTACGCGAATATGCGGATTTACGGATTCGCAATCCGCAAAATCCGCGAACTCTCGCGGGTTAGCGGATTTTCCCGTTTTTTTTGTTGGCGAGCGTTCGCGAGGATTTGTGGACCATTTCGCAATTGCGAACTTACTTTTCGGCTCGCAACGGCCGCGACTATGTTGTTTCTACGTCTGGTTTATCATCACAGGTTCACAGCACCCTCTGTTTCACCACTGCCACCCTCTGGTACACCCATGCCACCCTCTGGTACATCCTGACTGCCACCCATTAGGTTTGTTTATCACTGTAGATTATGGGGGTGAAAAAAGCAAGCACACCGCCCTGCTTCAACTGCCATGAATTAATTTGGGGTTGATTAATGTGTCACTTATTTTTAAACTTCCAGTCTGGCTGGCACCTGCTTCCTTCCTTATCTGTAATTTGCTTTCTGTTGCAGTGAAAGCAAGCACACCTGCCCTTCTTCAACTGCCATGAATTAATTAGGGGGGGATTAATGTGTCAGTAATTTTGAAACTTCCAGTCTGGCTGGCCCCTGCTTCCTTCCTTATCTGTAATTTGCTTTCTGTTGCAGTGCAATTTTTTTTCACAGGACCTTTATGGTCTACTTGTAGCTATTCTATGAGCCTGCTGTTTGGGTCATAGCAGGGTCATGGAATAGTTGCAAATAGGCAACTGAACTCTGGAGGGGCCCCTCAGGAAGCACTAGAGTGAATGGTTACTAATGTTAAGTTTGAACTTTTGCACCTGCTGATTGCTTTCAGTTTAGCAAAAATCGTTTTTCTGCAATTTTGCGTCATTTGCGGGGCGCGAATCCGTGCGAGATCGATTTCGGAAGCCGCGAATGCGAGCGAATACACTTTTTTTTTTTTGCGGCGTGTATGTTCGCGTGATTTTTTTCGTGTTCTCAAGGCGCTTGTAGCTATACGTTTGCGAAGTTACCCTAGCGGTCGTACACGGGCGCAGCCATCTTGTTTGCATGACGTAATTCCGTTTCCGGCCGCTATGTGTAATCTCGCAAAGTGTGCTGCTCGCTAGTACAATTTCGCACGTGCTCGCGAGGAAAATCTCGCGCAAACTTACCCACGCGGTCGTGAATGGGCGCGGCCATCTTGTTTCTCATTCATTGCTATGGTTCTGGGCATGCTTTCTGTATCCTCTCTGAATCTCTGCCATCCTTTGCTTTTTTTAAAGTTTATTTGATCTATTTTACTTATTATCTATCCCTCTATTTTTCTAGCTCTATATTTTTGTGTTTTCTGCTACTTTTTTTAATTTTAAACTACTTTTTTAAACTCTTTTATTTTCTTCTTCCCTATTCTATTTCTTCTTTATTATTTAACTCATTTCTGCCCAGACCATGGTAAAGGGAGCCGGGAAGCACCCTGAGAAGGGGAAGGGTCCCGCACCCCGTGCCCGGCTCCCGTGCGGGCGTTTGAGGGGGGAGCAAGTGATGCCAGGGGAGATCTTTAGCGCGGAGGAGGTGGCCGCACTCATCTTCCATGTCCAGCGCCGCCTCCCCAAGACGATCCTGGGAGGCGGCAAGATCGCAACCGGCTATGGCATCCGGGAGCGCCGGAAGCGGTGGGAGAAGGTGTGCCGGGCCATGTTTAAGCTCTCTGGGGTCCGGCGCACCTATAACCAGGCCACCCACCGCTGGACGGATGTCATGGACCGGGAACGGGACTTGCTGGACGCGCTCGGCATAGAGGTCCCCGGGCTTGGTGAGTAGTAGTAGCCATTTCTAGCTATTTCATCACTAATCTGTTTTATCCGGCTCTGTTATTTGCAAATCTTTGTTCTTTACCAAGAGCAATAATGCTGCCGATTACATTAGGTAAATTATATTTCAAAATCTTCTATGCATTTCAGGTGCACTGCTCTCCTTCTCAGTAGCCTTGCTTGCTACTATGCCTATTTGTTTTGTATTTTGTGTTCATTTCATTGGCCTGAGAAATTATGTATGAGTGTAGTGTAAAAAACTGCGTAATGAGACACTAAGGGTCATATTTTCAATTACTGGCGCATCCCTGCAAAGTAGCAGGGATGCGGCAGTAATTGTGCGCCATGCCACCACCACCCATTGGCCCAAAACGTCACAGAAGCCTTACGCATCTGTGGTGTAAAGGCGGCGCATTGCTGGAGTTGCGTGCCAACGATGGCGCAGCTCCAGCAATGCTCTGGGGTGCCCTATCTCCCCAATGCTGCATCAAGCCGTGCGTCGGCTTCAAGCAGGCGCAGGGTTTGAGTCACGCATCATTGTCCTAAAAGTGACTGATTGACATCTTGTAGATTTCCCTCAGCTACTTTTAGGATTCGTTCCTGCGCAGGAACGCCCTCCCTTGCGCCGGAACGCCCCCTGACGGTGCAGGGCTTTACAACGTGATGCATCTCCCATATGCTTTTTTTTAAAATATATACGTCGCACCATGGCGACTCTTTTGTTCTGCCGCTGCGTCACAAAAGTCACGCAACAATGGAGGAAAATGAGCCGCAAGGGACTTCTAAATCAGCCCCAACAGACTGAAGTCCAGTCCTTCCTTTAGACACATGGCTATAAGAAGAAATAGTGGTGGTGGTCGGTGGATTGATAGTTTGAGTATTCACTGATCTGCAAGCAGGGTGGACTTTGTCTGTCACTTTGCGTGCTGCGGACTTCTGCCTGCCAGGCCAAGGCAAACCTTTTTAGTAGTCTGTTTATTGAGTTACATAGGAACTTTGAAAGTCAACGGTCCGCAAATCAGGCAATACGAATAACGTAGTATACCATATGAGATAGGTCAATATATCCCGTGGAATAGTTGTCTATCTATTTGCTATTTCTCCAAAATATTTTGTTATAGTTCTTTTGAAATGTTTGATTTGGTTGACAAATCTCATCCATGTTTTCTGGTCTTTCTTTCTTTCATGTTGTACATCAGCTCCCCCCAAGGGCAAGAGGACACAGGAGGAGGGTGCTGTTCAGGAGGATGCAGGCCAGGATCGGGCAGGCGAGGGCTCCTTTGCTGGCCCCAGTAAGTTTTAATTTTAATAAAGAGTACCTATTTTTTCCTAGCGTTCCTCATTCGATTTTTTCTAAATCGTCTTTGATCTTCTTGTAGACTGGATCTAAATTCTTATCCTGCCTCGACTATGACTCCCTGTGGTATTACTAGATTATTCTTATTAGTCTGTTTGTGTAGCTAACTAAGATTGCACATTTGGCAATTTCATTGGACTCCCATTCTAGTCAGCAATAGCTCTATGCACTGAGTGCAGTCCTCTGGGATTGTCCATAATGTCTTTTCAAGTCTTCTAAATGTTTATGCTTTGACAATTGCCAACAATAAAAAGGTGAATGACCACCAAGAAAGAATAGGATACTACTTTACTTTTGTTTTGGATAGGGGGACAATCCATTCTACTACTGTAGCAGGGACAAATCTGCACAAACCGAACTATGAACACTAAATAGTGCATTGTTTATCAATTATAATAGGCGCAGGTAGACTTTCTTTCCACATACCTCAGTGATATCAGACTTCGAAGAACCCCCAATCTCCTTACTGACTAGATAGTGTGGCAGAGTCATTTAGCTCCCTAAGTCACCGATGATTGATCCCCAATGATCATTAGATTATCCTACGCAGGGCAAGAGTACGGAGTCACAGTCAAGAAGTGTCAGAGGCACTCATGCTTGCAAAAATTCCAAAACCTTTAGCTCATCCACTCTAGTCTGGAGGACCAAAAACCACAGAGTCTATTTAAGTTTAAAAGCTTTATTAAAACTAAACACATTTATTAAAATCAACTTTGTCATAAAAGTAAACGTTTAACTGAAAATGGAAAAGTGCTTAGTGCTAACGATTAATTGGACACATTTCTTGTGGTCGAGCTGAGCTCTCACCTGGTTTGAACTTGAGCTTGACCCTGATCGTGTTCTTAGAAGTCAAGCTTCTGTTAGGAGAAAAAGTGTTGTGTGTTAAAAATAAAAAGCAAGCATTCATCAGTTGTGCCAAAAAGTGCAGCAAGACAACAGCCTTCCCTGGAAAAAGGGACATTTTTACTGTAGAGTATACAGTTACAAATTATTACATTGTATTTGGTTTTTTTAAACTTTCTTTATTCCTCCTAGACCAAATATTATACAGTAGTGAGTGGTGTATTCTAACATTCTAAAAATTTACTTTGTAGGTGGAACATCTGGTGGCGGGGCCAGTGCGGAGGTGGTGGATGAGGAGGACAACTCTTCTGGGGAGGAGGCGGTGCGAGTGGCGGACGACACCAATGTGCCTGTGAGGGTTGACACGGTGGTGGCGGGCACAGGTAAGCTATATATTCGAAAAGCGAAAGAAGGGTGTAAGTAAGTGTGGAAGGACGAGAAATTTTATGATGGCTGGCAAAGAAGAATGATATGTGTTTGCTTGGCCCCCGAGGTGGCTGGGAAGGAAAGAATATGGTATGGTGCATGGCTGGGTCAATGATGAAGCAAGGATGGGTGGAAGGACAACAGCCTGGGTGGGTGAAACATAAACTGTATGTGTGCATATACTTTGAATGGATGGATGCCTGGAGCATGGTATTATCTGACTCTTAGATAGCACATGTGTATCTAGAGAGAGTAGATGGTCACTGGATGAACTAAGTGTTACCTTGAAGAGCATGTAACACCGCACCCGCACGTCCGTTCCAGTGTAGGGAAGGCAAGGAAAAGAAATTGTAAATTTGTCCAATACTACCATGAATAGTAGCAATAGTTTGTATTGCAACTGCAAGCACAGCATATATCCGGTTATTACGGTGGACACTCCGTACCTCTCTTAATAACTTTAGTTTAGTAGTAGTACGTCATTCATGTGTGGGTGTATCACTGTTCACTCAATAATAAGCAAAGCACCTAAAGTCATCCCATATGTCATCAAATACATCCCATGTGAAGTGATAGATAATCTAATTATTTAGCTTCTTCATTTTCCTTTTCTAGTACTTATTTGCACTGTAGGGTGAAAGGTAAATTAATTAAGCAGTAGCCCTTGTAACAGAGTATTCTCAGTGCCACCCGTAATAGAAAAGTAATAGCTTCACCACCTGCATGTACTGGACCGGTACAGTAACGCAAGTCAGTCTCACTCATCATGGTGTGCGTCTGTTTTTCTCGGGTGCAAGTTCACTGCGCTGGCATTCTGCCGGCTTGCATAAGATAACGTACCAATTTTCCAAAACAAGAGAGAAGAAGAAGAATAAGACTGGTGTACTGTCATAGTCGACTGTAATGGAAGTCCATAGTGGTCGTAGAATTTGTTCATTAAACTACCACTAATGTTAGAGCAAGGATGCAGAAGTGGGAGTTTAGATAGATACTGTCCTCAATAGTTATGTACTGTGCTTTCAATTTGTTACTTGTACTGTGACACAACTTTCGGCTCAATCACTTTGTGTTATTAATGTTAAGGAGCATTGGTTACAGACTATGTCTTTCTTTCTTCATATAGTTGCTCCTTCCAAATCGACATCACGGAGGGAGCAGGCTCGAATGGCCCGGCAACGGAGGCTGGATGCCACTGTCGCGGAATATCGGCGGCTGGTGGCCCTGGAGGAGTCGGAGGACACGCAGTCGACCGGTGCAACCACAACATCCTCGACTGGGACAGCTGCATCCTCCTCCGTGACCCCACGGGCTGCCAGCCAGCGCAGTGCTCCAGCGGTACGGAGCCGGGCTAACAAAGCCAACCGCCACCACCAAGCAGCAAAAAGACCAGCTGCCCCCCACAGGAGCTGCAAGGCACGCCAGCGCCGCCTAGGAGTGAGAATGTCCTACCTGGAGCAGGAGGTCCATAGGTACAAGAACTTGGTGGAGGGCCTCCGCTTCGAGCATGCCACCCTCCGCAAGGAGTATGATGCCCTGGCCGCAAAATTCACCAGCACCCTCCAGTAGTGGAGTGTCCCTTGCCCTTTTTTTAGAGACTTTTGGGGGGTGGGATTTGGGAGTTGGGTGCTTTTTGGGACTTTTCAAAGACAATCGTTGGGGTTAGGGAGGGTCTTGAGGGAGATTATTTTGTTAGGGCTACATAAATATACTTTTTTAAACTTTATCTGACCATACCTGTTTTTTACTGCTTTTCAGTCTGGTGGGTGGGGGTGTAACAGTAAGTTTGTTTTCCTGAAGAGTCCTAGGACTTTAGTAGTACTACCGTCAATCTCTCGTCTAGTCCTAATACTCCATTATACTACCTCCCACCAAACGCTTATCTTACCTGTAATTTGTGTTAGAAATTAGGGCTAGGCCCAGGGCTGGCTCCACGTGAAATGGGGAATAAGGTTGGCGGATGAAATTTCCTCATTGCGGTGGTACTAGTGGTGTGACACAGTGGCAGTTGCATGCCTATGGAAAAAAAGAAAACGAAACCTGGTTTGTCCTTACTGTAGCATTACAACGGTTACGGTACGCTCGAGAATATAGCAGGTGACAGTACACTAGAACAGTGCCACAATGTAGCCTAACAAATGGTAAAGTATTGCAAGTATAACTAGTACTTGCGTTGAATTTATTTGACATTGGCTCCTACTACTACAAGAAATAGTACTAAAGCTGAGTAAGTCTAGAATATATCCTCGTATTCCTTCACCAGCCTGTTGCTATGACCTTATCCTCCCCAGCAAGTGTGTGGAATTATTGATGTCATTTAGTCAGACATCAAGCAAAACCACACAGCCCGGGGGAAGAGGGTTAGGGTTTGGAAAATGGATGGGAATGGGGGTTTCTTTTTGGGTAGGTTTTGTTGAGAGAAGAAAAAAAAAGCACAGCATGGACAAACAATAATTGAAGATAAAGAAATCTTTGGGTACAAACTAAAGCTAACCAAATGCAGTCACACTCATAGAAGAAAACAATGGATACTGTATCTGTATTCTGTATGTTGTTGGAGTTGTCCTGTTGAATTTGGTAAGTAAGTTGCATGCAGCAAACAATTCCTCTTATTAGCGGCACTCCTCCATTCCAGCTGACGCTTCGTCCATCAATGTTGGTGACCACTGACAGAAGACACCCTGTCCACTGCCTGCCTGGCGGATGTTGACTGAAACCCGGCCTGTAATTATTGAACGGAAAACAGGAAGTGCTATTACAATACCACTGATAAATAAATATAAGGTATGTACGCTGTGTGGTGCAAAAAGTCACACTTTGATTTCCCTAATAGACAGTACAATATTTTTGAAATTGCGTACTCTGTCAGAGTCACCTTTTTAAGGATAAATAAGTATGGCCAAAATATTATAGCGGATCTTTCCCCTCAAGGTAGGTGTACTGTAAACTGTGTTTTAGAACAAAATTTGACCTTCCCAGCAATGCTCCCACCAAGACCCTTACTAAAGCCAGTCGCAAATGTAGAAGACCCCCAATCAGATCTCAAAAAACGAGGCCTAGCAGAAAAATGGTGACAAAACGTACTTTAAAAGTAAAAGTAGGCCCAAATACACCCTTACCCACCGTGGATTGTATTCAAACCACTTGCAAGCAAGCAAAAGTATCCATAGCCAGCATCGCTCCAAGAGTGCTCTAAAACTCCAGAACTGAGTTGCAATAGAACACCCCGAAACACATGCAATCCTGCTGCTAGGGCTAACCCTAACGAACCCTAAGTTACAAAAAGTGCCAAAAGGTTTTGCCTTATGGATTTTGTCCAAAACACTTCTATCCGTTATTAGACCTTCCCAGGAATGCCCCAAGACCCGCCAACCCACCCGCAAAAAAGCACGCGACAACACCCCCAAACAGCCAAAAAGCAAAATCTCATACTTACAATATCTCTCGGCCTTCGGTCCAAACGCGCTGTGCAGCTAGGTCATCATCATCATAACTCCTGTTTTCCACCACGGATTTCCTGAAAAGGAAATGCAATCAAGATTAGACTGTCGCAGCAGTGCTTCGACAGAGACCCCGCAACCCACCCACAAACACCAGGAAGCCCCCCAAAACGCTACATTGAGCAAGATGTCAGAAGAAATAGCAAAAAAAAAGGCTTTTCCTTATGGATTTTGTCCAAACCACTTCTATCCGGTATTAGACCTTCACAGGAATGCCCCAAGAGACCCGCCAACCCACCCGCAAAAAAGCACGCGACAACACCCCCAAACAGCCAAAAAGCAAAATCTCATAATTACAATATCTCTCGGCCTTCGGTCCAAACGCGCTGTGCAGCTAGGTCATCATCATCATAACTCCTGTTTTCCACCACGGATTTCCTGAAAAGGAAATGCAATCAAGATTAGACTGTTGCAGCAGTGCTCCCAGACCCCAAAACTCACCCACAAACACCCGGAACCCCGCCAAAGAGCACCTCAAAGGCAAGCAAGTCAGCAAAAACGGCAAGAAATTTCAGCCTCATATTTGGTCCTAAACACTTTTATCCGTTATTAGAGCCTGAGGAATGTAGACTGCGGCACCTTCAAATCAATAAGCAAACAAGTGAAGACAGTTCTGCTGATGGGCTTGTTTTTGGGATTAGGTGATTAAAGTTTGAATTAAATTAACTGTGGAAAACAAAGAAAGACAGACACACAGGAATAAAAGTGAATAAGGACGAAAAAGAAAGTTATTGATTCATTGTCTCATTTTCAGGGCTCGGTGTCAGGGAATAAGAAGAAGATTTCGTCATCATACTCTGCGAATTCAGGCAGGATGAGGTCAGTGTCACCGAACAGAGAACAAATCCCCTCATCTACGTTGCCTTCCTCCTCGTCTTCATGCGGCGTGCTTTCTCGTACTTTGTAATCTGGTGGTATGAGGTGCTGATTCATCTTGATCATTGTCAGCCGCTCCACATTTTTGGGCGAGAGGAGGCTCCGTTTGGGAGTTACAATGCCACCAGCAGCACTGAAAACACGTTCAGAAGACACACTTGCGAGTGGGCAAGACAAATAGTTTATAGCCAGGTTGGAGAGCTGTGGCCACAATTGTTTTTTCCCATGCCAATACTGCAATGGCTCATCATTAAGAAAGACCTCTGTTGAGTCATTCAGATAGTCCTGCACCATCGACTCAAGGTCCTCAACGGTTCCTCCACTTTGCTTACTTTTTGCTGTGCCTGTGACATTTTTTCGAGAACCATACCCAAGCAAAGTTAGCCAATCCTCTACAGCAGCCACTGTTACTGTTGTGTGTGGTGCAGATGATCCGGTTGCCGGTGTCTTTAACGGCTGAGAGGTCACTTGTGCCACAGCCACGGGTGCAGAAGTGGATTCTTTTGACTGGGGATGGCCTGCTGATGCTGATGCTGATGTACTGCCTTCTCCTTCAATATCCTGCCGTTCTTTTTCAAACCTCTTGGCTGACCAGGCTAGCCAACGTTTGTACTTTTTAACATCTTCATCAGCAAAAGGAAAGAATGCTTGGCCTGCCAGCGCCTTTTTGTAGCGTGGATCCAGAATAGTAGCACAAATGTAATGCTGTTCTGAGTTGATCTTTTTAAGACGTTCATCACCACGTAGGCGGTCTAATAATTTCTCCGACAAAATAAAAGGGTCTTTTTTTTTCCATCTTTTTCTAACTCAGAAGACACCGCCTTCAGTTGGTGCTCCAGCATGCACAACAATGGGATAGCTTGTCCCAAATTACAGTCCTCCTGGCTGACTGCACGCGTGAAGAACTCAAAAGGACGAAGCATGTCTGTCAGGCTTTTAACTATGTCCCATTGCGCCGCACCCATCCGCAGGTCCTTCTGAGCTGTACCCTCTGTTAAGAAATAGTGATCGAGTACCGTATACTGCTCATACAGACGCTCAAGCATGTAGAAGGTTGAGTTCCAACGTGTTGCCACCTCCTGGATGAGTGCTTTCACTGGCATTCGACGTTCAAGTAGCAGCCTCCTCAGATGCTTCCGGGCCTTAAAAGAATGGCTGAAATGGTTGCACATTTTGCGGCAGGTGGCCATTACCTCGAACGCTGTACTGTCTCTATCACTCAAGAATTTTTGAACTACCAGGTTGATACAGTGCGCCAAACACGGCACTCTGAAATATGCACCCATCGCCATGGCCTTAACTACATTGGCGCCATTATCCGTGGAAACATAACCAATCTGGCGTTTTTTTGGGGACAGCCAGTGAAAGACCTTTTTGTTAAACTCGTCCAAAATGTTTTCTGCTGTGTGACTTTTCTCCAAGCCAAACATGGCTAGTGTTGCATGTTTCCGAGCAGCTTTAAAAACTTTGTCCGGGTCAACACCTGCGTTTAGCTTTGCTTTAACACCTGAAAAAGAGACCCAGTGTGCAGTGATGCACATGTAATCAGCGCCTGCGCCACTGGTCCACATGTCTGTTGTCAGATGTATAGTGTGAACAGCACTCTTCTGCAAAGCTGCCCCAATCGCCTCCAGCACATCTTCATGTAGTGCTGGAACCGCAACTCTGGCAAAATAGAACCGGCTAGGAACCTTCCATTTAGGGCAGAGCGTTGCCGCTAATTCTAGAAAACCTACCGCTTCTACAAAAGAAAAAGGGAGAAGGTCCACAGCTAGCATTTTAGCCAGCTTAGTGTTATACAGACGCGTCAGTGGGTGGTTGCGTTCATATGGCGCGTCTGAAGAAAACATGGTTCTAATGTTGCCCTGGACCAAGCATTTACGGGATGATAATGACTTCGTTGACGCAATTATGCTCGCTGGTGAACTTTTGCGCGTTGGTGTCTCACTCGCTCCAACACTCTTAGTGTGCCTCTCATGGGGTGTGCTGCTGACAGGGGTACTGGGTGTAAGTGAAGTGTTTGACACGTCTTCTTCCTCCTCGTCATCATCAGATGAAACATCAACGTTTTCTTGACTTCCAATTCGGGCTTCCTTGATCGCCTTTAGGTGCGCAAACCATTGGACAGAGTGCTGTCTCTTAAGATGACCTCTCTGGCCTCCGGTACCATAGTTGGTACCTGACTTACCACGACTAACTGCAACCATACAAAGGGTACAAATGGCGAACTTTTCCCTTTTTGGGCAAACAGTAAAGAAGTCCCAAACTGGTGACTTGAAGTGTCTGTGGGGCCTGGAGGAGGCGGCGATACTGGTGGTGGTGGTCATGCTGCTAATGCCAGATGAAGTGGAGGATCTGGATTGCCCAACTTTTGTACGTTGTGCACTTTCACCGCCACTAATTAAGGTTGAGGTGGATGGAGGTCCCTTCTTGCCAGAAAGAAATATGGAAGCGGTACGAGTTGGTGTACTACTTAACTCCAATGATTGTGGTGGTGTTTCCACTGCCTCCTCGTCGACAACATCATCATCATCACGCTCAGCAGCTTTTCGGGCTAGGGTCAAAATGTCTGTTTGCTGCATGCCCGCTGGGGCTGCAGTTACCTTTATGATGACTGGGTCGTCGTTGTCAGAGTCTTCATCAGCAGCAGTATCCGCCACTTCTTGCTGAGCCTCATCATCACACTCCATAACTCTGAGACTTTGGACGAGCTTCCTTTTACGCTTAACTATCTTTGTCAGATCATGGTGTGCCTCACTCTCAGACAGCAGTGGTGCTAGTTCCCAATTTTGATCCATATCATCAGAAGGAGGTGTGCTTGAAGAAGATGTAGACACCACCCTTGATCTCTTCCTTGCTAGGGGTGTGGAAGACAATGAATGATCATCAGGAGGAGTGTCTTCCTCAAATGATACCTCGCCTTGATTGTCGATTTCCTGATGTGCCCCTACTTCGGGAGGAACAACTATTGTGGGCACTTGTGACCCTCCATGCACCTCTGCTTGCGCATCTCCTTGCGCTGCCTCTCCTTCCACATGTACTTGGGCTTGTACTTGCACATGTGATAGTTGTTGCGGCTGTGGTTGTTCAACACTCATCAGATGAGCTACAACAACCTGTGTTGATTGAGGGACATTGCTGCTGCTTTCTTGCGATGAGCCAACATCACTGGTCGATGGTGATTGAACAACTATACTGCCTGCCTCTGAAGCACTCAAGGGCTTGGGCTTAAGTTGGCGTGGTGGTGGTGGTGGCACTGAGCCCAATGGAGCGGGGGTGCTGCTCCCAGCTTGGTCCCCAGCAGATCCCGCTGCTGCTGTAGGCATACTTTTTTTTTTACTCCCAAAAAAAGGGGCGGCCGGCACACCAGTCTCCTTGGTAACTTGCTTCTTCTGCTCCTTACTGGCACCTTTCTTGCTAGAGGAGCTACGGGTAACTTTTTTTGGGGCCATCTTCTTCAGAGCAGGTCAGAACAGCAGGCAGCAGTTGCACGAGTTGCAGAGTTGTCTGTGTCCAGACGTGACGTCGCGTGACGTTATGCTGCACACACACACCGCTGCAGGACTTCTTCCTGGCACTGGTGGTTCTCTTGAGTCTTGTGCACCTAAAAGCAATGGAAGACAGAGGAACATCAGTTCAGTTATACACCCCAAAAAATCGACAAAACACAGAAAAATCAGCACAATCCCATGCCATCCATGATGTTTACATTGAAGACACCCCACAGAAAGACTAGGGCCATGCAAGTATGCAACACTCACTACCCCTGGGCATAATGGATGAAAAGTAGGCAAAATAAGTGCAGGCCTCAGACACTGCCTCTCTTCAAAATGGCCCCTTACACCCCAAGCCAGTCCACATCAACAGTACACCCCAAAAAAACAGAAAAACAGCCAAAAATCACCTCAATCCAATGCCATCCAGGATGTTTACATTAAAGAGAGTGAGACCCCACAGGCACACTCAGTCCATGCATCACTACCCCTTGGCAAAAGGCCACACCAGCAGCCCCAAAAAAACGACAAAAAACACAAAAAACAGCACAATCCCAGCCCATCCATGGCCTCAATGGTGTTTAACTTCATGAGGACACCCCACAGAAAGACTAGGCCCATGCAACCCTCACCACCCCTGGTCAAAGGGCCCCACCAGCAGCCCCAAAAAACGACAAAAACGACAAAATTCAGCACAATCCCAGCCCATCCATGGCCTCAATGGTGTTTAAATTCAAGAAGACACCCCACAGAAAGACTAGGCCCATGCAACACTCACTACCCCTGGGCATAATGGATGAAAAGTAGGCAAAATAAGTGCAGGCCTCAGACACTGCCTCTCTTCAAAATGGGCCCTTACACCCCAAGCCAGTCCACATCAACAGTACACCCCAGAAAAACAGAAAAACAGCTAAAAATCACAACAATCCAATGCCATCCAGGATGTTTACATTAAAGAGAGTGAGACCACACTACAGGCACACTCAGTCCATGCACCACTACCCCTAGGCAAAAGGCCACACCAGCAGCCCCAAAAAAACGACAAAAACAACAAAAAACAGCACAATCCCAGCCCATCCATGGTCTCAATGGTGTTTAAATTCAAGAGGACACCCCACAGAAAGACTAGGCCCATGCAACACTCACCACCCCTGGGCAAAGGGCCCCACCAGCAGCCCCAAAAAACGACAAAAAACAATAAAATCAGCACAATCCCAGCCCATCCATGGCCTCAATGGTGTTTAAATTCAAGAAGACACCCCTCAGAAACACTAGGCCCATGCAACACTCACTACCCCTGGGCATAATGGATGAAAAGTAGGCAAAATAAGTGCAGGCCTCAGACACTGCCTCTCTTCAAAATGGCCCCTTGCACCCCAAGCACATGTTGCCTGTACCAGCCAGCACTCAAGATGGCCACCACCACCACCCACATGGCCAGTCCACATCAACAGTACACCCCCAAAAAACAGAACAACAGCCAGAAATCACCACAATCCAATGCCATCCATGATGTTTACATTAAAGAGAGTGAGACCACACCACAGGCACACTCAGTCCATGCACCACCACCCCTGGGCAAAAGGCCACACCAGCAGCCCCCAAAAAAACGACAAAAAACAATAAAATAAGCACAATCCCAGCCCATCCATGGCCTCAATGATGTTTAAATTCAAGAAGACACCCCACAGAAAGACTAGGCCCATGCAACACTCACCACCCCTGGGCAAAGGGCCCCACCAACAGCCCCAAAAAAACAACAAAAACAACAAAAATCAGCACAATCCCAGCCCATCCATGGCCTCAATGGTGTTTAAATTCAACAAAACAGTTGTATCATGCACCCATAACCAACCCTGGTCCTACTGGATACTGTGGCTACCCACAATATAATTTATTTAATGTTCTGAAAAAGTTCAAAAATTGTAGTTGCAGCAACTGTAATGCCCCAAACAAACTTACTTGTGAAAGTTGATTTCTAATCCAAAAGTGATCCAAAGAAAGTCAAAAAGGCCTCAAATCCAAATATCCAGCAGCACCCACAAAAAGTAATCCTTCCAGCTCCAGATCCAAATGAAAGTGACCAGGAGATGGACAAAGCACTGGGAGGAGCCTGCTGGACAGGAACAGGAAGTTGGAGACTGTGGGGCACTTCCTTCCCTCCCCCCCAAAAAAAATGGACTCCTTGCAAAAAAAAAGGCCATGCAAATGTCAACCTGAGGAGTGATTCTGATAAAAATCATCATTTTCTGAAGGTTTATCCTGTTTGCTGGTGGATTTCTTGTGCAGAATTCCAAAATCTCTATTTCGCGAGTGCGAGATTGTTCCTTTCCGCCGCAACTACGTGTTCGCGAACTCTCGCGAGGTGTGCTGTGCAAGGTGGCAAGCCGCGATTACGTATTCGCGGGCGCCAAACTCCCGCGGGATCACGCAGCAAGATCCAAAATGGAGCGGCACTCGCAAAATATGATCAAGAAAAACAACTCGGCAAAAGCTTAATGACAGAAAGTGAACGCCGTGCACCATGCCGCGCGCCGCAACCAAGCAAAAAATCCGCCGCGAGCGGATTCACGGATTTTCGACAAATTCGCGAGAGTTCGCAGATTGCGAATTTGCCGAAAATCCGAAAAATCCGCGAGCGGAGCGGATTTTACGCCCATGCTTAGGAGGGAGTCAGTCGCGAAGCTGCTCTGACATCACTCTGTGCCTCGCTGGGATTGGTAGACGCAGCGGGTGTGTAGCGGAGCTAGAATTGTGAAGGAGGGGTAAGTGCCGAAGCGTGAGAATTGTCTCGCGAAAGGGCCGCACACCCATTGGTCGAGAATATTTGAATTCGTGCATTTCATTGGTCGCACGAAAATAAGAGACGCACTTGCATTGGGGGTGATTTTGTAAACGACTTACATCCCAGACCTAGACTAACACAATACGAAGCACTAGAGGAATGGGAAATCGAAGCTTTTGAAAGGGATAAGCCCCGGATGGATAAAGGGTTGACTAAATTTTATCCAAAACTAAAACAAGAGACCCGTGACAAAAAGATGAAACAGTGGAGACAGAATATGATAGTAGAAGGACTGTTTCCATTGATGCCAGTGGGTGGTCCTCCTGGGGGGAAAAGAAGACAGAAAAGTGCAAACATTGGGTGCCTATTGGAGAGTCGCATGATGAATTATTAGATGACCTGTTTATGAGAAGTCCGCCTCCTTACAATGAAAGAAATAGACCTTCCAGTGAGGGGGATAATTCTCGAAGACCTCCTCTCCAGGAAGAGGCCAGATCTGCCAGTGTGGGAGGGGGTTGCCTCATACCTCCCTATACCGAGAGTTTAGGTCCCGTAGATGCAAGGGATATTTATCCAAGAATGCCAGCTAGTGGGGACGCAAGATACTCCCGTGAAAGAGACTTTTGCTCTAGATCTCCCTACGAAGGTGAGGCAAGACCATCCAGTTCAGGAATGCCGTTCCTAAACCCTCCATATGAGGAAGAACCAAGATCCCTAGGCACAGGTACTTTGCCCCCAAGACCTAGTTATGGTGAAGGACCCAGAGTGACACCTCACACTGCCCCGAGTTGTGCTCCAACTTTAACCCCACAAGTATTACATGACAATTCAGTCGAAAGGATATTGGAGGACAGAGAACGAGAGGCACTAGCTAAGCAGAGAGCTGAAATAATTCAGAGGATTTCTCAGTTAAATGCAAGTCCTGAGTCTTTAACAATCCCGGTTACTATTGGACCAGTGGTTCCATTGTATGGGGATCGACAGGGAAGTCCAAGAACTCCAGTTATTACCCCAGTTGTAGCCCAACCGAGATCAGAGCCCTTAATTGTAGATGACTTAACAAGTGAATGTGAGTCTGAAGTTTCGCTAATGGATCTGCCCATTAGGGAACCAGGAAAAAGGATGCAGAAAAGACATAATCCTTTCAATGCGAGGGAGATTCAAATGGAATCAACTTCAGGTACTAAGAGTGTCACGGTAGTAACTCCTGAAGAAATTGAGAGATGGAGTCGAGAATTAGAAAAACAAACTCTTCAGTCGAAACCTCTAGATCTCTACAAACTGAGAGTAGAAATAGAGGAACTTATGGCAGGAAATGTAGGATTAGACAGACTAAATACCTACTCGGAAGAAGAGCTGTTGTTTATCTGCAAGAGCCTTACTCGAAATGCCAGAGTACTCCATGAAAAACTAACTGACACTGCAGCTAGTATGGGAATAGATATCTCGAAATCAAAACCTTTGCAAAAACCGTACAGAGCAGATTTCTCAGACAAGGATCTGGAAAACCTGAACATGTCAGGGAAGAAGGCACAGGTCAAAGAGTTATTGACAGTATTAGAGAAATGGGGAGATGTGGACAGGTGGAAAGTCAGGTGGGCCAAAAAGAAAGAGGAGGCTAGATCTAAACAAGTGACTCCTCAATTCGTTCTAAAGAAAGCTGATAAACCAGAACAGTTATGTCCTATGCGTGAAGTGCCAGGTGGAAAATACGTACATGTTCCATGGTCCAGACAGGATATTGTGTCCTTTACAAATGATTTCCCAAAATTACGAGAGAAGCCTGTGGACTGGTACAGGCAGGTGGAAAGGTTTGTAAAGGTTCAAAAATGCCTGTGGAAAGATTTGGATGGGTTCTTTGATATTGTGGTTCCGGTAGAATTATGGACCAAGTGTAAAATAGCCATAGCTTGGCCTAGTGAGGAGTACCCGAGGGAATCTAGAACAGGGGAACCCTCTAAAGAAGTGATGAGAAAATATGAACAAGTAATTCAACATCAACATTTGAAGCTAAAAGTGCCCGCAAAGGAAACTGATTGGACAAAAATAGATAGAACCACGCAGGAAAGGGACGAGACTGTGCACTCCTTTTATGAAAGACTGTTACAGGTGTTTAAAACATACAACGGCATAGATAACATCGAGATGAAGGATATGACTCACTTTATTTACAGGTTTGTAAACGGTTAAAGACCCGAAATTTGTCAGTGGATCAAAGATAATAAAATATGTTGGCAGTCTAAGAAAATAGATGAGGTCCTACGGTATGCAAAATACTGTGAGGACGAGATGGCAGATAAGAAAAAGGCACTCAAGGAAAAGGTGATGTGGGCACAAGTAAAGCTCGCAGAACAGCAGCAAAAGCAATTAAGTAAATTGAGTAAGAGTACCCAAAATCAAGGCCCTGGGGGTGGGGAAAAGCCCAAAGTAAAAATGAGCAGAGAAGAAGCTAAAAAGAAATTTCCCTGCCACCAGTGCGGGGAAATTGGACATTGGAGAGATGAGTGTCCATATTTACAGCATGATAATACCCAAACCCCTGATTTAATTCCACAGACGCAGAATGAAAAACCAAGAAAGACCCAGCAGCAGGTAAAAACAATCCAAGTGCCCCGAGCGCCAAAACCGAATATTAAGGGAAAATCACCGCAGGGTGACGACATAGAAATCTGGGGAGGCAATGAGAACAGAAATGCAGCAACTTCGCAGTATTTATTAAATGACACTTTTCTCTGTGATGACCAGTACTGACGGGGCCTGAGAGGGGAGGACGAGGAGTCTGTACTTGGCGCCTCCTTGCCGGTAGACCAGTCAGGGCCATACATTGATGGAAAGGTTGATGGAAATGATGTCACCTTTCTGTTGGACACTGGTGCTACCCGTTCTACTGTGAGAACAGCGGACGTTCCAAACCTACCCCTCTTGGGAGAAGCAATCCAGGTAGTAGGTGTATCTAATCAATTGATTAGTACCCCAGTTACTGAGCCCATGGAGATTACAATAGGGAACTTTAAAGAAATGCATAGATTTGTCGTTTGTGACACTAGTCCAGTAAACTTACTGGGACGTGATTTGTTGTGCAAAATGAACTGTACTATCTTTTGCACACCAAAGGGCGTCGAAATTCAGACCCCAGACGAAGATGGCATCTACAAGTTAATGTTAATAAGACCTGACTCAGAAATTAAACGAATGACTATACAAGACTTACCTGAAGAACTTCAACAGACAGTGAAACCAGAAGTATGGGACTTTACTAGCAAGGATGTAGGATTAATGGCAAATGTAGATCCCATACAAATAGCCATGAAAGAGAATGCAGTTTACCCCAATACCAAGCCTTACAGAATGAGTGCCGAAGTGAGAGCAGGAGTTGCCATTGAAATACAGAAATTGCTAGAAGCAAACATCATACAAGAAGTGATGAGCAGCCCGTGTAATTCCCCCATAATTGGAATCAAGAAACCTAGTGGCAAGTACAGAGTAGTACAGGACCTGAGAAAGGTAAACAAGATCGTTGTTCCTTGCTGTCCTATTGTCCCGAACCCCGCAGTGATCCTGTATCAGATTCCTTGGGATGCTGAGTGGTTCACTGTGATAGACCTATGTCATGCATTCTTTTCGATCCCATTGCATCCAGACAGCAAATTTCTTTTCTCATTTGCTTTCAATAGTCACGTGTACGTTTGGAATAGGGTCCCCCAAGGGTACAACGAAAGTCCCTCTATCGTTAATCAGATCCTGAAAAAGTGTCTTGAATCTTTAGTCTTACCTGGAAAGTCTGTTTTGGTGCAGTATATTGACGACCTCTTGGTGGCGTCTAAAAGTCATAGAGAGTGTGTGATTGATATCATTGCCTTACTGAATCACCTAGGTGAAAAGGGACATAAAGTGGCCCCTGAAAAATTGCAGGTCTGTTCAAAATCAGTGAAATATCTGGGGCACCAGATAGAAAAAGGCATCAGAAAAGTCACTTCAGAGAGAGTCAGAATAATTCAAAAGATGCACTTACCCCGTACTCAGAAAGAGATCAGAATGTTCCTTAGGGTTGTAGGTTACTGCAGGCAATGGATTGTGGGATTCGCAGTCCTAGCAAAGCCTTTGATAAAAATGACAAAGAAAGGAGCAAAGGACCCAGTTGAATGGGATGATGAAAGCTTAACAGCATTTACCAAATTACGAGATTGTCTGTGTACAGCCCCTGCTTTAGGGATGCCTGACTATTCTAAGGAGTTTGCCCTGTTCTGTGACACACGTGACAACTGTGCATTGTCAGTTTTAACTCAGGAGCATGGGTTGACTAGGCGCCCAGTGGCATATTTTTCTGCCACTTTGGATCCAGTGGCTGCTGTATTACCTGGGTGTCTGAAAGCGGTAGCTGCCACTTGCACGAGCTTAGAGCAGAGTGAATCCATTGTAATGGGACATCCTGTAACTGTGTATGTTCCACATGCAGTTGTAATGTTACCGACCCGAACCAAGACTCAGTATCTCAGCCCTAGTCGGCTGACTAAATACGAGAGGATTCTCGTGGGTGCTGCAAATGTAGTTATTACTCGGTGTAATATCCTGAACCCAGCCACCCTACTCCCTGACTCAATGATTGTAGAAGATAAAGGAGAGAACGAGCATGACTGCATTGACCTGACAGAGTTCAGTACTAAACCACGCCCAGACATTAAGGAAACACCTTTGCCTGTACATGATGAGGAGTTCTTTGTGGATGGCTCATGTATGAGACACGAACTTGTAGGCCTAAGCGCTGCTTATGCTGTAGTCTCTTTAGACAGCATTAAAGAAGCATCATGTTTATTTGGAGTAAAGTCTGCACAAGTAGCCGAATTGATAGCATTGATAAGAGCTTGCAAATTGGGAAAAGACAAAAGAATAACAGTGTATACTGACAGTCAGTACTGTTATGGGGTTGTGCATGACTTTGGCCAATTATGGCTACAAAGAGAATTCCTGACTTCATCAGGTACCCCCATTCGGAATGGAAGGGTTGTACAAAATTTACTGGAAGCAATCCAATTACCAAAAGAATTGGCAGTGGTCAAATGTGTTGCCCATAAAAAAGGCCTTGACACTGTATCTTTGGGAAATGATTTTGCTGATCAAGTGGCAAAACAGTGTGCTAAAGATCGCATGTCCATAAATATCAAACTGGGAGGGACTGGAAACAGCTACCAACTTATGGTGTTTGAAGAAGTGCCTACCTGGGATGAGGTGAGAGATTGGCAGCATGCTACGCCATTGAAAGAGCAAGAAAGGTGGAGAAAACTTGGTTGTCGACCAAGAAGTGAGGATGGTGTCATTGTGGGCCCAAATGGTATGCCTGTGTTACCTAGACACCTGCTTGCCTCTATGGCCAGATTGATACATGGAAATTCACACACTGGTAGGGATGCCATGGTTCTGGTGTTTCAGCAGACCTGGTATAATCCGAAGTTCAGGAAGGTAGCAGAATCACTCTGCCAGAGGTGCTTAACATGTCAGCAGTTCAACGCTGGTAAAAGAACAGTAGTTGAACTGGGGAAAATTGGAAAATCAGGGGGTCCCTTTGTGAGAATACAGATTGACTTCATTACCATGCCTCGTTGTGAGGGAAAAAGGTATGTCCTTGTCATTGTCTGCCTGTTTTCAAAATGGGTGGAAGCTTACCCTGCCACACAGAATGATGCCAAAACCGTAGCCAAAATGTTACTACGAGAACTAATACCTAGGTTCGGGGTTCCAGTCACTATTGAATCAGATAGAGGAAAACATTTTCAGAATGAGGTAATCGATCAGCTCTGTAAAGCATTTGGAATCACACAAAAGCTGCACTGTGCATATCGTCCAGAGGCTTCTGGAGTAGTAGAGCAAATAAATGGCACTATAAAATCGAGGTTAGCAAAAATGTGTGACTCTACTGGCATGAACTGGATAACTGCCTTGCCTCTTGTACTGATGGGACTCAGAAGTATTCCAGACCGAAAAACAGGCCTGAGCCCCCATGAGATCCTGATGGGAAGAGTGATGAGACAAGCATGGGTACCAGGATACAAACTGTTAAGCATTACTGATGATTTGGTACTTGAGTACTGCAAGCAACTGGGTGACCAAGTGCGTTCTATCTCTCGCCAGATTGGGGAAGACGCCGTCGCCAACCCAACAACTCCAGTTCACAAGTTGGTTCCTGGTGACTGGGTTAGAATCAAGAAGCATACTCGTTCGAGTTGCCTTGCACCGAGGTGGGGAGAAAAGCGCCAGATAATACTGGTGACCACGACAGCAGTGAAGTGTGCAGGCGTTCCCAAGTGGATCCATGCCAGCCATACACAGAAAGTAGTTCCAGACGAGGAACCTGGAGCTGAAGGTTGTCCAGCTGAGGGGTCGGCAGACGCCGGTCCTGAAGTAGCTGATGACGAACAGCCGAGCACCAGCCAAGATGATTGGATACCCATAATCGACCTAACTGAAGACCCAATCAGAACAAGAGAGCGAAGCTACGAAGATAGAGAGTGGAATAGAGAGGAAGAGATAGGCACAGGCGAAGACCCTCAGATCATTGAGATTCACGTCAAATCTGAGGACGAAGAGGGAGGTCAGACAGGGACAGAACAGGAGATTGACACACCTCCACTAACTCCTGAAATTGAAAAGGGTCAGACTAAAACTAGTGTAAACGTTCGAGCAGACGAAAATCAAGAGATCGAAGTGCTTGAACAGGATCAGATAGAATTAGAAGAACGTGTTCAGGACACAGAAACAGAGACACTCGAAAGCCAAACCCAAAATTCACCTGAACCAGGCCAGGTTAGTAACCAGGCAGAAGAAACAGATACAAGACCTGGAACTAGTCAGACAGGAAGGGAAGAAAGAGAGACAGAAGTGCCACAAACAAACGAAAATAAAAGAGTATTAGAAGAAAGCCAAATCACAGTGCCAACTAAAAGACTCAAGAAAAAGAAACATATCGAACCAAGATACATTAAAAGACTGAGACTGAGAATAAAAACAGTAGAAGAAAAACTTGCAGAAAGAAGGAAAAGTCCTCGAATTGCAGAACAAACTGGAGAAAGCTCTAAAAGAAGGAGTGATCGAATAAAAAGACTGAACGAAAAATACCAAGATCCTGAATGGACATTTTTAATTTTGGAGGATTTTGAGGATCTTGATATAACTGACGAAAGTGACGGAGAACCGATTGCTGATCAGTCTACAGAAGAGGAAGACGAATTAACCTGAAGTTGCGCAGAGTAAGCTAACTGTGCAAAGTTACAAAGAGGGGTTGAGAAATCTTCTTCTGAACGAAAATGTCTGATTCAAACGTGAATGGAAGGCCTAGACGCAGTTGTTGCAAAACATGCTGCTGAGTATGTATATGTAGCATAGTTATAGTGATAATAATTTGGATAGGACTAACAGTTTTCATTCCTTATATGGTAAGCAAAAATACTAATATTGACCCTACTCAGACTGTGACTAATGACACTGAAGAACTGACGACACGAAGTGTAGAAAGACGTGAAAAAGCACTCAGACAAACAAAACGAGACTTAGAAGCATCAGATGAGGAAGGACTACATTATCATGGAGTTAGAAACCAGACACAGTTAAATGTTTTCCCAAACCAGTTAGTACACTATGTAGAAACTATGGAGATAGAAGACTGCTATGTCTGCATGAAGCTACCTACTTCTGTAGCTGAAGGCGTGACTTACCATCACCTACCTTTGACCTATGGAATTTCCTGTAGCATTTTAGCAAGCTTATTTTACAAAAGAGGACCATTACAGTACTATTACTCTAACTCTGACGTAATATTTTCTGAACTTCCCATACGTGGAAATTTGAATCCTGTACATACTAAAAGTGACGTTACACGTTATATGGGAGAGTACTTCTTGACTATAGGTACCATAGACTTAAATGAAGCACACAGAGACAACTTGACCTGTTCATTACATGAACAAGAGAAAATATTTTTAAACATGGCAGAGAAAAGAAGGGAGAGTTTCCAAAGAAAGGCTAATGACAAAAGACAGAAAACTCCTAAATGGGCTGAAAACATGGAAAGCACCTCAAATGGTGGGGCTGGTCCTGCTTTGTTGCTGGATTTCGAAAAGAAAGGGAAACTCTGTCTTCACCGCGAGAAGACTAGTTATTATAATAACATTTTCATTGGTTCCAGTCAATGTAAACACAATTACAAGGTAATTGGAGGTTGGGGTTTCAAAAATGGGTCAGAACCTGTGTTTCCCGGAATTTATTATATATGTGGAGACAAGGCTTATTTCAAATTGCCGGATCACTGGTATGGAAGCTGCTACTTTGGCATTGTCTTCCCGAAAATATACCATGTGAAGGAAATTGCTGGAAGCAATGAAAACACTAATGGCTTAGTGCGTAGTAAAAGAGAAAGCGTAGGAGAAATAATGGGTAGTATTTTTAGTGCACTGATACCTGGAGTGGGAGAGGTTCTAAACACTCACAGAATTTGCAAATTGTCCACAATAGTGGATGTGCTGTCTACTGACACAGCTCATGGATTTCTGGTGGTCAATACCGAAATGGTTGCGATCAGATCAATGGTTTTGCAGAACAGACTTGCGCTTGACACCTTATTAGCAAAAGAGGGCGGAGTCTGCCGGATGCTGAAGGCACAACATTGTTGCACTTACATACCGGACAAAAGTGTACAGATTAAAAGATATGTGAAAAACATTACTAATTTGGAAAAGGAACTCAAACCACTGGAGGTTGACAGTGCCTGGAAGAGACTTGTTGATGGTCTCTCCAACGTAGGTCATTGGTTTGCTAATTTAGGTAGAAGTTTATTGTTTAAGGTGCTGATGCCAATTGGAGTGATAGGTCTCATCATTCTCCTCATATTCATCTGTTGCAAATGTCGCAAAAACACAAAGAAATACACGGTGGATAGAAGGGGTGTGAAACGGAGTGTGGATGAGCTTGAATTGGAAGAAATGAATAATCAGATTTACAAAAAGGTGAAAAATTCTCACCCTAGCAAAGATGTGAAAGAGAAATTGAATCGCTTGTTGGAAGAGATGGAGATGCATAAGGTGTGAGAAAAGTTGGCATCTGGTTCCATTTTTGTTTGTGATGATAGTAAATATCATCAAAGAGGGGATTGATAGAGCAAGATTTCGCATATTTCGCGACTTGCTTGAGTCATGAACCTCGAATCTGTTATAACCCGGTAACAAAATTGTATGTTGTACTAATTTTATTTTATTTTTGAATGCGCGTGTATCTTAGTGATGCTTGCCTATGTGTTTTACTAATACGATTAATCTGTGTCCTTAAAATGGCCGCTGTTTGGAATGTTGCTTCTGCGCATGCGTTAGTCACACTCACGTGACGTGACGTAGTTGTAATTCTGGAGGGAAAGGGTGCGCATGCGTAATAGCCAAAAGATGGCTGCTTATGTATTAACATGGTGAAGCTCGTGCAGATGCTCTCGTGTTATTGTGTATTGCACTAATATAAAACCACATAGTATATTTTTATAGTGATAAACCATAAGTACACAATCATGATGTGTAGTATATTCATTTATTTCTATGTTTTAATTTGTTTTCGCTTACTTTTCATGTACCACGATAACTGGGGGGGTCTGACTGTGACGAGAACCATTCTGACGGTCCCTTCTGCGCATGACACGCAGCCAGGGAGAAATGTCCTTGAGCAGTGGAACTCAGCCAGCTGGCAGCCACAGTCAAGATGCTCCTGCGAAAGCCACCTCTGACCTAGGAGGATGGAGCAGAATTTGTTCTTCGTTTGTAACAAATGTAATTTCTTCATTGTATTCTGTGAAACTTTTCGTGGGAACCCCAATCCTGCTAGGCGGATCCCTAGAATGTAAATTTGGGCTTACAATAGTCTGTTCTGATTGGCGCGTTAACCTAGCCTACTTTGGGACCAATCGAAATTGTGGATTCTGACACTTTGCAACATTGGGGGGTGGTACACTGACCCCAAAACAGTATATCTAGCCTAGGTTCAGCTAGAGAAATTGTCCGACTTGTCTGAATAGCTGACCTGTCACTGACCCAACGCACTCAATAGGTGACTGAATTTACAGAGCGCTGCGGAGCACTCTGTCCGAAATTGACCATAGACTTTTAAAGGTTTTATTAAACCTCAAGTGCTGGCGGAGCACTTTGCTGGAGAGTTCGCGAACCCAATCGGGGTTCTGACTGATAGCTGCAGAGAGGGTGGAGCGCAGGCGTTGCTTCCGAACTGCGGGTGCTGGTCGTGCCTTGGTGGTCCTGTCCTGATCCTAATCTGGGTTTCCTGTCCTGTCCTGGGGTGTCTATTCTGCACCTGCTGTCCCATTGATGACTGCTATTCCTTGGGGTATTTCCTGTCCTTGACTGATCCGTGGCCAGGGTTGGTTTTCACACCATTCTAGGTAAATATATAGATAGGGCTGAGAACTCTATACTGCACCTTTCTATTTTCTGTCTTTGCTTCAATAAAGACATACCTTTGCACATGTTATAATTTCCATGTTTTTCGCAATCTAGTATATGAATGACCATTGCATTTTTCATAGCATGTTCCTATGTTACCCTACTTTTAGAGCACAATTCTCTCCATACTGTTTATGAATTTAGATGTGGTTTATAGTTTCTCCTGAATTCTATTCTTGAAATAATAATATTAGAATTATAGCGTGTTCCACTTCTCACCCTTTCGATAGATGTATAGGATTCCTAATTTTCCACTCGTTTTCATCTTGAGTTTCACTTTAAGTCTACTTAGCGTGTTCCCTGTCGCACTATTTACAAAAATTTAAATGATTGCCCTTACACTTTTCTTGTATGGTTATGTTCTTTTTGTTATCTTGATTATCGATTGCCTTTTAACTGTAAGTCTAATGCTCTCAGAAACTGATCTCTAGATAAAACCTTTAAAACTTCTCAGTTGTCCGTGGTCATTTTATGAATATCAAAGGTATTTAAAGTTGGGTTTTGTATTTTTGTCTACTTTTCTTCACAGCTAGCTCCCTGATCCATTGTGGTCATAGGTACCCGTAACGGTGGATTGGTAAGTCGGGTACACTAGAATAAATAAGAAGGAATCAGGGTTGCTGATGGTAGATTTGTGAGGTCGCCTGATTAATGTATATGGTGAATTAAAATCTATGGGCCCGAAATCTATATGGTGAAATTGTTGGTCGGGTGACCCACAATCTCTATCACTAATATGTCTGGCGGTGTCTGAGAGACACTGCCACCATATTAGGCCTTTTCCACCGCGGTTGTAAGCCAACCGCAGCGGAAAAGCGGCGGACTGAAACCAGGACCCACCAGCCATCCTAATGTGGCGGTGGATCTTTGGGGGGTCCGCAGAGGATTTTCCGCATCCTCCGGGCCGGCGGTGGCTTCCGCCGGCCTGGAGGATGCGGAAAATCCTCCATCATAATCAGCCCCTTGGTCAGGACAGCATAGAAAGGTGTCAGCATAGTAGATCCTCTGTAGAAGTTCGCTGAAGGGAAAGAATATTGTATAGAATTAAACCATACAACAGAGATGCCACCAAGAGTCTGTACTTCTCAGAGTATAAAGGGAATCTGAACAAAGCTAAAGTGTAATTCTAAATTATACCTACAGCAGAAACTTCAAGAATCATATGTCACATGTCTCCTTAATTTCTATCTTCCAATAACAAAACTTTGCAACTACACCCAAGATGTCTTTCCTGTGGTGTCCTTGGATTACTCCTGTCTCCATATTCTGCTTGGACAGTAGTCCTCCTTCCGTTTGTGAAAGCTTCTCATCCTTGCCAAAAGATACTCCTTTCGAGCCTCACTGTCTCTCTCACACAATGTCCCTTTCTTTAACCATGAGCTCATGCAACTGCACCTGGAGAGGAGAGAAAAACATTTCATCTGAAGCAAACATTCACTTAAAGTTAAAATGTTAAGAAATCCCAGTGCTTAGGTCCGCTGGTTAGCTTATTACAACAAGCATCTCAATACACATTTAAATGCAGATTATATATACAGGGATGTAAAGCAATATTCAAATGTATACATTTTCAGTTATAAAATACGTGAAAAGTGTTATTTAAATGAATATGCAGATTTATAAGAATTGACATATATATGACAACTGCAACTTGTTACTTTAAAGAAAACGTTAATATACATACGCCTATAAATATTGCGATTACACGGTAAACTCACTTTCTGTAACTGTTCAATTGCGCTACATCACTTTATTAAGGTTACATCACATGAGTACATAAGGCCAGAGGTAAACATATATGTGGACAGGATCACTGACAAAATGTAGAATACAGAAATATAGAATACCCAAAATATCGAAGATAAAATATAGAAAGCAAAAATTTCGAAGTCCTATCTACAAACAGGTAAGTACAAAAATATCGAAAAAAAATATATAGTTAGTCAAAATATCGATTTTTTTTAAATGTCTTTAAAGTAATTTAAAATTAATAAAATAATAACTATAATTAACTAAAACATACTTAAAAATACTTAAATAACTTTTAAAAATTTAAATAATAAATGTAAGTAAAAAAAATAAACATACAATTTGATTTTTTAACACATATATATATATTAATATAATATTAATAAAAACGATACAATATTTTTACCGTAGGATAGTGGGAGGGTAAAATTTAGTATTACTACTCCAGCGACTGCAACAGTAGGGTAAACGTTGGATAGCGTAGGGGTAAAAATTACTATTCCCACTGCAGTGAGTGCAACACTAGGGAAAGCATTGGATAGCGTAAGGGTAAAAATTACTATTCTCACTCCAGTGAGTGCAACAGTAGGGAAAGCGTTGGATAGCGTAGGGGTAAAAATTACTATTCCCACTCCAGTGAGTGCAAGAGTAGGGAAAGCGTTGGATAGAGTAGGGGTAAAAATTACAATTCCCACTCCAGTGATAGCGTAAAATTATTTTCCTATTAATACAAATTAATTACCAATTAACAATTAATTAACAATAAATTAAAAATAAATACCAATAAATAAATAAAAATGATTTATTTAATTACAATTAAATTACGTCCCACTCGATTTCCCTATAAACACACAACCCGCTACGGAAAATAAATTAATAAAATTAACATATTTATCAATTAATCAATTAATAAAAATTATATACCAATTAAAAATTAATTATTACAAATTAATAATTAATTTACAATTAATTCAAAATAAATATCAATAAATAAATGAACATATTTAATTAATTACAATTAAATTACTTCCCACCCTATTCCCCAATAAACCCAAAACCCGCTACGGAAAATGAATTAATAAAATTAACATAATTATCAATTAATCAATTAATAAAAATTAATTACCAATTAAAAATTAATTACCAATTAAAAATTAATTAATTAATTAACAATTAATTCAAAATAAATACCAATAAATAAATTACATATTTAATTAATTACAATTAAATTGCTTCCCACCTTATTCCTTTATAAACCCACAACCCGCTACAGAATTAAATTACGCAAAAATTAAATAACAGAACTGAAAAAAACACTTTAAAAAATTCAATATTATTAAAAATTCGATATATTTTAACACCTATATTATATACTTCGATATTTTTACTTTCTATATTTTAAAAATCGATATTACATTACTTACCTTCAATTCGATATTTTTCACCACTAAATTCTGTCTATTCGATATTTTGTCCATTCTATATTTTCACTTCGATATTAGTGCTATTCTATATTTTGGAATCGATATTATGTCTGTATACCATGTGGGGATATTAAACATTAAAAGGTGTTAAGAAACTTTGGCTGCCGTAGGTCAGTGTAGTGGATGAGACACATATGTTGATATATGCTAACTTAAGATAGTGAAATACATACATTTCCAAATGTTCAGAGGCATAGATTTGACTTAATACTGGGAGCTCAAGAATTATCGACCTGTCAGAGGTGTAGGTCTGAAAGATGATTGATGCTGAAACATGTGCAACAATGCAACAATTAAGGTATGTGCTTCTGAAAGAAACATGAACTGTGGTAGTAGGTCACAAGAAGTCAGGTGTGTGCTGCTGAAAAAAACGAGCACTGTGGAAGTAGGTAACAAATCAGGTGTGTGCCTCTGAAAGAAAGTAGTACTGTGGTAGTCACTATTCAAGCTTTTGCTTGTGTGTCTCTGAAAGAAAGGAGTGCTGTAGGCGCAGAAGTAGCGCATTGCTGGGGTGTGTCTGAAAACAGACACAACTCCAGCAATGTGTCCTAGGGACCTGCATCATTCTTATACCTTCTGTGAGGCAGGCGTAAGGATTTGATGCATTGGCGTCCTAGAAGTGTCGCAATGAAATCTCATAGATAGTACTGGAACTTGTGCCATTTTCTTTCCAGCAAAGGTGCCAATCTTACCTGCTGTTTCCTTCAAGGCTGGAAAGAGAATGCAATAGAGTCCAAGTTCAAGTAGATTCCACCTAAGAAATACATATTTAGAGTTGACCGCTTAGTCAAAAATAAGGACATGCTAAAATATAAACATGCGCCTCTGAGTCTCGATTTCCCTCCACTCCTGCTAGCTAGCTGATCTGACTGTAAAGTGTTTGAAAGAGGCTGAATGATGGGCATTCGGTAACCGAGGATGTGGGTGACAGGATTAGAGAACACTGGTAGCATTGAAATATAAAAGCGGGGATTCAAACGTTTTCTCAGGAGCTTGCTGCTGGAACTGCCGTAAGCTAAGTCTGTCTAGTCTTCAGTTTCAGATTACCAAATAAGCAAAGAAGGCATCGACCTATTGGCCCCACTCCTTCTAGGGGCCCACGACAACAGATCAAAATAATATTGCTTTGCTCTTGATAGAAAATTACAATCAAGCTATCTTAAGTATTGTTTCCAAAAGGTAGAAAAAAATGAATCCACTCAGAGAAACAAAAACTTTACATTAAAGACTATATAGAGAAAATACTGTACTAATGTAATGTGCCAATTAACAACTTACAGTGCATAAACCAGAGACATCAGATTCACATAACAGTTTGTCTCTTAAAAGCGAACCTTCTGGCAGCTGCCAATTTGTAAAAAACATATGGTGCATTGGGTATTAGGAGATAATTTTCGAGGGGGACCCCGAACATTCGACTGCCTTGGGGCTTCCACAGGGTTACATTTGGCACTGCTAGTCTTGATTCAGTTTGATGCCTCTGTCTTTCACCACTGTATATGGTCTTTTTATCTCAATCTTGCAGGTTCTTTTTCATCACTGCATTCTGTTTTTGTCACTTTTTCCTTATCTTTCTCTACCTCTTCCTTTCTTCCTTTTCTGCTGCCTCCCTTTTGCTGTGGGTCAAAGTCTGATCATGAAAAGTGAGTCCCAGTCCCAAAAATGAGTTTGGGTGCCCCCAACCTGCAACCACTAGCACAGATTAGGCAATGAGTCTGGTCGCACCAATCCTGTCTCACAAGCAAGGTATCTTAGCATGCAGGCCCCTCTGTGGTCTGTAGGAAGCAGAATGGACCTGTGGCAGCAACAATTCTCAAGAGACAGAAGGATGCTGTTACCTCAGCGGTGGCTGGCACACGTAAACGCGGTGAGCGGGGTGGGATGGAGGCGTCGACAGATGACGGAATAGGTATAATTAAAAAAATTAAAATACCTATTCCGTCATTTGTCGGCTTCCCCCCTGCCACGCCATGCCCCGCCCTTCTACGCTAAACTGTGTCGGCCGCTGCACCTGTTCCCTCAGGTCCCCTTTGCAGAAATCAGCAGAAGCATGTGAGCCACATCCTTTGTATGCAGGACTTACAGGATGCTGTGTACTCCATCCCGCATCCTTCTGTAGGAAGGAGAAGGAACCTGTGACTGGAGCCCTTGAAGGCATGCTTTGGTACAGTGAGAATCTACTAACCCCTTGCTCATATCCATAGAAAGGCCAACGATTCACTGCTCATGGCTACAGGTTCTTGAACACCAGCCCTTCGAAACACTCATGTATGAAGGAACCCGTAAGCACTTGAACATGTCTACAACAGTGAGAAAGTAAATGTTGCTCCCTCCCCAGAGCTGATGACGACAGAGATATGCAGAGGTGATACGCTGCGCAGAGGAAAAGCTGTGGGCAGGGCCACTTAGGCACTCTTTAGGCCATATGGCCTTTTATGCACATTTTGAATATTTCGAATGAGGAGCACAAAGAGAACACGCGGCAGAGTGACACTTAATTTTAAATTATGCAAGGATGCAAAACGAGTGTGGCAAAAGACTGTGTGAGGACGAAAATTCTAACTTTGTGAGAATTGACCTTTGCGAGTCTCAAGATTGGGAGTGGAAAAGCTAAAACAGGATCATTGTGATAAGGCAACAAATTGGGGCACAATTCTGGTATTCAGACAGAATATCGAGTTGGAAATGTCAATTTACACAAATATCGAGTTGGAAATATTGTGACACAGAAATATTGACAGCAAGAATAATAATAATTGTTTATGTTTTTTAATATATGTGTTAAATTTTTAGTAGTTATCAATTTTATTTGAATTTCATTTTGCATGCTTTAGTTCCGTAGGCGGTTGTAGGTTTATAGGGGAATTGGGTGGGAAGTAATTTAAATATAATAAAGTGATTATTATTTATTAATATTAACTAATTCATTAGTAATTAATTATGGTAATTGTGTCATTTTTTTAGGTGCGGGTTGTGGGATTTATAGGGGTAAAGGGTGGGAAGTAATTTATTTTTTAATTAATAATTAGTTGTTAATTTAAATTCATAAATTGATTGAAAATTAATTATGGAAATTGTATAATTAATTTTAGGTGCAGGTTGTGAGGTTTATGGGTTAAAGGGTGGGAAGTAGTTTATGTTTAATCAATTCATAATTAGTTGTTAATTTATATTCAATAATTGATTGTAAATTAATTATGGAAACTGTGTAATTAAGTTTATGTGCGGGTTGTGGGGTTTATAGGGGTAAAGGATGGGAAGTAATATGTTTAATTAAATAATAATTAGTTGTTAATTATTATTACTTAATTAATTGAAAATTATATATGGAAATCATGTAACAATTTTAGGTGTGTGTTGTGGGGTTTATAGGGATAAAGGGTGGGAAGTAGTTTATGTTTAATTAATTAATAATTAGTTGATCATTAATATTACATAATTAATTGATACTTAATTAGGGTAAATGTTTATATTTTTGTGTTTGTGTTTTACTTTTATAGGAGGAAAGGATGGTGAGTAAATTAATTTTACTTACTTTATAATTAGTTGTTAAATACTATTATTTTTTTAATTGAAAATATGTTTTAATGGTATAATTAATTTGTCTACAATTTAATGTTAGCTGAGGTTTGTAGTGACCCTAGTGGTAAAATGTGGTAAGTTAATAAATTTTTATGAGTTTTAATTTGTTTTTTAATTAATAATGTTTCTTAAATTGGTAATTAATTATTTTAATTATGGAAGTACATTTTTTTTAATTTAGATGTGGGTTGTGAATTGTGTTGTGTTATAGAGTAGGGAATAAAAAAAGTAAATTTATGTAATAAATGTTTTTGTTTCTAAATAATTTCCTATGAAAAATATGATTTTTTTTAAATTATTTGTTATTTTATTTTATATAATATGTGTAGGTATTTGTCATATGTATTCAACATTATAATATGTTTTCTTATTTTTTTAATATTAAGGGGCTGATTCCGATTCGGGAAACAAATCCGTACGACGATTCCTATTCCAAGCCGTTTCCGTACGAATCGTACAAATCCGTCCGAATCGCATAGTACGATCCGTAGGATAGAAATACGTCCGAATCCGTGCGAACCGTACGAAAAACAAGGCTAAATCCGTACCAATTAGACTCTCACAGTGAACCGTACGATTCGTAAACATGCCGTACGACCCGGACCGGTTAATGAATACGCGATTCGTACGGAACACGTCGCGTTAAGGGAATTCGTACAGAGGGCCACACATTCACATACGCACAGTACCCCTAAACGCAAGGGGTGTACGCATCGTACACCTATGGCCTTGGGGGGTACGAACCGTATCCCTAGGTGCCGTACGCCAACATTCATAGGGTGTACGCACGCGGACAAACGCACTGTACCCCTGAAATCCAGGGGTGTACGCACCGTACCCCTGCTATCATGGGGTGTAGGCACTGTACCCGGGGGGGGGGCCGTTTCGTACGCATTTCGAGGCAAAATCTGCTTTTACGGATGTTTTAAGCTCCCGTAGAAAAAGAGCCGTACAGAGTGTTGTCGATGTGATTCGTACTTGCTGGGTCAGAAAATACAGCTTCGATCTGTACGGACATCGCGTACTGCGCGTTCCGAATGCGATTCGTACGGATCAGTGACTTGTACGGTCTTCGGTACGATTCGTACGGAGAACTGCTTTGGGTACACATCGTACTAGGTCGTACATACGGGTACAGTTCTCCATACGAATCGTACAGGAAAAAAGCTCCGTACGGCTATTCGGAGGGCGTTTTCCTGAATCAGAATCGGCCCCAAAATGTATTTGTATTTTAATTTTTAACACATTTATATCTTTTTTATTTATATTATATTTTTTAACTATATTTTTGACTATTGTTTTTAATTTTCAACTGACTGGAGTAAGAAAAGTAAATTTTACTCCTCCATCCAACACTTTCCCTACTGTTGCACTCACTGGAGTCTAAATAGTATTTTTTAACCCTCCGCTAGCCAACACTTTCCCTACTTTTACACTTATTGGAGTGGGAATGGTAATTGTTACCCCTCAGCTACCCAACACATTCCCTAATATCACACTCACTGGAGTGGGAATGGTAATTTTTACCCCTCCGCTATCTGACACTTTCCCTACTGTTGCACTCATTGGAGTGGAAATAGTAATTTTTACCTCTCCGCAATCCAACACTTTCCCTACTGTTACACTTATTGGAGTGGGAATAGTAATTTTTACCCCTCCGCTATCCAACACTTTCCCTATTGTTGCACTCACTGGAGTAGGAATAGTAATTTTTACCCCTCCGCTATCCAACACTTTCCCTACTGTTGCACTCATTGGAGTGGGAATAGTAATGTGTACCCATCCGCTATACAATACGTTTCCTACTGTTACACTCACTGGAGTGGGAATAGCAATTTTTACCCCTCCTCTATCCAACACTTGCCCAACTGTTGCACTCATTGGAGTGGGAATAGTAATCTGTACCCCTCTGCTAGCCAACACATCCCCTACTGTTGCACTCACTGGAATGGGAATAGGAATTTTTACCTCTCCGCTATCCAACACTTTCCCCACTGTTGCACTGACTGGAGTGGGAAATTTAAGTTGAAAGATTTTTAAATAGTTTAATGCTTTATTTTATAATAAATATTTTTTTAAATTAGATGTTAAGTTATTTTGATATATATATATATATATATATATATATATATATATATATATATATATATATATATATATATATCAAAAGCAGTATCCCCGCAAGAAGTCCAGTCACATCCACCAGGCAGGGCTGGTGCGGAGTCACGGGTACGGGTCCCGTTTTGTAAATGGCAAGAGCACGCCTCACACAATTCAGAAAAGCACAAGACCGCACACCGAGTCCTTAGTCAATAAAGTTTTATTTGGCAACTCGTTTCAACCTGAAAAGGTCTTCTTCACAGCCAGTGCCTGTGAAGGTGACCTTTTCAGGTTGAAACGCGTTCCCAAATAAATATTTATTGACTAACGGCTCGGTGTGTGCGGTCTTGTGCTTTTCTGAATTGTGGGAGGCGTGCTCTTGCTCTATCTATCTATCTATCTATTTATCTATCTATCTATCTATCTATCTATCTATCTATATTTGTACATTTATATAAAATTTTAAAATTATAAAACAAATTAAAATTAATAGTTTATTAATTGTTTTAAAGTAAATATATATTAATTATTATGTATGTGTGTTTATTTGTTATATGTGTTAAACTGTATATTAAATCTACTTTATTTCTTAAAATTAATTTTATTATTTAACATATTTAATATTTAGTACTTTATTATATATATTGTATATATATATATATATATCATATATATCAATATTTTGCACAACTATATATTTTACATAATTTTTTTAGATATTTCTGTACTTACCTGTTTACGTATAGGGATTTAATATTTTTGCATTCTATATTTTTTCATCTATATTTTTTACATCTATAGTTTTTACATCTATAGTCTGTCAGTGAACCCACAGTTCTCCAATGTGGCCTTTGACTAGCAGCAGTTGCGGAATTCTACCAAGTCAGAACACTTCATATGGGCACTACAGGGTTTCAGGCTGCAAAACCGAGGGCCAGTATACTGCCGCCACCTAAAAGAGCCTCGGTTTCCGAGAGGCTGTTGAAAGGGTGGGAGGCATCTTTGGTGGGTGGGACTGGGATACTTCCAGGCTAGACTTAAGGTAGGCACAGCACCCTAATCTAAGGTAGCACAGATGTCTCTAGTGTACTCCTATGGGTTTTCTTTGGCTGGTAGAGTGGAAGGGAAATTAAGTCATGTCTTGAATTGTCATAAGAAGCCCTAATCATTGTATTCTAAATTGGAAATGCGTCACAAAAGAAATGGTGCTTTTTGTGACATTTTGGGGAACAGACAGAGATCATATTTACCTTATGTGAGACAGTTTTTTTGCCTTTTCAGACTGCTCAGATTCCATATCGTTTTTGTGAGATGACACTCCTTCGGTTGATGGAAATAGACCACTGAGAACTAATGACAATTAGGGATAATATATCTGATGTCGGATTGGTGCATCACACTCCCAACACCAAATTTCCTTACAGAGCACTCAACATTCTTCCAGGACCAGTTACAGGTCCTCTTCCTATTCATACTGCATTTCATATATGTTAAAATTGGCCAATGCGCTAGTTGACCACTAAGATTGAACCTGCATAAAGAGAGTGTCTTTTGATAAAGCAGGAACCAGTTTGGAAAATCTATATTATTTACAAGGTTTGTGTGGTTTGATATATGTCTTTCACAAGCTTTAGAACTTTGACTCAACCAAATAATGATGGTTATTTCTCATATAAATACGGCCTGTAAAACCCAATAAGAAATGTTAATACAAACAAAATGGCAGATGGAAGCCCAAGACTTCATATTCAGAGCAATTATCTAGCTTTCCCTGAAATGTCAAATTCTAAGATGTAATAATCTCTTAGTGAAAAATGGATTATTTTACACTTTTTCTAGTCAGATGTAAGTAATGAAATGCTTCCACATTCTCAGCCAAAGAATCCTATGCAATTTTTGCTGCTGTGACTTTCTGACTTCTGTAAGTTTAAAGGATTCTAGCACCAAAACAGGAGATACATGATGCGTATATCAATTGTTTGATAATTCTATCATATCCTACTGTGGGTCCCTTCTAGTCCCACTGGCACGCTTCTCTCTGTAATATTCTGGGGCTATTGCTTTCGGAAGTAGCTTGAAATCCTTTGTTGGTGGTTTTTAAGGTGACAGTTTTGGAGGTTTGTCAGAAAGACTTCCATCAACTTTTAACCAGGGGGTCGCTTGGTTAGTATGATGGGGGGGTACTGGTGTGGGGTGAGTGGGTGGGTCTAGGCTAGAGGCCAAGAATGGACAACACGCACATCACCCTTCACTCAACCTCCCATTTCCACCCCCTGCGCATTCACAACCTGAGACCTAACCAGAAGGCAATGGTTAGACAGCCCCTACCACGTGCATAACATGAGACACAGTGTACCCCAGTTATATCTCATCAGTTTCTCCAGTTTAAATCATTAGCTGGCACATAGCACTAGCTACTGCATAGGGCTGGCAATGAGAGTGAACTCCCGACTCCCAGTACAGCTCATAGCCTACCTTACATGGACACAATATTCGCCTCACCCATCTATCCGAAACAACACCGCCACTTCCAGAACTATTCAGCGGGGCATATACTGTGATGTAATTCTACTCCATGACAAGATGTATAATTGATGAAGTATATGTTAAAATCGAAATTGCTACTATTGTACTGTACTTACAAAAGTGCCAATAAAAAAAAGATGTAATCCCTTTGCCGCGGAGGTAATTCCCCCATGGCTAGGGGTGAGGGGGCGCCATGGCGCCGCGGTGCTTGTGACAAGCTCAGCTCGTCATGAGGCACAGTGGAGCTGTGCTCATGACGAGCTGGGCTCGTCATGACTCCGCCCACTCAGTAATTCTCCTGCACAGGCGGGGTATCAATTTTGCGTGGGCGGGCCTTGGCCGTTATGATGAGCCCAGCTCGTCATGAGCACAGCTCCACTGTGCCTCATGACAAGCTGGGATCGTCATAAGAACGCAAGGGGTTAAAAAAAAGGGGTTCGGTGAGCTTTAGATTTTCCAACAATCATGTTAATCATCATATGGGAACCTGGTCATGAGTAGTCGCGGCTGCTGCAGGTAAGAGCTGTGGGACGGACCAGGACTGGGGGAAAGTCGAGAGACGACGAAGTGGGAAAATAAAATTTGAAAAAACAGAAAAACACTTACCTTGCACTCGATGCGCACAGTAAGTGGTTTTCTTTTTATTTATTCCCCCCCTTGTTGTCTGTTGACTTCCCCCCTGCCCCGCCCACACCGCCCCAGCACTGTCAACTGCGGCCGCAACTGCTCATGAGGGAGACTTAGGGGACAGTGGAAATGGAAGAGGTACAGATTGCAAAGTTACTTAAAACACGGGGGCTTATTTACAAGACCTGTGCGCCACCGGAACGTCACTTTTTGTGACGTTCTAGTGGGCCACAGGGCTTGTCTATATCTACAAGGCCACGTAAAGCCACCCTGCATGGCTTTTCATGGCCTTGGAGATACGTAGTGAGGGAATGTAGTGCAAGTTGGTGCATTGGGTCACACTAAGATGGGGAGGCATACGGTGGGTATTCCCATGTAACACCCATGGCATTTGACACATTCCCACTTTACAACAAGGTGTATTCCTGGGAATGCGTCAAAAGCCTATGCCTCCTTAGAGGTGGCGTAGGGGAGGCACAATGAAGAGAAATAACATTATTTTTCCTTGTATTTCCTCCTTCTATGTGTGCGCCACCTTGCAACACACATAGAAAGAGGAAATCGCCTCCATTGATTTTTTTTGTGCAGGAAGGTGCCTACTCTAGCGCTTGCCAGCCAATTGAGTGCCAGCACAGGGAAAGAGGACAGGAATGCACTGTACCTGAGAGATGGGGCGCATTTCTTCCCTTTTCTTTTGCTATAGGGGAGCGCAGCAGGAAGGCTTGTGGTGCTGCCCTACAGCAAAATATTGTAAAATAGGTCCACAGTATTTTTGTAAAATAGACATGGTTGAAGACCTTCATCGCAGAGACAACAGTGTGTGTGTTTTTGTTTTAGTGACTATTTAAAAATCCGAGGTGAAATCGAAAAGACATCTCACCATACCTGACTGAAAGTTCCTGTACCCAGGTATTTATTAAGTAATACATTTATTAGCAGGGTGTAACACCCCAAACACACCCCCTGCAGCAACACCCCTGTCTTTAACCCATGGTAGGCATAGGGTCAATGAAAATGACATCAAAATCGTTTACACTTACGGCTCTTACTGCTTTCACATACTTGCAACCAGGAGGAAAGTGTAGCCTAGACATTACACAGGCCTTGAGGACGAGAAGGCAGTGTGCCTGTTGAATTCTCCTGGCTGATGTCATGATCTGACATTGGGCCTTTTCTTTGCTTCTTTCCCATATTCTAATCTCTCGCCCTGGGTGAGCAGAGAAGGAAGACAGAAGGAACACGCTTTAGTAATGCATTGGTTTCGCCTATGTAATGAATAAAAGAGATGTTTTCATCAATCATCGTCTGGGCGAAGAAAAGAGCTCCGTGACAGATAACATGTGAGTGGAGAGGATGTGGTGCAGTGGCTAGAGCTGCTGACTCGAGATCTGACGATCTCGGTTCGAGTCTCGGCGGTGCCCACAACATCCTGTTATTCTATGCAAATCATCTCTCTGGTGATAAACTGTTATATAAATATGCTGGAAGAGAAAAGGCAAAACTTTATGGGAATATAGTTTCACCAAAGAGAATGTTAACAGTATTTCGGGAGCTGGAAACTGATAATAGAAGCATCTGAGGAACATGCAATGGTAAATGCAGGAAAATATGCTGCAGCCAATAGAAATGGAAGAAAGCTAATTGGCACGCACAGAAACCAATGAGAAGCCAGAAAGAGAAGAGGCGGGATGGAAGTCCCTTTTAAGTTTATATTAAAACCAATAGATTTCTCAAGCACAGTGCAAGCGCTGAGCAGGTGAAACCTAAAAATGACTCACAGCCAGTAATTGGCCTTCTTGTAATAGTTACCCTAATGGATACATCTATTTGTAGGCACACTTAGGGCCCCATTAGGATGGCGGGCGGATTGCCCCCGCCGGGCCGCCAGTAGTCACCGCCAGCCCGGCAGGGACGATCCGCCTGCCATCCTTGCAGCAAAGACCCCCCGCCATATTACAATGGCTAGAGGGTCCGCGCCGGACGGAAAGACCGCCTGTTCAATATGGTGGTGGTGTCTGTTAGACAACACCAGCCATATTACAATGTGGGCGGGAACATGCCTTTCCGTGGCGGCAATGAAGGCATGCGGAGTCTGCTTGCGGGGGGCAGTTGCGGGCCCCCAGGGACTCTGGGTGTGGGGGGTGCAAATGGGGGGTACCTATTGTACCCCCCTGCATTTCAATGAACAACGTGGCAGGCACCAGGCGGTGCCTGTCTCGTTGTGCATTGAAAGCCACAACCTGCCTTTGTGGCATTGCGGCGGGCGGTGCATTTAGCACCACCCGCCGCAATGTTACAAATGCGGCATGCGCCCGCCAGTGTGGCGGGCGCATCTTAATTGGGAGTGCGGGACTGCTGCACCCTCAGCGTGCTGTCCCATTTCCCAGGGGTATGGCGGGCGGACAAAGTCTGCCTGCCATACTAATGACCCCCTTAGTCTCATCACATTTCGTTTTTTTCGGGTCAAGAAAGAGGTTACATGATGGTGGGGTGTGATGTCACACGCACTACTCAAAGCTTGCTCTTTAGATTACCTGAGCGGCTCAAAACTGTCAAGATTGAGTCTCCTGCAGATGAATGGTTCAGGTTTTGTCAACTGCCTGGGAAAATTACCAGTGATGTAGATGTTCTAGTCCCAAGCATGCACCATTGCTCCAAGAAGTTTTGCAAATAACCATAGGAGACAATTTCTTGAACAGGCCCTGTATGATATTTAGATCTCAGTACAGCATGACAGCTTATTTTATCTGCAGGAAATTTCTTTATAGAGTCCTGGAGTGCCCGGAACTGGGAAATCCCTGAACCACAGAGAGCCACGTTGGAAGATTTACTCTTGACTGATAAAATACTTGAACGACTTGGTTGTTCTGTTACAGTTTTGAAGTACCGCTTGTCACATTTACAAAGTGGGCAATTTTCAGTGTAAGTCAGTTTTCAAGTTTAGAAAGAAAAAAAGTTCGCAAAATTGTCTTTGGCTGCTTTTTTCACATATCCTAGTTCACTGGTGGAATTCTTGTAAGATTAGTTAGAGGTTACCGACAACAACCTTTCCAAATGGAGCTGCATTCACTCAAAATAACCATAGAGAAACAATCAACATAATCCTCAAGTAAAGCATGCTGAAAAGTCTACAAGATCACCACAGTGAAACATCGTTTATTGACAGCGGCGGCTCCTCCGCTATGGCGGAGGAGCATCACCCCCCTATCAGCTTCAAAACTTAAAAAATAAAACGATAATAAAAGTATTTATTATAGTTTTTTTTCTTTCAATAGCCAAGTATTGGGGGCGGTGCCTAATTGGGGACCGTCATGGAGGGGGAGAGGTGGCCAGGGCACTGTTGTTGGTGCGCATTTGGGTTTGGCCAGCCGTCTCAGGACGCAGTGTTCTGCGTGAAAGGGGCACATATTTACTAGGCCATGAAAAGCCACGTAAAGTGTCTTTGTGTGGCCTTGTAAATATGCTGCTGTACTTTGCGCCACCAGAGCATCAAAACAGTGATTCTCTGGCGGCACAAAAGTGCAGCTAGGAGACTTGGAAATGAGGCCCCATATCTACAAGGCCCTGAAAAGCCATGCAGGGAGGCTTGATGTGGCTTTGTAAATATGGCTCAGCCCTGGGCGCCACCGTAACATCATAAAAGTGACGCTCCGGCTAAGCACAGAGCTTGTGAATAAGCCCCATAGTAATGCGGCATTTAGTGGAGGTTTCTGATCGCCATGAATGCGGTGCCACAACACAGTCAGTGTGGACAGTCTGTAATCTGTTAAACACTGAAGAAGGACTGTTACAAAACAGATATTTCGCACTGAACCTGTGACATGGGCCTTACTGCATCATGACGGGCTTCAGCGTAAAATGCCCTGGAGACCGAATTTCATGGAGTCACTCCTGTAGCACCTGTCTCCGCCATGGAAAGGCATTACACCGTCGTAATATGGATGGCGGTGCCTGGCACCACCACCATATTGCAGACCTTTTCCACCAGGTAGGCAATCGTGACGATTGCCTACCGGCAGAAAAGCGGTGGACGGTCTTTCCGTCCACTGCGGTACCTCCCGCCATGCTAATGTGGCGGGGGTAATAGGCCGTCCGGCGGGGTGTTTAGGCGGGCGGATCGCCACCGCCGGTAGACCTGTGGCGATCCGCCCGCCATCCTAATAGACCCCTTTATGTCAAAAAACAAGTATTTGCAATGCGAATAGGTTTTGCTTTAAAGGAATGTTGAAGCATATTTACATAGGGTTATCGCCAACAGAACATCACTTTTTTTGACGTTCTGGTGATGATAACCCCTTTGCCTTATTTACAAGGCGACATTAACCCACTTACTGTGGCTTAACGCCACCCTGTAAATAATGTCACTATTCATTCAGCACTTAGCGTGAAAAAGGCAGGCAATGGGTGTTGCAGTGTTCTGCCGCAACACCCTTTGCTTTTTAATGCTGCCCCCTATTTACAAGGCTGGCGTAAATATGGGGCAGTGCCAAAAATAAGACCAGGGAAAACCTGGTCTTAAACTGGCGCAATAAGGAGAAATTATTAATTTCTCATCAGTTTCGCTGTTTCTATGTGTGCTGCAGAATGCAGTACACATAGAAGTTACAAATCACCATTAGTGATTGTTTTTGTGTGGGACACCTTCCTGCAAATGAACAATCATTCCCGCAATGCAGGCCCCCTTGCACTATGGGGCATGGTTGCCTGTGTTGGCGCTAGACAGCTAAATTTAGCGGCAGCGCTAGCGGAAATGCAGGGGCGCGTCGTATTATTATAAATACATCACATTTCTGCATTTTCAGAATATTGGGGCATGGCATTACCAATTGTGGTGTAAAATCGCACTCCACCAAAATGATCATAGCTGAGTGGTGGGCAAACTCTTTTTGTGGAAGTACACATCTTCTGCCCAACCAAAAGATGACCTCCTGGCTCCCAACATGTGGACGGAGCCAACCCCCCTCTACTGGTAATTCTCAGATAATGGTCTAGTGCAGTAGTGGCCGGCATGGCTCATGGTTGGGGATGCAGGCGCCGGGAGATCGCGCGGGGCGGGTTGGTTGCGCGGGGGGGGGAGCATAATTTTTAAAAATAATTTTTAAAACCTACCTTTCCGCTGGGTACTGTGTCTTCTCTGCTCCTGTTTTCCTGCCTCCGACAGGGACAGGAAGCAGGCACCAGGCTCCCTCCCCATAGCCAATCACAATGCTGCATGCAGTGTTGTGATTGGTCTGGAGCGCTCAGCCAGGGGCTAGAGGGGGGGGGCATGTTCTCCATGCAGGCGGCAATGCAGCCTGCTGGAGAAGGCCAAAGTGCGCATGACTGATTTTGGTGGTCCTAGCGGGCTGACCAAATAGTCTTTGCGCACTCAGGAGTGGGCAAACCACTCCTCCCCTGCCCGCAAACATAAAACTAAAAGTTGTTACTATTCTATGTTTTGGCTTCTCGCACTGCGAGAAAGTAGTGGGGCGACGCGCTCGTACGCAATAGAATACCTTTTCCACTCATCAAATATGCAGGCAACTAGGAAATATTGATTCACTCAAGAAGACCCAGGTGAGGTAAAATGACCCTACATCCAAACTTAAACCAAACGCTGATTAAGGTAACTGTTGTAATTTTATAAACATATGTTATAACCTGTTAATCTTCACTTATTAATAGCAGTGATCCTTATTGGAATGGTTGTTTCCTTCCCCCTTTCCCGGTTACTTGTGGAATGATCCAAAGGCGCCTGCCTTAGAATGTTCAGGCAGAGGACGATTATTACAATTATGGAGAGTGGATGACTGGAATAAAGAAGACGCTTCCTTACCTCTTCAGCGTGTATTCTGATTATTTATAAATCACAATAGTAAAGTTATCCAAACAGCTTTGAACAATGAACTTCTTATTTCTCACAACGGTTCTCCCTGTGCCCCTCATTTTTCTTTCCTTAGCTTTCCTCCCCTTTCCTTCGCACCCACATCCTTTCTTTCCCTTCATTCTATTGCCTACATTTCTTTCTTTCTCTATTCTTTCAATCAATTTCTAACATTTTCTTTTCTTTCCTCCCCTTTCCTTCATTTTCTTTCTCTTGCCTTCCATTCCTTTGAATTAATTTTCCTTTCCTTTCATTCGATTTTATTTTCATTTTCCTTTTCCTTGTTCTTCCCTTCTTTCTCTTTCTTTTACTTTCCATTCTTTCCTTTCCTTTCCTCTCCTCTCCTTTCTTATTTTTATCCTATCCTTTTTGTCCCCTTCCCGTGCCCCTCCCATTACTTCCCCTTCCCCTCCTCTCCTCTCCCCTCCCACTTTACCGTTACCCTTTCCTTCCCCCCTTTAGCCTTTCTCTTTTCCTGCCTCCCCTTCCCTCCCCTCCTGTTCCTTTCCCTTCCTCACCATTACCTTCTTTTCCATTGCCTTCTTTTTCCTTTCCTTTGACTTTCTTTTTCTGTTTCCTTTCCTTTCCTTTCCTTTCTCCTTCAATCTCTTCCCTTCCTCCTTCCTTTGCATTCTCCACCCTTCTTCTCCATTCTGTTTCTTTCCATCCTCTTCCTCTCTCTTCCATTCCATTCCCTTCTCTTCCTTCTTCCATTCCCTTCCCTTTTCCTTACATTGCTTTCACAATGCACAAGAGCGCAAGAGCAGAGGAGGCAAAAAGGGAAAAGAAAGAAGGGAAGAAAAGGAATGGAAGGGAATGGGCTGGAAGAGAAGGTAAGGGAATGGAGCCAAAGGAAATGCCACTACTTGAAAGTTAAAGAAAGGGGAAGGGAAAGGGAAGGGAAGTGAGGAAACTGGAATAGAAAGGAAAAGAAAAAAAGGAAAAGGAAAGGAAGGAGAGGGGAGGAGAGGAAAGGGAAGAGCAAGGCAAGGCAAGGCAAGGCAAGGGGAAGGAATGAGAGACAAGGACTGCAAAGGGCAGTGGAGGGAATGGGAAACAGAGAAAGAAAGTTTTGGAACTCGAGGGAAAGAAAGGGGAGCAGAGGACAGAATGAAATGGGATGTGAAGTAATGAAATTAACCAAAAAGATGGGAAGGTGGGGGGTTGAATAGAAAGGGAAGAAGAGAAGAGAGGAGAAAAGGGAAGGGAAAGAGGGGAGGAGTGGAAGAGGCGGGGAGGATGGGAGGACAGGGGTGGAGAGGAGAGGGCAAACGGAAAGTGGAAGGAAAAAATCAGATGTGAAATGAGAAATGAAAAAGAACAGAGAAATGTGAGAGAAGGTAGGGAAGTTAAACAGGAGGGAAGCAAAGGAAAGGAATGGAATGGTGAGGACAGTGAGGGATTGGGTGTAATGTAATGGACGAGTGCAGGGGAATGGAAAGCAAGGGGGAGGTTTGGTAAGAAGGATAGAAATAACAGGGTAAAGAATGGAAGTGAGAGGAAGGCAAGAGAAAGGATCGGTAGGGAAGGCAAAAGGAGTTAATCCACGCCAAGGAAAGGGTGCGAGGGGAAGGGAAAAGGATGGTACAAGATGCAAAGATGTAGATTAGCAAAGAAAATGGCTACATTTGGGGAAAGGACGATATAGGGAGGACATTGAAGTGTCCGTGTGTGGAAGGGTAAGGAATGAAACACAATGGAAAATAGGGAGGGGATCAGGGGAGCAGTGAACTAAGGCTGAGGAAATAAAGAGACGGTTCAGTGGAAGAGGAGTGTGAGTGGAAAGGGGAGTGGCAAGGCAAGGGTGGAGGAGAAAGGAACGAAGAGGAGACTTGAGGAGAAGAGACACAATGAAAGGAGTGGGCATAGGAGATCAAGAAAGAGAGAGGTAAGGACCGGGAAATGACATGGGACACAGAAAGAGAATGGGGAAGGGCAGAGACAGGAAGGAATGGGGAAGGGAGGGGTTTGTTGGAATAGGAGTTGGTGATATGGTGATGGGTGTTTGAAGTTAGGAGGATCCTGAGTCAGAGATAGGGTGAAGGAATTAAGGGTTAAGGTATCTGGGAACATTTAAGCCAGCTTAAGTCAATTTAAAGTCACTTTTTGGTATGATTTTCAGTTCAGTTTCCATTTGGTTTATTCACTTACATTTTCCCCTTGCTTCCACACTCTTCCTTGTGGACTGTTCCGTCCATGGAGAGCTGGCCTCTCTGTGTCAGCAGCTCCAGCCACAGCAGTGATCCTTCCTGACCTGTGTACTTGCGCCAAATGCTGCAGGGCCCAGGTTACAGACTTTTTATACGAAAGACTCATCACAATGGAGACCTTTCAACATGTCACTATGACATCACTAATCCGTGGACGAGTCCATGTGTTTCTAGGTCATAAGGGGGGGCAGTGAAGACCGAAGATAATATCCTACTTCTTGGCACGATTAATAATTGACTCCCTAAAACCGAGATAGTCGTGGGTCGTAAACGAAGACAGCCTGCTAGCTGACATACAGCGTCAATGGCAACCTACCTCTATGTTTCTTTCTGCTACAGTGGCGGTTTCCCCTGTGCGGCTTTATTTACTTCCGGAACACTAGGCGTCGTGACATCACACCGAGGCGCCTGTGACATCAGCAGTGTTCCCTTTACAAAGTTCTAGTTCTGGCTGCTGTGAAGGGATGGAAGCGTCCAAATCGATGTTAGAAAGTGCTTTTTCCACAGTTCTGCTTTACAATAAACGATATACTCAATATAACCCTCTATTTGTTTGCAGAGACCTTCCGGATGTAAATTTAAAACAACTCCCTTTGGGTAACAACAGCTGTGTCTGACCTGCTCCTCCACTCTAGCAATAATCTCCAATATTTTCCCTCACTCCTTTCAAGAAGGGCGAATATTAATGGTGAACAGGCAAAGGATCATGTTCCTAAACTGAGATTATTAAAACCAGTGTGCACACAGGGTGGTTTTAGAGTCTCCCCTCTGTAGGCCTGGATCAAATACTGCAGCAATACATCAAGTTCTTCATTATTCATGCAGAGAAACATCTGATGAAATATTGCCTTCGATGTGTGCATTAATAACATATATGATTTTTTTATTCATCATTGCCTGTGCCTTCCTTACAAGCTGTACCATTTTGCCCCAAAGAAGTATGAATTGGATCAAGTGGATGTTGAACTATGGGGCTTATTTACAAGACCCTTGCGCCGCCAGTGCGCCAAGTTGCTTGACGCAGCGGCTACACAACCTGCTGCATGATATTTACAAGCACAAGTAAAGCCACCCTACGTAGCTTTATGTGTGCTTGTAAATATTGCCCCTTTTCACGCAACACTTTGCGTGTTAGAGGCGTGACATGGGTGTTGCTGTGGGTGTTCACAGGCAACACCCATGTCCACTGATGCATTTCCAGATTTACAAGCAATCCATAGGAGTGGCGTAGCGAGGCGCAGCGAGGAGAAATGTTTTGATTTCTCCTGGTTTTTTTCCTCTTTCAATGCATGCTGCATTCTACAGAACTAATTGGAAGAGGAAATTACCTCAGTTGATTGTTTTCGTGGAGGACGGTGCCCCTTCCCGCACAAAAACAATCTCCCCACGACGCAGGCATCCTTGCACCATGGGCCAAAGGTGCCTGCGCCGGCGCATGGCAGCAGTTTGTGCGCCAGCACAGGGAAAAGCACAGAGATGCAACATATTGTTGTAAATATGTTGCATTCCTGTGCTTCGAAACTAACACAGCATGGCACAGCAAAATGGCTTGCTGCAACGCACTACGTTAGTGTCTCATAAATACGGCCCTATCTTTGGTGAGAACTTAGGGGCACACTCACAAAACTTTCACCTATCGCAGGGCAACGAGAAATGTTGCTGCGCTGCATGTTAAGGAGAGAGCAGACATGCTCCATATTTACAAAGCAATGGAGCATTTCTCTTCTCTTACTGTGCTGGTATGCTGCGTGCTGCCTAGCACTAACACAGGAAACCTTGCACCATAGTACAAGATGCCTACTTTATGGCCAGCTTAGTTTTTGTGCAGGGAAGAACACCTTCCTGTGCAAATTAATCCTCAGTGGCCTTCTCCTCATTCTACAGTACAAGTGGAAAGAGGAAATAACGAGAAGAAATAAAGATGTTTCTTCTCGTTAAACCTCATTTGGGAAGGCGTAGCATTTTGGCGCATTCACAGGTTTACAAATCTTCGTAAAGTTGGGAATGCACCAAAATCCATGGGTGGAGGCATGGGAATGCTCCATCCATGGACCACCTCCCAAGTTGAAATACAACGTAACGCAGCACAAGCAGCTGTGTTGCATTACATTTCTTTACAAAGCTACGCAAGGCCACACAAATCAGGCCATGCGTGGCTTTGTAAATATTACTGAAGCCTTTGCGTTGTCCTTGCGTCGCCTTCAGTGATGCAAGGACAACGTAAAGGCTTTATAAATATGGGCCATTGTTTACACACTGTGTTCATGTTTATTCTGATGGTTGGTGCTGTGTATATTTGTGTACTTAGTACAGATGTTCAGTGTCCAGTCTGTTTGTATACAGGGGGCCTCATTTATGAGGTTTTGACGTAGGACAGTGCCATAAAAAATCTTGCTGCGCTGCCCTACATCAAAAAAAAGGTAGGAATGCGCGGTATCTATAAGATACAGTGCATTCTGGTCCTTTTCCCCTGGGCTGGCACACAATGGGCTGCCATGCCCCAATGCAGGCAATATTGCACCATGGTGCAAGGGTACCTGTGTGTTGTGCAAGGCTGCCTGTGTTGCGGGCTTGTTGATTTTGTGCAGGAAGGGACACCTTCTTGCATAAAATCAATCAGTTCAGGCGATTTCCTCTTTCTAAGTCTGCTGCACAATACAGCAGACATGGAAAAAGGAAAAAACAAAGAGAAGTTAAAACATTTCTCCTCATTGCGCCTCCCTAACTCCACCCCTGGGGTGGTGTTAGATTCTGATGTATTCCCAGGTTTACGATTTCTCGTAAATCTGGGAATGCATCAGATTCCATGGGTGTTGCGCGGGAACACCCACAGCAACACCCATGGAACGCCCCTATCACGCAGTGTTCCGCGTGAGAGGGGCACATGCTTACAAGGTCATGAAAAGCCACGTAAAGTGGCTTTACCTGGCCTTGTAAATATGGCGGGCCCATTGTGCCACTGGAACATCAAAAAAGACACGTTCCGGTGCCACAATGGGCCACATAAATGAGGCCTATTGTGTGCATGTGTACTGAGTGTAGATGATCAGTGTGTTCATGTTTATTCCAAGTTTGTGTGTACTAAGTGTAAGTGTGTACTGAGTGTGGATATCCAATGTGCACTGTGTTCTCGTTTATTTCAAGTGTATGTGTACTAAGTGTAAGTGGATACTGAGTGTGGGTGATCAGTGTTACAAAATATATATGAATATCCATATAAATTAATTTGCATGTACTTCCAAAGATGTCTTGCTTATATAAGATCACATTAACATGAGGCCAGGAGCTCAAAAGGGCTTCCTTTCTGACCCTGACTGGACAAGCTTCAACAAGCTATTCTGTACCCCCTTAGAGGTCACTTTGCTTGTCTACATGATATGCAAGTGTTACACAGTGCAGAGCCTGCCTTTCTGGTCTGCCCATATCTGGCTGTTTTGCATGGTGCAGACATTGCATATCCATGTCAGCCATATTTGGCGTGGTGCCTTATTCTAGTTCCACTGACATGGCATTAGTCAAGGTATATAACACCTAGAAATCTGTCACTGTGGGAAGAAGCGGTCTGAGAGGCCCTAAGGTGGCAGATCTGACTTGTTCCTTGCTAATTAGCAATGATGCATGCTTTTGGTACCATTAAATACATTTCACTCTGTTTCTGAGCAAACCTGCTATGTCTGGTGAGTTTCATTCATATGCTCCTGGGAGGGTGCCAGTATTTTCCCATCAGAATGGTGTCAGAATGTGGGACATATTGGAGGACTGTGATGACACCAGTTGGTAAGTGAGATGTAAGCTAAATAACTAACTTGCCTTGCTGCAAGTGACCTTTCAGTCTTTCAAATATGTATTTAACACATAGTATTAATAAAAGGGGCATTGACTGGCATTTAAAATAGACAGGGGACTGTAGAGAATGTTTTAAAAAATATTCTCTGTATCAATTTACTAATTGATATGTGGCATACTCTGCAGGAGAGCCTGGGTTAGAGAATAATTTATGTGTACCTACACATATAAGAAGTAGTGAAGCAGGTGACTGATAAGTATCTAAGTTACTTTATGTCAATATATATTGACAAATGGCTAGACCCTTTGGGGGTTTTGTAAACATCCATTTCTCAGGAGACCCTATGCTAGGAGGGGGTATTGATTTTACCCACAAAAAGAAACCTCTCAGAATATAGTGAGTGGAGCTTCTGATTTGCTGGTTGCACCGGAACACAGGGAATTATTTTGAAATATGCGTAGTTATGTCATGGATGAATGACTGTATTTGAATAGGTAATTGATCTTCAGTACTGAACCTCTATGTTTCATGATTTATATAAAGAGTTAGTGCATGAGAGAAGGAAAGTGGCCTAACAATTGTTCCCTTGTAGGAGACTTTTTGAATTTATCTTTAAGGGTATACGCGCACATTGTAAGTAAAAAGCAGATATCACAAGACAGGATCCCAAATGAAAATCATGGTAAGCTCACTAGAAAGCTGTTTAAAAAACCATCAGGAGAGAAAAATCCAAATGAAGGTAAGCATATGAAGTATAGAAAATATGTTAAGTACTATGGACAGTGAAGCAGTTACAAGGTATAGCATATAAGAGGAGACTGGTTTTGCATACAGTGTCCTGTATTCTACTTGTCCCTTTTGTGCCATGCAATGCTGCAACAAATTATGGCAGCAATCTCATTATATAAAAGTTTTGTTATAGCATCTCTGATTATTCCAGGGCTCATACCATAGTAGGGTTTGAATACTAGCAATTCCCTTATGTTGCCACGATTCTGCAGGTCTAGATACTGGGGCTGAAGTTAGTGGTAAGCAATAGTTCCAGGGTTGGAATGCCCTTTTGAGTCTGTGCAAACCTAGTGACTTGCATGTTTAAGGGTGTTCACTAATTCTTCTCAAATATTCTCATAATGAGAAGGGTTGGAAACTTACTTTGGACAGTGGCAGACGTAAAACTTCTTCCAGGGTTAGGAAAAAGTGGTTGGAGGAAAAGTGAACTTGGAAACATTCAGATGATCACATGAGCAAATCTACACATACAAATTTGCTCATGGAAAAATGCACTTCACAAATATTTTCTAGGAGTACTATTTCTTGGCCTATATATGCAAGGATATATACCATGCATGCACTTAGCCATGAACTTTTGTGTATATTAAAATTATGCCTGTCACTCTCTCTCTCAGCTGGCATCACTGTGAGTGACAGTATTCTGCTGTTTCACAAGGAGCATATTGACACACAAAGTAGTTTTGTACAGTGCCCAGAATCCTGGGGCAAAGTGTACTTTTTGAGACCAAAAAAACAATTTTTGCTTTTGCCAATGCTTGTTAGAATGGTGAGGGCCCAGTAGCTCCAACACTGATATGGGTTTAGAAAAACCATGCTTAGAAAAAGGCATGCATTGAAAAAAAAATAATCAAAAGACTGACCTCCAATTTCAGACCTACTGGCTTTGGCAATGCTTATTTACTTTTGTTTTCTATAAATGTATTTAAACTGGTTAAACAGATTTTCCAGTATGAATATTTAGGGAAATAATAGCACACATCACCATGTTACTAAATAATGCTGCAAAGATATAGTACCTAAAATATTACAGTAGTTTAGCAAAATATTTTCTTGCTTGCATTTTCTGTGAATGTTTTATTTTGAAAGCAAATAATAATCACATTTACTTTCAAGCATCTGCAAATATTTTTATTTTTATTTTTATTTTTTGAAAACCTTTATTTAGAAACAGGGTGCACACAGCTATTCAGCCGAACATCCCGGAGGCACAGCAGCAGGATTAGAGACCAGGACTGTTTCAGTACAAACAAATCTTGCGCAGGATGAATGAGGTTAATTTAAAAGTTTTAAAACAGGATATTGACCGTTAGAAGGAACGAATTTCAATATAATAACAAAAAAGAGCAGAAAACGAGAAAGAAAGGAGGGATCAGTCACAGAATCTAGATCATAGAAAATAATCGGGCGTGTGAGTAAGCAAACACAACATATCTATCGGCATCTTTGAGGCGGGCAGTCAGCATACACATGCAATCAAACCCTAAGCACACCCGGCTATTGCCCGTACACGGGGAGGCATAACGAAGAACACTTATAAGCGAAGCCCACGGTCCAACGTCAAGAATTCAAAAGCAGATAATTTACTGTACCGATCCCAGAACCCAAAAAGAGAGAAAAGAAACAGACTATCCAGTTAAACCAATGAAGAAAAAAGAGGCCATAGAAACAAGAAACGGAAAAACAATAATACCCCATCCTCCCCCCACCCTGCACCTCTGCAGATGGCCATGGCCTACCCCCCTAGCAGCGTGCCTGTCGCCCAGTGTCAAAAAACCCGAAATATAGCAAGAAAAGGGAAATATATAAAGATAGAAAAAGGAAAAAAGAAGAAAATGAAAAAAGACGGAGGAGGAGAAAAATCACAATTGCCCTCGGTCCCCTTACCCCCCCCTGTGACGCACAGCCCCAGTCCTAAGCCTAGCGTTTCTATAAGCAAGTTTTTTAAAATAAAACCCAGGGAAGGCGTCCGACACCGCCCCACCACAACAAAATGGCGGATCCCCCGATCTTCATGCACCCCTAAAGTCGAGATCTACAGCAGTCTCACCCTTGACCCCTTCGAATGTTCACAGTGAGTACAGCCAACTGCACCAGCACGTATCCCGTAAAAGTCCCAGCCAGTCTGTGAACCTGCATAAGGAGTCCGATCAAGAACCGCAGTCCGTCACGATCCACAGCCGCCATGACACCAGCCGTCTTCCAGCCAAAATACGACCATGTCGAGCTCAAACTCTGGGCAAAGTCAAAACAATCGAGGAACGTTCGCAGCATCCGCCGGGTCGCATTAGCCGTAGGCTCAGGAGAAGAGAAAACCAGAAACACGTTTGTGGACGGATGCGCCGATAATGGTGGGCGTCTCTCCGGGACAATAGGATCACTAGCACGTTGTGTTCCAGGCGACAATTGCGAGGTTGCGATATGAAGGGAGTCTCGATTCGTAGGTGCCGGGAATAGCGTAGACAAAACAGCCAGCTTAGGGGCATCAGGCAGGTCAGGGTCCTTGCGCGATCGGGCAGTTTCGATGGCATCCGCGATCGTCTTCTGGAGGGTAGAGACCATGAAGGATCGTAGCTCCTTAATGGCGGCCATCAAGGTCCTCAAAGACGGCTCTTTATCACCCCGCACCGCCTCCACACAGTCAGCTCCAGACATGTAAATTCAGAGCACCCGATTCTCCCGGGGGACCGAAGTGCGAATCGGGCAGGCGGGGAGTGAAGGCTCACCTCAGAGCAGTGACGGGGCCTCTCGGTCGGCAGCACCAACCCGGCGGGCCGCCCAACCTCCGGGAAGGGAACCCCCGACCTCTCAGCCACCTTCAGGATACGCACACCCCCGCAGTGTGTAGAGGACCTCAGGCACCTCACTAACATAGGGCTGGGAAATCCTCCAGGTTAATCGTCCGGACCGCGTCTGGGGTATCCAGCCGCCTCTGATGCACCGCAACCCGGCTGGGTCATTAAGCGAGGGCCCGGCTTACAGGCGACTCCAGGCCAAGATCTTTCACATGACACAACTCCGCCAATCAGGGTGGGAAAGTTCTCGGGACCACACCGCCAGTGTCAGCAAAGATTACCCCACACGGGGGTGAGGCGCGAAAGCAGGATATATTTCAGGATATTCAAGCAATAGGCGGAGGTCATCGGAGCCGAGGGCTTATGCGGCCATCTTCGTTCGTCGCTAGGCTCCTCCTCCCATCTGCAAATATTTGAATATAATAAGAGATCATTATACATAGCCTCAAAGTACTAAACTTTAAAACATGTGTACAAATGTATGGAACCACCTTCAGTAGAATCAGAGGCTTTTGGTAGCAGCTGTTAACCCAGGACGTGTCAAAAAAGCAGAACAGGTCAGCAGAAATAGATTTGTAGGAGTGCGGGGGAGTGGTTTGGTAGAGACGGACCTGGTTACCTCAGTGTGTATTTAAAACTAATTGTTACATGATAAATGTTAATGACTGTTCCTAGGAAAAGGCACTATATAGGAAAAAGTAGGCCTCACAGAGAAAAAAGGAATTTGTGTGTTTTTACAAAACTAGGATATAACAAATATTAAAAATAGATGTAAAATGTAGCAGCACTCTTGAAATTTTTAAAATAGAAATTGATTATTTTGGATAAAACAGAAAGAATACAAGTCAGGACTTCCTATCCTGCTTTTCCATATTGGTGGATCTCATAGTAAATAATTACTTATTTCTAAAGGGTGAAAGAAAATGTCTATGTTTCAGTAAAGCTTTTGTGCTTACACCAAATTAAAAAGGGTGAATATTAAGTTTCTCTAGCAATCACAGTATTACTGAATATTAGGGCACTAACAAAGTTATGCAATAAGTAGCCGTACAAACATAAGAATTACATTGCAAGCCTTTATGCAATCTTTTGCTTTTATGCACAAGAATACTAGGAGAAAATTAGGCCATTCTGAAAATTGAAATACTTTGAGTCACTTTTTTAGGTTACTAGAAAAGCGTAGTACACAAGAATAAAACAAATAATAAAGAGTATAAATAACATCCTACCGTAACAAAATTTGTCAGCACACTGGCACGGAGCAGCAATATTTTCCAGCCATGCTTCTCGAGAGTTACTTGAACTGTGATGGCCAAATGGGGAAGGTCGCATGGAAGCCTTGCACATAAGATGGGACAGCTGCTAATGGGTTAAAAGGTCGAGTTCCACATTTAGAAGCCTAACAGGGCTCAGAGCAAGGTTTGCTTTTGACAATTTGACCTCTGAAACTCTTTGAAAGACGAGATGGCAGCGCAGGGAGAGAAGGAGAAGTTTGCTTACTTTGTTTTTGGCAAAAGAAAGTACTATACACACTCATGCTAAGGTAATTGCTGGTTGGGTATTCATGTTTTTAGCTTCAACGTATTCATGTTTTAAGCTTCAACGTATTATTTACCTCCTCAGAGTTTGTTTATGCCCAGTTTCTACAAATAGGGGTTGATAGTGTTGACAGAAGTGAAACCTGTTTCAGGTTTCCTACTGTCAAAATGGGGGGAGGAGGCTAGCTCCTCTACAAATAAAGGGTAAGAAAAAATATGGTTGCTCTCTCTTTTTCTCAATCTCTTTTGAGCCTGTCTAAACTGTCTATGAAATAGCCATGAGACATTTAGGGGCCGATTCCGATCCGGTAAAATAATCCGCCGTACTATTCGTATTCATAACCGAATCCGTACGAGTGGGAAACTACAGTCCGACCTGGGTATTACGATCCATTTCCGTCGATTGCCGTACGAATATCAGCGAACTGTACAAACCACAGCCGATGACCCGTACGAATTAGCATCGGAAATCCTACTGTACGATTTGTAAACATGCCGTACAACCACACTAGTAGGATCCTGTAGGGAAAGCCTGTCCGCGATTCGTACGGGCCAAAGTATTTGCGCATTAAGATTGATTCGTACGGGATTTTTCGCATCACAGCAAGCGGCATCAACACATACCACCCGTGTACCCCTCGATGAAGCCTACGCGAACCCCCCCACCCGCCAACGGCCCGCACAAGTCATCCGCACGCACAAGTACGACACGCACACCCCCCTCACGCCATCGCGAACCCCCCCACCCGCCAACGGCCTGTACAAGTCACCCGCACGCACAAGTACGACACGCACACCCCCCTCAAGCCTAAGCGAACCCCCCACCCGCCAACGGCCCGTACAAGTCACCCGCAAGCACAAGTACGACACACACCCCCCCATCAAGCCTACGTGAACCCCCCCACCCGCCAACGGCCCATACAAGTCATCCGCACGCACAAGTACGACATGCACACACCCCGATCAAGCCTACGCGAACCCCCCCACCCGCCAACGGCCCGTACAAGTCACTCACACGCACAAGTACGACACGCACACCCCCCTCAAGCCTACGCGAACCCCCCCGCCCGCCAACGGCACGTACAAGTCACCCGCACGCACAAGTATGACACACACAGCCCCCCGATCAAGCCTACGTGAACCCCCCCACCCGCCAACGGCCCGTACAAGTCACCCGCACGCACAAGTACGACACGCACACCCCCCGATCAAGCCTACCCAAACCCCCCCACCCGCCAACGCCCCGTACAAGTCACCCGCACGCACAAGTACGACACGCACACCCCCTCACGCCTTCGCGAACCCCCCCACCCGCCAACGGCCCGTACAAGTCACCCGCACGCACAAGTACGACACGCACACCCCCCTCAAGTCTAAGCAAACCCCCCACCCGCCAACGGCCCGTACAAGTCACCCGCAAGCACAAGTACGACACACCCCCCCCCCATCAAGCCTACGTGAACCCCCCACCCGCCAATGACCCGTACAAGTCATCCGCACGCACAAGTACGACACGCACACCCCCGATCAAGCCTACGCGAACCCCCCCACCCGCCAACGGCCCGTACAAGTCACTCGCACGCACAAGTACGACACGCACACCCCCCTCAAGCCTACGCGAACCCCCCACCCGCCAACGGCCCATACAAGTCACCCCCACGCACAAGTACGACACGCACAGCCCCCCGATCAAGCCTACGCGAACCCCCCCACCTGCCAAGGGCCCGTACAAGTCACCCGCACGCACAAGTACGGCACGCACACCCCCCGATCAAGCCTACGCGAACCCCCCCACCCGCCAACGGCCTGTACAAGTCACCCGCACGCACAAGTACGACAGGCACAACCCCCTCAAGCCAACGCGAACCCCCCCACCCACCAATGGCCCGTACAAGTCACCCGCACGCACAAGTACGACACGCACACCCCCCCGATCAAGCCTACGCGAACCCCCCACCCGCCAACGGCCCGTACAGGTCACCCGCACGCACAAGTATGACACGCACACCCCCCGATCAAGCCTACGCAAACCCCCCACCCGCCAACGGCCCATACAAGTCACATGCACGCACAAGTACGACACGCATACCCACCCGATCAAGCCTACGCGAACCCCCCCACCTGCCAACGGCCCGTACAAGTCACCCGCACGCACAAGTATGACACGCACCCCCCCATCAAGCCTACGCGAACCCCCCCACCCGCCAACGGCCTGTACAAGTCACCCGCACGCACAAGTATGACACGCACCCCCCCGATCAAGCCTACGTAAACCCCCCCACTCGCCAACGGCCCGTACAAGTCACCCGCACGCACAAGTACGACACGCACACCCCCCATCAAGCCTACGCGAACACCCCCACCCGCCAACGGCCCATACAAGTCACCCGAACACACAAGTACGACACGCACCCCCCCCGATCAAGCCTAAGCGAACCCCCCACCCGCCAACGGCCCATACAAGTCACACACTCGCACAAGTATGATACGCACACCCCTCCCCCGATCAAGCCTACGCAAACCCATCCCACCCGCCAACGGCCCGTACAAGTCACCGGCACACACAAGTATGACACGCACACCCCCCATCAAACCTACGTGAACCCCCCCACCCGCCAACGACCCGTACAAGTCACCCGCACGCACCAGTACGACACGCACACCCCCCCATTCAAGCCTACGCGAACCCCCCCACCCGCCAACGGCCCGTACAAGTCACCCGCACGCACAAGTACGACACGCACACCCCTCATCAAGCCTACGCGAACCCCCCCACCCACCAACGGCCCGTACAAGTCACCCGCACACACAAGTATGACACGCACACCCCCCGATCAAGCCTACGCGAATCCCCCCACCTGCCAACGGCCCGTACAAGTCACCCGCACGCACAAGTACGACACGCACACCCTCCCCATCAAGCCTACGTGAACCCCCCCACCCGCCAACGACCCGTACAAGTCACCCGCACGCACCAGTACGACACGCACACCCCCCCATTCAAGCCTACGCGAACCCCCCCACCCGCCAACGGCCCGTACAAGTCACCCGCACGCACAAGTACGACACGCACACCCCCGATCAAGCCTACGCGAACCCCCTCACCTGCCAACGGCCCGTACAAGTCACCCGCATGCACAAGTATGACACGCACAGCCCCCTCAAGCCTACGCGAACCCCCCCACCCACCAACGGCCCGTACAAGTCACCCGCAAGCACAAGTACAACACGCAACCCCCCATCAAGCCTACGCGAACCCCCCCACCCGCCAACGGCCTGTACAAGTCACCCGCACACACAAGTATGACACGCACACCCCCCGATCAAGCCTACGTAAACCCCCCCACCCGCCAACGACCCGTACAAGTCACCCGCACGCACCAGTACGACACGCACACCCCCATTCAAGCCTACGCGAACCCCCCCACCCGCCAACGGCCCGTACAAGTCACCCGCACGCACAAGTACGACACGCACACCCCCCGATCAAGCCTACGCGAACCCCCCACCTGCCAAAGGCCCGTACAAATCACCCGCACGCACAAGTATGACACGCACAGCCCCCTCAAGCCTACGCGAATCCCCCCACCCACCAACGGCCCGTACAAGTCACCCGCACGCACAAGTACGACACGCACAACCCCCGATCAAGCCTACGCAAACCCCCACCCGCCAACGGCCCGTACAAGTCACCCGCACGCACAAGTACGACACGCACCCCCCATCAAGCCTACGCGAACCCCCCACCCGCCAACGGCCCGTACAGGTCACCCGCACGCACAAGTATGACACGCACACCCCCCGATCAAGCCTACGCAAACCCCCCACCCGCCAACGGCCCATACAAGTCACATGCACGCACAAGTACGACACGCATACCCACCCGATCAAGCCTACGCGAACCCCCCCACCTGCCAACGGCCCGTACAAGTCACCCGCACGCACAAGTACGACACACACCCCCCCATCAAGCCTACGCGAACCCCCCCACCCGCCAACGGCCTGTACAAGTCACCCGCACGCACAAGTATGACACGCACCCCCCCGATCAAGCCTACGTAAACCCCCCCACTCGCCAACGGCCCGTACAAGTCACCCGCACGCACAAGTACGACACGCACACCCCCCATCAAGCCTACGCGAACACCCCCACCCGCCAACGGCCCATACAAGTCACCCGAACACACAAGTACGACACGCACCCCCCCCGATCAAGCCTAAGCGAACCCCCCACCCGCCAACGGCCCATACAAGTCACACGCTCGCACAAGTATGATACGCACACACCTCCCCCGATCAAGCCTACGCAAACCCATCCCACCCGCCAACGGCCCGTACAAGTCACCGGCACACACAAGTATGACACGCACACCCCCCATCAAACCTACGTGAACCCCCTCACCCGCCAACGGCCCGTACAAGTCACCCGCACGCACAAGTACGACACGCACACCCCTCATCAAGCCTACGCGAACCCCCCCACCCACCAACGGCCCGTACAAGTCACCCGCACACACAAGTATGACACGCACACCCCCCGATCAAGCCTACGCGAATCCCCCCACCCGCCAACGGCCCGTACAAGTCACCCGCACGCACAAGTACGACACGCACACCCTCCCCATCAAGCCTACGTGAACCCCCCCACCCGCCAACGACCCGTACAAGTCACCCGCACGCACCAGTACGACACGCACACCCCCCCATTCAAGCCTACGCGAACCCCCCCACCCGCCAACGGCCCGTACAAGTCACCCGCACGCACAAGTACGACACGCACACCCCCGATTAAGCCTACGCGAACCCCCTCACCTGCCAACGGCCCGTACAAGTCACCCGCACGCACAAGTATGACACGCACAGCCCCCTCAAGCCTACGCGAACCCCCCCACCCACCAACGGCCCGTACAAGTCACCCGCACGCACAAGTACGACACGCACACCCCCCGATCAAGCCTATGCAAACCCCCACCCACCAACGGCCCGTACAAGTCACCCGCACGCACAAGTACAACACGCAACCCCCCATCAAGCCTACGCGAACCCCCCCACCCGCCAACGGCCTGTACAAGTCACCCGCACGCACCAGTACGACACGCACACCCCCATTCAAGCCTACGCGAACCCCCCCACCCGCCAACGGCCCGTACAAGTCACCCGCACGCACAAGTACGACACGCACACCCCCCGATCAAGCCTACGTAAACCCCCCCACCCGCCAACGACCCGTACAAGTCACCCGCACGCACCAGTACGACACGCACACCCCCATTCAAGCCTACGCGAACCCCCCCACCCGCCAACGGCCCGTACAAGTCACCCGCTCGCACAAGTACGACACGCACACCCCCCGATCAAGCCTACGCGAACCCCCCCACCTGCCAAAGGCCCGTACAAATCACCCGCACGCACAAGTATGACACGCACAGCCCCCTCAAGCCTACGCGAACCCCCCCACCCACCAACGGCCCGTACAAGTCACCCGCACGCACAAGTACGACACGCACACCCCCCGATCAAGCCTACGCAAACCCCCACCCGCCAACGGCCCGTACAAGTCACCCGCACGCACAAGTACGACACGCACCCCCCCATCAAGCCTACGCGAACCCCCCCACCCGCCAACGGCCTGTACAAGTCACCCGCACGCACAAGTACGACACGCACACCCCTCATCAAGCCTACGCGAACCCCCCCACCCACCAACGGCCTGTACAAGTCACCCGCACACACAAGTATGACACGCACACCCCCCGATCAAGCCTACGCGAATCCCCCACCCGCCAACGGCCCGTACAAGTCACCCGCTCGCACAAGTATGACACGCACACCCCCCGATCAAGCCTACGTAAACCCCCCCACTCGCCAACGGCCCGTACAAGTCACCCGCACGCACAAGTACGACACGCACACCCCCCATCAAGCCTACGCGAACACCCCCACCCGCCAACGGCCCATACAAGTCACACGCACGCACAAGTATGATACGCACACCCCTCCCCCGATCAAGCCTACGCAAACCCCCCCCACCCGCCAACGGCCCGTACAAGTCACCGGCACACACAAGTACGACACGCACACCCCCATCAAGCCTACGTGAACCCCCTCACCCGCCAACGGCCCGTACAAGTCACCCGCACGCACAAGTACGACACGCACACCCCTCATCAAGCCTACGTGAACCCCCCCACCCACCAACGGCCTGTACAAGTCACCCGCACACACAAGTATGACACGCACACCCCCCCGATCAAGCCTACGCGAATCCCCCCACCCGCCAACGGCCCGTACAAGTCACCCGCACTCACAAGTACGACACGCACCCCCCCATCAAGCCTACGCGAACCCCCCCACCCGCCAACGGCCTGTACAAGTCACCCGCACGCACAAGTATGACACGCACACCCCCCGATCAAGCCTACGTAAACCCCCCACTCGCCAACGGCCCGTACAAGTCACCCGCAAGCACAAGTACGACACGCACACCCCCCATCAAGCCTACGCGAACACCCCCACGCGCCAACGGCCCATACAAGTCACACGCACACACAAGTACGACACGCACACCCCCCGATCAAGCCTACGTGAACCCCCCCACCCGCCAACGGCCCATACAAGTTACACGCACGCACAAGTATGATACGCACACCCCTCCCCCGATCAAGCCTACGCAAACCCACCCCACCCGCCAACGGCCCGTACAAGTCACCGGCACACACAAGTACGACACGCACACCCCCCATCAAGCCTACGTGAACCCCCTCACCCGCCAACGGCCCGTACAAGTCACCCGCACGCACAAGTACAACACGCACACCCCTCATCAAGCCTACGCGAAGCCCCCCACCCACCAACGGCCCGTACAAGTCACCCGCACACACAAGTACGACACGCACACCCCCCGATCAAGCCTACACGAACCCCCCCACCTGCCAACGGCCCGTACAAGTCACCCGCACGCACAAGTATGACACGCACAGCCCCCTCAAGCCTACGTTAACCCCCCCACCCACCAACGGCCCGTACAAGTCACCCGCACGCACAAGTACGACACGCACACCCCCCGATCAAGCCTACGCAAACCCCCACCCGCCAACGGCCCGTACAAGTCACCCGCACGCACAAGTACGACACGCAACCCCCCATCAAGCCTACGCGAACCCCCCCACCCGCCAACGGCCTGTACAAGTCACCCGCACGCACAAGTATGACACGCACACCCCCCGATCAAGCCTACGTAAACCCCCCCACCCGCCAACGACCCGTACAAGTCACCCGCACGCACCAGTACGACACGCACACCCCCCCATTCAAGCCTACGCGAACCCCCCCACCCGCCAACGGCCCGTACAAGTCACCCGCACGCACATGTACGACACGCACACCCCCCGATCAAGCCTACGCGAACCCCCTCACCTGCCAAAGGCCCGTACAAGTCACCCGCACGCACAAGTATGACACGCACAGCCCCCTCAAGCCTACGCGAACCCCCCCACCCACCAACGGCCCGTACAAGTCACCCGCACGCACAGGTACGACACGCACACCCCCCGATCAAGCCTACGCAAACCCCCACCCGCCAACGGCCCGTTCAAGTCACCCGCACGCACAAGTACGACACGCACCCCCCCATCAAGCCTACGCGAACCCCCCCACCCGCCAACGGCCTGTACAAGATACCCGCACGCACAAGTATGACACGCACACCCCCCGATCAAGCCTACGTAAACCCCCCCACTCGCCAACGGCCCGTACAAGTCACCCGCACGCACAAGTACGACACGCACACCCCCCATCAAGCCTACGCGAACACCCCCACCCGCCAACGGCCCATACAAGTCACCCGCACACACAAGTACGACACGCACACCCCCCGATCAAGCCTACGCGAACCCCCCCACCCGCCAACGACCCTTACAAGTCACACGCATGCACAAGTATGATACGCACACCCCTCCCCCGATCAAGCCTACGCAAACCCCCCCCACCCGCCAACGGCCCGTACAAGTCACCGGCACACACAAGTACGACACGCACACCCCCCATCAAGCCTACGTGAACCCCCTCACCCGCCAACGGCCCGTACAAGTCACCCGCACGCACAAGTACGACACGCACACCCCCCGATCAAGCCTACGCGAACCCCCCCACCTGCCAAAGGCCCGTACAAATCACCCGCACGCACAAGTATGACACGCACAGCCCCCTCAAGCCTACGCGAACCCCCCCACCCACCAACGGCCCGTACAAGTCACCCGCACGCACAAGTACGACACGCACACCCCCCGATCAAGCCTACGCAAACCCCCACCCGCCAACGGCCCGTACAAGTCACCCGCACGCACAAGTACGACACGCACCCCCCCATCAAGCCTACGCGAACCCCCCCACCCGCCAACGGCCTGTACAAGTCACCCGCACGCACAAGTACGACACGCACACCCCTCATCAAGCCTACGCGAACCCCCCCACCCACCAACGGCCTGTACAAGTCACCCGCACACACAAGTATGACACGCACATCCCCCGATCAAGCCTACGCGAATCCCCCACCCGCCAACGGCCCGTACAAGTCACCCGCTCGCACAAGTATGACACGCACACCCCCCGATCAAGCCTACGTAAACCCCCCCACTCGCCAACGGCCCGTACAAGTCACCCGCACGCACAAGTACGACACGCACACCCCCCATCAAGCCTACGCGAACACCCCCACCCGCCAACGGCCCATACAAGTCACACGCACGCACAAGTATGATGCGCACACCCCTCCCCCGATCAAGCCTACGCAAACCCCCCCCACCCGCCAACGGCCCGTACAAGTCACCGGCACACACAAGTACGACACGCACACCCCCATCAAGCCTACGTGAACCCCCTCACCCGCCAACGGCCCGTACAAGTCACCCGCACGCACAAGTACGACACGCACACCCCTCATCAAGCCTACGCGAACCCCCCCACCCACCAACGGCCTGTACAAGTCACCCGCACACACAAGTATGACACGCACACCCCCCCGATCAAGCCTACGCGAATCCCCCCACCCGCCAACGGCCCGTACAAGTCACCCGCACGCACAAGTACGACACGCACCCCCCCATCAAGCCTACGCGAACCCCCCCACCCGCCAACGGCCTGTACAAGTCACCCGCACGCACAAGTATGACACGCACACCCCCCGATCAAGCCTACGTAAACCCCCCACTCGCCAATGGCCCGTACAAGTCACCCGCAAGCACAAGTACGACACGCACACCCCCCATCAAGCCTACGCGAACACCCCCACGCGCCAACGGCCCATACAAGTCACACGCACACACAAGTACGACACGCACACCCCCCGATCAAGCCTACGTGAACCCCCCCACCCGCCAACGGCCCATACAAGTTACACGCACGCACAAGTATGATACGCACACCCCTCCCCCGATCAAGCCTACGCAAACCCACCCCACCCGCCAACGGCCCGTACAAGTCACCGGCACACACAAGTACGACACGCACACCCCCCATCAAGCCTACGTGAACCCCCTCACCCGCCAACGGCCCGTACAAGTCACCCGCACGCACAAGTACAACACGCACACCCCTCATCAAGCCTACGCGAAGCCCCCCACCCACCAACGGCCCGTACAAGTCACCCGCACACACAAGTACGACACGCACACCCCCCGATCAAGCCTACACGAACCGCCCCACCTGCCAACGGCCCGTACAAGTCACCCGCACGCACAAGTATGACACGCACAGCCCCCTCAAGCCTACGTTAACCCCCCCACCCACCAACGGCCCGTACAAGTCACCCGCACGCACAAGTACGACACGCACCCCCCCCGATCAAGCCTACGCAAACCCCCACCCGCCAACGGCCCGTACAAGTCACCCGCACGCACAAGTACGACACGCAACCCCCCATCAAGCCTACGCGAACCCCCCCACCCGCCAACGGCCTGTACAAGTCACCCGCACGCACAAGTATGACACGCACACCCCCCGATCAAGCCTACGTAAACCCCCCCACCCGCCAACGACCCGTACAAGTCACCCGCACGCACCAGTACGACACGCACACCCCCCCATTCAAGCCTACGCGAACCCCCCCACCCGCCAACGGCCCGTACAAGTCACCCGCACGCACATGTACGACACGCACACCCCCCGATCAAGCCTACGCGAACCCCCTCACCTGCCAAAGGCCCGTACAAGTCACCCGCACGCACAAGTATGACACGCACAGCCCCCTCAAGCCTACGCGAACCCCCCCACCCACCAACGGCCCGTACAAGTCACCCGCACGCACAGGTACGACACGCACACCCCCCGATCAAGCCTACGCAAACCCCCACCCGCCAACGGCCCGTTCAAGTCACCCGCACGCACAAGTACGACACGCACCCCCCCATCAAGCCTACGCGAAACCCCCACCTGCCAACGGCCTGTACAAGATACCCGCACGCACAAGTATGACACGCACACCCCCCGATCAAGCCTACGTAAACCCCCCCACTCGCCAACGGCCCGTACAAGTCACCCGCACGCACAAGTACGACACGCACACCCCCCATCAAGCCTACGCGAACACCCCCACCCGCCAACGGCCCATACAAGTCACCCGCACACACAAGTACGACACGCACACCCCCCGATCAAGCCTACGCGAACCCCCCCACCCGCCAACGACCCATACAAGTCACACGCATGCACAAGTATGATACGCACACCCCTCCCCCGATCAAGCCTACGCAAACCCCCCCCACCCGCCAACGGCCCGTACAAGTCACCGGCACACACAAGTACGACACGCACACCCCCCATCAAGCCTACGTGAACCCCCTCACCCGCCAACGGCCCGTACAAGTCACCCGCACGCACAAGTACGACACGCACACCCCCCATCAAGCCTACGCGAACACCCCCACCCGCCAACGGCCCATACAAGTCACCCGCACACACAAGTACGACACGCATCCCCCCCGATCAAGCCTACGCGAACCCCCCACCCGCCAACGGCCCATACAAGTCACACGCTCGCACAAGTATGATACGCACACCCCTCCCCCGATCAAGCCTACGCAAACCCACCCCACCCGCCAACGGCCCGTACAAGTCACCGGCACACACAAGTATGACACGCACACCCCCCATCAAGCCTACGTGAACCCCCTCACCCGCCAACGGCCCGTACAAGTCACCCGCACGCACAAGTACGACACGCACACCCCTCATCAAGCCTACGCGAACCCCCCCACCCACCAACGGCCCGTACAAGTCACCCGCACACACAAGTATGACACGCACACCCCCCGATCAAGCCTACGCGAATCCCCCCACCCGCCAACGGCCCGTACAAGTCACCCGCACGCACAAGTACGACACGCACACCCTCCCCATCAAGCCTACGTGAACCCCCCCACCCGCCAACGACCCGTACAAGTCACCCGCATGCACCAGTACGACACGCACACCCCCCATTCAAGCCTACGCGAACCCCCCCACCCGCCAACGGCCCGTACAAGTCACCCGCCAACGGCCCGTACAAGTCACCCGCACGCACAAGTACGACACGCACACCCCCGATCAAGCCTACGCGAACCCCCTCACCTGCCAACGGCCCGTACAAGTCACCCGCACGCACAAGTATGACACGCACAGCCCCCTCAAGCCTACGCGAACCCCCCCACCCACCAACGGCCCGTACAAGTCACCCGCACGCACAAGTACGACACGCACACCCCCCGATCAAGCCTACGCAAACCCCCACCCACCAACGGCCCGTACAAGTCACCCGCACACACAAGTACAACACGCAACCCCCCATCAAGCCTACGCAAACCCCCCCACCCGCCAACGGCCTGTACAAGTCACCCGCACGCACAAGTATGACACGCACACCCCCCGATCAAGCCTACGTAAACCCCCCCACCCGCCAACGACCCGTACAAGTCACCCGCACGCACCAGTACGACACGCACACCCCCATTCAAGCCTACGCGAACTCCCCCACCCGCCAACGGCCCGTACAAGTCACCCGCACGCACAAGTACGACACGCACACCCCCCGATCAAGCCTACGCGAACCCCCCCACCTGCCAAAGGCCCGTACAAATCACCCGCACGCACAAGTATGACACGCACAGCCCCCTCAAGCCTACGCGAACCCCCCCACCCACCAACGGCCCGTACAAGTCACCCGCACGCACAAGTACGACACGCACTCCCCCCGATCAAGCCTACGCAAACCCCCACCCGCCAACGGCCCGTACAAGTCACCCGCACGCACAAGTACGACACGCACCCCCCCATCAAGCCTACGCGAACCCCCCCACCCGCCAACGGCCTGTACAAGTCACCCGCACGCACAAGTACGACACGCACACCCCTCATCAAGCCTACGCGAACCCCCCCTCCCACCAACGGCCTGTACAAGTCACCCGCACACACAAGTATGACACGCACACCCCCCCGATCAAGCCTACGCGAATCCCCCCACCCGCCAACGGCCCGTACAAGTCACCCGCTCGCACAAGTATGACACGCACACCCCCCGATCAAGCCTACGTAAACCCCCCCACTCGCCAACGGCCCGTACAAGTCACCCGCACGCACAAGTATGACACGCACACCCCCCATCAAGCCTACACGAACACCCCCACCCACCAACGGCCCATACAAGTCACCCGCACACACAAGTACGACACGCACACCCCCCGATCAAGCCTACGCGAACCCCCCCACCCGCCAACGGCCCATACAAGTCACACGCACGCACAAGTATGATACGCACACCCCTCCCCGATCAAGCCTACGCAAACCCCCCCCCACCCGCCAACGGCCCGTACAAGTCACCGGCACACACAAGTACGACACGCACACCCCCCATCAAGCCTACGTGAACCCCCTCACCCGCCAACGGCCCGTACAAGTCACCCGCACGCACAAGTACGACACGCACACCCCTCATCAAGCCTACGCGAACCCCCCCACCCACCAACGGCCTGTACAAGTCACCCGCACACACAAGTATGACACTCACATCCCCCCGATCAAGCCTACGCGAATCCCCCCACCCGCCAACGGCCCGTACAAGTCACCCGCACGCACAAGTACGACACGCACCCCCCCATCAAGCCTACGCGAAGCCCCCCACCCACCAACGGCCCGTACAAGTCACCCGCACGCACAAGTACGACACGCACACCCCTCATCAAGCCTACGTGAAGCCCCCCACCCACCAACGGCCCGTACAAGTCACCCGCACACACAAGTACGACACGCACACCCCCCGATCAAGCCTACACGAACCCCCCCACCTGCCAACGGCCCGTACAAGTCACCCGCATGCACAAGTATGACACGCACAGCCCCCTCAAGCCTACGTGAACCCCCCCACCCACCAACGGCCCATATAAGTCACCCGCACGCACAAGTACGACACGCACACCCCCCGATCAAGCCTACGCAAACCCCCACCCGCCAACGGCCCGTACAAGTCACCCGCACGCACAAGTACGACACGCAACCCCCCATCAAGCCTACGTAAACCCCCCCACCCGCCAACGACCCGTACAAGTCACCCGCACGCACCAGTACGACACGCACACCCCCCCATTCAAGCCTACGCGAACCCCCCACCCGCCAACGGCCCGTACAAGTCACCCGCACGCACATGTACGACACGCACACCCCCCGATCAAGCCTACGCGAACCCCCTCACCTGCCAAAGGCCCGTACAAGTCACCCGCACGCACAAGTATGACACGCACAGCCCCCTCAAGCCTACGCGAACCCCCCCACCCACCAACGGCCCGTACAAGTCACCCGCACGCACAGGTACGACACGCACACCCCCCGATCAAGCCTACGCAAACCCCCACCCGCCAACGGCCCGTACAAGTCACCCGCACGCACAAGTACGACACGCACACCCCTCATCAAGCCTACGTGAACCCCCTCACCCGCCAACGGCCCGTACAAGTCACCCGCACGCACAAGTACGACACGCACACCCCTCATCAAGCCTACGCGAACCCCCCCACCCACCAACGGCCCGTACAAGTCACCCGCACACACAAGTATGACACGCACACCCCCCGATCAAGCCTACGCGAATCCCCCCACCCGCCAACGGCCCGTACAAGTCACCCGCACGCACAAGTACGACACGCACACCCTCCCCATCAAGCCTACGTGAACCCCCCCACCCGCCAACGACCCGTACAAGTCACCCGCATGCACCAGTACGACACGCACACCCCCCATTCAAGCCTACGCGAACCCCCCCACCCGCCAACGGCCCGTACAAGTCACCCGCCAACGGCCCGTACAAGTCACCCGCACGCACAAGTACGACACGCACACCCCCGATCAAGCCTACGCGAACCCCCTCACCTGCCAACGGCCCGTACAAGTCACCCGCACGCACAAGTATGACACGCACAGCCCCCTCAAGCCTACGCGAACCCCCCCACCCACCAACGGCCCGTACAAGTCACCCGCACGCACAAGTACGACACGCACACCCCCCGATCAAGCCTACGCAAACCCCCACCCACCAACGGCCCGTACAAGTCACCCGCACACACAAGTACAACACGCAACCCCCCATCAAGCCTACGCAAACCCCCCCACCCGCCAACGGCCTGTACAAGTCACCCGCACGCACAAGTATGACACGCACACCCCCCGATCAAGCCTACGTAAACCCCCCCACCCGCCAACGACCCGTACAAGTCACCCGCACGCACCAGTACGACACGCACACCCCCATTCAAGCCTACGCGAACTCCCCCACCCGCCAACGGCCCGTACAAGTCACCCGCACGCACAAGTACGACACGCACACCCCCCGATCAAGCCTACGCGAACCCCCCCACCTGCCAAAGGCCCGTACAAATCACCCGCACGCACAAGTATGACACGCACAGCCCCCTCAAGCCTACGCGAACCCCCCCACCCACCAACGGCCCGTACAAGTCACCCGCACGCACAAGTACGACACGCACTCCCCCCGATCAAGCCTACGCAAACCCCCACCCGCCAACGGCCCGTACAAGTCACCCGCACGCACAAGTACGACACGCACCCCCCCATCAAGCCTACGCGAACCCCCCCACCCGCCAACGGCCTGTACAAGTCACCCGCACGCACAAGTACGACACGCACACCCCTCATCAAGCCTACGCGAACCCCCCCTCCCACCAACGGCCTGTACAAGTCACCCGCACACACAAGTATGACACGCACACCCCCCCGATCAAGCCTACGCGAATCCCCCCACCCGCCAACGGCCCGTACAAGTCACCCGCTCGCACAAGTATGACACGCACACCCCCCGATCAAGCCTACGTAAACCCCCCCACTCGCCAACGGCCCGTACAAGTCACCCGCACGCACAAGTATGACACGCACACCCCCCATCAAGCCTACACGAACACCCCCACCCACCAACGGCCCATACAAGTCACCCGCACACACAAGTACGACACGCACACCCCCCGATCAAGCCTACGCGAACCCCCCCACCCGCCAACGGCCCATACAAGTCACACGCACGCACAAGTATGATACGCACACCCCTCCCCGATCAAGCCTACGCAAACCCCCCCCCACCCGCCAACGGCCCGTACAAGTCACCGGCACACACAAGTACGACACGCACACCCCCCATCAAGCCTACGTGAACCCCCTCACCCGCCAACGGCCCGTACAAGTCACCCGCACGCACAAGTACGACACGCACACCCCTCATCAAGCCTACGCGAACCCCCCCACCCACCAACGGCCTGTACAAGTCACCCGCACACACAAGTATGACACTCACATCCCCCCGATCAAGCCTACGCGAATCCCCCCACCCGCCAACGGCCCGTACAAGTCACCCGCACGCACAAGTACGACACGCACCCCCCCATCAAGCCTACGCGAAGCCCCCCACCCACCAACGGCCCGTACAAGTCACCCGCACGCACAAGTACGACACGCACACCCCTCATCAAGCCTACGTGAAGCCCCCCACCCACCAACGGCCCGTACAAGTCACCCGCACACACAAGTACGACACGCACACCCCCCGATCAAGCCTACACGAACCCCCCCACCTGCCAACGGCCCGTACAAGTCACCCGCATGCACAAGTATGACACGCACAGCCCCCTCAAGCCTACGTGAACCCCCCCACCCACCAACGGCCCATATAAGTCACCCGCACGCACAAGTACGACACGCACACCCCCCGATCAAGCCTACGCAAACCCCCACCCGCCAACGGCCCGTACAAGTCACCCGCACGCACAAGTACGACACTCAACCCCCCATCAAGCCTACGCGAACCCCCCCACCCGCCAACGGCCTGTACAAGTCACCCGCACGCACAAGTATGACACGCACACCCCCCGATCAAGCCTACGTAAACCCCCCCACCCGCCAACGACCCGTACAAGTCACCCGCACGCACCAGTACGACACGCACACCCCCCCATTCAAGCCTACGCGAACCCCCCACCCGCCAACGGCCCGTACAAGTCACCCGCACGCACATGTACGACACGCACACCCCCCGATCAAGCCTACGCGAACCCCCTCACCTGCCAAAGGCCCGTACAAGTCACCCGCACGCACAAGTATGACACGCACAGCCCCCTCAAGCCTACGCGAACCCCCCCACCCACCAACGGCCCGTACAAGTCACCCGCACGCACAGGTACGACACGCACACCCCCCGATCAAGCCTACGCAAACCCCCACCCGCCAACGGCCCGTACAAGTCACCCGCACGCACAAGTACGACACGCACCCCCCCATCAAGCCTACGCGAACCCCCCCACCCGCCAACGGCCTGTACAAGACACCCGCACGCACAAGTATGACACGCACACCCCCCGATCAAGCCTACGTAAACCCCCCCACTCGCCAACGGCCCGTACAAGTCACCCGCACGCACAAGTATGACACGCACACCCCCCATCAAGCCTACGCGAACACCCCCACCCGCCAACGGCCCATGCAAGTCACCCGCACACACAAGTACGACACGCACACCCCCCGATCAAGCCTACGCGAACCCCCCCACCCGCCAACGACCCATACAAGTCACACGCATGCACAAGTATGATATGCACACCCCTCCCCCGATCAAGCCTACGCAAACCCCCCCCCACCCGCCAACGGCCCGTACAAGTCACCGGCACACACAAGTACGACACGCACACCCCCCATCAAGCCTACGTGAACCCCCTCACCCGCCAACGGCCCGTACAAGTCACCCGCACGCACAAGTACGACACGCACACCCCCCATCAAGCCTACGCGAACACCCCCACCCGCCAACGGCCCATACAAGTCACCCGCACACACAAGTACGACACGCACCCCCCCGATCAAGCCTACGCGAACCCCCCACCCGCCAACGGCCCATACAAGTCACACGCTCGCACAAGTATGATACGCACACCCCTCCCCCGATCAAGCCTACGCAAACCCACCCCACCCGCCAACGGCCCGTACAAGTCACCGGCACACACAAGTATGACACGCACACCCCCCATCAAGCCTACGTGAACCCCCTCACCCGCCAACGGCCCATACAAGTCACCCGCACGCACAAGTACGACACGCACACCCCTCATCAAGCCTACGCGAACCCCCCCACCCACCAACGGCCCGTACAAGTCACCCGCACACACAAGTATGACACGCACACCCCCCGATCAAGCCTACGCGAATCCCCCCACCCGCCAACGGCCCGTACAAGTCACCCGCACGCACAAGTACGACACGCACACCCTCCCCATCAAGCCTACGTGAACCCCCCCACCCGCCAACGACCCGTACAAGTCACCCGCACGCACCAGTACGACACGCACACCCCCCCATTCAAGCCTACGCGAACCCCCCCACCCGCCAACGGCCCGTACAAGTCACCCGCACGCACAAGTACGACACGCACACCCCCGATCAAGCCTACGCGAACCCCCTCACCTGCCAACGGCCCGTACAAGTCACCCGCACGCACAAGTATGACACGCACAGCCCCCTCAAGCCTACGCGAACCCCCCCACCCACCAACGGCCCGTACAAGTCACCCGCACGCACAAGTACGACACGCACACCCCCCGATCAAGCCTACGCAAACCCCCACCCACCAACGGCCCGTACAAGTCACCCGCACACACAAGTACAACACGCAACCCCCCATCAAGCCTACGCGAACCCCCCCACCCGCCAACGGCCTGTACAAGTCACCCGCACGCACAAGTATGACACGCACACCCCCATTCAAGCCTACGCGAACCCCCCACCTGCCAACGGCCCGTACAAGTCACCCGCACGCACAAGTACGACACGCACACCCCCCGATCAAGCCTACGCGAACCCCCCCACCTGCCAAAGGCCCGTACAAATCACCCGCACGCACAAGTATGACACGCACAGCCCCCTCAAGCCTACGCGAACCCCCCCACCCACCAACGGCCCGTACAAGTCACCCGCACGCACAAGTATGACACGCACAGCCCCCTCAAGCCTACGCGAACCCCCCACCCACCAACGGCCCGTACAAGTCACCCGCACGCACAAGTACGACACGCACACCCCCCGATCAAGCCTACGCAAACCCCCACCCGCCAACGGCCCGTACAAGTCACCCGCACGCACAAGTACGACACGCACCCCCCCATCAAGCCTACGCGAACCCCCCCACCCGCCAACGGCCTGTACAAGTCACCCGCACGCACAAGTACGACACGCACACCCCTCATCAAGCCTACGCGAACCCCCCCACCCACCAACGGCCTGTACAAGTCACCCGCACACACAAGTATGACACGCACACCCCCCCGATCAAGCCTACGCGAATCCCCCCACCCGCCAACGGCCCGTACAAGTCACCCGCTCGCACAAGTATGACACGCACACCCCCCGATCAAGCCTACGTAAACCCCCCCACTCGCCAACGGCCCGTACAAGTCCCCCGCACGCACAAGTACGACACGCACACCCCCCATCAAGCCTACGCGAACACCCCCACCCGCCAACGGCCCATACAAGTCACCCGCACACACAAGTACGACACGCACACCCCCCGATCAAGCCTACGCGAACCCCCCCACCCGCCAACGGCCCATACAAGTCACACGCACGCACAAGTATGATACGCACACCCCTCCCCCGATCAAGCCTACGCAAACCCCCCCCCACCCGCCAACGGCCCGTACAAGTCACCGGCACACACAAGTACGACACGCACACCCCCCATCAAGCCTACGTGAACCCCCTCACCCGCCAACAGCCCGTACAAGTCACCCGCACGCACAAGTACGACACGCACACCCCTCATCAAGCCTACGCGAACCCCCCCACCCACCAACGGCCTGTACAAGTCACCCGCACACACAAGTATGACACGCACATCCCCCCGATCAAGCCTACGCGAATCCCCCCACCCGCCAACGGCCCGTACAAGTCACCCGCACGCACAAGTACGACACGCACCCCCCCATCAAGCCTACGCGAAGCCCCCCACCCACCAACGGCCCGTACAAGTCACCCGCACGCACAAGTACGACACGCACACCCCTCATCAAGCCTACGTGAAGCCCCCCACCCACCAACGGCCCGTACAAGTCACCCGCACACACAAGTACGACACGCACACCCCCGATCAAGCCTACACGAACCCCCCCACCTGCCAACGGCCCGTACAAGTCACCCGCACGCACAAGTATGACACGCACAGCCCCCTCAAGCCTACGTGAACCCCCCCACCCACCAACGGCCCGTACAAGTCACCCGCACGCACAAGTACGACACGCACACCCCCCGATCAAGCCTACGCAAACCCCCACCCGCCAACGGCCCGTACAAGTCACCCGCACGCACAAGTACGACACGCAACCCCCCATCAAGCCTACGCGAACCCCCCCACCCGCCAACGGCCTGTACAAGTCACCCGCACGCACAAGTATGACACGCACACCCCCCGATCAAGCCTACGTAAACCCCCCCACCCGCCAACGACCCGTACAAGTCACCCGCACGCACCAGTACGACACGGACACCCCCCCATTCAAGCCTACGCGAACCCCCCCACCCGCCAACGGCCCGTACAAGTCACCCGCACGCACATGTACGACACGCACACCCCCCGATCAAGACTACGCGAACCCCCTCACCTGCCAAAGGCCCGTACAAGTCACCCGCACGCACAAGTATGACACGCACAGCCCCCTCAAGCCTACGCGAAACCCCCCACCCACCAACGGCCCATACAAGTCACCCGCACGCACAGGTACGACACGCACACCCCCCGATCAAGCCTACGCAAACCCCCACCCGCCAACGGCCCGTACAAGTCACCCGCACGCACAAGTACGACACGCACCCCCCCATCAAGCCTACGCGAACCCCCCCACCCGCCAACGGCCTGTACAAGTCACCCGCACGCACAAGTACGACACGCACACCCCTCATCAAGCCTACGCGAACCCCCCCACCCACCAACGGCCTGTACAAGTCACCCGCACACACAAGTATGACACGCACCCCCCCCCGATCAAGCCTACGCGAATCCCCCCACCCGCCAACGGCCCGTACAAGTCACCCGCACGCACCAGTACGACACGGACACCCCCCCATTCAAGCCTACGCGAACCCCCCCACTCGCCAACGGCCCGTACAAGTCACCCGCACGCACATGTACGACACGCACACCCCCCGATCAAGACTACGCGAACCCCCTCACCTGCCAAAGGCCCGTACAAGTCACCCGCACGCACAAGTATGACACGCACAGCCCCCTCAAGCCTACGCGAACCCCCCCACCCACCAACGGCCGTACAAGTCACCCGCACGCACAGGTACGACACGCACACCCCCCGATCAAGCCTACGCAAACCCCCACCCGCCAACGGCCCGTACAAGTCACCCGCACGCACAAGTACGACACGCACCCCCCCATCAAGCCTACGCGAACCCCCCCACCCGCCAACGGCCTGTACAAGACACCCGCACGCACAAGTATGACACGCACACCCCCCGATCAAGCCTACGTAAACCCCCCACTCGCCAACGGCCTGTACAAGTCACCCGCACACACAAGTATGACACGCACATCCCCCCGATCAAGCCTACGCGAATCCCCCCACCCGCCAACGGCCCGTACAAGTCACCCGCACGCACAAGTACGACACGCACCCCCCCATCAAGCCTACGCGAAGCCCCCCACCCACCAACGGCCCGTACAAGTCACCCGCACGCACAAGTACGACACGCACACCCCTCATCAAGCCTACGTGAAGCCCCCCACCCACCAACGGCCCGTACAAGTCACCCGCACACACAAGTACGACACGCACACCCCCCGATCAAGCCTACACGAACCCCCCCACCTGCCAACGGCCCGTACAAGTCACCCGCACGCACAAGTATGACACGCACAGCCCCCTCAAGCCTACGTGAACCCCCCCACCCACCAACGGCCCATACAAGTCACCCGCACTGTGGTAAATAAATAAATAATACCCTATTTTTGACTAGACTTATAGCTTAACAGATAGCTCAATAAATAAGAGTCAAGATTCGAGGTAGTAGGAGTTTCTGCAGGTTTATTACAGCATAAGGACAGGATCAGGACAACCTGCATAGGAACAGAATGACAGGGCCCAGCAGGACAACTGGGGCCCAACAGGGGAAAAGAGGCCCAGCAGCTGCTGGGGCTAGGTCTGGGATGAGCGCGCTAACATTCAATAACAAAAACACAGGCATATATACATAGCGCGAACACATAGCATTACATTGCGGTAGGCGTAGCAGTGGGTGGAGCAGAAAGGCGTGACGCGTAGCAGTCGCGAGAGATAACAGTAAAAGTGGGTGTAACTGGGAGTATACTTAGACATGTGATGCAAACGTAACAGAATATGTCATGAACGGGGCGGAAACATAGGAGGGGCTACCTAAGGAGCCGGGACCTCTAACCTAATGGTGCGCGAAAACTGGCAATGACGTGTTACTAGGAGAAGCTGGGGGCTACGAACTCTGTGCTAGGAGCAGAGACTAAAGTCTGGAGGGTCGGAGCGACATGTACCTAAACCCTATCTGGTATCTGATGTTTAGGGAACATGTTGATATAAACTAGAAGTCATGAGGGGAAAAGCTAACTTGACTCTAAGTCTGGACCATGCATTATTCTACATGTAGTGCGTGATGAAGAATATTAAATGACCATTAAATACAGTATTTCTCTAACGTGGAGACGAGTAGGCTAGACAATGACGGAAACTATTGATGCAGTTCAGTAGCTTAGGAATGCAGAGAGGAGGACTGAACTGATAGCTGGAATCATAACATACGCTTGGCAGACTCAGAGGCAGAGCCGGGCTGCACCGGGCACTGCGAGGCAGGAAGTAAGTGAAGGGTCGAGGATACAGGTGGGGGCTGTATTGCTCCTCAGCGAGGCTTTCAGGAGACAGGAGCTGAATCTGTGGTCCGGGCCCTTTTGAGGCCTGGAAACGGGGACTTTATAATGGAATAACGTGCACACTGGGAAACGTGGCAACATTACTTTACATAGGCCTGATATTCGTAGTATTCACGAGGACTGGAAACTAACATACTAGAGGTGGACACAACTGGAATTGCGTCATTAATCGGACATGGGGAATAACATATGCATATTGGTCATGCACACATAACATATGATGGATGAGGCGTAGGGACACAGAACATGGCAAAATTTACTTTTCCACATTCCCTCCTTGTCACTACGTTTCCATCAGGAAACATCAATTTTCATGATACCATCTATCATTTCATACAGTATCATTTGCTCGTCTCGAATTGTCTTGGAACGGGATTTAGAACGGGACTTGGGACTAGGAATACAAGAGGTAGCACACATGCTGCAAATCGCAGGGCCACATTGTATACAGAGGCAGCAGCTGAATATAATCGCTACTGCAATACCTAGAAAGGACAGGACTTTCCATCCCCATGCGGAAATTATATTCCAGAACCAACCGGACCATGTCCAGGTGCCTGGATCTTGATGTAACAGATGGGCAATTTTATGGAGTCTGGTTATAGCTGAATAAACAGACGGCGCGTTATTTGGAATGAAAATGCAGCAACTAGATCCGATGACTCTACAGGCCCCGCCCCTATCGGCCAGTATGACGTCAAGGACGAGACGATTTTGCAAAACGACAAATCTCATAGCAGATTGTTCTTCGGTTAGGTTACCTAGAGCAGAGGCAGTCTCATTAACTACAGCTTCAAGGGTTCTTGTTAACCTACGGATCAGTTTACTATTCTGGACAGGTCCTACAAAGAAGAAGAAACCTTTATTGAAATCTGTATACTGTTCTAGAGTAGTTTCAGTATAATCGACAATTGGGGACTCCCTTCTATGTCTAATGTGTACTAGATGTGTGTTTCTGTGATAATCAGATGGGGCTAGAAAAACAGGTGGCAGTAGGAAAGCAATGTAACAGGTTCCCTCCCAATCGAGGGGCAGACGGACATATGCAGTTTGACCACAAATAAAATAAGAATGACGTGAAGCTTTGAAAATAGATTTCCCACTGTCACTATACTGGATAACAGTAGTACATTCACTATGACCTATATGTACAGAACCATAACTACGGACACATAATTCGCCTTTGACAGGTAGTACTGAAATAGCAGGTAAGTCTGGAGTAGTATCAGACTGAACATTCAGGACCATGAAATTCGACGAATAATTACCTAAATTATATACTTCGTTTTCTAGATCTAAACCTGTTCTGTGGGGGAAACCTTGCTTGTCTGGAAAACATGTACTGTTAAGAAAAGACATATCTGTTGAGGATGACGTTAACGTGGACCATGCTCCACACGAACCATTGTGTGAGAATGGATAAGGAAACAGTGGCAGAACTCCCTTCGGTGTCTGGAAAGGGGGGAGTCGACCACACACCCAACAATTTGTGGCATTGCTGGTCTGGTGTGAATAATGTAACATACGGATGAATGTGTTGTTGCGCATAGCGAGGCGGTAAGAATATTCGTGAGGAGGCAGATCACTAAACGTGTGCTCTACTGTAGCATTAGTAGACATATTTACATGAGGAACTGGAAAACACAGGAAAAGTGCGTAGCTGGTGCAAGAAATCATTATGCTGAGAAATAATATGAAACTCAGAAAAACGATACATTGAAGTGAACTTCGACTGACTCTCTCACTATGGGGGTCTATTTTATACATGTCAGAAACAGTCTAACCGTTTCACCTAGGGGAGGACTTATACAATCAAACTGACTGACTTATTTTACTAGACCTTAATTTGAGCTTATACTCCTGCTGCGGAGTTTTCTCTAACAAGGGAGGGGTTGTAATAATGTCTTGTGCGGGACAGTCCTTTAAAACAATGTCTTGGCAATCTTTCGAATCCTGGAAATCCTTGGAAATGTTCTTGGAGACTGATTTCAATGGATTGAAAAGTTTTACATGAGAAAGGTGGACCCACCCCTTCCTGCCTTCCAACTTGACGGCAGTTCGGGTGGTCAAGAGGACCTGACGTGGCTCCTTCCAACGTGGTTCCAGCGGACTTGATCTGTCAAAATTTCGGACCATTACAAGGGAGCCTGGAACGATCTCGTGCGGTGCCACCTCGGTATTGTCTGGAAATGCGGCGGCAACCTGTGAACGACATGAGTTGAGGGCAGACATCAAGGAAGCTAGGTAATCTGTCAGCATATTACATGAAACATCGGTAATACTTCGGGGTCTAGGAGTACCCCACATGTTAGGGGGGCGGCCGAATACGACCTCATACGGGGACAGACCTGATCTGGAATGTGCGACCATGCGCATATAAAATAGAGCAACTGGCAGAGCTACTAGCCAGTCCACACCCTTCTCTTTACACACTTTTGCAATACGGATTTTCAGAGTCTGGTTATGTCTCTCAACGAGACCGGCTGCTTCAGGATGGCGTACACAATGGAACTTCCACTGGTACCCTAACAAAAGGGAAACGTGTTTCATGAGTTCGGATGAGAATGGCTGACCGTTATCAGAATATACGACTCTAGGGAGTCCGTATCTAGGGAAAAATTCACGAACCAACTGCTTGGCAGTGGTCGCGGCTGTGTAATCTGGGACTGGATATGCTTCTGTCCACCTGGACAAAGCGCATACAACTACAAGGACATACTTGAAACCTCGACATCGCTCCATCTGAATATAATCCATCTGGAGGACCTCAAAAGGGTGGTCAGGGGGCTGGAAACCACCTTGTTCCACCGGGACACTTTTACCTGGGTTAAACTGACAACATATCATACAGGTGCGGACTTTCTGCTTGGCTGCAGCTCGTAAATGCTTATTGAACCAAATGTTCTGGATACTGTCTAACATAGCTTTTTCTCCTAAATGTGCTGGACTATGTGCGGTATTGATAATGACTTGAACCATAGAATCGGGGAGAAACCATGTGGCTCTACCCTTCGTTAACCATCCTTGATCTGTCTGGACCCCTCCTTGTTCAGACCACTTCTTGATTTCTTCAGGAGTAGCATGTAACTGGATATCTATGACGTCTTGTGTAGGGTCTCTAACTGTCATACATGTAGTCGGATCTGGAGTATGTGTCTGATTAACTGGAATGTCTGGAGTCTGTGCGGTAAGCTTGGCTGTGCGGTCTGCTAGATCATTACCTTGGGAAATAATGTCAGTAACTTTCGTATGTGCTTTACACTTCATGATAGCAATAGATGTCGGTAAATGTATGGCATCTAACAGGGCTTGAATAAGGAGACCATGCTGAATCTTGGTTCCATGAGAAGTCATGAAACCTCTCTCCTGCCAGAGCACTCCGAAGTCGTGTACAACTCCGAATGCGTAACGTGAATCTGTGTAAACATTAACCTTCAGGTTCTTGGCATGTATACAGGCTTGTGTCAGAGCGACTAGCTCTGCTGCTTGAGCAGACAGGGTGTCAATACGGTGTGTTTCAATAACTTCAGTGTCAGTAGTCACTGCATACGCGGCTACTAGTTCTCCTGTACTAGTTCTCATACATGAACCATCCACATACAGTGTCAGGTCGGGGTCTGATAACGGAATATCTGTCAGGTCTTGTCTTGGCTTAGTCGTAATGTTAACTACTTCCACACAATCATGTGGGTCAGAATTTGAATTAACTGATGGTAACAGTGTAGCAGGATTTAGGATGTTGCAGCGTCTAATGTCTATGTGTGGCTGGAACAGTGTTAATTCATAACCCGTTAAACGTGCAATTGTCAAGTGCTGAGTTTGTGTTCGGTTTAAAAGAACTTCTACGGAATGTGGAACTTGTACTGTCAGAGAATGTCCTAAAACTATAGAATCACTTTGTCTGATAGCTAGTGCTGTGGCTGCAACTGACTTGAGGCACGCAGGCAACGCCTGGGCGACTGGATCTAATGTGCTAGAAAAATAAGCACAGGGCTTGTATTGTCCTGCTTGATCTTGTGTAAGAACAGACAATGCTGTACCTTCCCGTTCAGTAACGAAAAGTGTAAAAGGCTTACTGTAGTTCGGTGTAGCTAGAACTGGAGCTTGACATAAGGCTTTCTTTAACTCGTTAAAACTAAGTGTATGGTCAGATGTCCAAGGGAGGACAGTCGATACGGCTGCCTCCTGTGTCGTTAACTGTATCAGTGGCTTGGCTAGAAATGCATACTGGGGAATCCATTGTCTACAATAAGAAGTAAGGCCGATGAAGGCACGTACCTCCTTCTGGGTTCTGGGCTGGGGAAGACTCGCTATTAACTGGATACGGTCGGGTGTCAACTGCCTACCCCTCTTGGACAGCAAGTGTCCTAAGTATACCACTTGCTGGACACAGAATTGAAGCTTCGAAGGTGACACCTTGTGCCCCATCTCGGCTAGAAAATACAGAACTGTAAGTGATGCTCGCTCGCAAGCACGTTCAGAACGGGCTGTGATCAGTAGATCATCGACATACTGGAGCAGGGCAGTGTCAGTTGGCATGTGAATGTTGTCTAGTTGTCTCTTGAGTGCTTGACTGTAAATACTAGGGCTTTCTGTGAAACCTTGAGGAGCGCGTGTAAACATATAGCTCCTTCCATTTAAACAGAATCCGAAAAGAAACTGACTGTCTGGATGAATTGGAACACTAAAAAATGCATTCTTAAGGTCTATGACAGTGAAAAACATGGCTTCGGAATCAATGGCTGTTAACAGGGAAGAAATATCTGGGACAACTGGGTACTGAGGAATAATACATTTATTAAGCTCTCGTAAATCAATCACTAATCGATATACTGGGGGTGCATTTGGATCAGTACGTTTCATGACTGGAATGATCGGAGAATTACATACATTGGAGTCAGTTTCTACAACTACTCCTTGAGCCATGAGCTCGTCAATAATTTTGGATAAGGCTGCTACAGCCTCAGGTGGCAATCTGTACTGCCTGATTCGTGGTAACACTACACCTGGCTTGAGAGTCACACGATGGGGTGTGATTTGCATGTAACCTACATCAGTTGGACCTTGCGCCCATAAATGCTGCGGAACTTTAGACAATCTTGAATCAAAATCTCGTAATACATAGTGACCCTTAAAGTCACGTAGGAACAGACGTATTCCCTCTGGGGAACAGCAAATAACTGCACCTAATTCTTTCAGTGTCTTAATGCCTAATAGATTTTCTGGACATGACTTAGTAAGTAACAGATCAGTAGTACGGGACAATGGACCTACCTCTAGAGTGACTGGCTTTGATATTTCATTAACTATTGGTTTTCCTGAAAATCCAAGGGAAACATTTCTTGAGCCTGAGAGCGGAGCCCCTGGAACTTCGGCATGACTAATTGTGGTCCTACTTGCCCCTGTATCGATCAAAAACTTTCTATCTTTCCCTAATACTTGACTGTGAACATAGGGACCTTCTTGATCTACAGGTATCTCGATGAGAGGCAAGCCTACCTCCCTCTCTAGGCTGTTTCATGAATATGACTGGTACTCTGGATACTCAGACTGTGCATACTGGTACATCTGTGATGTGACATGCTGTGTTGCAGCAATAGGCTGCGGTGCGGAAACTGTCTGTTGTGTATTCTGTAGCTGAGGAATCTGTGAAACTTGTTCTTGTCTAGGCGGACGTGGTCTTTCTTTAGTCTTACCAGTAGCTATGTTGTGTTTCAGAACTGCACACTCGTTTATAAAATGACCTGGCTGTTTACAATAATTGCAGTTCCCCTTAACGGGAGCTGCAGGATGACTGGCTTGATTCGGACCCCTCTTCTGACTGTCTTGAGGAACAGATTGTGCAACTAGCACTTTCATTTTCGTGTCTTTCATACGTTTTCTCTCGTGTTCTTGCTCTTCTCTGATTCTATTCTGGTGGTACTGGAGCATCTGGAGCATCTGGGATGGAGTATTTGCTTGCCAGGTGCTTTCGACTTTCAAGACTCGATTTTTAATTTGTGGACTTGAATTCTCGACTAATTTGGTAACGAAAAGATGAGGGTATGACTCACTACTTGTCTTGAGACCACTGTTAATACTAAAACATTTTTCAAATCTAGAATAAAAATCACTAATGTCTTCATCTTGTTTCTGTTTACAGGCTGAGATTGCATCCCAGTCTTCTTTCCTAGTTGTCAATAATCTGGGTAAAACTTGAATCAGTAATTCTGGTAATTCTTTACACTTATCTCCAAGACCGGTACCTGGTACTCGTGCCTTGTCTTCAGCTTCTAGAGCTGCCCAATCGATCTTTTTCTCTCCCACCTCCCATTCTTTTTCCTTTAACTTTTCATACACCCCTGCGGGTAACAGGACCTTTAACATTTTAATAATATCTGGGTAAGTGTATTCTCCCATACGGAGCATGTCTTTTAATTCTCTATGGAACCCTGCTGGATCTTTGTCATGACAGGGAATTAATTTCTTCATTTCAAGAAGTTCCATCTTTGAAATCGGAGTGTATACAAACACTCGTTGCATTACGCCACCCGCCCCTTGGACTGGGTGGACTTCTCGTAACGGATTCTGTCTGTCTATGTAGAATGGTTTACTTTCTGGGGGTGAGACATGAACAAAATGCGGGTTCAGGAACGTTCTATACTTGTGGCGCTGTTCTAGAATGACACTAATTAAATCGGTACCTAGACCTCTCCATCTATACTGGAGTAACTCGTTCAGGACATCGTGCAACGGGCCTGGATCAGAATGTTGACCCTCATACAGAGTAATGAGGTACTGGATCATATACATACCCACCAGTCGCTGCTCGGCTGGGGGCAATTTCAGAAACATTTGTGCCACTATTTCGTCTGGAAAAGTGGTAGAATCAGTAATCCATCGGACTGCTGATCGGGCTAGTTCCTGTTCATGCATGGTACTTAACTCACTGTAACCGACTCGTGATTTCAGAATGTGATCGGTAGCTTGAAATACTTGTTCTAGAGAACCTTGTTCTGGTGCTGGATGAAAAATAGACTTGGGTTCTAGACGTAAATGGCGATCTGGAAATCTGGATTTTCCTACATACGCTATTCTGGCGGGATTCTCGTTCTCTTCCTCTTCAGGATCAGAGATACTTTCTTTCTCGCTTACTTGTGCTGTTTTACGCTGTTCGTGTAACCTTACTATTTCTTTACGGATTTTCTTGTACATACTCTCCATGGCACCGACGGTCTTGTGCTTACCCTCGGCTATATTATCACTCCACCTTGTCAAGATTCTCATTTCGGCGGGATCTTTAGACGGGTAATCTTGTTCTCTTATTAGACAATTGATCAGGAACTTTAATATCATGAGCTGAATCTCGGCTTTCCTTTGAGACATAATCTCGCCAATACTTTCTGGATCATCCCCTGTACGGATGAAACGATATATTCTGTCTAGATCTTCTTTCATATTCGGTAAGGTGACTAGATACTCGGTCACTCTCCTTACACGTAAGGAATATAAAACCATAGTATATTCGCCTGGAACTGGATCATAAACACATTCGTTAAGGGCTTGCCTGATTTCTGTAACAGACTTATTACTTTTAGGAGTACGCTGTGATGCTTGAGCATGTAATTCGAGTGCCGATAAACGCTTGTGTGGCGGCGGGGTTTGAGGAGTAGCTCCTCCTGCGGCCCCTAAACTGGAGTCGTCTACTGAGGCTCTACGTCCTGGCAGAGTGGGAAATGGAACTGTAGGCTGGACCGGGGGTACCATAACAGGTACTCCGGTGTCTGGAGGAGCGGGAAGTGCCTGATTTACAGGGACTAGCGGAGCGCGAACAGGATTTGCATATTCGGGGACTGTGTCGTCCAAATAGGACGAAATAAAAATATCAGCTGCGGTCGGTTTGTGACGTAGCTTGGTCGGAATTAATGGTGGCGGGAAATTACTAGATGCCTCTGGGGTCGCTTTTGGCAAACCTTCGGCAAGGAGAGGATACATACCCTTAATGAGGGCATGCCTCTGTCTGTCTGACTGTTCGGCTTTGACTTGTTCACCTATCTCGATTAATTCTCTTTCTTGGGCTCGTTCTTGGGATTCTCTACTTAATTCTGACTTTCTGACTTCCTTTTCCGTTCTTCTATGAGCTTCTTTACGCCATAACTCGATGGCATCTTTCTGTGACTGTCTGGCTTTCTTTTTCCATAATGCTTCTTCTACTCGCATGATACATTCGGCATCCCATGTACCCGATACGGGCCATCTATACTTTTCTTCTAACTGTTTGGTATACTCTACCCATAAATCTAGATATAATATGGCGCTTATGCCATGTTTCTGATACATAAAGTGACCTGGACTGTCCCTAGGCGGGACAGGAACTGCTTCCTCTAATAAACCTTTTCTAGTTTTTAACTGACGTAACTTGGAAAATATAGGCATGACTGAACTGTAATCTGGACAAAAATACAATACACAATAAAAACACGAAATCACATCGCACTCATACCACAACAGTAAATTACATGAAGAACATTATAAATAACAGTTCGAACAGAATATTACCTGGAATACTGAGAACAGAAATAGAACAGATTTTCTCGAGAACGGAACAGACTAGAGTCACTGGATGCACTGCTGTAACAGTACGGAACATACCGGTCCCATAAAGGGACACATCAAGACCCGTATCCACCTAGGTGAACACTTCGTTTGTGAGTCTGGGCACCACCAACCCACGGACCAGGAGTCAATTTAGATTGGTCCTGTCTAGATACTACCCCAGCAATGGTACTCACCGGGCAGCACGGAACGGAAGGCCTCGGACTGGACTGGACGACGGACGACGAACTTCGGACTTCGGACTTCAGTTACAGGTGGGCCTCCGGATACCTCGGACCTTGGACTCTCGGCTTGGGCTCTGGTCGGGACTCGCCGCGTTCCTCCACCGTCTCGTTCGGATGCTGGACCGCCTCCTCCGTCTCCTCCGTGGGCCTGAGGGATACTTGAGCAGAAATATCTGCCACTGCGCAGAAGAGTTCCGTCACGACTGCAGAGGGTCAGGGGGTCGGCGTGGCTTCACCGACGCGTGGGGAAAGGGCAAGTCCCTGTTCGGGCGCCATTATGTGGTAAATAAATAAATAATACCCTATTTTTGACTAGACTTATAGCATAACAGATAGCTCAATAAATAAGAGTCAAGATTCGAGGTAGTAGGAGTTTCTGCAGGTTTATTACAGCATAAGGACAGGATCAGGACAACCTGCATAGGAACAGAATGACAGGGCCCAGCAGGACAACTGGGGCCCAACAGGGGAAAAGAGGCCCAGCAGCTGCTGGGGCTAGGTCTGGGATGAGCGCGCTAACATTCAATAACAAAAACACAGGCATATATACATAGCGCGAACACATAGCATTACATTGCGGTAGGCGTAGCAGTGGGTGGAGCAGAAAGGCGTGACGCGTAGCAGTCGCGAGAGATAACAGTAAAAGTGGGTGTAACTGGGAGTATACTTAGACATGTGATGCAAACGTAACAGAATATGTCATGAACGGGGCGGAAACATAGGAGGGGCTACCTAAGGAGCCGGGACCTCTAACCTAATGGTGCGCGAAAACTGGCAATGACGTGTTACTAGGAGAAGCTGGGGGCTACGAACTCTGTGCTAGGAGCAGAGACTAAAGTCTGGAGGGTCGGAGCGACATGTACCTAAACCCTATCTGGTATCTGATGTTTAGGGAACATGTTGATATAAACTAGAAGTCATGAGGGGAAAAGCTAACTTGACTCTAAGTCTGGACCATGCATTATTCTACATGTAGTGCGTGATGAAGAATATTAAATGACCATTAAATACAGTATTTCTCTAACGTGGAGACGAGTAGGCTAGACAATGACGGAAACTATTGATGCAGTTCAGTAGCTTAGGAATGCAGAGAGGAGGACTGAACTGATAGCTGGAATCATAACATACGCTTGGCAGACTCAGAGGCAGAGCCGGGCTGCACCGGGCACTGCGAGGCAGGAAGTAAGTGAAGGGTCGAGGATACAGGTGGGGGCTGTATTGCTCCTCAGCGAGGCTTTCAGGAGACAGGAGCTGAATCTGTGGTCCGGGCCCTTTTGAGGCCTGGAAACGGGGACTTTATAATGGAATAACGTGCACACTGGGAAACGTGGCAACATTACTTTACATAGGCCTGATATTCGTAGTATTCACGAGGACTGGAAACTAACATACTAGAGGTGGACACAACTGGAATTGCGTCATTAATCGGACATGGGGAATAACATATGCATATTGGTCATGCACACATAACATATGATGGATGAGGCGTAGGGACACAGAACATGGCAAAATTTACTTTTCCACAGCACGCACAAGTACGACACGCACACCCCCCGATCAAGCCTACGCAAACCCCCACCCGCCAACGGCCCGTACAAGTCACCCGCACGCACAAGTACGACACGCAACCCCCCATCAAGCCTACGCGAACCCCCCCACCCGCCAACGGCCTGTACAAGTCACCCGCACGCACAAGTATGACACGCACACCCCCCGATCAAGCCTACGTAAACCCCCCCACCCGCCAACGACCCGTACAAGTCACCCGCACGCACCAGTACGACACGCACACCCCCCCATTCAAGCCTACGCGAACCCCCCACCCGCCAACGGCCCGTACAAGTCACCCGCACGCACATGTACGACACGCACACCCCCCGATCAAGCCTACGCGAACCCCCTCACCTGCCAAAGGCCCGTACAAGTCACCCGCACGCACAAGTATGACACGCACAGCCCCCTCAAGCCTACGCGAACCCCCCCACCCACCAACGGCCCGTACAAGTCACCCGCACGCACAGGTACGACACGCACACCCCCCGATCAAGCCTACGCAAACCCCCACCCGCTAACGGCCCGTACAAGTCACCCGCACGCACAAGTACGACACGCACCCCCCATCAAGCCTACGCGAACCCCCCCACCCGCCAACGGCCTGTACAAGACACCCGCACGCACAAGTATGACACGCACACCCCCCGATCAAGCCTACGTAAACCCCCCCACTCGCCAACGGCCCGTACAAGTCACCCGCACGCACAAGTATGACACGCACACCCCCCATCAAGCCTACGCGAACACCCCCACCCGCCAACGGCCCATACAAGTCACCCGCACACACAAGTACGACACGCACACCCCCCGATCAAGCCTACGCGAACCCCCCCACCCGCCAACGACCCATACAAGTCACACGCATGCACAAGTATGATACGCACACCCCTCCCCCGATCAAGCCTACGCAAACCCCCCCCCCACCCGCCAACGGCCCGTACAAGTCACCGGCACACACAAGTACGACACGCACACCCCCCATCAAGCCTACGTGAACCCCCTCACCCGCCAACGGCCCGTACAAGTCACCCGCACGCACAAGTACGACACGCACACCCCCCATCAAGCCTACGCGAACACCCCCACCCGCCAACGGCCCATACAAGTCACCCGCACACACAAGTACGACACGCACCCCCCCCGATCAAGCCTACGCGAACCCCCCACCCGCCAACGGCCCATACAAGTCACACGCTCGCACAAGTATGATACGCACACCCCTCCCCCGATCAAGCCTACGCAAACCCACCCCACCCGCCAACGGCCCGTACAAGTCACCGGCACACACAAGTATGACACGCACACCCCCCATCAAGCCTACGTGAACCCCCTCACCCGCCAACGGCCCATACAAGTCACCCGCACGCACAAGTACGACACGCACACCCCTCATCAAGCCTACGCGAACCCCCCCACCCACCAACGGCCCGTACAAGTCACCCGCACACACAAGTATGACACGCACACCCCCCGATCAAGCCTACGCGAATCCCCCCACCCGCCAACGGCCCGTACAAGTCACCCGCACGCACAAGTACGACACGCACACCCTCCCCATCAAGCCTACGTGAACCCCCCCACCCGCCAACGACCCGTACAAGTCACCCGCACGCACCAGTACGACACGCACACCCCCCCATTCAAGCCTACGCGAACCCCCCCACCCGCCAACGGCCCGTACAAGTCACCCGCACGCACAAGTACGACACGCACACCCCCGATCAAGCCTACGCAAACCCCCTCACCTGCCAACGGCCCGTACAAGTCACCCGCACGCACAAGTATGACACGCACAGCCCCCTCAAGCCTACGCGAACCCCCCCACCCACCAACGGCCCGTACAAGTCACCCGCACGCACAAGTACGACACACACACCCCCCGATCAAGCCTACGCAAACCCCCACCCACCAACGGCCCGTACAAGTCACCCGCACACACAAGTACAACACGCAACCCCCCATCAAGCCTACGCGAACCCCCCCACCCGCCAACGGCCTGTACAAGTCACCCGCACGCACAAGTATGACACGCACACCCCCCGATCAAGCCTACGTAAACCCCCCCACCCGCCAACGACCCGTACAAGTCACCCGCACGCACCAGTACGACACGCACACCCCCATTCAAGCCTACGCGAACCCCCCCACCTGCCAACGGCCCGTACAAGTCACCCGCACGCACAAGTACGACACGCACACCCCCCGATCAAGCCTACGCGAACCCCCCCACCTGCCAAAGGCCCGTACAAATCACCCGCACGCACAAGTATGACACGCACAGCCCCCTCAAGCCTACGCGAACCCCCCCACCCACCAACGGCCCGTACAAGTCACCCGCACGCACAAGTATGACACGCACAGCCCCCTCAAGCCTACGCGAACCCCCCCACCCACCAACGGCCCGTACAAGTCACCCGCACGCACAAGTACGACACGCACACCCCCCGATCAAGCCTACGCAAACCCCCACCCGCCAACGGCCCGTACAAGTCACCCGCACGCACAAGTACGACACGCACCCCCCCATCAAGCCTACGCGAACCCCCCCACCCGCCAACGGCCTGTACAAGTCACCCGCACGCACAAGTACGACACGCACACCCCTCATCAAGCCTACGCGAACCCCCCCACCCACCAACGGCCTGTACAAGTCACCCGCACACACAAGTATGACACGCACACCCCCCCGATCAAGCCTACGCGAATCCCCCCACCCGCCAACGGCCCGTACAAGTCACCCGCTCGCACAAGTATGACACGCACACCCCCCGATCAAGCCTACGTAAACCCCCCCACCCGCCAACGGCCCATACAAGTCACCCGCACACACAAGTACGACACGCACACCCCCCGATCAAGCCTACGCGAACCCCCCCACCCGCCAACGGCCCATACAAGTCACACGCACGCACAAGTATGATACGCACACCCCTCCCCGATCAAGCCTACGCAAACCCCCCCCCACCCGCCAACGGCCCGTACAAGTCACCGGCACACACAAGTACGACACGCACACCCCCCATCAAGCCTACGTGAACCCCCTCACCCGCCAACAGCCCGTACAAGTCACCCGCACGCACAAGTACGACACGCACACCCCTCATCAAGCCTACGCGAACCCCCCCACCCACCAACGGCCTGTACAAGTCACCCGCACACACAAGTATGACACGCACATCCCCCCGATCAAGCCTACGCGAATCCCCCCACCCGCCAACGGCCCGTACAAGTCACCCGCACGCACAAGTACGACACGCACCCCCCCATCAAGCCTACGCAAAGCCCCCCACCCACCAACGGCCCGTACAAGTCACCCGCACGCACAAGTACAACACGCACACCCCTCATCAAGCCTACGTGAAGCCCCCCACCCACCAACGGCCCGTACAAGTCACCCGCACACACAAGTACGACACGCACATCCCCGATCAAGCCTACACGAACCCCCCCACCTGCCAACGGCCCGTACAAGTCACCCGCACGCACAAGTATGACACGCACAGCCCCCTCAAGCCTACGTGAACCCCCCCACCCACCAACGGCCCGTACAAGTCACCCGCACGCACAAGTACGACACGCACACCCCCCGATCAAGCCTACGCAAACCCCCACCCGCCAACGGCCCGTACAAGTCACCCGCACGCACAAGTACGACACGCAACCCCCCATCAAGCCTACGCGAACCCCCCCACCCGCCAACGGCCTGTACAAGTCACCCGCACGCACAAGTATGACACGCACACCCCCCGATCAAGCCTACGTAAACCCCCCCACCCGCCAACGACCCGTACAAGTCACCCGCACGCACCCGTACGACACGGACACCCCCCCATTCAAGCCTACGCGAACCCCCCCACCCGCCAACGGCCCGTACAAGTCACCCGCACGCACATGTACGACACGCACACCCCCCGATCAAGACTACGCGAACCCCCTCACCTGCCAAAGGCCCGTACAAGTCACCCGCACGCACAAGTATGACACGCACAGCCCCCTCAAGCCTACGCGAACCCCCCCACCCACCAACGGCCCGTACAAGTCACCCGCACGCACAGGTACGACACGCACACCCCCCGATCAAGCCTACGCAAACCCCCACCCGCCAACGGCCCGTACAAGTCACCCGCACGCACAAGTACGACACGCACCCCCTTATCAAGCCTACGCGAACCCCCCCACCCGCCAACGGCCTGTACAAGACACCCGCACGCACAAGTATGACACGCACACCCCCCGATCAAGCCTACGTAAACCCCCCACTCGCCAACGGCCCGTACAAGTCACCCGCACGCACAAGTACGACACGCACACCCCCCATCAAGCCTACGCGAACACCCCCACCCGCCAACGGCCCATACAAGTCACCCGCACACACAAGTACGACACGCACACCCCCCGATCAAGCCTACGCGAACCCCCCCACCCGCCAACGACCCATACAAGTCACACGCATGCACAAGTATGATACGCACACCCCTCCCCCGATCAAGCCTACGCAAACCCCCCCCACCCGCCAACGGCCCGTACAAGTCACCGGCACACACAAGTACGACACGCACACCCCCCATCAAGCCTACGTGAACCCCCTCACCCGCCAACGGCCCGTACAAGTCACCCGCACGCACAAGTACGACACGCACACCCCCCATCAAGCCTACGCGAACACCCCCACCCGCCAACGGCCCATACAAGTCACCCGCACACACAAGTACGACACGCACCCCCCCCGATCAAGCCTACGCGAACCCCCCACCCGCCAACGGCCCATACAAGTCACACGCTCGCACAAGTATGATACGCACACCCCTCCCCCGATCAAGCCTACGCAAACCCACCCCACCCGCCAACGGCCCGTACAAGTCACCGGCACACACAAGTATGACACGCACACCCCCCATCAAGCCTACGTGAACCCCCTCACCCGCCAACGGCCCATACAAGTCACCCGCACGCACAAGTACGACACGCACACCCCTCATCAAGCCTACGCGAACCCCCCCACCCACCAACGGCCCGTACAAGTCACCCGCACACACAAGTATGACACGCACACCCCCCGATCAAGCCTACGCGAATCCCCCCACCCGCCAACGGCCCGTACAAGTCACCCGCACGCACAAGTACGACACGCACACCCTCCCCATCAAGCCTACGTGAACCCCCCCACCCGCCAACGACCCGTACAAGTCACCCGCACGCACCAGTACGACACGCACACCCCCCCATTCAAGCCTACGCGAACCCCCCCACCCGCCAACGGCCCGTACAAGTCACCCGCACGCACAAGTACGACACGCACACCCCCGATCAAGCCTACGCGAACCCCCTCACCTGCCAACGGCCCGTACAAGTCACCCGCACGCACAAGTATGACACGCACAGCCCCCTCAAGCCTACGCGAACCCCCCCACCCACCAACGGCCCGTACCAGTCACCCGCACGCACAAGTACAACACGCACACCCCCCGATCAAGCCTACGCAAACCCCCACCCACCAACGGCCCGTACAAGTCACCCGCACACACAAGTACAACACGCAACCCCCATCAAGCCTACGCGAACCCCCCCACCCGCCAACGGCCTGTACAAGTCACCCGCACGCACAAGTATGACACGCACACCCCCCGATCAAGCCTACGTAAACCCCCCCACCCGCCAACGACCCGTACAAGTCACCCGCACGCACCAGTACGACACGCACACCCCCATTCAAGCCTACGCGAACCCCCCCACCCGCCAACGGCCCGTACAAGTCACCCGCACGCACAAGTACGACACGCACACCCCCCGATCAAGCCTACGCGAACCCCCCACCTGCCAAAGGCCCGTACAAATCACCCGCATGCACAAGTATGACACGCACAGCCCCCTCAAGCCTACGCGAACCCCCCCACCCACCAACGGCCCGTACAAGTCACCCGCACGCACAAGTACGACACGCACACCCCCCGATCAAGCCTACGCAAACCCTCACCCGCCAACGGCCCGTACAAGTCACCCGCACGCACAAGTACGACACGCACCCCCCCATCAAGCCTACGCGAACCCCCCCACCCGCCAACGGCCTGTACAAGTCACCCGCACGCACAAGTACGACACGCACACCCCTCATCAAGCCTACGCGAACCCCCCCACCCACCAACGGCCTGTACAAGTCACCCGCACACACAAGTATGACACGCACACCCCCCCGATCAAGCCTACGCGAATCCCCCCACCCGCCAACGGCCCGTACAAGTCACCCGCTCGCACAAGTATGACACGCACACCCCCCGATCAAGCCTACGTAAACCCCCCCACTCGCCAACGGCCCGTACAAGTCACCCGCACGCACAAGTACGACACGCACACCCCCCATCAAGCCTACGCGAACACCCCCACCCGCCAACGGCCCATACAAGTCACCCGCACACACAAGTACGACACGCACACCCCCCGATCAAGCCTACGCGAACCCCCCCACCCGCCAACGGCCCATACAAGTCACACGCATGCACAAGTATGATACGCACACCCCTCCCCCGATCAAGCCTACGCAACCCCCCCCACCCGCCAACGGCCCGTACAAGTCACCGGCACACACAAGTACGACACGCACACCCCCCATCAAGCCTACGTGAACCCCCTCACCCGCCAACGGCCCGTACAAGTCACCCGCACGCACAAGTACGACACGCACACCCCTCATCAAGCCTACGCAAACCCCCCCACCCACCAACGGCCTGTACAAGTCACCCGCACACACAAGTATGACACGCACATCCCCCCGATCAAGCCTACGCGAATCCCCCCACCCGCCAACGGCCCGTACAAGTCACCCGCACGCACAAGTACGACACGCACCCCCCCATCAAGCCTACGCGAACCCCCCCACCCGCCAACGGCCTGTACAAGTCACCCGCACGCACAAGTATGACACGCACACCCCCGATCAAGCCTACGTAAACCCCCCACTCGCCAACGGCCCGTACAAGTCACCCGCAAGCACAAGTACGACACGCACACCCCCATCAAGCCTACGCGAACACCCCCACCCGCCAACGGCCCATACAAGTCACCCGCACACACAAGTACGACACGCACACCCCCCGATCAAGCCTACGTGAACCCCCCCACCCGCCAACGGCCCATACAAGTTACACGCACGCGCAAGTATGATACGCACACCCCTCCCCCGATCAAGCCTACGCAAACCCACCCCACCCGCCAACGGCCCGTACAAGTCACCGGCACACACAAGTACGACACGCACACCCCCCATCAAGCCTACGTGAACCCCCTCACCCGCCAACGGCCCGTACAAGTCACCCGCACGCACAAGTACGACACGCACACCCCTCATCAAGCCTACGCGAAGCCCCCCACCCACCAACGGCCCGTACAAGTCACCCGCACACACAAGTATGACACGCACACCCCCCGATCAAGCCTACGCGAATCCCCCCACCCGCCAACGGCCCGTACAAGTCACCCGCACGCACAAGTATGACACGCACACCCTCCCCATCAAGCCTACGTGAACCCCCCACCCGCCAACGACCCGTACAAGTCACCCGCACGCACCAGTACGACACGCACACCCCCCCCATTCAAGTCTACGCGAACCCCCCCACCCGCCAACGGCCCGTACAAGTCACCCGCACGCACAAGTACGACACGCACACCCCCCGATCAAGCCTACACGAACCCCCCCACCTGCCAACGGCCCGTACAAGTCACCCGCACGCACAAGTATGACACGCACAGCCCCCTCAAGCCTACGTGAACCCCCCCACCCACCAACGGCCCGTACAAGTCACCCGCACGCACAAGTACGACACGCACACCCCCCGATCAAGCCTATGCAAACCCCCACCCGCCAACGGCCCGTACAAGTCACCCGCACGCACAAGTACGACACGCAACCCCCCATCAAGCCTACGCGAACCCCCCCACCCGCCAACGGCCTGTACAAGTCACCCGCACGCACAAGTATGACACGCACACCCCCCGATCAAGCCTACGTAAACCCCCCCACCCGCCAACGACCCGTACAAGTCACCCGCACGCACCAGTACGACACGCACACCCCCCGATCAAGCCTAAGCGAACCCCCTCACCTGCCAAAGGCCAGTACAAGTCACCCGCACGCACAAGTATGACACGCACAGCCCCCTCAAGCCTACACGAACCCCCCCACCCACCAACGGCCCGTACAAGTCACCCGCACGCACAGGTACGACACGCACACCCCCCGATCAAGCCTACGCAAACCCCCACCCGCCAACAGCCCGTACAAGTCACCCGCACGCACAAGTACAACACGCACCCCCCCATCAAGCCTACGCGAACCCCCCCACCTGCCAACGGCCTGTACAAGTCACCCGCACGCACAAGTATGACACGCACACCCCCCGATCAAGCCTACGTAAACCCCCCCACTCGCCAACGGCCCGTACAAGTCACCCGCACGCACAAGTACGACACGCACACCCCCCATCAAGCCTACGCGAACACCCCCACCCGCCAACGGCCCATACAAGTCACCCGCACACACAAGTACAAGACGCACACCCCCCGATCAAGCCTACGCGAACCCCCCCACCCGCCAACGACCCATACAAGTCACACGCATGCACAAGTATGATACGCACACCCCTCCCCCGATCAAGCCTACGCAAACCCCCCCCTACCCGCCAACGGCCCGTACAAGTCACCGGCACACACAAGTACGACACGCACACCCCCCATCAAGCCTACGTGAACCCCCTCACCCGCCAACGGCCCGTACAAGTCACCCGCACACACAAGTACGACACGCACACCCCTTATCAAGCCTACGCGAACCCCCCCACCCACCAACGGCCCGTACAAGTCACCCGCACACACAAGTATGACACGCACACCCCCCCGATCAAGCCTACGCGAATCCCCCCACCCGCCAACGGCCCGTACAAGTCACCCGCACGCACAAGTACGACACGCACACCCTCCCCATCAAGCCTACGTGAACCCCCCCACCCGCCAACGACCCGTACAAGTCACCCGCACGCACCAGTACGACACGCACACCCCCCCATTCAAGCCTACGCGAACCCCCCCACCCGCCAACCGCCCGTACAAGTCACCCGCACGCACAAGTACGACACGCACACCCCCCGATCAAGCCTACGCGAACCCCCCCACCTGCCAACGGCCCGTACAAGTCACCCGCACGCACAAGTACGACACGCACACCCCCCGATCAAGCCTACGCAAACCCCCACCCGCCAACGGCCCGTACAAGTCACCCGCACGCACAAGTACGACACGCAACCCCCCATCAAGCCTACGCGAACCCCCCCACCCACCAACGGCCTGTACAAGTCACCCGCACACACAAGTATGACACGCACACCCCCCCGATCAAGCCTACGCGAATCCCCCCACCCGCCAACGGCCCGTACAAGTCACCCGCACGCACAAGTATGACACGCACACCCCCCGATCAAGCCTACGTAAACCCCCCCACTCGCCAACGGCCCGTACAAGTCACCCGCACGCACAAGTACGACACGCACACCCCCCATCAAGCCTACGCGAACACCCCCACTCGCCAACGGCCCATACAAGTCACCCGCACACACAAGTACGACACGCACAACCCCCGATCAAGCCTACGCGAACCCCCCCACCCGCCAACGGCCCATACAAGTCACACGCACGCACAAGTATGATACGCACACCCCTCCCCCGATCAAGCCTACGCAAACCCCCACCCACCCGCCAACGGCCCGTACAAGTCACCGGCACACACAAGTATGACACGCACACCCCCCATCAAGCCTACGTGAACCCCCTCACCCGCCAACGGCCCGTACAAGTCACCCGCACGCACAAGTACGACACGCACAACCCTCATCAAGCCTACGCGAACCTCCCCACCCACCAACGGCCTGTACAAGTCACCCGCACACACAAGTATGACACGCACACCCCCCCGATCAAGCCTACGCGAATCCCCCCACCCGCCAACGGCCCGTACAAGTCACCCGCACGCACAAGAACGACACGCAACCCCCCATCAAGCCTACGCGAACCCCCCCACCCGCCAACGGCCTGTACAAGTCACCCGCATGCACAAGTATGACACGCACACCCCCCGATCAAGCCTACGTAAACCCCCCACTCGCCAACGGCCCGTACAAGTCACCCGCAAGCACAAGTACGACACGCACACCCCCCATCAAGCCTACGCGAACACCCCCACCCGCCAACGGCCCATACAAGTCACCCGCACACACAAGTACCACACGCACACCCCCCGATCAAGCCTACGTGAACCCCCCCACCCGCCAACAGCCCATACAAGTCACACGCACGCACAAGTATGATACGCACACCCCTCCCCCGATCAAGCCTACGCAAACCCACCCCACCCGCCAACGGCCCGTACAAGTCACCGGCACACACAAGTACGACACGCACACCCCCCATCAAGCCTACGTGAACCCCCTCACCCGCCAACGGCCCGTACAAGTCACCCGCACGCACAAGTACGACACGCACACCTCTCATCAAGCCTACGCGAAGCCCCCCACCCACCAACGGCCCGTACAAGTCACCCGCACACACAAGTATGACACGCACACCCCCCCGATCAAGCCTACGTGAATCCCCCCACCCGCCAACGGCCCGTACAAGTCACCCGCACGCACAAGTACGACACGCAACCCCCCATCAAGCCTACGCGAACCCCCCCACCCACCAACGGCCTGTACAAGTCACCCGCATGCACAAGTATGACACGCACACCCCCCGATCAAGCCTACGTAAACCCCCCACTCGCCAACGGCCCGTACAAGTCACCCGCAAGCACAAGTACGACACGCACACCCCCATCAAGCCTACGCGAACACCCCCACCCGCCAACGGCCCATACAAGTCACCCGCACACACAAGTACCACACGCACACCCCCCGATCAAGCCTACGTGAACCCCCCCACCCGCCAACGGCCCATACAAGTCACACGCACGCACAAGTATGATACGCACACCCCTCCCCCGATCAAGCCTATGCAAACCCACCCCACCCGCCAACGGCCCGTACAAGTCACCGGCACACACAAGTACGACACGCACACCCCCCATCAAGCCTACGTGAACCCCCTCACCCGCCAACGGCCCGTACAAGTCACCCGCACGCACAAGTACGACACGCACACCTCTCATCAAGCCTACGCGAAGCCCCCCACCCACCAACGGCCCGTACAAGTCACCCGCACACACAAGTATGACACGCACACCCCCCCGATCAAGCCTACGTGAATCCCCCCACCCGCCAACGGCCCGTACAAGTCACCCGCACGCACAAGTACGACACGCACACCCTCCCCATCAAGCCTACGTGAACCCCCCCACCCGCCAACGACCCGTACAAGTCACCCGCACGCACCAGTACGACACGCACACCCCCCCATTCAAGCCTACGCGAACCCCCCACCCGCCAACGGCCCGTACAAGTCACCCGCACGCACAAGTACGACACGCACACCCCCCGGTCAAGCCTACGCGAACCCCCCCACCTGCCAACGGCCCGTACAAGTCACCCGCACGCACAAGTATGACACGCACAGCCCCCTCAAGCCTACGTGAACCCCCCCACCCACCAACGGCCCGTACAAGTCACCCGCACGCACAGGTACGACACGCACACCCCCCGATCAAGCCTACGCAAACCCCCACCCGCCAACGGCCCGTACAAGTCACCCGCACGCACAAGTACGACACGCAACCCCCCATCAAGCCTACGCGAACCCCCCCACCCGCCAACAGCCTGTACAAGTCACCCGCATGCACAAGTATGACACGCACCCCCCCCATTCAAGCCTACGCGAACCCCCCCACCCGCCAACGGCCCGTACAAGTCACCCGCACACACATGTACGACACGCACACCCCCGATCAAGCCTACGCGAACCCCCCACCTGCCAAAGGCCCGTACAAGTCACCCGCATGCACAAGTATGACATGCACAGCCCCCTCAAGCCTACGCGAACCCCCCCACCCACCAATGGCCCATACAAGTCACCCGCACGCACAAGTACGACACGCACACCCCCCGATCAAGCCTACGCAAACCCCCACCCGCCAACGGCCCGTACAAGTCACCCGCACGCACAAGTACGACACGCACCCCCCCATCAAGCCTACGCGAACCCCCCCACCCGCCAACGACCCATACAAGTCACACGCATGCACAAGTATGATACGCACACCCTTCCCCCGATCAAGCCTACGCAAACCCCCCCCACCCGCCAACGGCCCGTACAAGTCACCGGCACACACAAGTACGACACGCACACCCCCCATCAAGCCTACGTGAACCCCCTCACCCGCCAACGGCCCGTACAAGTCACCCGCACACACAAGTATGACACACACACCCCCCCGATCAAGCCTACGCGAATCCCCCCACCCGCCAACGGCCCGTACAAGTCACCCGCATGCACAAGTACGACACGCACACCCTCCCCATCAAGCCTACGTGAACCCCCCCACCCGCCAACGACCCGTACAAGTCACCCGCACGCACCAGTACGACACGCACACCCCCCCATTCAAGCCTACGCGAACCCCCCCACCCGCCAACGGCCCGTACAAGTCACCCGCACGCACAAGTACGACACGCACACCCCCCGATCAAGCCTACGCGAACCCCCCCACCTGCCAACGGCCCGTACAAGTCACCCGCACGCACAAGTATGACACGCACAGCCCCCTCAAGCCTACGTGAACCCCCCCACCCACCAACGGCCCTTACAAGTCACCCGCACACACAAGTACGACACGCACACCCCCCGATCAAGCCTACACAAACCCCCACCCGCCAACGGCCCGTACAAGTCACCCGCACGCACAAGTACGACACGCAACCCCCCATCAAGCCTACGCGAACCCCCCCACCCGCCAACGGCCTGTACAAGTCACCCGCACGCACAAGTATGACACGCACACCCCCCCGATCAAGCCTACGTAAACCCCCCACCCGCCAATGACCCGTACAAGTCACCTGCACGCACCAGTACGACACGCACACCCCCCCATTCAAGCCTACGCGAACCCCCCCACCCGCCAACGGCCCGTACAAGTCACCCGCACGCACAAGTACGACACGCACACCCCCCGATCAAGCCTACGCGAACCCCCCCACCTGCCAAAGGCCCGTACAAGTCACCCGCACGCACAAGTATGACACGCACAGCCCCCTCAAGCCTACGCGAACCCCCCCACCCACCAACGGCCCGTACAAGTCACCCGCACGCACAAGTACGACACGCACACCCCCCGATCAAGCCTACGCAAACCCCCACCCGCCAACGGCCCGTACAAGTCACCCGCATGCACAAGTACGACACGCACCCCCCATCAAGCCTACGCGAACCCCCCCACCCGCCAACGGCCTGTACAAGTCACCCGCTCGCACAAGTATGACACGCACACCCCCCGATCAAGCCTACGTAAACCCCCCCACTCGCCAACGGCCCGTACAAGTCACCCGCACGCACAAGTACGACACGCACACCCCTCATCAAGCCTACGCGAACACCCCCACCCGCCAACGGCCCATACAAGTCACCCGCACACACAAGTACGACACGCACACCCCCCGATCAAGCCTACGCGAACCCCCCCACCCGCCAACGGCCCTTACAAGTCACACGCACGCACAAGTATGATACGCACACCCCTCCCCCGATCAAGCCTACGCAAACCCCCCCCCACCCGCCAACGGCCCGTACAAGTCACCGGCACACACAAGTACGACACGCACACCCCCCATCAAGCCTACGTGAACCCCCTCACCCGCCAACGGCCCGTACAAGTCACCCGCATGCACAAGTACGACACGCACACCCCTCATCAAGCCTACGCGAACCCCCCCACCCACCAACGGCCCGTACAAGTCACCCGCACACACAAGTATGACACGCACACCCCCCCGATCAAGCCTACGCGAATCCCCCCACCCGCCAACGGCCCATACAAGTCACCCGCACGCACAAGTACGACACGCACACCCTCCCCATCAAGCCTACGTGAACCCCCCACCCGCCAACGACCCGTACAAGTCACCCGCACGCACCAGTACGACACGCACACCCCCCCATTCAAGCCTACGCGAACCCCCCCACCCGCCAACGGCCCGTACAAGTCACCCGCACGCACAAGTACGACACGCACACCCCCCGATCAAGACTACGCGAACCCCCCCACCTGCCAAAGGCCCGTACAAGTCACCCGCACGCACAAGTATGACACGCACAGCCCCCTCAAGCCTACGCGAACCCCCCCACCCACCAACGGCCCGTACAAGTCACCCGCACGCACAAGTACGACACGCACACACCCCGATCAAGCCTACGCAAACCCCCACCCGCCAACGGCCCGTACAAGTCACACGCACGCACAAGTACGACACGCACCCCCCCATCAAGCCTACGCGAACCCCCCCACCCGCCAACGGCCTGTACAATTCACCCGCACGCACAAGTATGACACGCACACCCCCGATCAAGCCTACGTAAACCCCCCCACTCGCCAACGGCCCGTACAAGTCACCCGCACGCACAAGTACGACACGCACACCCCCCATCAAGCCTACGCGAACACCCCCACCCGCCAACGGCCCATACAAGTCACCCGCACACACAAGTATGACACGCACACCCCCCGATCAAGCCTACGCGAACCCCCCCACCCGCCAACGGCCCATACAAGTCACACGCACGCACAAGTATGATACGCACACCCCTCCCCCGATCAAGCCTACGCAAACCCCCCCCCACCCGCCAACGGCCCGTACAAGTCACCGGCACACACAAGTACGACACGCACACCCCCCATCAAGCCTACGTGAACCCCCTCACCCGCCAACGGCCCGTACAAGTCACCCGCACGCACAAGTATGACACGCACACCCCTCATCAACCCTACGCGAACCCCCCCACCCACCAACGGCCCGTACAAGTCACCCGCACACACAAGTATGACACGCACACCCCCCCGATCAAGCCTACGCGAATCCCCCCACCCGCCAACGGGCCGTACAAGTCACCCGCACGCACAAGTACGACACGCACACCCTCCCCATCAAGCCTACGTGAACCCCCCCACCCGCCAACGACCCGTACAAGTCACCCGCACGCACCAGTACGACACGCACACCCTCCCATTCAAGCCTACGCGAACCCCCCCACCCGCCATCGGCCCGTACAAGTCACCCGCACGCACAAGTACGACACGCACACCCCCTGATCAAGCCTACGCGAACCCCCCCACCTGCCAACGGCCCGTACAAGTCACCCGCACGCACAAGTATGACACGCACAGCCCCCTCAAGCCTACGCAAACCCCCCCACCCACCAACGGCCCGTACAAGTCACCCGCACGCACAAGTATGACACGCACACCCCCCGATCAAGCCTACGCAAACCCCCACCCGCCAACGGCCCATACAAGTCACCCGCACGCACAAGTACGACACGCACACCCATCCCATCAAGCGTACGCGAACCCCTTCACCCGCCAACGCCCCGTACAAGTCACCCGCTCGCACAAGTACGACACGCACACTCCCCCCATCAAGCCTACGCGAACCCCCCCACCCGCCAACGGCCCGTACAAGTCACCCACACGCACAAGTACGACACGCACACATAACGCCAACACCTAAACCAGCACAAGGACTTGGCTAACGAGTCGCACAACAACACTGAACATGTCTCCTGTGTACACACCATTGAGAAACAATGTCCTGGTCACAGCCACACAGGCAAACAGAGGTCAACTCTAACACCCTCCCCATTTAACACACACACCACCAATTCAAAATAAGCCACACCCACAAATTGACCAATAAAAGGGTCCACACATACAACCCAACATCCTTTGCAAAATACCTATTCGCTAAAAGAAGAGCCTGCCAGCACATCAACAACTGCACCCATTAACCTTCACACATACACCCCATCTCATCTACACCCACACCACCCCCTTCACAATCAGACCCACACGCCCTCATCCATACACACCACCACCCCCTCAATCACATACACCCCACACCATGACCACACCCAAGAATCCAAAGTTCACTAACCCGGAGAATGAGATCCTAACAGATGAAGTTGAGCCACAGCTGTTTGGGGCATTGGTCAGACAGACCAGCATGGCTGAAAAAACACACATGTGGGAGAGGATCGTTGACAAGGTCAATGCTGTTGCACCCATCAGGCCCACCAGGCAGGAATGCCAGGCCAGGTGGTATGATCTGTGGAGGATGGTCAAGAAGAAGATGGACCAGGACTACGCCAATGCACACTACACTTAAGGTGGTGGTCCCCGCAGACCTCCAGTATACCAGCCCTGGGAGGAGAAAGTCATGGCCCTGCTGCCACCGGTGGGAGTACATGGAATTGAAGGAGCCGTTGAGCCTGGTGAGTGTACAAAAAACACATGTTACATGGGTGGACTTACAACAGTACCCAGCAGCATGGGGGTGGGTGGCCATGAGTCCCAGCAGTACACAACAGAATGGGGGTAGTTGCAAGAGGGAGGCACAAAGGGTGGAAGGTGTAGGGTAGGAGGCTGCTCTCATCCCATATGTCCCAGGTACACACCCAAGCACCATGCCCAATGCACAGGGATAGGGAAATTCCACACAAGATAGTAGACCACAGCTTCAAAACAATTTCATGTTGCTGACACACTTTTTGGAGATGCGTCATTTTGTGACACAGTAAGGCAGTGTAGCAAGCGAGCGAGCACAAACAACCTGTCTCCATCCCTCTGTTGCCCTCCTCCCTCTGTCTATCTCCCTCCCTCTGACTGTCTCCCTCTGTCTGTCACCCTCTGTCTCCCTCCCTCTGTCTCCCTCCCTCTGTCTCCCTCCCTCTCTCTGACTCCCTCCATCCCTGTCGCCCTCTCCCTCTGTCTCCCTCTCCCTATGTCTCCCTCCCTCTGTCTCCCTCCCTCCCTCTGACTCCCTCCATCCCTGTCGCCCTCTCCCTCTGTCTCCTGCCCTCCCTCTGACTCCCTCCATCCCTGTCGCCCTCTCCCTCTGTCTCCCTCCCTCTGTCTCCCTCCCTCCCTCTGACTCCCTCCATCCCTGTCGCCCTCTCTCTCTGTCTCCCTCTCCCTATGTCTCCCTCCCTCTGTCTCCCTCCCTCCCTCTGACTCCCTCCCTCTGTCTCCCTCCCTCCCTCCCTCTGACTTCCTCCATCCCTGTCGCCCTCTCTCTCTGTCTCCCTCTCCCTATGTCTCCCTCTCCCTATGTCTCCCTCCCTCTGTCTCCCTCCCTCCCTCTGACTCCCTCCATCCCTGTCGCCCTCTCCCTCTGTCTCCCTCCTTCTGTCTCCATCCCTCCCTCTGACTCCCTCCATCCCTGTCGCCCTCTCCCTCTGTCTCCCTCTCTCTGTCTCCCTCCCTCCCTCTGACTCCCTCCATCCCTATCACCCTCTCCCTCTGTCTCCCTCCCTCTGTCTCCCTCCCTCTGACTCCCTCCATCCCTGTCTCCCTCTCCCTATGTCTCCCTCACTCTGTCTCCGTCTCTGTCTGTCTCCTCCCGCTCCCTCCCGCTCCTTCCCACTCTCTCTCCCTCTCCAACTCTACATGGCTCTCTGTCTCTCTGCCTGTCTCAGTCTGTGCCTCAATCTGCTGTCTGTCCCTGTCTCCCTCCCTCTCTCTCCCTCTGTCTCCCTCCCTCTGTCACCCTCCTCCCTCTGTATCCCTCAGTTTTCCTCCCTCTGTCACCTCACCCCAGCTTCCTGGGCACACACACAGTTGCACCCGAGCACTGCACAGGCCTCATAAAGACCATAGAGCAGAGTGTCTAGGGATGTCTCCTAAATACCAGCAGCCATGTACTAAGTGCCTGCGACACACCCACCATTTGCAGGCGACACAGTACTGTGTCAGGACACACAGTTTGGAAAGCCCTGTAGTACACAATGGGCCCAGGTGTAGGCAGCACAAGTCCCTCCTGTGATCATTGCAAACACAAACACCAGGACAAGGTCAGACATCCTGTGCAGGAACCCACAACCACGATTATGCCAGCATGCTACATGAGGGCACAGCCAAATCACGAAGGATGGACGCTTGCAAATCACACTCAAACTACTAGCATGGCCTGTCACACACCCTCTTACAGAAACGTATCTCCTGGGGACAGGCAATGGAGTGCAACACTGTCACAATTGTCATGTATCACAACTAAACACTCACTCATATGAATACGCATACAACTTTAACATGCACATTGCAGATGCTCCAGTCCATTGTGCCTCTCACACAATGCACGTGCCCCATCTTATGAATGTTGTGGATGCACTTAAGTACCAACATGGACATGGGTATTGACAAGGTGATGCGTCTTGGAGAAGTGCCACGTTCTAAAGCCATGATCTAGAAGTGGGTGTACAGGTCTAGGGGTGTTGGCATTGGTTGGCCATCACGGAACAGCAACACCTATCCAAAGTAGATGAATTTATCCTACTAAATAATGCTCTGTCTCTTACATGAACATGCTGCATCTAAACTCGGTGCATGCTTGACGCAGGCATAAGGATTTACACTGTATCCTGGATGTTGCGTGAAACAGAGCACTCTGTAAATGTGTTGTGTTCCGGCAACACACAGCAATGGCTGTGTCAGTCATTGTCAAGAGAATGGAAGAAGGAAAATACCCCTGAGTACATGTCAATTTGCTACCACTACATACACAACTGAACAATGACAATAATGTAAAGCTGGTGGAACTGTGATGCTGATAATGCTTAACAAATTAAGATGTCACTTGATAGTGCATTAACAGTGTCTGTCTCTCCCAAACACAGGGCAACGTGTGGAGACCACCCCCAACCAGGGGGGAGAAGGATCTCAGTCCCAGGCTCAGCAGGACCCTGACCCCACCGACAGCGACGATACTCAACGCACTGTGGATGACCCCAACCAACCTGGCCCCTCTGGATCCCAAACCCCTGCAGCAACTGTACCAGCTACATCTGTGCCAACCACTGGAACCATTCCCACCACATCCCAGCAGACAGGTCAGAGCCCTGCCCATGATCCACCAGAGAGTCTGTCTGAAAATGAGGGACACCCTTTGTCGGGTACCCCTGAGGTGGCAGACAACATCCACCCTGCCAGCACTCGGGGGTCCTGTCGATCGGATGTGCCCACAAGCGCAGGCCGTGCTCGTGTGGGTCAGGGTGGTGGGAGTGGCGCAAGGCGGAGGCGAGATTCTGGTCAGTCAGCTGCAGGGCCCGGTATGACTGAACTGACTAACATCCTGGAGGCATACCGGCGGGACACCAGGGAGGTAAGCCAGGTAGCGGAGGCCCTCAACCAGGTGAAACAACAGCAGGCTGAGCAAAATGCCAGCCAAGAACAACATTATGGACGGATGAGGCAACACTGGCTGAGCTCTTGACGGTGCATCGGGAAATGAGCCAATCACTACGTCAGATTGCTGCCAACATGCAGCACCCTCCCTGTGTCACCAGGCCAGCAACATCAAGGCAAAGTGCAACACCAGCCACAGGGAGAGAGGAGGAGGAGGAGGAGGAAGAGGAACTGTCTGACGTAGCGTCCCATGCATCGTCCATGCCTGCACGTGAGGATCCCCCAAGGAAGAAGGGTTGTCCACGGCTAAGACATTGAGAGGCAGTGGGGCATGCACAACTCCCAGGACACCTGACCTGGCATATTGCCCTTGGGTGCAACAGCATCACCTATTAGACTCTCCCACATGGACTTGCTGGTCACAGTCTGCCCAATGATGCCAAGCACTGTGGCTTGGACTCTGTTGACTCAAACTGTAAGGCATCTCATCTCCAGAAGTGAACTTTGGATTCCCCCCCTTTCTGTACAGCACCTACTCACGTTTCCTGCACAAGATCACCCAATAAATATAAGAAACATCATACGCATTTGTGGAGTTATCTTGTACCCACAGTATAAAAGAATATGTGTGTGCAAATGTATGAAATGCAAGAGTATTCAACAAACTGCAGCCATCCACACACTTGGATCTGAGTCCGGGTGAGGACACACATAGGTCACAATATTCTAACAACTAGATACATGGATGGAAACACACACCTGTGATGGTTAGTAAATGCTGGAGGGGGGTTTGGATCACAAAACTGCAATTACAGACAGGCACAGGAGAGTCACTTGGAGGTGTATAGATCAGTGTTAAAAAGTGTTGGACTTGGCCCTTTTCACTGAAATTTTTTGCTTTTTGCTTCCCCGAATTCTGAAAGTCCCCCTTTACAATGTAATTGTATAGGCCCTGCAAGGTTGTAATGCCCTGTGTATTATTAAAATCAATGTAAGGTATAGCTGCCCTCTACCCTCAACATGGCTGCCATAGGCCCCTGTTACTGCAGCAGGGTCTTGTTAAGGTGCATTCTAGTTGCCAGGAGCTGGCAGGGACTCCAAACATTGTTGCCATTCCAGCCTGCCTTGCCTGCCCACAGTTAGAGTAGGGAAGCTCCCGGCACCTTCTAGAATAAGGGCGGAGCTTAGTTTTGCCGCCTTAGAGGGTGGTCACCTGACCTGGGCCTATATAAACAAGGGAGGGAAAACTTTCCAGTTAGTTGGGGCATCACTGACCTGGGTAACCGACGCAGGAGTTTTAGGCGGGAGGGCCTAGTTAGGAACCTATGCTACTGGGAGTGACAGGATTTAGGTGCTGCCTCTTAAGCTGGGTGAGGTGTCCTAGACTAGCCCGGCGGTAGGGAACCCCAGGGACCATCTAAAGTGACCTGCAGAGGAAACCTGCCTGCAGTCCCCAACTCAACCCCCCTTCAAGCAAGGGACTGATATTTACAAGGGCGCAGAAACCATCAAGCGCCAAGAAAAAGAAGACCTTCAAGTTACCACAGGACTGCTGGGGAATGGATGTATGACGTTACAACGCATGCTTTTACATCGCATGCCTTTACAACGCGGTTTTTACATCGCATACCATTACAACGCATAGCGCTTTTGGGTGTTGGATAGTGAATTGTTTAATTTACTATTCCAACTCCAGTCCCCGTGGACACTAGGGAAGGTTATTGGATAGTAAATTAACCTATTCCCTATCCTAGAGCGCCCCCCAGCGCAATGCGTTGTAATGGTTTGCGTTGTAATGACCACGTTGTAATGGTAGTGCGTTGTAAAAGTTTCGTTGTAAGTGATGTTTCCCCTGGGGAATCCACCAGGTACTGGACTGTGCTGCATCTGCGCCCCTTATTCCTGTCCTGGACCCCCTTTGCTATCCTGCCACTGTCATGGGGCCTGTCCTGTCTTGTCTGGATTGCTAGACTGCCTAAACTGCCTTCTCAGCGCTCTTCTGCAGTGCCCCTGTGAACGCTGGGCCTCTAGAGACAGTTACTGTATTGTCCTGAAGCGCTATACCCTTAAAGCGCCATGAAGTTCCTGAGCGCTGTGCTACAGTGGGACTTGCCTGCTCCACCCCAGCGCCGTGATCCCTGTGAAGCGCTGGGCCTTTAGAGACAGTTGCTGCCCTGGGCGCTATATCCCCTCAGCGCTGCGTGTGTGCCCTGGAGCGCGGCCTCTCCGAAGCGCTAAATGCTCCCCAACTCACCGCCGCAGCCCGGATGTCCGTGCAGCTGAGGCTGCTCTGTCAGGTGTAGTAATTTTCCCCGGGCGGCCCTCGATGCCAGGAGAGGGCCGCCGCGATCGCCTGAGCCTCCGGCCCGCTGTGAGTTCCGTTGCGGCGGCCCCCGATGCCAGGAGAGGGCCGCCGTAGTTTCTGTCAGGCCGCGCGAGCCTGAAACACCCGGAGGCCTTCCCCGCGATCACGTGGTGCGGGACTCGGTGTCCCCGGACACGCCCCATTGGAGCGCTGCGCAGCGATTGGCTGCCGGTCACACACCCCCAAGGAGCTGCCCTGCCATTGGCCGCCGGGCCGCGCCCCCATCAAGTCGGGCCCCCATCAAGTCGGGCCTCTGATTGGCCCGGTACCAGGAGAAGCCCCGGCCGGGCCTGAGAAACGTCGCGGAGGGGGCCAGGAGGTGAGAGAGCCCCCTCCGATTTGCTGCACCATCGGGGCCAGCGGAAACCCCGGCGAGGGCCCCGAGAAGCCCCGCTACCGGCCCCATAGCACTGAGAAGAGCACGAGCCCTCCCTCCAGCCTCCTTAGACCATGCAAGCCCCCGGGGAGGAGGGCGGTAGGCCGGGTAAGGCCCGAGGTCGCCCCTCCCCTGGGGAACACTGTTGTTGGGCCCCGTTGGCCCAGATTATTCACAAGGCTCCCTGAAACTGGGGAATAACCCCATTGAAGACTGGTTACTGGGCCTGTTGGCCCCCCTAATGTGCCTCGAGTAGCTGGGAGGCTTGGGAACAGATACTTTCCCCATTGAACTGCCTTATTGCCAGTTTTAGGCTTGGAGCCTGGTAGTTGAACTGTGAATTAATGTTTGGTGAGCAAATAATCCACTTAATTGACTGTTGGTGCATGGTGGCAGTCTTATGCTGCCGTTACTGTTCATACTGGCTGTTGGACAGGCCACATGAAGGGCCGCTCTCCCCCGGCCCAACCAGGCCCGAACCAGCCACGCAAGTACCACACACCACCATTACACGTCCACCGTCCCCGCAGGGACCCCTACACTCGAACCTGTTGACCGCGTAGGCCGACCCACTACCGGCCTGCGCGCCCATCCTGGGCGCCATCTTGGACACTCCACCACGAGGCCGCCTGGCCCCCGATCGACCTCAACCCTGGGCCTGGCCAGGCCTCAGACATTCCGGCACCAACATCCACCCAGGAGGTGAGCGGGCTACTTGGTCAGTCAATGGGAGCAAGAGGTGTCGATGGCTCTCCCCCGCCAAGTACCGCTCGCCCATCGCCTCCCCGGGCGCTGGCTCCACCCCCCTGCTGGGTGTCTGAACCCCCTCATCCCGGACCTCCCGACCTCCAAGTGCGAGGGTCCGGACATCAAAGCACACCAGCCCTATAACTGGGGCAGCTCCAGAGCCGGACGGGAGTTGTATCTTGGAGTCGAGAGACGCAAAGAAGAACTCATCCTTGACGGACTACTGGCGCTGCCGTAGCTCTGTCTTGTGCACCCTCGTCTTGCCTGCTGGCGCTGCCGCGGCTTTGGGAACCACCCTATCCTTCATCGTCGTCGGGACCTGCTGGCGTGGCCGCGGACCGTTTGTAACCACCACCTTCATCGGGACCTGCTGGCTCTGCCGCGGACCGTCGTCTTCCTTCATCCATCTCGGGACCTGCTGGCTCCGCCGCGGCCCGTTCATCTACACCACCGAGCTCGAGGATTGAGAGCTATTTCCATCTCTTTGGCAACAAGACTGTCCCGCTACCCTTTTCCCAAACAGAGACCAGAATAGAGGGGACCCCTGAGTCCAGACCTCCTTGTACCATTCCACCGTACTTGAAGAATTGCCTATAAAGTATCGTTGAACGTTATCATTGTGTGGTGTCCGTCTGTGGGGGGGGGGTTACTTGTCTGTACGATTCACTGGAGACGGCTCTCCCCGGAGACCTCTCCCCTTATCCTCGGCCGACCCTCCCGGTCCGTCTAACATTGGTGGCCAGCGACGGGATCCGAATCACCGCATAAACCGTACAGAGAGTAGCTCACCCCACGGCGAATCACGATGTCAACTAAAGACAGCGGATCAACGGAGAAATTCCAGATGGAGAAATTGGACGAGTACAGCCATCGTGAACTTAAACAGTTCTGTATCGAATTAGGTATCGCTACCACCGGACTAAATACCAAAGATGACTTTAAGCAGGCCCTGGAATCTTGGGCAGAAACCGGGGCTGCCGGAACCCCCGATCAAGACATCGCAGCACAAACCCCCATGGCCCCTGAAGAACGAAGAACGGGTCTCTCGCCAGACGAGATCCAGGAACGAGAAAGAACCCGACTACACGAGCTGGAAATGGCCCGGCTCAAAATGGACGTTGAACTAAAGTTGGCCGAACAGAAAATCAACTTAGAGCACCTGCGTCTCCGAGAAGAAAGAGAGGAGAAACAGAGACAAAGGGAGCTCGAGGAAAAGAAACTGGCATATGAACATGAGCGGAAATTAGCTGAAATCGACCTACGCAAACAGAATAAAGAAGCAGGGGTGCCCGAGCAACCCCACACTCCAGGGGCAACAGAGAAGAAGGTACACATCCCCAAGGATGTCGTTCGAGAATACTTCCGAGAGGACGACATCCAGCAATGGTTTAAGGCCTATGAAATCGCTATGACTGCACACCGGATCGATAGAAGCGATTGGGGGGCCGGTCTGTGGGGGAGATTCCTCAATGAGGGCCGCGACGCCCTGCTGCAACTCCCGGACCACCAGATGACCTCCTATGACCATATGCTGCACTCCTCACCCGCTATGGCCTCACACCCGAGATGTACCGTCAGAGGTTCCGAGACTGCACCCGCATCCCAGGTACAACTTGGGTGGACTATGTCAATTACTTTAGCCGAGCCTTCGAGGGCTGGATCAAAGGAAGCAAGGTCACAACCTACGAACAACTGTTCAATCTTATGGTATGGGAGCATCTGTCGAACAATTGCTTCATTGAACTTCGTCAGCACCTCCTCGACAGCAAGTTAACGGATCCCCGGCAGCTCGCAGCCGAAGCAGACCGGTGGGAGATCACCAGAGTGAGTCGAAATGGGTCCTCCGAACAGAACCGGAACAACAATGGTCAGCACCGTCCCCGAGGAGGTGGAGGCCAAGGACGCGGAAGAAGCAACGCTCCGGTCACCCCCACTACCAGCCCCACCCCCCCGGCCAACTGGGGCAGCACCCCAGCACGACCGGGACATCGAGCCAATGTTACCTGCCATCGATGCCAACGAGTCGGACACTATGCAAACGACCCAAACTGCCCCCAGTACCAGAGCCCAAGACCCCGCCAAGTAGCCGCTGCTGCTCTGGGGGAGGAACAGATCTCAGAGGAACAAGAAGAATATGAACAGGAACACCAAGAATGGGAGCCAGCCGCCATGGCTCTCGCCTGCCTAGGGGGGAGAGACATGGTCCCGCGGGTCCCCCTACCCGCTAATACCCAGAAGTACAGCCAATGGGTGGGCATCAATGGACGCCGGGCTGAAGCCCTTCGTGACACTGGGGCCAGTGTAACAGCCGTCCGCTGTCACCTGGTGACCCCCGAACAATACTTACCAAACATTCTCTGCCCTGTACGTTCAGCCGATAACTCAGAAAGTCTGTGTCGGATGGCCTGCGTCCCCTTCGAATGGGGAGGGGTCTCCGGCATGTTGAAGGTGACGGTCCGAGATGATGCCCCCGTAGACTGCCTCCTGGGTAATGACCTGGAAAGCTCTCCATGGGCAGCAGTCGAACGAAAAGAGCACCTGGGGATGCTGGGCGTCCCGGACTGGGCGTGCGTCACCACCCGGTCCATGACCGCCCGTGCCAACACCCGCCCAGAGGAACTCGAATGGCCGGCGCCACCGCCTCCGGTCGCCCCCGCCGAAACCACCGACCGTGACGTCCCCCCCGAACCAGCTCAACCTCCAGACCTCGCTAACCTCGACCAGTGGCCTCAAGAGGGGGGGCCCACGCAAGAACAATTTCGCCAAGAACAAAAGACCTGTCCCTCCCTCGAGGGACTCCGCCAGCAAGCGCTAGCCCAAAGCGCAGGGGATACCTCCGGAACTCACTGGGTCTACTGGGACAATGATCTGCTGTACAGTGAGCAAAGAATCGCGGAGCTGGGGGCCAGCCGAGTCCTAGTGGTACCCCTCCGTTTTAGAGACTTTCTGCTAAACCTGGCCCACGATGTCCCCCTGGCAGGACACTTGGGTCAAGACAAAACCTATAGCCGCCTGGTGACCCACTTCTTCTGGCCCAAAATGAGGGACAATGTACACCAGCATTGCCGATCTTGCCCCACGTGCCAAGCCAGTGGGAAGAGCGGCCGCAAACTGAAAGCCCCCCTGCAACCTTTTCCCGTGGTCACCACCCCGTTCGAGAGGGTCGGAATCGATATCGTAGGGCCCCTGGACCCGCGCACAAAACAAGGCCATCGATTCATCCTGGTGCTAGTGGACCACGCCACCCGCTACCCGGAGGCTGTTCCCCTGCGGACTGTGACAGCCCCGGTAGTCGGCCGGGCTCTGATGGGGATCTTCTCCCGGGTAGGCTTCCCCCGGGAGGTCGTCAGTGACAGAGGCACGAACTTTATTTCGAAATATATGAAATCTCTCTGGCAACAGTGCGGGGTTACCTACCGGTTCACGACCCCCTATCACCCTCAAGGAAACGGCCTCGTTGAGCGGTTCAACCGCACGCTCAAAGGGATGATCGGGGGGTTGGAAGAGCCCCTCCGTCGCCAGTGGGATGTGCTGCTGCCGTGCCTCCTCTTCGCATATCGAGAGGTTCCCCAGAAGTCCCTGGGCTTCAGCCCATTTGAACTGCTATATGGACACCCCGTGCGCGGGCCGCTCAGCCTAGTTAAGGAAGGCTGGGAGATGCCCCCTCTAAAGAACCCACCAGATGTTTTCCGCTACCTCCTAACACTCCGCAACCAGACCCGGCGATTCCGAGGACTAGCAAAAGCCAACCTAGAGGCCAGTCAAGAGGACATGAAAAGGTGGTATGACCGGAATGCCTCCTCCATCGAATTTGAACCGGGGCAACAGGTATGGGTGATGTCCCCCACCGAACCCTGCGCCCTACAAGACAAGTGGACAGGGCCCTTCAAAGGGGTCGAGCGCAAGGGTCCGGCTACCTATCTCATCGACTTGGAATCTTCCCGGAACCCCCTCCGGGTCCTCCACGCTAACAGACTGAAACCGCACTTTGTACGGACAGAACTCGGCCTCCTGATGGCCACAGACAATGGGGCTGAAGAGGACTCCGAGCCCCTCCCGGACCTCCTACGAACGCGGGAGAAAGATGGTTCCGTAGAGGGGGTCCGACTCTCAGAGGCCCTCACCCGAGAGCAACACCAGGAGTGCCAAGTTCTCCTGTCACAATTCGCCAGCCTGTTCTCCCTCACCCCAGGTGTCACTTCCTGGTGTACGCACGATGTGGACACGGGGGACAGCCCCCCTATCCGCCACCGGGCCTACCGCGTGCCAGATCGGGTACGGGCCTGCATCCAGGAGGAAGTAGCCAAAATGCTCACGCTCGGGGTCATCGAGCCCTCAGACAGCCCCTGGGCCAGCCCTGTAGTACTGGTCCCCAAAGCAGCTGCCCCCGGCACCACACCAGAACTCCGGTTCTGCGTCGACTACCGGGGCTTGAATGCGGTCACCAGGACAGACGCACATCCCATCCCCCGGGCAGATGAACTAATCGACCGCATGGGAGCTGCCCGCTACCTCAGTATCTTCGACCTGACGGCGGGCTACTGGCAAATCGGCCTCACACCCCGGGCACAAGAACGTTCTGCCTTTTCCACTCCCGATGGCCATTACCATTTTACAGTCATGCCCCTCGGCATGAAGAATGCCCCAGCAACATTCCAACGGCTCGTCAATCAGGTCCTGGCGGGGCTCGAAGGATTCAGCGCCGCCTACCTAGACGACATCGCTGTATACAGCAACCAGTGGTCCGAGCACCTCCACCACCTCCGAGCAGTGCTGCACGCCCTTCAGCAAGCTGGCCTCACGATCAAGGCCAGCAAATGTCAAATTGGGCAAGGGTCTGTAACCTACCTCGGGCACCAGGTGGGAAGCGGCCTGGTGGCCCCTCTGCAGCTAAAAATTGCCGCCATCCAGTCCTGGCAGCCCCCCATTACCCAGACCGAGGTACGAGCCTTCCTGGGCCTCACAGGCTATTACCGAAGGTTCGTGAAAGACTATGGTACTATCGTGAGGCCCCTCACAGAGCTCACGTCGAAAAATCAGCCCCAGAAAGTCAACTGGACCCCAGAGTGTCAAGCTGCATTTGAACAATTGAAAGCCGCCATGTGCTCCGCCCCTGTGCTCCAGGCCCCCGACTACAGCCGGGAGTTCATCGTCCAGACGGATGCCTCCGACCATGGCATTGGGGCAGTCCTGTCTCAAGTGAACACCGAAGGCCGTGATCAGCCGGTGGCCTTCATCAGCCGGCGACTCCTACCACGGGAACAACGCTGGAGCACCATAGAGAGGGAGGCCTTCGCGGTGGTATGGGCCCTCAAGAAGCTCCGGCCCTACCTTTTTGGCACACCCTTTCGGGTACAGACCGACCACCGACCCCTGCAGTGGCTGATGCAGATGCGGGGGGAAAACCCGAAGTTACTACGCTGGTCCATCTCCCTACAAGGGATGGACTTCACAGTTGAACATCGGCCTGGGCCAGATCACGCCAACGCAGATGGCCTGTCCCGGTTCTTCCGCCTCGACGAGAAGAGTCCCCAAGAGAATGGGTAACTCTCCCCGCCTTCAGCTGGGGGGGACGCATGTTGGACAGGCCACATGAAGGGCCGCTCTCCCCCGGCCCAACCAGGCCCGAACCAGCCACGCAAGTACCACACACCACCATTACACGTCCACCGTCCCCGCAGGGACCCCTACACTCGAACCTGTTGACCGCGTAGGCCGACCCACTACCGGCCTGCGCGCCCATCCTGGGCGCCATCTTGGACACTCCACCACGAGGCCGCCTGGCCCCCGATCGACCTCAACCCTGGGCCTGGCCAGGCCTCAGACATTCCGGCACCAACATCCACCCAGGAGGTGAGCGGGCTACTTGGTCAGTCAATGGGAGCAAGAGGTGTCGATGGCTCTCCCCCGCCAAGTACCGCTCGCCCATCGCCTCCCCGGGCGCTGGCTCCACCCCCCTGCTGGGTGTCTGAACCCCCTCATCCCGGACCTCCCGACCTCCAAGTGCGAGGGTCCGGACATCAAAGCACACCAGCCCTATAACTGGGGCAGCTCCAGAGCCGGACGGGAGTTGTATCTTGGAGTCGAGAGACGCAAAGAAGAACTCATCCTTGACGGACTACTGGCGCTGCCGTAGCTCTGTCTTGTGCACCCTCGTCTTGCCTGCTGGCGCTGCCGCGGCTTTGGGAACCACCCTATCCTTCATCGTCGTCGGGACCTGCTGGCGTGGCCGCGGACCGTTTGTAACCACCACCTTCATCGGGACCTGCTGGCTCTGCCGCGGACCGTCGTCTTCCTTCATCCATCTCGGGACCTGCTGGCTCCGCCGCGGCCCGTTCATCTACACCACCGAGCTCGAGGATTGAGAGCTATTTCCATCTCTTTGGCAACAAGACTGTCCCGCTACCCTTTTCCCAAACAGAGACCAGAATAGAGGGGACCCCTGAGTCCAGACCTCCTTGTACCATTCCACCGTACTTGAAGAATTGCCTATAAAGTATCGTTGAACGTTATCATTGTGTGGTGTCCGTCTGTGGGGGGGGGTTACTTGTCTGTACGATTCACTGGAGACGGCTCTCCCCGGAGACCTCTCCCCTTATCCTCGGCCGACCCTCCCGGTCCGTCTAACACTGGCTTAAATGTTTTCATGCCTGCTTATGAGAGGATCTTTTTCCCTGTACTGAATTTCTTGCAGGGGTGGGCCTCTACAGTTCCTGACGGGGTTAGGTTCTGGACCCTAGTGATTTATGCCAGTACTGTTTCGAGGGTCTGATTTTGGTCGCAAGACTGTTGATATTTACAAGAGGAAATGCTTATGATTGCTTCCTACAGGTTAATCCATAGTTTATGAAACTACCTTCCAGCCGGCTGAATAATTTAACGTTACAGGCTGTGTATTTGGAGTTTTCTACTGTACTGAAAGTACTTAATGACACGCTCTACCTAAGGTCAATGGAATGTTTTACCCTTGCGTAAATGAATGTTTCAATCTTAGCCCTGTGCATAGCTTAACCTGGCTACTGAAGCCATTCACTCCAGCTAATTAAATATTTTACTCCTGTCTAGGGTAGGAGTTCCCGAATGCCTACAGTGACACAAGGAAATGTTTTACTCCTGCTGACTGGGCGGATAATTGAATGTCTTGTGATGTATTCTTTGCAGGGGCGGGCTTCATGAAAGGTTTATCCTATCAAAGGAACAGTTGCCCAGATGCTGCCGGGGTTGTTTATTAAGGAAATATGTTACCCATGTTGGAGGCAATGTGTCAATTTACCTGCTGACATACTGGTGTATACCTACTGGAATGTTTACTGCTGTGTAGGGAAGTGCTATTTTCTTTCCTGACAGGGTTATTGCGATATGTTGTGGTGATTAAAGAATCACACCCTATACTCCTGCAGGCAAACAATTATTAAGAGATGCTGCATTGATGATGAAATTGTCATGTTTACCTTATGGGGTGTTCCCTCTGATTGAGGACACGTTTTACTTCCAATGACCTGTTTTACTTCTGTCTAGGAAGGATCCCCACTGCAAGGTTTTACCTCTACTCATTCCCTGAGTTATATTTAATGGAAGGTTATTCCTACCTGAGGTGATGTTGCCTGACCTCTAATGTCTTGGGCCTTCCTGAGTGCACGCAAAAAGGTTTACTTTGACGTGAGGAAGTGTTCGCCTTTACCAGATGACAGGGTTGTTTCTCCCTGCCTAATGTCAGGACTAGTGTGGCCTGATGACATGTTTATTCATGGTGATTTCTCCATACCTAGTGAAATGTTTTGCTCCTGTTTTAATGAGATGCTAATTCTTTCAAGAAATGTTCATCTTTAACTACTGAAGTGCTAATTCGCTAATGAAATGTTATTGTAACAGGTTTAATTGATTCTTGAATTGCTCCTTTTTCTCCCCTCCTATGGAATGCTTTAATGACCAAATGATACTGTGATTTTCCACTCCTGAACCTTGATCTTACATAAAAGTTATTTGATTTTTAATCAAACACACTGGAGTGGTGTCAGTCATTGCATGCCTTTTATTGTCTCAGGGAGTGTGTGCTGTGTAGTCACTTAACACATAAGCTTTTGGGTGCCTACCTGCTCGTGCCAGGCTACCAGGCGCGGAACTGGCGACCCCAATCCCTACAAAAAGCTAGTTGTCCACGTAGGGAGTACCTACATCTGTGTCCTCAGGTATGTGAACAATCAGCAGCATGCTGCTGCACTGTGGATGTGATGATTGGTGCACAGGCCAAGGGTGGCAGGACAGACTGTGGGCAATGGGCTGTAGTACTCTACCCAAGCTCACCTGATTATGTGACCTCCCCCTATGGAGCTACAAGTACTAAACTCCTGTGATGGGTGCAACGCATCCAGAACAACTAGCCACGTCTGACAATTATCTACACCGGAACGGCCACATCACACCACACCCAAGAGACGTGGTCATGGTGTGTGTCCCCTGTGGCTACTTGACTGACTGTGACGGCTATGTTGAAGTGGTGTGACAAGGTCGTGTACTGCCACGTTACTGTAAGGAAGGCGAGTTGTGCTGCTGTGGTGTTGACAAGGTAACACTGTACAATATTGTGCCTATGGAAGGTGTGTGTGTGCTGTACAAGGCACATGACCTGGTGGTACGTAGACACACTGTCATGTGGCTCAGCATAGTCTTGCCAGTATGTGTTGCACACAGAGGCATAGAAGCTGTTATGGGTGAGTTTGAGGCATTGTGATACCAGGAGGATGATTGTCTGGTGTTCTCTGTTTGTAGGGTGGCTGGAGCATGCTCTACAAATGGATGGAAGGAGGGATAACCTTTAGGCGTGTGTGGTCCTGGATCTGGCTAGTGTGCACTACATTGTGGCTGTGTATGCAGCAGCAGGAATGAGTGAAGACATGACGGCAGGAGGGGTGTGACAACTTGCAATACAAGCACATACCACAAGGGCATTGGCAAGCCACAAAGTGACATGTGTATGTGAATGCAGGAGTGTCTGCTTCACTCAGGGTCACTGCAAATAAAATGGCACAGTAATCACCAAAGATCACGGTCACAGGATCAGGCCCCTTAGGGACAAGTGGGGCACAGGACACACAGCGTCAGCAGGTGTAGTCTACAGGTAGTGTGTTCACTTCCAAGCTAAACAGCAGCTACACAGCCATCTACCTCACACACAATATAGTACTTTAGCCTTAACCAACACCATGCATGTTGTCAATGTACACGTAAACACATAACAAGAATGAGCTTACTTCATGCCATATAGTATACATGCACATTAGAAGGACATGTGCGTTGACATCAAGGAGGCACAATATTCAGTGGAAATCACACGTCATGCACAACATGATGATTTACCTTGGGAGGCCATGGAGCATTATCAAACATACATGGTCATTGGCATTGGCCAGAAGACAAAAAAAGTCTATGAATGATGTCACCTGTAATGCAGCAGAACGATTCGCTACAAGACTGCCAGGGACTGGCCGTACCTTTCTTCATCAGAGTGGTGTGATGCTCAAAGGGTTCCACCTCCAAATAGCCCCTTGGTCTGAGTACAAATGACAGACACAAAAGGGTGATCAGGCGAGGGAAGGAGAGGACGGGAACTGCAGGGAGGGAGACCTGAAACAGAGGCAAATACCCATTAGGAGTACTTTCTCATGTCACTGACACTACAAATACCTCATGAGATACACTGTACCAGTCACACCTCTGCAATTACGCCAGATCCCGACAGAGAACCTTTTCAGAAAAGCTCTAAAAACATGGATTTTTAATCTCACTGACTCCGCATGTCTGGCCCTGATCTAACCCATCCTCCTAGATATCGCCATTCTATGACACTGGCGCACGACTAATTCTTTGGCCATACACCTTTCTGGACACAACGGTCAGCGCCAAGATGCTCCGTGGAGTGTAAGCTGCGCTTTATAAAAATAAAATTACATTACATTACATTACCTGTGAAGTGTAACGACTGTAGCCAATTTGAGATCACTCATTATACTATCACATAAGATCCGATGCTGTAACACGAACACATAAAACCTAGGACAGTCTGTCATCTATTTGAGTCTTGTGTAAGGTCACAAGTCTGCTACTATGCAATGAGATCTATGTGGACAAAAACTAATTCACAGTGTCTGATGATGTGTACCCTACAAACAAATTAAAATATATGGCAATGCTACTTACGCAAAGTGTAATATCTGTATTTGTTTATGTGTACCCGTAAGGGCCATGTAGGCAAACTTGACATCACCCACAACAGCTATAAGAATCACATATGATGAGGAAGCTAATGACCTACATGCAATGAAGGCACTCTGTAGCCAGTCTTTTGCTCTATCAACTTTGCATCACTATGCTAAACATGACAAGCAGGTTGAAAATAACTCAACAGCAAGTGATGTGGATCCAAGCCACATAATGAACCCTACCGTCGCACAGAAATGCTGCAATGGACAAGAGAATCATGTGAATGACCGCACTCCACTGGTGCAACACAATAATTTACATATGCATCATCCCACCATTGTCATGTCTACTGCAAAACATATATGGCACCATGTGAATGAAAACAGAACTGCTAGTCACTGTGAAGGCTGGCGTAGCAGTATTCTCAACCTGCACTGAGGTAACAACATGACAGTGACATGACATACTGCAACAAGGGGCAATGCATCCATGCGAACAGAATCACAGGACAGTTGTCTTAACATGTGGAACATACACCGGGCCACACCTACATGACATGGTTTTTTGGTAAACAAACTGGACTGGCCCACAAGGTTGAGGTGATGATCCAGACACATTCTAATGCACACAGTGAGGCTGCAATCCCCCACAGAGTCCGTGGTTGTGACCTCTAACACAATGTCAAACCATGCTATATGCAATGTTGCAGTGTCAATGTCTACACACATTGATGCATTCACCAGAGTCTAAAACTACGACATATGACTGTCAGATGGGGTGACTATCCTGTCATGGGAGTGGGCCTACATGTAATAAGAAACATGATGTTGTTGCATGTATGCATGGTCTAACAACATGCGCATGAACATGTACCACATAATTGAAACCATACCAACACTAAACAGCCTCATGTGAGTTCTTACCCAAATTGACTTTTCCACATGTCCATGCATGCTCCGTTGATTCGGCTGATGTTGCAATCATAATGAGCAATAGCAGGCTGACCACGATGACACCAACGGACAACAGGCAGGGCGAGCTGGGGATGAGAGGCACACAAGGGGTCAAGTTCCGTATAATTTCATTCTGACATTGTCCTGTTAAATAGCCTGATGTTGTAGTACACCTGTACATTCCAAGTACACACATAGCACGTATGTGTGTTGCATTACATCTGCACCTGTGTGACACTGCACATCAAACATCCAAGTGACATTGCATACAGTCAGTTGCATACACAGCCTGCTACCCATGCAACTCTATAGTACATGTTTTACCAAAATGCACCTATGACTCACCATTATGAAAAGAAGTTGCGGATGAGGTAACTCCGGATATCATCTTCAACCTCCTCGTCACTGGCATCCTGGGCAAGGCCTTCATCCTCACGGGCGGATGTTCCAGCTCATCAGGATCAAGGATGAGTGGCACGGCCTTCTCCACTGCCATGTTGTGTAGCATGCAGCACACGGTGGAGATGTCACACCTTGAGTGGGGTGTATTGGAGGGCTCCGCCTGTCTTGTCCAGGCACCTGAACCGGCTCTTCAGGAGTTCAAATGTTCGCTCGATCACCCGCCTGGTCTTCCCATGAGCATTGTTGTACCGCTGGCCTGCAGCTGTCCTGGGGCTGCGTAGCGGAGTCATTAGCCACGGCATGTTTGGATATCCTGCGTCTCCTGCAAATTGACATCATGGAAATGAGTGTGTAATATGATGCAGTTCATGAAGTTATGACAAACTAACATACATGGCTAACAGAGTTTACCCACCAACAAGACATGCCCAATGGTTGTGCAGCTGCAGCATCATCTGTGGTACCCTGCTACGCCTCATGATGAATGCATCGTGGCACGATCCTGGAAAACTTGCACAAACATGTGAGATAAGCATGTTGGCAAGACACATCACCAGGGCATTTATCGAGTGGTAGTGTTTCCTGTTGCGGTACGCTTCCTCCTGAGCCTGTGGTGGCACCAGAGTAACATGTGTACCATCAATTGCACCAATTACATGTGGCATGCGTCCCAGGGCATAGAATTCCCCCTTGACATGTGTCAACTGTTCTGGAGTAGGGAATTTAATGAATTCATCAATGTGCAGCAACATAGCAGCCAATACATCGCTTAATACCCGGATAACATGGTTTGAGACATCCCTCCCACATCAGCTATGGTAAATTGGAACGTACCTGTGGCAAAGAAATGTAGGGCTGCCATCACCTTTACCTTGGGTGTCAGCGCAGTTGGATACCTGTGTCGTGGTTGCAGATGTTGTTCCAGCCTGTCCGTCAGGTCCTTGATCAACTGTCTGGAGAAACGGTAACGCCGTATGCAATTACGTTCCCTCATGGCATCCAAGTCTGGCAACGGCCTTTCCAGAGGGGGTGCCCTGCAAACCATATGTAGTATAAAATGTGTACAACTGTCAGACAAAGACAATAACAATGTACATGGCACAAGCAACACTGCTTCAACAAATCTAGACAATTTTGAGTGTGGCGTGGGATACACACTGAGGAAACATGTGCCAGCTGCCAGCCACTCCTCCGTGAAAAGTAAAAGACCTGTGCTCTGTGGAATGGATATGACATGCATACAAATGATCTGATGGGAAGGTCTGAGTGAGCATGACAATGTATCACGTCAGTGACACACGTCACGTGAATTGCATTAGGAGGTTGTCTGTACATCCAGACAGCTGACAGCAATACACACACCCACATCACATGTGCCATCATTTGCACAGATCTGACATATTCCTATTGCGGTGTGATATTTCCAAAACTAATACATGGACATCATCAGACAGCAGAAATGTTTGATTTGTGACAAATGGTCTATGATGCCATCACACATATGAGTGGTTCATTTGCACAAGTGGCATGGTGTGCGTACATGTGAAACCCTGTCATCACGGCAAGGACCCATCATAGATGCTCCTACAGCAGATATACTGAACAGTATGAACAAGTTACTTACCTTTAGTAACGAAATATCTGTAAGAAACAGTAGTTAGTACCATATTCCTACCTTGGAATACATACCCCAGCAAGACCAAGCCCTGTGGTGGGACTTCAAACCAAGAATCACACCATTAAGTCCTGGAGGACCGAACGGCCAAAGAAGACATCCCTCTGGACTTGGCTGTCCAGGCAGTAGTGTCTTGCAAACGTGTGCATCGAGGCCCACGTAGCTGCCTGACAAATGTCCTGCAAGGGGACTCCCCAACCCAGGGCAGTAGTAGCCACCGTGGCCCAAGTCGAATGGGCCCTCAGGCCAACAGGAGGCTCCTTCTTTGGCAAGGGCTACCAAGCATTCATACACAAGACACCCACAGAGAGATGGTCTGCTTGTGTACCGGCCTTCCCTTTTCAGCGTCCACATAACCAACTAAAAGTTGTTCATCCACCCGGAACTGGCGTGTGCGATCCAGATAGTATGAGAGTGCACGTTTTGGGTACAGACGGTGTAGCGGCTCTATCTCCTTTGAGGGATGAGTAGGCGGAAATAATGTGGACAAGGTGAGAGATTGCCCAATGTGTAACTCCGTGTCAAACTTGTGCCGGAAATAGGGTATTGTCCGCAACGCAAACTTGTCCGGATGGACTGAAAGGTCAGGAGTTTATGGAGAAAGAGCCTGGGGCATCACATACGGATAATGTGGAAACGTGTGTCTGATGCCTTTCAGAAAACGAGTCACAATAGGAGACTAGAACATACAAGGTTGATCAGGCAGCCTTAGTAAGGCTGAAAGGGCAGGAACGTAGCCCTTGATAGTGCCCTGAGCAGAGCCCTGCTGGGCATGAGAAAGAAGTAAGAGATGAAATCCATGAAGAGGTGCAGGAAGAGGGTACACAGCCTTCCGTGTGCACCATGCCACAAATCGGGTCCACCTGCAGGCGTATGACGACTTTGTGGAGGGACGCCTGGCAGCATGGATGATATTACAGACTTCAGGATGAAAGGCAAATGGCCTCTACTGTCGCCGCTCACTCTCCAAGCATGGAGGTGGACACTGTACAGGTACGGGTGGAGGACCGTCCCCTGCTGCTGCGACATAAGGTCCTCCAGAAGAGGCAGACAAACCGGGGGATCAACTGACATAATGATGAACTCGGGATACCAGTACCAACGTGAACATCCGTGGTAAGTCCAAAGTGGAGCAGGGTAAAGTGAATGTGCTTGTGGCCTAACGTGAACTGCAGGTAGCGCCGGTGGGCCGGTGTGGGGATGTACTGTTTTATATGCACTATATCTTTAAGAGCACAGGGTTCTCCACGAGCATCATGACGCTCGTGGAGTCTCCTGTGTTCTCATGCCTGGAACTCCCGGACGGCAGTTGCTGCCGGGAGAGCTGTTGTCAGGACCATAATAAAGGACTGTACTTTCATCACCACAGAGTATCCTCTTCCTTTCACTGGCGACGATGGTCCTGGACTTCAACTCTCTCAAGAGTTGTCCGTAACTCATCTAAGGAAAACGGAGCACCCGGAGGCACCCGCGACGTCTGGCAAGAGAGAAAGCAGAGGAAAAGAATTCCAAACGGAACGACGTGAAGCCAGTATCTCATTGAAACGTGAGTCTTTGACCCTGCTGTGGCAATATTGTGCTGTGCTGTCACCCTCAAATTAAAGCGCATTACCGCTGTTAATTAACTAAAGCGCTCTACCGCTCTTAAAAGGATTAGCGCGAGCGCTGCTTTTGAAGTCCAGCGCGAGCGCTACTTGTGGACATTCTTGGATTGACGCGTTTAAAAAAAAAATAAACGCGAGCGCTGCTTCCAAATGCTCAAAGCGAACGTCACTGCAGGACATTCTCAATTCCATGCGTCCTTACCTTGAACAGCGCTACCATGGCAACATAAGCGCATTGTGACGTGCACTTTGTCACAACAAAGCAAAGCAAAGCGAACAACTTGTATTACAGCCTGTTATGATGTCAATAATTATCAATTAATAAGGGAAAACAAGGAATAACATTTCTGCAGTTTCAAAAAATAAATAAATAAATAAATAAATAAAAGAAGAACACAGCACAGCAAGCATTATCACAAAATAAATAAACAATTGCACAGCAGGCATTCTCACAAACCACTAAATACCTCAAATATTTAGTAGACCTAATAGACTTGAGTTACGTTGTTTAGTTTTGAGGCAGCAGCTCCCCACGCAAATGGAAAAGGTAACCTCGCCACCTCCCTTTTTGCAATCTCCAGGTCCTCCCCCCATGCCCTGGAAACAGTGGAAAGCTACATTTGACGCATATATCGAAGCCATCGATGGTGATACCTTCACATCAAAAAAGAAGAAGGCCTTATTAGTATATAATTTGGGACCTGAAGGAAGGTCCATTCTGGAAACCTTACCTCTTGAAGAAGTGAGAATATCCATTTCTAGTAATGATGGCGATGCGCAAATATTAGCTGAATATGCTTCTCTAGTCAAGACATTGGACAAAAGATTCAGTCCTAAACGGAACACTGTGTTGGAACGTCACAAGTTTTTGCAATGTGCACAATTACCCGGAGAGTCCATAGATGATTTCGTTGCAGCCTTAAGGATCCTAGCAATTAACTGCAACTATAGAGAATTCAGAGATGAAATCATTAGGGATCAACTCATTGAACGCACTCATGATAGAAAAGTGCGTGAAAAACTCTTATCTTCTAATGACCCTAATCTAGAAACTGCTTTGACTCTTGCCAAATCTGTTGAGCATTCACAATATTGCCTAAAAGAAATGAGTACTCCTGCATCACCTATGGCAACCCCAACAGAATCTTCTGACATCAGTGCCATCAGCACCAAAGCACCAGTCAGAATTCCAGAACGGAGGATATCTAACCCGAATCGTTCTCAAATTCCTTCGTTTTCCAGTTCCAACAAGCCTAGGAGTGATGCGCAAGGATTATCCTGTTATCGATGTGGGAGTAGATCTCATTTAGGAAATTTCAAATTTTGTTTCGCAATTAATCAATCTTGTTTTAAATGTGGCAAGAAGGGTCATTTAGCACGTATGTGTAAGGCAACCGGAGTTCAGAAGGGTTCTTCGCAAATGGTGAAAAGTATTGATGAACGCTTACATGTAGATGAAGAAGATGAACATTATGAATTGCTAATGTTGTCTTCTTCTCCCATGAATGCTGATGGTGTTGTTGAGATAGCGACTATGAATGGATCTCATAGACGAAAATCCCCTGTTTGTTCTATTAATGTGAATGGCGTATTAATCAAATTTCTAGCAGATTCGGGTTCTCCATTCTCCATAGTTAATGTTAAGGATTTAGACATGTTAGATAATATTCTACTATCAAAATCTTTTATCAAAATGTTTGCATATGGGGGAAAAAGAGTAGAAGTATTAGGAAAGTTTAGAGGAGAGATTGATTTCAAAGGAGATTCTACATCCGCCATCATTTATGTTGTAAAAGATGGTACCAATTTATTGGGTTGGCATGAACAGGGTGAGCTTGGTATGATCCTTGATCCCAATCATCAAGACATGGTTTTATCAAGACGTGAGGCCAAGCAGTATTATGCCTCTTTGCCTGATTTAGAGTTGATAAATTCCCTAAGTGTTTCTGGTGAAAATGAATGGGTGCAAGAATTTCCAGAAGTTTTCTGCGACAAATTAGGAAAACTCAAAGGTTTCCAGCACCAGATTATTTTAAAAGAAGGAGTTAAAGCAGTTGCACACAAAGTTCGCAAAGTACCCCTTAGTATGCGAAGTGAATTAAAGGCTGAACTGGAGAGATTGTGTCTCTTAGGTATAATTGAACCTATAGAGGCATCAGAATGGTTATCTCCTGTAGTTTTAGCCCGCAAGGCTGATAAGTCTCTTAGAATGTGTGTGGACTTGCGCGACTTGAATGCTTGCATTTGGATAGATCGACAACCACTACCTAATATTAATGAAATGTTATCTACATTGGAGGGTGCCAGCTATTTCACTACCCTAGACATTTTTTCGGCATATCACCAAGTTGTTTTAAGCAAGGATTCAAGACACCTTACGTCTTTTGTAACTCCAGAAGGTGCTTTCCGCTATTTGAGAATGCCGTTCGGTCTGGCGTCGGCTTCCGCAGTTTTTCAACGTCTTATGGGAAATCTGTTCAAAAACACTGCGGGAGTCGTCTTCTTTCAAGACGACATTCTCATTTATGGCAGATCTGTGAGTGAACACAATAGCAGGGTAAGAACGGTTTTGAGAATCTTAAAAGATTTTTGGTTGACATTAAGAAAAGACAAATGCAGGTTTCTCAGAGATAGTGTAGATTATTTGGGTCATCACATCTCAGCCAAAGGAGTGGAACCCAAAATGAAGTTGTTAGATGCCATTCAGAATGCACCAGAACCATCCAACAAGGATCAACTACGTTCCTTTTTAGGGCTGATCGAATACTACGCCAAATTTGTTAGAAATTTTTCTGACAGGACTGTGTCTCTAAGAAATTTATTGAAAAAGAATGTTAAATATGTTTGGTCACAAGAATGTGCAAATGATTTTACCTTACTGAAAAATGCCATTGTACAAGCACATCCCCTCAAACTTTTTAATGTTAATGATCAGAATATTGTAATTACTGACGCCAGCAATGTGGGTCTGGGGGCAGTTCTTTCTCAGAAAAGAGTAGATGGTAAAGTAGAAGTAATTGCTTTTGCCTCCAGAACCTTACGCGGAGCTGAAGGCACGTATTCCACCATCGAGAAGGAGGCGTTGGCCTTATGGTGGGGCGTGCAACATTTCAGGAATTTTCTCTGGGGTAATCACATAACACTCAAAACTGACCACAAGCCTCTAGTTGATCTTTTCACTACGAAAGGTGGTGGGAGGGCTACTCCTCGCATTGCTAAATGGCAATACAGGCTTAGTGAGTTTGATTATCACCTAGAATATGTTCCTGGAATTAGAAACAATGTGGCTGATTGTTTATCCAGATTGCCTCTTCCCCATGATAAATTAGAGCAAAGTGATGAAGATTTGGAGATGGTGTGTGCAGTGAGTTCTGTATCTGAGGTTGGCATCGCGTTGTCAGAAAATGAGTGGAAGTCAGCGGTAACTGAGGATAAGAACTTATGTTGTGTAATGAATTACCTGATCAATGGTTGGCCTGATGACAAGATCCTTTCTTCAAATTTATTGCCTTTTAGGAGAGTTCGTGATGAATTGTCTTTGATTGATGGCATTTTACGTAGGGCTGGTTTACTGGTGGTTCCAGAAGCTCTTTGTGGAAAAGTTTTGGAATTGGCTCACGTTGGGCATTTGGGCATTCGGGCTATGAAAAGGAGGGTGCGTGAAGATTTTTGGTGGCCTGGAGTAGACAAAGCGATTGAACATTGTGTGCGTGATTGTGGTGCTTGTGTCCTCAGTGACAAGTCTCAAGTTACAAGTCCTTCTCCTGTGACTCCAGTACAGGTTAAAGAGCTGCCTTGGCACAAATTGGCATTTGATGTTGCGGGTCCGTTTTACAATCTAGGAGTAACTCCAAAGTATGCATTAGTTTTAATTGACTACATGTCAAAGTGGCCGGAAGTCAAATTTGTTGAGTGCATAAATTCTACTACTGTTATTGAATTCTTCAAAAATGTGTTTTTGAGGGAGGGTGTGCCAGAAGAATTAGTATCTGACAATGGCACTCAGTTGGTGTCGAATGAGATGCAAACATTTTTAAAATCTCTTGGAATCAAGCACATTCTCACCTCTTTATATCACCCTTCTAGCAATGGATTGGTTGAAAGGTTGAACCGTGTGATCAAGGATCAGTTGCAGTTAGCCAACGTCAATGGTTTGAATTGGAAGAAGGTCATTGCTGACATGTTGTGGGCATTGAGAGTCACTCCCCATTCTAGCACAGGTGTCTCACCTTTTACTTTACTCAGAGGTAGAGTGGCTGGTTCAGAATTAAACAAAGATTGGATGGCGAGGAAGAACATTGATAGTATCAAACTCGCTGGTGTGGCTGATGTTAGGGCTTGTACCCAGGCCAAATATGCTCAAGGGAGTTGTAGATTGTCTCCTGTACGCTCGGGGGACTGGGTTAGGATCAAAAAACCAGTACTTTTGCGTAAAGGATTGGCTCGGTTTTCTCCTCCTGTTCGTGTCAAGGAAGTGAGGGATCATGTAGTTGTTCTGGAAAATGGCAAAGTTTGGAACAAATCTCGTGTTTCCATTGTTCCTAAACATAAAGTTGAGTTTGTGAAAAACAAATTTGGTTTGAAATCTAACTCAGGTTTACTGCCTGTTAGTACTATTCCTCCAGTTCTGCCCGCTCAGGACACCAATTCTGCTTCTAATGACATGTTGACTAGACGATTTTCCACCAGATGTAAAGTTGTTCCTGGAAAATTTCGTGATTTCGTGACTTATTAAATCAATTCTTTTATTTAAATTTGGGGAAGGGGTGGATTAATATTTTGTGCTTAATTTTGTCATTGTTATTAATTGAGGGAAGGGGGATGTGTGGGGATGTACTGTTTTATATGCACTATATCTTTAAGAGCACAGGGTTCTCCACGAGCACCATGACGCTCGTGGAGTCTCCTGTGTTCTCATGCCTGGAACTCCCGGAAGGCAGTTGCTGCCGGGAGAGCTATTGTCAGGACCATAATAAAGGACTGTACTTTCATCACCACAGAGTATCCTCTTCCTTTCAGCCGGCAGGATGGGGATGTTGAAATTACCATCCTGCAAGTCCAACGCTACCATCCAGTGTCCTTGGTCCAGGGCAGGTAGGACCAGAGCCACTGTCGGCATTTTGAGCTTCTCCTTCCGGAGGAAGCCATTGACGTTCCTTGTGTCCAAGATAGGGCGTAGGCCCCCATTGTACTTCTTGGGTAGCAGCAAGTAGTGGGAGTAGCAACCACACCCTATTGCTGGCCCAGGAACGGGCACGATGGCCCCCTTGGCCAAGAGGGCTGTAACTTCTGCATGCTGAAATTGCAAATGATCCCCCGATACGCGTTGGTATTGCGGTGGCATGGCTTGAGGGGTCGCATCAAGGGTGAGGGAATAGCCCCTTGGGACGATTTGCAGCACCCACCAGTCCGATGTGACAGCGCCCCAGTGGTGGAGGTGATGGCGAACCCTGCCCCCCACTGGCCTCACATGGCCCTGTAGGCACAGACTAGGAGGGTTTGTAGGCAGATGTTGCGGGGGAAGGTGTGGACTGACCTCGCCGTTGTCACCGAACGCCGCCACAGCGGTTACCACCGCCGCCACAGCGTTGGATGTGAGTCAGCGTTGCGTGGCTGGCAGCACGTGTGTGTGCCACTTCCTTGGCCACAAAATGAGCTAAAGGTAACACTTTGCTGTTGCGTGGCCGACAGGCCTATGGACCTGGCCGTATCCCTGGAGTCCTTGATGTGCTCAAACGCATGGTGTGCCTTGTTGCCAGAAAGCCAACGGGCATGTCCATGAGTGTATTCTGCTCATCGTCAAAAAATTGGGCCTACTTCAACCAGGTTTGCAAGAAATCGCCTCCGTGGATGCCATCGCTCTGCCCAGTGAGTCGGTGCTATCCAGCCCACACCGGATACAATACCGTGCCGCAGATTGGCATTCTACAAGGGCTTGGCCAAATATTGCCCGTACCTACAACGTGCACTCTGGCAGCAGTTCCGCAACCATGTCCCACAGAGAGTGTGTGTAGCGGACAAAGAGGCATGTGATGTTGGAAGACCGCAGTCCCAGACTCAGGGAGGATGATACTATCTTTCCGTACTGCTCATACCTCTTGGATACCCTGTCCAGCGGAGCAAACGGGAATGCGATCTGTGATTTGGAGGCCTGGATGCCCAGGCTCTCTGGGGTGGGGTGGGAGGACAGGAAACATGGGTCGTCCGGGGACGGGTGTGGGCGTCTGGTAACGTGCCTATCTACAGCCAAACCTGCAGCGGGCCTGGACATAGTGGCCAAAATAGCGTCAGTCAATGCATCATTGAACGGCTGCAGAGGCTCAGCCGAGCTTGACTGCAGTTTAAGGACCTCAGTGAGGAGGTTGGTCCTCACGGGCGCGCCGGGGAGATGAAGGGGCAAGGCTTTGGCCGCCCAAGTAAACACAACACTGTACGTTGCCCCCTCCTCCAAAGACACGGTTGGATTTGAGACATTACCAGTGTCTGGCGAAGTGTCCAGACCACTCGCATCCCCCAGTCCACCTGTCCAGTCGTCTTGGGACTGACACTCATGTGTCAGTGGGTCTTCAGAACCCCCCCAATACTCCTTATCACCCGTTCGCTGATAATCAGGGTTGTCAAAAGATGTGCCCGGCTCGTTGAAGTTAAACTCCCCATGCAGCATCAAAAGCGGCGTTCAGCCGCGCCGTTCCCACGCCGGAGCCGTACAGAGTGTGGCATCGGGGACGGCACCACCCGAGGACGGCGCCGAGGGTGACACCTGGGGGACTGTTGCCGGTGAGGTCGTGAGGTGAACCAGCGAGGACCAGGATCACCAATCGGATCCAGTGTGGCCAGCGGTGCCGGGACGAAGGCGCCGCCGGCTTCTGAGCCAAAGCAAGAGACGGCATCGGGGCCAAAGCACCAGACCCGCTAGCGCCCCGAGACGGGTCCGCTGGGCCCAAAGCCGCGGCGTAGCCCGTTGGTGGAGTGAGGGACATCATTTTTTTGTTGAAAATTTGTTTATTTGCATATCAAATAGAGCATCAATGTGTTGCAGTCTACATAAAACGACAATCATATAAAGGCATGCTCCTCGTTGCACAGTAATAACAATCGTGATGTAAATTTTCCATATTGTTGCATTGTGATTAACTCAACAGAACCCCCATAAATCTTCCACCCACCACCCCTGGTATACCCACCCTTGGCACTCTTTATTGTGATTATAGGCAACAAATAGGGACCCCCTGTTAGGTTTGGAGAAACTCCTAGGACAGGGCAATAATGCAATGTAACAAATTCCTAGGCAGTTAAGGTATCATTGACATGCTGGCTGGTCAACACATTAGGAAAAGAGGTGATAACCCTGGCTCCGTGCAGAACATAACACAATTTAAAACATGGATATTTCTTTTATTCTATTTATTCTTATTAAAAAAGGGTGAGACAAGTTGAATATAATACATGTTTTATATATATATCTGTTGAGTTAAAAAGAAAGGTACATAACAATTTTGTTACAGTGATTAGACCCTATGTAACGATGGGTATGAGCTGTATTACACAAGGAAAAGAATCAATACAATAAAAACATATTTTTTACATTCATACAATACACCATTTATGCAAAGCGATTAATGTAATGTGGCTGAAAACTGATAGTAGTCTCGACGCGCGTTTTGGCACGAGGGTGCCTTCATCAGGAGTGCCACAAGGGAACGGAGAGTTTCCTTTAGAGACGTTATTCAGGCTGTGTTTTGAACTGTGGGTTACGACAGCTAAGGATATGTAGAGCAGTCCCCACGGTGACTGAGAAGGATCTGTATTGAAGTTTGTACTATGGCCCTGCGACTTGGATTTTTAGCTTCGCGGTGGCCTTTGTATGTGGGGAGTCTGTGTATCTAGTGTGCTATTTTATTTAGGGAAGCCTGAAGGCGAGATAAATAACACATGGAAGAACCGTTGTTGTTCTTTGGTCGATCGAGTGCGGCAGACCAAGGTCGGCACTTCATACACTTTAGAGCTCAATAGTGCTGTAAGTAAAATATGTCTGGGCCGAATGCGACTGGGTTGAGCACAAAGTTGGAATAAGGGGGATGTTTTTTTTCCTGAAGCAGCTGCTCGTCAAGGATAAACTTCAGGGTACGTGATGATGGAATAATGATGAAACCCGCCATGAACAAAAGACACGGTTGGATTTGAGACATTACCAGTGTCTGGCGAAGTGTCCAGACCACTCGCATCCCCCAGTCCACCTGTCCAGTCGTCTTGGGACTGACACTCATGTGTCAGTGGGTCTTCAGAACCCCCCCAATACTCCTTATCACCCATTCCCTGATAATCAGGGTTGTCAAAAGATGTGCCCGGCTCGTTGAAGTTAAACTCCCCATGCAGCATCAAAAGCGGCGTTCAGCCGCGCCGTTCCCACGCCGGAGCCGTACAGAGTGTGGCATCGGGGACGGCACCACCCGAAGACGGAGCCGAGGGTGACACCTGGGGGACTGTTGCCGGTGAGGTCGTGAGGTTAACCAGCGAGGACCAGGATCACCAATCGGATCCAGTGTGGCCAGCGGTGCCAGGACGAAGGCGCCGCCGGCTTCTGAGCCAAAGCAAGAGACGGCATCGGGGCCAAAGCACCAGACCCGCTAGTGCCCCCAGACGGGTCCGCTGGGCCCAAAGCCGCGGCGTAGCCCGTCGGTGGAGTGAGGGACATCATTTTTTTTTTGAAAATTTGTTTATTTGCATATCAAATAGAGCATCAATGTGTTGCAGTCTACATAAAACGACAATCATATAAAGGCATGCTCCTCGTTGCACAGTAATAACAATCGTGATGTAAATTTTCCATATTGTTGCATTGTGATTAACTCAACAGAACCCCCATAAATCTTCCACCCACCACCCCTGGTATACCCACCCTTGGCACTTTTTATTGTGATTGCAGTCATCAAGTGGCAGTTGGCTGCTCCCATACATAGCTCCTTCCTGTTACATTGTCCCTTACAATCAGCCAGATGTACAAACAACAAACAGCATGGGTTCCTGGTTAACATGTTTCAAAGTGCACCCGTTAGCATCGAGGCGAGTCACGATGTAGTGAGGGCAGTTCACAGGTCAAGCAGTAGAGAGCGATACATCAGAACCCTCCTCCCCGCCCAATTCAAAGGCCCCTAGTATGGTGAACCAGTCTAGCGATATCAATGTCTTCCTATGGCCCCTGCGTTCTTATCACTGCAGTGCCTCACCCTCCGCTTTGCCCCACCGTTTAACTTCCACTTTCCACATGTCAGGTTCAGGCGGTTTGGGAGATTTCCACCGCATGGTTATCGCGCGTTTAGCAAGTAGCATGGCCATATCAGTGAAGCGTGTCGTCACACTTCGTTTACGCGCGCCCGGCCCTAGCCCTAGAATTGTGTGTTCTAGGGTGCGGGGTAATAAGGAAGTCCCTGCTTTGGCAAGTGAGTCATGTACGTTCGTCTAATAATAGCCCAATTTCGGGCAGTCCCATAGCATGTGTATTAATGTGGCATCATCAGCTCTGCATCTGGGGCAGGTATCAGCAGCGTCAGGGAACATAGCATGTATACGGCGTGGCGTGAGGTAAGCCCGGTGCAGGACCATCAGTTGAATGAACTTGAACTTCGGGCTTCTGGCCACTCTTTTGGGAAATTGCAGAATTCGCTCCCATTCCTTCTTATTAAGTGGTCGTCCTAAGTCGCCTTCCCACTTGGCCTTAAGGGGTGTTAAGGGGATCGCTCTCCCGGTTCTGATACCCGCAGTAAGCCATCTGGTTAGGTGGCTTCCCGCTCCCATGAGGTATTGCATCGATAGTAGACGGTTTGTGGGTGGCTCTTTGCCCTCTCCCGCCCATTTCTCCGTAATATAGTGACGTATACTAGCATGTAGGAGGAATGAGCCTCCTGGGACGTTATGTGTGGCCCTGAAGTCCTCAAAGGATAATATGCGTCCGTCTGCGAATAGGTCTCCAATGTGCATGACTCCTGCGTCATGCCATGGGGCTAGTTTGTGGGTTGTGAGCAGACCGGACTCCAGTGGGATACCAAGTAGTGGGGTCGTAGGGGCGTAGGAAGACGTGGGGGACGTATACTTCACTGCTTTCCGCCAATATTGAATGGCAAGGCGGAGAAGAGGGGGAGCATCTCTAGGCAGTTCCGAGTGGGGCAGGAGTAAGGTGTGGAGTCTCCCTTTGGACCGGTCTTCCTCTGTCATGTCAATCTCATGTAGGTTTCTGCCCGCCAGCCAGTAAGCCGGTCATTGCAACTGACAGGCGTAGTTGTAGGCCCTAAAGTCCGGTGCTCCCATGCCCCCCGCCCCGGAGGCAAGTTGCAATTTAGCTAGGCCGATGCGTCTCTGCCCCGATCCCCATATGAGCTCCGTCAGTAATGTGTCTAGTGTCTTGAAAGTAGAGGCTGGAATCAGGAATGGCAAGTTAGTGAAATAGTAAATGAGTTGGGGAAGCACCACCATCTTGGAGATTGCTACTCTACCTGCGACTGACAACGGTAGTGACAGCCAGAAATGCACCTGTGATTTGAGCGCTCTTATTGCCCTGTCCAAGTTGCCGTGTAACATTTCCTCCGCTCCTCTGTAGATTTGGATCCCGAGGTAGCGGAAAGTGGTGTCCGCCATTTGGAAGGCGTATGGCGGAAATGGTAGTGGCGTAGATGGATCAGTGTCATTAAAGCAGTAACCAAACGACTTGGATTCGCTTATCGTGAGGCCCGATAGCGTCCTGTAGTCCTCAAAGAGAGTGGGTATAGGGTGTAAGTCACCCCTCAAATCATGAAGGTACAGGATGATGTCATCGGCATAGGCAGACACCACATGTGTCATCCCACCCCGCTGAATGCCAAGGTGAGGAGCTTCCTTACGGAGCTTACAAAGCAACGGCTCGAGTGCCAGAATAAATAAGAGTGGGGAGAGTGGGCACCCCTGTCTGGTACCCTTCGCAACGGTCAGTGGTTCAGAGATGCATCTGGACGTCCGAACCCGCGCCGTGGGGTGGGAGTAGAGCAGTCTGACCCATGCAATATATTCCGGGGGTAATCCGAATCTCTCAAACGTGGCAAACATGAAATCCCACCTGAGGGAGTCGAAAGCCTGTTTTAAATCTAGCGTGATACAGCCCTCAGTTTTTCCGGTTGCCCGGTCTTGCAACATCAGCTGGGCTAGCCTACGGAGGTTCAAGGCCGTGCTCCTACCAGGAACAAACCCGCACTGGTCGGGGTGGATCAGTTGGGGAATGTATTGAGTCAGTCTGGTTGCCAGCACTTTGCTCAGTATTTTGTAATCCGTATTAAGGAGGGACAGGGGTCTGTAGTTAGCCAAGTGCATTCCGTCCCTGCCCGGCTTCAACAGGGAAGTTATCAAAGCCTGCAGGGAGGATGGAGGCAGGGAATTAGTCTGTAGCGCTTCCTGATAGATGATTTGTAACCGCGGGGCGAGAAGGTCAGTAAACTTCTCGTAAAATTCTACAGGCAAGCCGTCCGTCCCGGGAGTTTAATTCTTCGGAAGGGCGTGTATCGCCTGCTAAATCTCTGACGTGGTGATAGTGCGTTTCAGATCATCTCGCTGTCTATCAGTAAGCCGCGGTAGAACCAGGCCCTCCATGAATGTCTCGAGTGCCGTATGTGAGAGGGGCTGGTGCGGGCCGTACAGTGTGGTGTAGTATTCTTTGAACGCCTTGTTTACTCCTATTTGAGTCGAGGCTATGGAGCCGTCCTGATCTGTAACTGCAAGGATTGGGAGGTGCGTCGGGGCGTCCCGTATTATGCGGGCTAACAGTGGGCCTGACCGGTCAGCTTGAGTGTGTTGTCTGTTAGTGTATTCTCGGGAGTCCAGTAACCTCAGTTCTTCCAGGAGCGCAGCATGCCTTATGTGCGCTTCCTGTAGTGGTGTAAAGTGTAGGTGCGTGCCAGCTGCTTCTTTTTCTAGCATTGCCAGTGTACCTTCTACTTCCTTGAGGCCGTCCAGTACCACCCTCTTCATACCCACCCGGGTGGCCATTGCCTCCCCCCTGATAAAGACTTTGAATGTGTCCCACTCCATCCGTCTGAAGCTAGCGGTGCCAGTGTTCGTGTTAAAGTAAGCCTCAATGGTGTCCGCCATAGATGATGTGAAGGCAGTGTCTTCCAACAGGTCCGTGGGCAGCCTCCACGTCGGTATCGGTGTCAGGAGCCTACCCCAATGTATTGCCAGTTCGACAGGGTTATGGTCCGAGAGTGTCTTACCCATGTGGTGTGCTGTGAGAATCGCCCCCAGTAAAGAGCGGGAGCAGAACACTCGGTCTATTCTGGTGTGCAGTTGGTGAGGTGGGGAGAAAAAGGTGTATTCTTTGTCTAGCAAGTGTTTGCTGCACCATGCATCTGCTAAGTCCCACCCGTCCGCCCATTGTGTTAGCGCGGTCGCCTGTTTCCTGCTGTCGGTGGCGTGTAGTGGTGGGTGTGACCTGTCCAACGTGACATCCAGCACAGCATTAAAATCCCCTCCGATAACCCATTGATAGCCCGCCCAGTCCGCCAAGACACCATTAAGTCCAGTTAAAAAGACCGATTGGCCCGAATTCGGGGCATACACACATCCAAGCACAACAGTAGCACCATCCAGTTCGCCCCTCACAAATACATATCGTCCCTCTTTGACAATCCTCTGCTCGACTGGTTTGAAGGGCACAGAGTTACGAACCTATATAGCCGCCCCCCTTGAGAATGCAGAGTAGGACGTAGCGAAAAGCTGACCTCTCCATTTCTTTGACAGTTTCAAGTTCTCGGCACTGCTTAAATGGGTCTCCTGGAGGCAGGCTATCACGACCCCTCTGCGGTTAAGTTGAGCCAGTATTCTGTGCCGTTTGTGGATCGAACCCATGCCTCGTACGTTCCAGGTGCACATGTTATATAAATTAAGTGACCCCATGACTGTGCACATTATGAGGAAGCGTTGCGCTCGCAGGTGAGCAAGCCAAGTTTACACTACGTTGGTGATAGAATGCCATTTGGAATGTCAACCCCTGAACTTTAAGGTCCCCAAGGAAACGGACTCGGGGTCCAAACCATGATACCCAACTTGGGCAACGTTCAAACTCAAACATGTTCATACGATGGGGGGTGCAGTCTATTCGGATCTGTTGTGCGTTGACCTGCGGTGACCTAGCAAGCCCTTAGCACATACAACCCCCATGCCACCCACCTGCATGTGGCTAATTGTGCTGTTCGTACATTACCATTCGTGCATCGTTCAAGGCGCCGCAGTCAAAATTCTGCAGCCATTTGCGCCGTGATCTTGGGGAAGAGCTGTAAACTATCCGCCGACCCCGATACATCTGTGCGCGTGTCCAAGTTGCTGGCCACTTCCCTTGCTATGTCCGCATCGTGAGCGGCTAGTGCTGCCTCTGTCAGTTGTGTCACTTTTGCCCGTTCCACTGAGCGGTTTGTCGCATCTTGTCCTTTCAGTGGGGTTCGTGTCAAGGGACCTTGGCCAGTATCAGAGGTAGGGCTTCGTCGGTCTGGCTGGTTCCGGTGGCCGTTGCTGGTGCCTTCGGCAAATGGGTCTTGTGAAGTCGGTGGGGTGAGTGTTACTTCCATCCATTCCTCTGCTTCTTCTGGGGAATCAAAAAAGTGTGATTTGTTGCCATGTAGGATCTTGAGGCGAGCTGGGAAGAGGAGGGCATATTTCAGTTCTCGTTCGCGCAATTTGCGTTTAACCCCCAAGAAGGTGGACCTTGCTCTTTGTACTGCTGGTGTAAAGTCTGGGTACACAGATATAGTCTTGTCTTCGTACCGGATGGGTGCCTTCTCCCTTGCTGCGCGCGGCGCTGTGTCGCGATCTTTATAGTGAAGGAGGCGTGCGATCAGAGGGCGCTGCGGGGCTCCTGGCTGAGGCGGTTTCGAGGGCATCCTGTGCGCTCTCTCCATGCTGTATAGGGCAGTAAGATCCTCCGGGCCCACCATCTGTTTGAGCCAGTCTTCTACGAATTGAGTGGGATTCCTCCCCTCGCTTCTCTCTGGAATGCCCAAAATTCGGACGTTGTTGCGGCGGGCCCGCCCTTCCGCGTCGTCCACCTTGTCCCATAGCTGTCGGAGTTGTTTTTCCATGCCGTCCAGTTTCGTGGAGTGTTCCGTCTGTTGGGGGATCAGATCATTGAGTGCAAGTTTCTGCTCCGACACTCTCTCAGCCAGTTTGTTGTGATCTGCCCGGAGCAATGAGAGGCCCGTCGCCATATTATCCATACGTGATTCGAGCGCTTCTCTTGTCGCCCTGATTTCATTTAGGATGAGGTCCAGTTTGGCATCTTGAGTCCCCTTCCCGGTCGGCAGGATAACATCCGCATTGGAGGAGGCCAGAGGGTCTTCTGAGCCGGTAGACTGCATGTCCGTTGTTGCGCCCTGGTCCTGGGTTCTGCCCCGGTGTCTCCCCATGGATCTAGTGTGCAGGGCGACGCTGCGGTGGTCACGCGCCCCCTTCGCAGGCTCCACTTTGTAGGGGTTCGCAGCGTCCCGTATCCTGGTAAGCGTCGAGAGATGTAATCTGGGAGAAGAGAGGGTGCCTATGGCTTAGTGATCCATGGGGAACCAGGAGACTCCGCCAGTACAACGTCTCTCTTAGCGCCTGTGAGGGATGCTGCGGCGCTATGGGCAACGTTCTCAGCGGGGCAGATTCGGGCACAGGCAGTGGTGGTTGGGGTCGACTGCCGAGCGGCACAAGAGGTTTCACAGTGGGGGGTCAAAAGCACCGCGTTGTGGCCCCGAGTAGGAGTAGCCTCAGGTATGGCATCCCTGTTCTCGTACCTCTGCCCATGTGAGCGTCGGGGTCCGTCTTTCGCAAGGATGTGGGTGGGGTCTCCACCAGTGTCACGACGCGTCCCCCGTGACCTGTGATCGTGGTCCTGGTGTAGGGCTCCGGTGGGTGTAATTCACTGTGTGTTGAGCCAGGCGTATCCTGTGGCCCTGGAGGGAGGCAAAATGGCGTCCGCCGATATTGCACCGCAGCTGCCCACTACGTGTAGCCAATGTCTGTCCCTGCCTGGGGAAACGATCCGCTGTTCACCTCCGCCGTGGTCAGGGTGCCGCAGTCCGTGCTCAGTGCTCAGGCGCTCTGGTGCGCGCGGGCCGCAGCGGTGGAGCTCCAAGCGTGAGTCCTTCCTGTGCGCGTTGCCGGTCCCGACCGCGGCCGGGAGGGTAGGGCCGGGTTCACAGGGCGTCCCAGGGGAGATGCACCCAGGCCGGGGAGGCAGGGTAGAGGGTATGTGCACGGTCGCACTCAGGGCTCGGGCGTACCTGTTGTGCCCCCGCAGATCTCCGCCGCCAGTGGGTAGCCCACCGGGCCGACTGCCAAATCCAGGCCACGGCTTCACACGAGGCTGTAGGCCTCAGCAGGCGCCGTGACTCTTCCTCGGTTCCAGACCGTGTCGGGGGCCGGCAGGTCCTCGTCGCCGCTTCTCCGTTCCTCACCGATGCTCCAGAAGGCAATTTCAGGTGGGTGGCGTACTTGGGGAGCAGGATATGCAGCAAGTGTTGTGGGCTAAGGACGGAGCTCAAAGACTACACGTCCGCCATTGTCGGCTCGTAGCCACGCCCTGAGTGAGGGACATCATGGCCATGAGGAAGCGCATCGCATGCTGGCCAGGGACCGGAGGTCGTGGCGCAGGCTACGACGCCAGAAAATCTGACGGAGCTGCGTGGGCGGTGTCACCCAAATCCCGTGCAGCATTGCACGTGCATTGTGGGGAGTTTGAAGTGCGATGACGTCTCTTTGACTTCTTGTGGTTACCTGACGACTTTGCCCCGGAGGAGTGATGTCAAATCCCGGGGCTCTGATGGCTCAAACCCCACGCCTGGTCACTCGACCTACGTCCAGACCATGAGCTATTGCGGTGCAGAGCCAACTGCTGGAGTCCGAGCCGCTTGCGGGACCACTCCCGCCTAGCTTCAAAAGTCTGGGCCCGGCAGTCGGAGCAGCTCTTGTTGTCGTGGTTGATGTCGAGACAGTGGAGACACCGACGGTGAGGGTCAGTCACCGACATCAGTCGGTCGCAATCCTCACAGCCTTGAAAAGGGCCATCCCTATTGGCACCGTCCCGAGTCGGAAAATACAAGCTAAATGATCAGAAGTGATCGTAGTAAGATTTGCAACAAAATGAGTAAGGTTACACTTAGACGGGAACTGCGCTGCTAGCGTGAAAAAAGAGGACCTGACGTCAGCACGCGGAGGCGACGTATAAGTACTCAGACAACGTCATCACGGCGCACACAACGCCAACGACACACGCGGAGCAGCAGACGACGCCTACCGACACACAAGGGTACTGCTAAGCCCAAATTGGCAGATCCAGTCTGACGCTTGGGGATATTCTAAGGTGAGGAATATAATACTGACCTGTTTCTTTCATATGCAGACAGCATGCACAATGTCGCACATGGCACACACATGACATGGTCACACAGGGTCATGCTGTGCGTCAATTCGACATCTGTGACAGTGGGCATGTTGCTGTCATCATGTGACAGTTCCCTGTACTGAATGGTGTGCCATTCCAGTGTTGATGTGCATCACAATATGTTGAAGACGTTACTCAGGTGCGAAGTGTTGAATGTATGTGAAACACATGTGCGTAATGATTAATGACATGTCTCAACAGCTCTTCACACATCAACTGAGCCACAAGGTCACAGTCCCTGTGCTTCTTCAATGTCTGCCACACCTGGGGCCTGCTGATGTAAGGATGCCATGCTGATGTATGCATCCACATCGTCAACATGAGTCTAAACTACATCCCTGCCATGTGATTTCCTGGGGTCACTCTCCCAATGGTGACATGAAGGAGGTCAAGAACGCAGCCTACACAAGCGTTCACTTGAGCATGTCTGACGCACTGTACCCCAATGGTACGTGCGTGTGTACGCCTCGTTTCCCTATTGCATTGTAGCCATACGTGAGCACAGCGTACCCCAATGGAACGTGCGTGTGTACGCCTCGTTTCCCTATTGCATTGTAGCCATACGTGAGCACAGCGTACCCCAATGGTACCTGCGTGTGTACGCCTCGTTTCCCTATTGCATTGTAGCCATACGCGAGCACAGCGTACCCCAATGGTACGTGCGTGTGTACGCCTTGTTTCCCTATTGCATTGTAGCCATACGCGAGCACAGCGTACCCCAATGGTACGTGCATGTGTACGCCTCGTTTCCCTATTGCATTGTAGCCATACACGAGCACAGCGTACCCCAATGGTACGTGCATGTGTACGCCTCGTTTCACCATTGAATGAGTTGCATTTGCGACGGCAATCGCACCGTACTTGTGTGGGTATTCAAATAAATACATAGGGGACATCTAGGGGAACAGTGGAATGATTAGAATGCAGCCAGGTTGTCATGGATACAGAGAGTTTTGAGCCTCCTACAGGTGTTCTGGAAAATTCAGTTGGGCAAAAGTATACAATGTTGCAAAAGTTGTTGTTCAGCTCTGGCTCAGTTTTCAAACCATGCATTTGTGTGTCATGGCCTTATGTGTGATGGTATTGGATGAAACATGGGATGCAAACTATGGTGGCCTATCAAACACTACTCCTTGGACTCACAGACCCTCTGCAGCACAGATATAAGGCAGCATGTGGCTGTGGGAGGGCACTTGCCTGCACAACATTGGAGTGGAAGACACAGCTGCTGTCTCTGTCCTCTGGACCCTGATTAGCTGAGCATGGAGAGGGCACCTGCATTCAGTGATGGTGAGAACAAGGCCCTGCTGGATGCCCTCCTGCCTAACTACAGCAAGCTGTATGGGAGACCAGAGGAGCAGGTGAGTGATGTGTGTACTACCTTGGAGTGTGCACCTGTTGTGTGTGTGACACTATAGCCACTGTGTATGTATAGTGGATAGATGCTGTGTTGTTGGGAGTGAGTGCCAGTGTGTACAGTGTTGTGTGAAGAGGGTTATTTGTTGTAGTGGGGTGTGTGACAGCATGTCACGTGCTGCAGTGCACCCTGATGTAGCATATATTGCTCAGTGAGTGCCATGCTCAAAGAGTGGTTTGCACCGCTTATGTAATCTGTAGCCTTTAAATGGCATGTAGTGCAGTTCTGTTTGCTCACAGGCCACATACTCCTGGACAATGATGCAAGTGTGTGGAGCATCCGATGCCCTGTTGTCCTCAAGTATTTTGTGCACATATGTGTGTCTTTGGAACATGGACCAGGTGTACTGATGTTCTTTAACTTTACATTCGTGACAGGTATCTGCCTATGAGAAGGGTGAAATCTGGCAGGCCATCGCCAGGGCTGTCAGGAGTGATGGGGGGCCTCGCAGGAGGCTCAGAAACATCAAGAAGAGGTGGCAGGACATCCGGTGCTGGACCCGCCGCATCGCCAGGGTACAGCTGAAGCTGGAAGCTCCACGCCGGCATGGCGCCACCCGCCACCTCACTCCCTACATGCTCCGGGTCCTGGAAGTGGTGTTCCCAGACCTCCATAGGCTGTTGCAGGGGAGACAGCAGCAAGAAGGGGGTAGGTACATGTCTGCTTGTTGTCATGTGTGTCACATGCTACGGGCATGCCTCAGAGGCATGCTAACACTCCCTCAGTTGGAGTGGTGTTGTCAGACAGGCACTTAATGCATTGGCATGAAAATGGCCAAGTTTCATCAGTTGCTTGTTTACATGCCTTGCCCTACTCAACATTTGCCCAGCGCTTTGACAACACATTTTCTTTCACAGGTACTCCTAAGGTGCAATGTGTTAGTATGCATATCCGGTAGCACATCATCATGTTGGAGGGAGGTCTGTGACACCTGTTGGTACCTTACATATAGCACCACATGTGCACTGTGTCTGCCCTTCCTCATATTTTGGCACTGATCAGGAGTGTCAACATGTGTTTTCTGCACGAGTCAGCCTCAATGGCCTTTCTCCATGGTGTACTTTCTAATTGTCATGTGTTTGCATACTCACACTGTGCAGTGTGTGTGTGCATATACTCAAAATAAGTAGCATGTTGTTAGAAAATTCTTATTGAGGGTCAGTCACACAATGTGACTTTGGGTGTAGTCAGCTGTAATGCCAGTGTGAGGTCATGGTACACTTGGCCCAGGTCCCAGGATGGCATCACATGCCAGTTCATGAAGGAGTTTTCCCATGTGGCACAGGGTCACAGCAATTCAAACATGACCAGGTCTGGTTTTGTGTGGCAGGGTGGGCAAATGAACAGTGATTCATCATCAGCTATCCGGTTGTCGCCAGTGCCTCATCAATGTTTGTCTCATACTAGTTGGTGCCTTGCCTGTTACTTCTATCCTACTATACATTGAACGTAGTTTCTCTTCAAATTGCCCAAGACTAGGCTTAGCATTGTGCAGAGTTCAGTGGCTTGTGATTCATGATGCATGACATGTTTATAGATGTGGCCAAATGATTTGTAGCTGATATGTCAGATGTGTACAGGTGACTGATATGTTTTTCTTATTTACCTTGCCAACAGCATCATCACCACAATCTGGAGGAGACACAGGGCTGGTCCAGGCAGAAGGACCCAGCGACAGTGCCACCTGCTTTGAGGAGTCAGAGGGAGGCAGTGGCACGGAGGGTGAGGAGAGTCTGCAGGCCGGACCCCATGTGACCGACACATCCTACCATGCGGACGGCTCGGAATCAGACTCTCAGGAGGAGGGGGAATATGCAGCAATGGTCTCTTCTTCATCTTTGGCTGGCCTCTCCTCCTCCAGTACCATCTCCACCCTCCCAGTTGTTAGGCCCCTAGGGTCCGTGCTAACCCCCGTGTCTCCTTTGTTCCCGGCACCGCAGCACCTGCCCCTGTGTCCCCTACTGCCCTCAGTGCTGAGTCTGTGGACCTACTCCGGCAGATTGTAGTAGGTCAGACATCCATGTTGACTGTCCTCCATGGACATACACGACTCATTACACAGTTGGTGTCGTTCATGGAGGTCATGTCATCTGCCATGTCTGATCTATGTCAGAGTGTGGCTGCCATAGAGTCAACACTGACAGCAGCTCTGTACACCCAGCAGCATCTGTCCCCCCATCCTTCAGACCCATCCACCTCAGCCTCTCCCATACCTACCCAACATACACGCAGATGCCACAGGTCAGACACAACAACAGACACACCCAGCACACCCACATGGCAGAAAAAGCTCAAATCTCCACGCACCCAATCTCCAGGGGATGTAGGCACACCCACAGGGAGAGGGGACACACCTCACACACGCATCCACAGACCCAGGACAACAGACTCACAGCCCTCTACCTCCACCCCCAATGTGTCCCCGGGTTCAGGTGGTAGTTTTTCCGAACTGGCTGAAGTGTGCAGCCAAGTTTATCTAGCAACTTTCTGCGATGCACCGGCCAGTGTGGATGAATCAACAACACCTGCACCCACTACACCTGTCCTTCCCTCTCCTGTCCATGTGGTGCCGGAGGATTCCACAGATGATGCCCCCAAAGTTTCTGAACTCCATGTGCAGGCAAGTTTGAGTGTGACAACATCCATGAAGGCACAAACTGTTTTTCTGACTTGTTTGGACTGGCCATTGGCCTTCTGTGAGCAGGACTCTTATTTGCGTTTTAAATTTTGAACCAGCTGAATAAAGCTATTTATTTCAGTTTCTGTCCTTTAGTTTGTCTGATAATGTCTCTGACTGCTGTGTGCCTGGGAGCTGGTGTGATGTTCACATTTGGGTATAGTAACATGTGTCTATTTCCTGATGGTAATGAGGTTAACAATGGTATGTTTTTGCTTTAACTGCTGGGCACTGCTGGGGACTGGTGGGGGTCTTTGCCACACGCATACTCTAATGCTGGGCACTGCTGGGGGTCTTAGCCACACGCACCCTATGCTCCTGGGCACTGGTGGGGTCTTAGCCACACACACACTCTTATGCTGCGCACTGCTGGGCACTGCTGGGGGTCTTAGCCACACACACCCTATGCTGCTGGGCACTGGTGGGGGACTTAGCCACACACACACACTCTAATGCTGGGCACTGCTGGGGGTCTTAGCCACACACACCCTATGCTGCTGGGCACTGCTGGGCACTGGTGGGGGTCTTAGCCACACACACACTCTTATGCTGGGCACTGCTGGGGGTCTTACCCACACACACACTCTAATGCTGGGCACTGCTGGGGGTCTTAGCCACACACACTCTATGCTGCTGGGCACTGGTGGGGGTCTTAGCCACACACACACTCTAATGCTGGGCACTGCTGGGGGTGTTAGCCACACACACACTCTAATGCTGGGCACTGCTGGACACTGCTGGGGATCTTAGCCACACATACACTCTAAAGCTGGGCACTGCTGGGGGTCTTAGCCACACACACCCTATGCTGCTGGGCACTGCTGAGCACTGGTGGGGGTCTTAGCCACACACACACACTTATGCTGGTCACTGCTGGGGGTCTTAGCCACACACACACTCTAATGCTGGGCACTGCTGGGGGTCTTAGCCACACACACCCTATGCTGCTGGGCACTGCTAGGCGCTGGTGGGGGTCTTAGCCACACATACACTCTTATGCTGGGCACTGCTGGGGGTCTTAGCCACACACACCCTATGCTGCTGGGCACTGATGGGGGTCTTAGCCACACACACACTCTAATGCTGAGCACTGCTGGGGGTCTTAGCCACACACATCCTCTATTGCTGGGCACTGCTTGGTATGTTTTCTACACACCTCTTACACTTACACTGACATAGCAGACGTATGTCCCACACATCTCACTGTTACACAGGTGATATGCGGTAGCATACCGTACCCCGAGGTCGATGACGTAGATGCGGCACGTCTCTGTATTACACTGGTGCTGTGCTGTAGCGTACCGTACCCCGAGGTCGATGACGTAGGTGTGGCATGTCTCTGTATTACAATGATGATGTGCGGTAGCGTACCGTACCCCGAGGTCGATGATGTAGGTGCGGCACATCTCTGTATTACAATGGTGATGTGCGGTAGCGTACCGTACCCCGAGGTCGATGACGTAGGTGCGGCACGTCTCTGTATTACACTGGTGCTGTGCGGTAGCCTGCCGTACCCCGAGGTCAATGACGTAGGTGCGGCACGTCTCTGTATTACACTGGTGATATGCGGTAGTGTGTGGCGCAACGTACCCAGACATTACAGTCGTGCAATGGAGATGTGCTCGTGTGGCACCACGTACAGGTATGTTGGACCTCGTTGTACTCACCGTCTGCGCAGTCGTCGGTTTCTTTGTACGAGGTCGTGGCCGTACAGGATTGGGATGACACGGACGATGGCGTTCATGTCTTGTTTGTCGCGTACCGGGGTGCGGTTCGTGCCGGACTCTGGTTTTACGGTAGTTTTGAGCTCTCGTAGCAAAAGAGCCATACGGAGTGTGTTCAACACGGATCGTACTTCCTGTTTCGGAAGACGCGGTCTATTTACGTGCGGACGTAGCGTGGAGCGTCAGCCGACTGCAAAGCGTATGGACTTTCGATTTGTACTGCGTTTTTTACGAGGCGTACGGAGTGACGCTTTTGGTTGGGATCAGATGTACGTTGTTACAACGCAGGTTGTAACAACGCATACCTTTACCACGCGGCCGCTACAATGCAAGTCATTACCACGACTTGCGTTGGAGGGCGCGGATTTAGGATTTTTATAATTTTATATTCCAACACCAGTCCCCGTGGATACTAGGGAAGGTGTTGGAATATAAATTTATAAAATTCCTTATCCCACAGCGCCCTCCAGCGCAAGTCGTGGTAACGACTTGCGTTGTAACGGCCGCGTGGTAAAGGTACCGCGTAGTAAAAAATTTGTGGTAAACGTTGTTTACCGTTGGGATCGTACTTGCTGATTCGTATGGGGACGCTTACGGGTACGAATTGTACGGGGAAAAACGCTCCGAACGCCAATTCGGAGCGCTTTTTACCGGATCGGAATCGACCCCTTAATGTTTTAATGAGAGGATGAGTAGTCTACATTGCTGGTCCCTTATTTGACCTTTAAGGGGAACTAGGGGGCATATTACCGAGGAGTGCGTTGGAAACGCACAACGCACATTCCCGTATCGCCGGCTATCGTCGGATTGCATTGACTTTTTAGCGAGCAATTATCAATGCGCATCAGGCAGGCGAATGGAAATCCGGCGATAGTCGGCGATATGGCACATTAGCACGTGAAAACAAACGTTGTTTTCACTCGCTAATGTGGACCTTGATAATATGGGGGGGTGGATTCAGCTTTATGATCCACACCCCCATGTTATCAATGCTTAACGCCTGGTCAGAGCAGGCGTTGGGAGACCTGCGATAAATGAGTTTATCGCAGGTCTTTTCTTCCCATCACCTTCCTTGGTAAGAGGTTGTTCCCACCTCCAACCACATTTTTCATGTGGTTGGACGTGGGAACGCCCATTTTGCATGTCATTAGCTTTGTTTATCGCCGACATGCAAAGTGGGCTTGGGGCAGGCTTTAAAATGCCCTTGTTAATAGGGCTCTAGCAGTATCGCCACTTTCTCGGCACAATTCGCCGAGAAAGCGGCGATACTTGCCCTTAGTAATATGCCCCTAGATGTGGGTAGTTTTGTTCTATAATTCTCAGACGATAACACCATTATTGTAGGTTATTCTCATGCTACATAGTTTAGGGAGTTTTTGAGCATTTTTATCTGAGGCTAAGCCACTGTGTGTGTGTACAGGGCTGTGTTTGATTGAACGGGGAACATGTTCCTTTTTCAGCAGATTTGTTTCTATTTTGGCCTTCAGCAAATAAGTGTTAAGCAAATGCAAACTCCAGTGCAACTTGTTCTAAAAGAAAAAACATAGATATAATACCTACTTGTAATGTTGAAGCAACTTAAATTCCTTGACAACTTAAATTCCTTTATATTAATTAAATATCCTGATCCTACCATTGTAGGGTACAACACTACAGGTAAATGTACATTTTGCTCTAATGATCTTTGAATCTATAATGTGCCTAGGGAAATTAGGGATATCGGATCGCCATTAGTAATTTAACTACATTTAATGGATGAAAAATGTTACATAGTTGTTTCAATGAAATACTGGCCTTGATTAAACCTTCCTGAATATATTAAATAAATAAATATAATTTTACAACAGTATATATATATATATATATATTTCTTTTTTTTATGGAATTTACGCACAAATACCTAACAAAAGGTTAGAACAGGGCACTTGCTGCTTGCAGCTTCAGTAAGGATTCTCTGTTGTATGCACCCTCTGTAGAGCACATATGGATGTGTTGAGAGTTGATGAATGATGCTGTTAGACTGCAGCTTTTTACATATGAAAAGGAAATGGATGGATGTACACATAACTAACAATAAGGTTATAGATTTAGGGAAAGGAGAGGTTTGGAAAAATGCCCTCACCATAAAGTGATATTTAAAATAAATAAGATTTTAAAAAAGAGAGGCTGGTGAAAACTTGCTGTCCCCAAAAAGTGATTACCTTATGAACTTGTGGTTCCCTTAGAGCCTGTTGTGCCTGACACCAGTACGATATTATTATTTATACCTGTAGAGGCAGAGTATTTTTCTCTCCTCAGTGGGTTTTAGCATTAAAGTCCATCCACTGGGTGGAAACCTCTTTGCCATCATACTGAGATACCAAGTCTACTATGTTCACTGTGTGTCCCAATGTCAATGCACAGGCAGTAAAGAGAGACTTGGACCACCTATGCTGATGACCTTCTTGTGACCTCTCCATCACTTGAGGCCTCTGAAAAGCCTGTGACAAAAGACACTGTAGCTCTGCTGAACTACCTCCATGAGAGAAGAGAAGCCTCATTGTCAAAATGCCAGTGCTGCGAAAAAAGAGGTGACTCACCAGGGTTTTGTGATATTCCAAGGTACACGCTGCATATCACCTGACAGAATTAAATTGTTTCAGGGCATTCAGCTCCTGCCCACCAATAAAGGAATGATGTCCTTACGGGGGATGATGAACTGCTGCCACCAATGGATAATGAATGCAGATGCTATGACTGTTACAAAATGAACTTGCAAACTGTTTCAAGAAATTGAAAGAGACATTGTGTACTGCACCTTCATGGGGACTACTGGACTGCCTGACTACAAACTGCCTTTCCATCTCTGTTTCAGAACAAAATAACATTGCAAATGAAGTGATGCTGCCAATGATGTGCTGACACAGCTGGAAAAGAAAGGCCAGTGGAACACAACTATGTGACTTTGCTTTCTGCAGTGATTAGGGGTCCACAGCTGTGATGGAGGAGAGGACGGCTCTCATTGTGTTGGACTACACCTGTATTGTCTAGGTGCCATATTTGGTGCAGCGGTTGCTGTCTGGATCGACACAACATTTTTCTGCTAGCAGGCACACAGGTTATAATGGATCCATGTAAGATGCCCACCTGTTAATTTGTCAAAAGTATTACCTGCAATAGGTTATTCTGATGAGATATATTCTCTTAGAAAAAGATATGACCCCTAAGTAAGTAGGTGTTGAGATTGTAGAAAACGGCATCACGCCAAGATTAGACACTATTAGTAAAGACAGACTATTAGTGGTACACTGATGGTTCCTCCAGCAGACTGATAGACACTGATTACAGAGCAGGGTATGCTATAGCAATACTTGAAGTGCAGCTCTGCCACTTCGAACATCTACCCAATAAGATGAGCTGTATGCTGTGACAAAAGCATCAATACTAGTCAAGGGTAAAATTGTTAACATTTAAACTGACTCACATTATGCTTTGCAGTTCTTATTTGTAGTCAGCTGTGGAAGTACCACGGATGCATAACAGAAGCAGGGCGCCTTATTAAAAATGGTCCTTTAGTAAGGATCTTGATCAAAGCAATACTATTATACACCAGGATAGCGGAAATAAAATGTGAAGCATACACAGGAGCTAATACTAAGTTAGCCAAAGATGATGCCATTGCTGACCCAGCATTAAATGAAAGTATGTTACAGCCAGTGAAGATGGGACTAATGAACAAGGCATTCCAAAAATACAGCTTATTCAGAGACAATTGTTGTAAGCTAATGTAAAGGAAGCACTATGGCCTCTAACAACAGATGAACATAGAGGGAGGATTGATGATGGATGTGACCTGAATAATGAAGAGAGTGTGGGCCTACCAGGATGAGATGCCTGTGTCCCCACACAGTATGTTCCTTTCCCTTACAAGACTGGAACAGGGACCATCTGATATTGCACAAGGGAGGATGAATGTGCAGATGCATGTTGCTTCCCAGTGAATGGATTTAAATATTTGCTGGTGTGGGTGGATATGTTTCCAAAATGAATGGAGGTGTATCCAACAGGGAAGAATAATGCAGAAACTGAGGCACAGTACTTCAGTAAAGCCATCTCTCCAAGGCTAGAGACTCACCAGGGCATAAATAGTGATAAAGTGGATCACTTAGGGACTACAGTTATGCTGAGGAGGTTGTTTTTGGGAATAAAGTATAACATGCATACCCCATACCACCCTCCAACTTGAGGCCAGAAGGAGTAAATTAACTCCAAAATAAAAATAAAAAATACAAATATATTATTAGTTAAAGCAACTGATGGAACAGGCCTGAAGCTCTGACTTTAGTACTGCCTGCAATGTGGCAAAGACTTCTAAAGTGATTATGGATACATGGTCATTGCGAGAAAAATAAAAGCTGTTTCTTTTAGTTCTAGGTGGACTGGACCACAGACGGTGAACCAACGCCATGAATGGATTGAAGGGAGAAGATGCAAGGCAGCGCCCCAACGCCTGAGAGGACGGTACCAGAAAGTGTTGACCATCTGTCACCAGAGGACCTGGGCAACACAGCAGTCAAGAAGAGGACAGACCCGACCATTTCCACGATCCATGAGGGTCCATCATAAAGTGTCAGAGGGACACGACATCGACATCTACTGATGCTGTTGAGTGAAGTACACATGATGGTCTGCACCTGCACATGCAGAAAAAAAACTGAAGAGGACAACGCAGGGCAGGTCCGTGACACAGCCCCTGAACAAGATGACTGCGGACCAGGAGGAGAAGCAGATGACCGCTCACTGCGTGCCTTTAAATTACTGACACTTGCAAAAAGTGCCCAGGAACTGAGTGACTAAAGTGACACTGTAGCACTATGCATTGCACAGAGAAAAATATTTGTTGGACACTTACTGCCGGTATCAAAACAGCCTGCTGATATAATATTGATCTCATCAAGATGTATCAATGTGACAATACATGCATTGTACGCAAACATTGTGTAATGCCATTCAAAGTTATGTAACTAATGTTTCCTTCATATATACATATATATATATATATATATTTTGGTTTTACACTAATGCTGAATAGGTCTATCCAAAGGGGGGATTGTTACAAAATATATTTGAATATACATATAAATTCATTTGCATGTACTTCCAAAGATTTCTTGCTTATATAAGATCACATTAACATGAGGCCAGGAGCTCAAAAGGGCTTCCTATCTGACCTTGACTGGACAAGCTTCAACAAGCTATTCTGTACCCCCTTAGAGGTCACTTTGCTTGTCTTTGACTACATGATGTGCAAGTGTCACACAGTGCAGAGCCTGTCTTTCTGGTCTGCCCATATATGGCTGTTTTGCATGGTGCAGACATTTCACATCCATGTCAGCCATATTTGGCTTGGTGCCTTATTCTAGTTCCACTGACATGGCATTACTCAAGGTATATAACACCTTGAAATCTGTCACTCTGGGAAGAAGCGTTCTGAGAGCCCCTAAGGTGGCAGATCTGACTTCTTCCTTGCTAATTAGCAATGATGCATGCTTTTGGTACCATTAAATACATTTCACTCTGTTTCTTAGCAAACCTGCTATGTTTGGCGAGTTTCATTCATATGCTCCTGGGAGGGTGCCAGTATTTCCCATCAATCAGTGCGGTGTCCTCATATTTATTCTGAGTGTGCAAGAGGTGAGTGCACCAGACTATTCATGGGAAGAGCCGAGTTACAACTTAGCCATGGGTCGGGTGTAGCTTGGGTCTAAGAGCCCAAGTATGTTCTGAGTCAGCAAAGAATAGGAATAACAACAGCAGCAGCCACAATACTACATAAAATGGGGAGCAACTAAGAGAAAGGTGGAGGAGGGAAGGGTTAACTTACCTTGCTGGTGTGTGATGCTGCAGTGTTCTCCTCCCTCTGGATAAGGATGAATGGACAGACTACAGAATTGAGTGCATGGCTGTAAGGATCCACGAGCTGTTTCTGCAGGAGTGTCAGGAACCATCGACAAGCCCACCCCGTCCCCCATGCACCACTTGCATCTATCAAACCCTAGAACGCAAGGGTGATATGGAGGGAAAGGAGGGACCAAAACAAGGAAAGCAAAAGGGAAGAAAGGACTCCACTGGCAGTTCTCCCAAACGGTTGAAAACAGGAACTGAAAGAAAGAAGAGGGTCAATGTACAGAAAGAATCTCATACAGTAATATCTTGGCCTTTCTATATGTGTGATTACCGATTAGGGTTTCTGAAATCCCCGAACTATGTGAAAGTCAACAAGGTATGTGCAGGAAGCAGTTGGCCTCTTCTTCGGGAACTTTCTCTTGATGTGCCTGTGTAATGAGGATACATTAATGTCACCTCTAAGATGTCAGATGCAATCAATGTATAGGTGTAAAGAGAAGTCTGGGCTTACCCTATCAGGAACTCGGTAACAATTTGTAGTATGTTTATCTATGTATTGAGTATTCCATATATAGCATCTAAAAAAGAAGAATACATAAGTACTTCAATTCTCTTTCTAACTAACAGTGAGAGATAGTAAGTAAAAGTGCGCATAAGCGCGTTACCGTGATCTTCTCCTTCCCCAACCGTGACGACAGCCAGTCTCCAACAATCAGTGAAAGTCCAAAAAATAAGTAAGGACTAATTAAGCAAGGGCATGAAACAAAAAGGATACTGGGCAGACTTCAACTACCACAATGCCCCGGGCCAGACCAAACACTAGCTCTGCCCTGGTCCGGCCAGCCGACGGAAAACCAAGTCCGGCCGGCGGGCGGAACCGGGGTAGCAGGTTGGCTTCCTGAGGTAAGAGGGGCAGAAGACAGCCGGCACCAGGAGGGACTTATTGGAACTCCGAGTCTGATTCAAAACGAAGTACGGAGGCAGAGTGGGAGGGACAACAAGCCTCTCTAAATCAAAGAACAAAAGTACCAAAGGAGGAGGTTCCAGCACCTCGTTAGTCCCAAAACTACGGCGCGGACAGCAGAAAAGAGAACAAACAGATCCTCGGTTAGAATCACCGAAGACGATGGCCAGAACGGAAGTGACGCGACGCAAGGATCGCGGTGCACTAGAACGCGAAGCGCTAGTGCGAAGGGGAAGTTAGGCTTTAACTCCTGCCTGACCCCCTTGCACATGCGCATTACCCGGCGTCCATCTTTGTTTTACCTGCGAACCGATCCAGAAACTGGCAGGCATGACAATGGCTATCCCTGTCCTTGTTCCCCCTCAACCCCAGTCTCCACCTCCTCCCTGCCATTTCAGATGCACCATTGGGAGTGTTGTCAAATGCATAATTCCAGCAGCTGCGAATGTGCGGGTGATGGTGGGGGAACCAAAGGAGGGGCTGTCATGTCACACCCTCTTTAAGTTTCCTGGTGAATCATGTGCTCTACAAAAAGACAGCTTATGTTTCTCTGTGTGTTCCTTTAGGGAAAATCGAATTGCCCTGTTGAGGTCCATCACTGACAACTTTCACACTGTCCAGAGCTGAGAGGGTGAAGGTCGAGGTGGTAATTCAAAATTTAAATGGCCCTTGCATAAACATGGGCTTCCACAGGTTGACACATTTCCAAAAGACGAAAACTGACCATTTGTGCATTTTTTTTTCAAAACCGATTTTTTGGGGTTTTAATAAAATATTCAGGCTGGATTAGCCTACATACAGAAATAGGAAATCATACAGAAAATTCTCAGAAACAATGGAAACACAACAACCTGCACAGTTGGTCCCCAACCAACCCCACATACCCCACAATTCATCACAAAAATCATCATTCAGGTACAGATTAGGGCTCTTCTACAAATTCTCAAGGCCCCAAATTAGAATATTGTATTCCTGCCTCAAGTTGGGACTCCACGGAGGGAGTCGGGGCATTGAATATGCCTCTATAATCGCCCTAACGTTGCCAAATCTTTGAATGTTTTTTAGGGCATCCTCACGCCTGAAATAATACTACCTCCTGCCCCATCCAGTAATCTATCTCCTTCATCCAGGTACCCGCTGAGGGCGATGTAGTATCCTTCCACAATTTTGTGATATCCCTTTTAGCTAGTAATTTTGGGTGTAATGGGATTTCCCAGGAAAGGACCTCTCCAAGGCAGGACAGCACTCCAACCAAAAGTGTTCCAAAGCCACACAGCCTAATACAGTATGGAAGAACGTGCCCTCCCCGACCCCACAGAGAAGCCACAAGGAGGAGCCAATAACACCCAAGCTCCACAGCTGAGATCTAGTATAATATGCTCTGTGAAGATAATTAAACCGAATCAGGCGACGACGGAATAAGATTCCTGCCAAATGCAGGCACTCTAAAGCCTCCATCCAGTCATCCTCATTGATAGTAGTTATGTCCCCTTGCCATGCTGCCCGAAGAGCAGGCAGTGTGTTGGTGATGTGTATGATTAGGGATTGGTAAATTTGCGTTAACTTGTGTGTCCCCAGGTTACCCATTAAGAGTTTGCCTTCAAGTGGGTTGACCTCTGGCAGGTCTTGGAGATCTCGCAGATGGGGGATAAGGCATGGTGCATCTGAGGGAATCCATAGAACTGGCTATGGTGTAAATGATAGTCATTTTGTACCTCTTTAAATGATTTCAGTGCCCGCATAACATCTCCCAGTGTGGAAATTCCTATGCCATCCCATGTTTGAAACCCACTCAGTGAGGCCCCCTGGCAAAGAACACTACCCTCCCACAAAGGTTTACTCTGAGTCAACCTTCCCCATCACCCCATCTGCTGAAGGAAACGCCTCCATGTGAGTCTAAGAGCTTGAGTCATCTGGAGAAGGGACCGCAATCCCCCCTCTCCCCACTATAGAGGAAGTCAAGTAAGGAAGTATCACCCATCCTACACCTCTCTATGGCATATGCAGGGTCATCTTGCATATTATACCACCAGTCATTGATGATCAGTTAATGAGACACAGCATAATAAGAGCATACATCGGGTGCAGCAATACCGTCACAATATGTGGAATGGAAGCACTTCCGAAGCGCAATGCATACCACACCTCCTCCCCAAAAGAAATGAGTCAGAACTGTGTTTATATGTCGAAACCACATGGGTAAGTAGCGCTGGGGTAGTTTTGTAGCTGGAATAACATACAGGGCAGCAAGACCTTCTTAAAAATCATTGAGCAACACAGCAGAGACAGCAGCAGTGGAGTCCAGGACCCCACCTCCTTCTTCACGTGCAACAACATTGGGGCAAAACGGACCCAGGATATGGCAGGGTCTGGAAAAATAAACACTCCTAGATACTTAAAGACATTTGTAGCCAGCGTTAGCCCCGGCACCCACTCCATATCACCAATGAACCTGCCCACTGGGAACACCACTGACTTTCCAACATTAAGGTAGAGTTCGGAGGTCTAACCAAAGATCTCCATAATCTGCAGGGAATGAGATCGGGAGGTCTCTGGGTCCGTAATAAAAAATAACATCATCTGCATACAAGGCAATCCTGCCAAACAACCCCGCAGACCACTCAAAACCCTGAAACTGGGCATCAACCCTCATCCAGGCTGCCAATGGCTCCAGGGACAAGGCAAACAGCAGGGGCGATAGTGAGCACCCATGACGAGTGCCCTGATGGATCTTGAAAGGGTCTGAAACCGCACCAGGGACACAAACTAAGGTTGTTAAGTTAACCCCTTGACTGCTGGGGTTATTCCCCCGCTGTGCTGGGGCGGGGGCGTGCACAGCGCCCTGGTGCAGCAGCACAGTGCTCATGTGCTCATGTGCTCATGACTAGCTGAGCTTGTCATGACCATACCCGTTTAATGGAACGCTCAGCACAGCAGGGGAATCAGCCCAGCGTGCGAGCGTTCCAACGGGCATGACGAGCTCAGCTCGTCATGAGCACACGAGAACCGTGGCTCATGGCGAGCTGAGCTCGTCATGAGCATGGGAGGGGTTAATGTAAAGAAAGTGGACACACGAAAGAAAGTGCAGACCAAGGTTAATGCTCAGAAGGAGAGCAAACAAGTACTCTCAACCAAACGAATCAAAGGCTTTTACCATATCTGCCAGTAGCACAGCGGCAGGCCTCTCCAAATGGTCCGCTAAGGTCAGCGCATTGTAAACTAGCCAAATATTATGGTGCAAGGCCCTACAAGGCATAAACACTGCCTGATCTGGATGTACCAAATCCGATATATGTTTCAATTGTCTGTTGGCCAGGGTTTTTGCTAAAAGTTTCATATCAAAATTGAGAAGAGAAATTGGGGTTAGGAAGAGTGGTATTCTGGTGGGCGCCCAGGTTTGTGAAAGATGACATTCTCTGCATGGTGCCAGTCTAGCGGGAGCTGTGCAACCTCTGGTACTGTGTGAATTACTTCTTGTAAGTGATTTCCTAGTTACGGCATGTACGCTTTGAGAAACTCACTAGGGAAGCTGTTAGCCCCTGAGCTTTCCCAGGCCGCATCTCCGCTAGAGCCGAAAACAACTCCTCCACAGTGATTTTCTCATCGAGCTGCACACAAGCAGCATCTGACAGAGGTAGGGCCTTAACCAATTGAAGGATTTTGTCCGTGGTAACTGTGGGGCAGATTACCAAGCCTGGCGATATAAGATTATCGCCGCTTTAACTGCCGTTTTTGGCAGCTAAGCGGCGATAATTATATCGCCCTATTAGCAAGCTGTCGCTAACTGATGTTAGCGACAGCTTTGAGGCGATAGCGAGCGGTTTGGGGCCCGCTTTGCATGTCAGCGATATTTATTGCTAATGACATGCAAAGTGGGCGTACCCAACCTGTTAGTGACTGAAAGCAGTCGCTAACGTCGCTATCGCCTATTAGCAAGACAGGCGTAGCAATGAAAATATTTGCGCTAAGTGCGAATATCTCCGAAAGCTAACGCCTGCTCAGACCACTTCTTAGCCTGTATATCCAATGGAAGTTGGATATTCAGGTTAAGAACCTCTTGGCGTAAATGCCTGAATATCGCTGGATTCCTAGCGATATTCACACATTTCGGTGCTATCTCCTGATATTTTATGGCTATAGAGATAAACGTTGCTAATAGCACGTTATCTCTGCGATAATATCCGGAGATGCTTGGCGATAAAAAAAACTCGCTAAGCCCATTTAGCGATAAATATCGTTAGTTGTTGGTTATATGCCCCCACGTCCCTCCGTGCATACAGCTCTGCATAGTATACAGCAAAGCTTTGATCAAACTCCGTGGGACTTGACAGCAACCCACCGAGTGTCCCTCACCAACAAGACCCAAAGGGCCCGTAGTAGTGTCCTGACAGACTATGTAACATTTTACTAGATAACATTTTACTAGATTTATCACCCCACTGACGGGTATGGCTATGTGCGGCCTGCCATATTTGTTTAGCCTCATCCAGGAGCTACTGTTGATATAGCTGCTGGGTTAAGATCAATTAAGGCCATGCCACCTCACCTTTCTGCCCCGCCTATCTTCGTCAAGTTTACGCATTTGAGTCTCAAGTTCAACTAAATCTTGTGATTTACGTCTACGTTTGCCTGCGCATAAGATAATATTGACTCCCTGAAATGTCAGTTTGAGGGCGTCCCATAATATTGTCTTGGAGGGCGCTGTGTCTGCATTAATGGAAAAATATTCTGTGATAGAGTGTTGAATGAGTGCCTTATATGATGGGTTTTTTAGGTACCAGGGTGACATACTCCAATGAAAGGAATGGAGACTCGGGCCGACATGCAGCTCAAGGGAGACCTGAGAATGACTGGCCAACACTCACAGTAGGATGTCTAATCCTGACACTCTAGGCAAGTATCAGATAATCTAATCTAGAAAAGGTACCGTGGACCATGGACTAATATGTATAGCCTGCTTCAACCATGTGATATGCCCTCCAGGCATCAATTCAACCCAGTGCAGACACCAGGGAAAGCAGCTTGGACCCCTGTGAATCTGTCTCTCTTCTCCTTGGGCACCATCTATCAATCTGTGGGTGAAGAACATCATTCCAGTCTCCGTCCATCACTGAGAAATCACACAGTATTTCACCCCACAGCCCAATAATTTGGTTTATGAAGTTTTGTACCAATGGGTAGAGGGGGCATATATTATACCCCAGGTAAGTTGTTCTCCATATGGTATACCAGTCACAATCGTATATCTGCTGTAAGTATCAACCCTTACTCTATGAAACTGAGAAAGGATGCCTGCACAGCGTGATCCCCTTGTGAATCCCAATTGGAATATATGTGTATACCCATATCGGGCCAAACAGGGAACATATGATCGAAGAGGAGAGTTTCCTGGAGAAGGAGTATGCCCACCCCCAATCTTTTAGCCTGTTTCAGTACAGCGCTACGTATGATCTTATAGAGAACTCCCTGAACGTTCCAGGTAAGAACCCAGAAGTGGTCAGTATGGCCCTTAGGGAGGTTGTATGACGATACAACGCATTCCGTTAGAACGTATACCTTAACCCCGACTTGCTGTCAGGGTTGTGCTGGAAGTTGTAATAGTATAATTTACTATTCCAACTTCAGTGTTTGCAACAGTAGGGAACGTGTTGGAGTTAACGCCAACACCTTCTGCCCCCTGCAACAAGCCTTTCACGTTGTAACGACATGCGTTGTAATGGCATGCATCATAACGCTTCCGTTGTAAAGGCTGTTTCCTCCTTAGAGGCTATGCCAGTCATTGGTATCAATGTTGTATACCCAGGGGCCCTGTTCACAAGTCTTGTAGGATGTGAGTGGTAGGGCTGGGCAAAAATATAACGATAAAAAACAAAGAAGCAAATCCTCTCCACCTTACTTCAGTGAACAAGAAGCATCTGTTGTGGAAAGTGACACCCACAGGCCCAAGTGGGGGACCGGGAGAGGGTGCCGCCAAAGGATCACCATGACTTTTTCCCAAAAAACCACGTACTCCAGAGAAACTTCAATCACGTCTCTCTAGAGGTGCAGATAACACACTATTGCCCACATTGTAAAAGTATGCCAGGTATCAGGCGATGTAATGCAGTAGATAACAAAAGGTAATTGAGATTTACTAAAACATATCTTGGGTCAATCAAACCATCAACACACTATCAATGTTCATTGCCCCAACAGGGGTTTCTCCATGATGAGCGAGACCTATTGCGAGGTTTGGCAGTAAATTTTTTGGGTAGGTTGCGTTTATCACTTAAGGATGAGTCTGAGTCTATCCGCGGCGGAGTGTGGGGCTTGAGCGAGACAGTCTCATCAGTCCAAGCAAACATCTCCACAGGGGTATCGCTGAAGAAAAGTGTATGGGAGTTGAGGATCACTCGCAAATGAGCTGGAGATATCTAATCTTGAGCTCCCTTAGCTTTTGTTTTGCCGCCAGGAATGATTGGCATTGTTGTTGGACCATCTTCGTGTAATCCCGAAATATCATGATGTGTCTTGATTCAAACATTAATCTTTAACATAAGAGGGAGGGAGAGGGAGTAGTGGATTCTGTCTCCCCTAACAAATATCATAAACAAAATGGAATCCACAAGGTGGAAGATGGTTGTTACCACAATGGTGGGGAGCAACCAGGGTTGTTAAAATACCCCTCACACACCAACAGGCCCCTTGGTGTCATGCTTCATCATCGGGGTCTTCGCAAGCCTCTGCGGGATGCGGCGTGCTACGACTTCACGACTATGCAGGAGCACTTTAATTGTGAACTATGTGTTTGGTGTGTGTGGGTAAATAATGTGAGTGGTGAGGTGAAAATGAAAAAATTAAAAAATACCTGGCACGTGAGTACTAAAAAATTTTATTAAGTCTCCGGCTGGTATTGTTAAAAAAGTGCTAGGATGGTTGTGGTCTACTAATTAGGGTAACCCAACCATGTCAGTGCGTCGTCACTGACATGGTTGGGTTACCCTAATTAGTAGACCACAACCATCCTAGCACTTTTTTAACAATACCAGCCGGAGACTTAATAAAAATTTTTAGTACTCACGTGCCAGGTATTTTTTAATTTTTTCATTTTCACCTCACCACTCACATTATTTACCCACACACACCAAACACATAGTTCACAATTAAAGTGCTCCTGCGTAGTCGTGAAGTCGTAGCACGCCGCATCCCGCAGAGGCTTGCGAAGACCCCGATGATGAAGCATGACACCAAGGGGCCTGTTGGTGTGTGAGGGGTATTTTAACAACCCTGGTTGCTCCCCACCATTGTGGTAACAACCATCTTCCACCTTGTGGATTCCATTTTGTTTATGATATTGATTCAAACATTATCTTTCCTTGGCTCCGAGCATGCTTGGGTATCACATCTGTTAGAAATGAGGGACAGTTGGCAGTGCTATATACCCTGTCCAAGTAGCGCCCTTCCTTCTAGTCAGGATGAGTAAAGTGCACTCCTAAGTTTGCCTGTGCTCACCCTCTGGTAGCTTGGCACGGAGCAATCAGGCTAAACTACAGTAGCAATGTGTAAAGCATTTGTATATAACCCACAGTAAAAAAGTGAAAACACCACAAATGGACATTACACTGGTATAGATAAATACAATATTTTTATCTAAACCAAACCGGACCAAAACAACAAAAATCCAACATCCACAACTCCACATATAATTTTTAAAAGGTAAAAACAGTTCTGTCCACAGAGAATTATGGATGCATGAATTTTACATAAAGTACCTCAAATGTGTCAAAAATAGGGGTTGAAAACAGGCGCAGGGAAGGGGGTGTGTCAGTTCCTTGCTCCAGGGGAGGTGATGCGTCAGTTCCTTACTGCCAACCAGGGGAGGTGATGGGTTGGTTCCTTACTGAAGAGGAGGTGATGCGTTGGTTTCCTACTGAAAGCCCAGCATCATTGTGGATTTGACTCACAGGTGCAATGCAAGAGAAAATTCACCCAGTACTGGTCGATGGGGCGTTGAGCCAGAAACGGTGTTGATTTTTGTAGCCGACATCAATTCTTTTAGCTGCACAGCAGGGCCTGCATTGGATTCAGTGCGAGGAGAACAGTGCAATGAATTTGGCGTTCAGTGATTCCTCCGGCCGCTGGCAAGTCAATTTCTTCAGACGTCTGGGGCTGTGCATCAGGATTTTCTTCCACACAGCGGTGCTGCGCCACAAAATTCAGCCGCAAGAAGAGCGAAGCATTCATTTAGCAAATTTCTTCAGATCTGGGTAGATCTTTGCAGCCAGAACAACCTCCAAGGGCCCACAACTTGATTTGGCACCACATGGCAGATCAGAACTCTCAGCAGTGGAGTTCAAGGAGACTTATGAACAGGACGCAAACACACACAAGCCCTTGGAGAAGCTTCACAAGCAGGAAAACTGCCATGTCCAGTCCTTTTCCTCTCGTTTGCAGAAGCAGCAACTGCCGGCCAACCCAGCAAAACAACACACAGTGAAGGGGTCAGTACTCACAGTTCTTCAGCTCTACTCCTTGGCATTGGTTCCTCTTGATTCCAGAAGTAGTCTAAAGTTCTGGGGTTTTAGATCTAATACTTATACCCCCTTTTCCCGTTCATGTCTTTGCTCAGAAAGCATCTCTTGCTCTGTAATACCAGTTCTGTCCTCCCTGGGCCAATTTCACTACAGGAAGTAGAGACAGCATTGTGAAGAGCAGCCACAGCCTATTCAGGTATCACTGACAACTCCTCCCACCACTCTAGCCCTGGATGTCCTGAGGAAACGTAGTTTTTGACTACGCTTCGCTACAGCCGCCATTTTGTGTTTAGCCGCCATTTTATGTTGCCTCACTCAGGCAGCACGGCTAACGCGGTAAAAATGGTCTTTCTGCCTTTTCAGCTGCTCCGTGTCTTTCCTGTTAAAGAACAACCCTTGTCCTTGTGTACGGCACTGATGTCAGGGTCTGGCCGCAAAGCCATGTCTAGACTGATTAATCCATGTCTTACTCCACTGTTTGGGTCCCACCATTGTTCTCATCTTTATCTTGTTTAACTGGCCTTCGCTATTCTCTCCGTGTGTTCTCTTGTTACATAGCCCTTCTTTTGAAGCATTCTACACATGTTTTGCCACCTGCAAATTGAATTACGGGCACTAGTGTTGATTAACCTGAGGGGAGGAGAGCACACGGGGTCTGAAAGGAGGGTGTGTTTTAGACATCCGATAGCTTGTTTTCAAACTATTCCTATTTGTCAGTTTTGTGTATGTTGGGAGTTGTCATTGTAAACTTGTGCTGTATAATAGACTGTGCGCCACGGATTGAAGTGGCAGTCTCTTGAGAACCTACCTGTGTGGTACTTCTTAGATAACTGTACTTAGCTGCAGCTAATAAATCTACTTTTTCTACGCCTAACAGAGTGTCTTGTGTCTCTGTCGGTCGAGGCAGGTGAACTCGGAGATCCTAGGCGTGCCCTGCGCCGCCTGGCCCATGAGGTCAGGTTCTCCAATTGACGGCCCAACGTGTGGGCGACTTCAGCGGTAGTAGTTTTTTGCCCGAGAGTCGTGAGGAGCTTCGCAAGAAAATTCCGGAGAATTTCGCGAACCACGTGAGCTACCCCTGCATGTCGAAGTGGACCGAAGGTCTTTTGAAGCGTGGCTACTCCTTCCCGACGGCTGCTGACGACTGCTGCCCTGACTGTCGCCCTGCCTTGGCCCTTTGGTGATGATTGGTATCGCGAGACGTTAGACGGACATCTGTTGGCGTGAGAAAAACATTTAGTTAAGTATTTGTGGGTAGCGCCCACTCTTTGTTTTTGTTTTTGTTATTCGATTAGCGCGCTAACCGAAGCCAAGGGGTAAGTACGTTTGTGCTGGGACTCTATTGTCTGAAAATCCCTTGACGTTTGTAAGGAAGTCCAGTTCGTTACGAAATGCCTGGATTTAGTAAGTTTAAGAAATTTTGCTGTTTTGGTTGTTCTAGGGATTCCCGGCTAGAGGATTCTTGTCCGATTCCTCCAGTTGGAACTCCTACTTACGAACTTTACTCAAAAAATGGTCTGGGTCCTATTGTTTGTAATGAAACATGGATCCGATATACTAAAAAGGATGGTGTTTTACAGTGGCCACAAAATGGTTCTTTTGAGCCCGATATATTAGATAATTTGGAAACAATTCTATTCAAGAGAAAAGCCCGGCCGGCAATGTTTGACTCTTTTCGCCTCTGGCGTAAGGAAGCCAAACAGAAAGAAATTAAGCAAATGAAGAAAGAAAAGAAAGAGCAGAATATGTCGATCTTACAGGCTGCCCAACAGTTTAAAAATGATGAAGCTGATCAGGTGATTGAGGTGTCGGAAAAACAACATCGCATGGCAATAGATAGATGTTATCCTGTGTTACCTACTGTATCAAAGAGTAAAACACCCGATGACGATTCTTTTATGTCCCATTTGTTGACATTACCCCCACCTTATGTGTTAGGTGCTAATGCACCGCCATTACAACCTGCTGTTAATCCAGCTGTTTTGGTTCCTGCACAATTGCCTATTCCTGTGATTCCAGCTCCGCCCCCTTTGCCAGCGACTTCTGTATCTCAATCTTCTGTGCCTCAGCCTCCTCCATCTGTCGTTTCTTTTGCGATGGATTCTCCTTCTGTTTTACAGAATACGGTGTCAGATTCCCCTACAGCTCGACGACGTTTAGTCGACACTGTTTCAGGTCTTTTGTCACCTTTTCTTGGGCCTCTTTTCTTTTCTCCTGCGTCGTCTAGGAGACAATCCCGTAGTCAGTTTCCGGATTTGGTAGTAGTAGAAACAAGCTTTATTTCGATATATTCAACATATCTTAAAAAGCATTACAAAACAAGACAAAGACAATAAAATCTCAATACATTCAAAAAATATTCTGTTCCTTGGTACAGCATAAGTTGACCATTGTTTAAAACCATACAAATCAGCATTGGCACAGGTACAAAGGGTATTTATGGGAGACTCAATAGCCTAGAGGATCTAACCCGCCACGCCCAACCAAGGAATTGGGCCAGGCAACAGGCAAACAAAGGGCGGGGATCTGATCTTAGCATTCGTATGGCCTCCAGATGAGATCTGGTGCCAAGGATCCTGCAGAGTGGCTTCAGCCAAATACGGCGAGGGACTGCATAGACTGAACATTCAAACAGTAGATGAGGAACTGACTCGGGCCTATTTATACAGAAAGGGCAATGCAGTGTTGTTTGCGCCGGTATTTTCCATCTAGCGGTCAGTTCCCCCACTGGCAGTAAGCCCACCCTGAACTTAAAATAAAGTGCCCTATCCCAAGATTTGCAAATCATATCTAGGTATGGTTCACATAAGGGGACCTCCTTAACCATCAAAAATTCTACAGTGGTTCTGCACAATTTAGAGTTACAATTTCTGCCATCCGTTACCCATGACCAGTATAGCTTCTTTAAGGTCAATTTAGGCGGGGCAGTTCTATTAGCCCATGCATCCTCAAGGCCCAGGTCACAAAGAAGGCACTTAACTTCTTTTAGCCAGCGGACCATATGCCAGCCAGATGTTGAAAGTAGTTCCCTTAGGCCCTCGGCATAACTAGACAGTTCAGGTACCCTCCAAATTCGTGCCCATAGGAGGAGGGGGCGCAACCTCGCCTGATCACTTATTGGACGGGTACCCGCATCCAAGAGAAGTGGGAGAGATGGTGTGCTATGTGGAAGGCCCATAAGGTCTTTGTGGAATTTATTTTCCGATCGAGTCAGAAAATCTACTTTCTGGACACCCCACAGTTCAGACCCGTACAGAGCTGCACTCACCCCCCTTGCCCTGTAGATGTCCAGTACAGGGCCAATGGGTTTAAGTGAAGAAGTACGTTGTTCCTTCAGAAGTGCCCCTACCACCCTCTTGTGAGTCAACAGTATATTTTGATGGTGAGGTTTCCAGCTCATAGAATCACAAAGGCGAATACCTAAGTAATCAAACTCTTTTACCCTCTCGAGTGGGACAGAGTCCAAGGAAGGTGGGATGACAGTTTTCCTTGGAGGGTTTAAGACCAGGAACTTAGTTTTACCTACATTAATAGCAAGACCCCTAGAATCACAGAAGTTCTTAAAGCTGGTGAGTAGGCGTTGCAGGCCTGCTGGGGTTTTTGAGATCAGGAGGGTATCATCAGCAAATAGGAGGGTGGGAATTTTCCTACCAGCCAGGGAAGGTGCGTCTGCTGATTGTTTGAGAAGGTGCTCCACCACTCCGTTTACATATAATGAAAACAGAGTGGGGGCTAGCACACAACCCTGGCGGACACCCCTATTTACAGGGATACGTGATGTTTTTTGACCCTGGTCACCCCACCTGATCTGTGCGAAGTTATTCTCATGCAACTTTCGGAGCAAATTAAGTAGGTATGGGGGAATTCCCAGTGCTTCAAGGACACTCCACAGTTGGACACACGGGACCAGGTCAAAGGCAGTCCGTAAATCTATGAATGCAAGGTACAGACTGCCCTTGCCCAGTACAACCACTTTCCAATAAATCATTAGAAGCCGGAATGTCTGTTCAATGGTCCCCGTTCCGGATCTGAAACCAGCCTGGTAGTCCGAGAGTATATGTTTTTCCTCAACCCACATCAAAACTCTTCCTAAGACAACCTTGCCAGCTACCTTCTGCGTGGAGTCCAGCAAGCTGATTGGGCGGTAGTTTGCGGGATCGTCCCGGCTCCCTTTTTTGAAAATTGGGACGACCTCCGCGCCCCTCCATGAGTCGGGCAATCGCCCACCCAACATGACAGCATTCAGTAGCAAAGCTATAAGTCTGCTCCACTCTTCTGGGTTAACCCGAAGTAGGTCACCTGGGATTCCGTCGGGTCCCGCAGCCTTATTTGGGGCCAGGCACTTGATCGCCCCCTCTACTTCCTTGGCGAGAAAGAGAATATCCTCAATATGATCATCAGGACATTCAATGTGCGGCAGATCCAACGGACTAACTGGAGGACCCCCAGTTGAGGAGTAAAGCTGGAAAAAATGGGCAAACCACACCTCCTCAGTTATATTGCATGTCACTAGGGAATCTGCGGGTTTATCCCTTATTCTCATCAATTCCCAAAAGCCCTTCGAGTCTTTTTTGGAGCTGGCCGCCATTAGATCATTCCAGAATTTAGTTTCGTGTTCCACCCTAGCCGTGAGCAGTGCCTTTTTGTAGCCTTTCCTAGCAAGGCTAGTGTGTCCAGCTACTTTTGATTTCACTGCTCGGATGAGTTCACGTTTTGCAGAGCGACAGGCAGGCAAAAACCAGCTCACGCCGCTCTTGGGTGCGCCTCTTTTCTTGTCCCTAGCACCTACTGGATAAATAGTGAACAGTTCACCTAGAGCTTTAATTGTTTCTGTAAAAAGTTTCGGGGCATCAGAACTACTGAGACCCGGAGAGTCCAACCGCAGCTTCACAGTAGACATTAAAGATTTAGCCAATGACATCCTTCCCTCATCCGCAACAACTTTTTTCCATTTTAGCCGCCTACTACAGTTCGAAGGGTGTACTTCATGCGAAGATTTCCATGTGTGTGAGGGTGGATTTGGGGTCATACCCTTCCAAGGGGGAGTCAGGATCAGGGCTATTGGATTGTGATCGCTATCAGTAGTTTGCTGGACCTCCATATCTTGAAAATATGCCCAAAGGCTATAGTTCAACAATATATAGTTGATCCGTGAAGTATGGCCCACCCTGTTATATGTATGTGCCCCTTGGGAGTCAGACTTGGATCTACCATTAGTTGCCCTAAGGCCAAATTCCAAACATAGGGCATTAAGATCTATAGCACTCTGAGTCCATTTTTGGATGGGTGGGAGAGAGAGCGGTGGAATGCCTCTCCTAGCATCTTCTTCCAAATATCCCAAATATCTTCACTGGCAAGTGGTTCGAAGGAACAGTTGAGGTCCCCGGCCAGTAGAACAAGGGAGTCAGCATTACAGGATCCGAGCTCCTCCTCAATGCCCGTATGCCGAAGCATGGAAATACCCCCCCTTTCTCCCCTTAGATAGATGTTGAAGACGTCTAGCTTTTTCCCCCCATGGCATTTGATTGAGACTCTCTGTAGATCAGGTGATTTTGTTGGTATTTGCCTGATAGTTAGCCCCAGCGAAATACTAACCCAGATTAAAAGGCCCCCCGATGGGTGGCCCTTAGTACCAGGTGGATGGGACGCAGGCACAAAGTAGGTAGTATAACCCACCCTGTGCCTTGGTTCCAAGCACCAGGTTTCCTGCAGAAGGCAAATCCCAAAGGATTCAACAAGGGAGTTCCAATCAGGAATGTCGATGTTGCGTGCAAGCCCTGCTACATTCCAGCTAAGAACCCTCAACGCTGGCCTATGCGTGTCCCTCGGTCCTGGTAAAGAAGCAGACACCAGGGGATTGGAAGCGGGGCTAGGACTACTCGCTACGGAAAGCGACAATGGATCCTCATCTTCATCCCTCAGTAGAGTCTGTTTATCCTCCACTCTCACAAAATTAATTCCCTGCGGGTCATGATCACTGGGAACATTATTTCTATGGCCAAATAGGGAGACTAGTGACTGCATTTCTGCAGGGGACTGTAGCAAAGCACTTGGGGCATTGGCTGCCTTGTTGGTGGAGTTACACAACACCCCATGATCAACCGGAGCAACCACAATTGGTTGGCCAGAGGAGTTTAGTTCGACTGGAATGGGATCTAACTCGCTAGTCATTGTCCTATCTATATTCGTTTTTATTCCTAAAGATGGACTGCTCCTGATAATGTTACTCTCGGGAGGCAAAGACTCAATGATCAGTGATGGCAAATTATCCTTAACATCAGAAGATGATCCCAGAGGTATGAGAAGTCAATCTACCTCCTCCAGGCAGCCAAACCTATTAAAGGTTGGTGCCCCAAGCCACCCTCTATTTGGACCTTGCCATCCGTCTCTCACCCCTCCATTAGCCGGATATCCCACCAACGTCCAATCCCCCCCCGTAGTTTGGATAGGAACGAGGAGGATAGAAGAACGTTAATGGTCTAGCTACAATGGATGAATTCTCGCCACATGTGTTCCATGAGCTTACATTTTGGGCTGTATATTGATCTTCAAATGATACTACGATGCAGTCACCAGGGATAGTTTTGCATGATGGACCTATCCAGGGAACTCTACGCACCATTAGAACTTTACTTCGCAGGTGGTTAGGAATCGGTCTATTTTCATTCAGCCAATGGATGACCTTATTATTGAGGGACCCATAGTTTTCTTGATGGTTACACTCAAGTTCTGGTACACCAGCTAGTACCACCACATATGGCCTTGCGTCAGGGGGAAGATCTATATAACCCCCGCGAAAGTTACTTTTAGTTTGGGGCCCCTGTGAAATAGATCGATAAGTCTTGGTGTCATTCAACTTTGGAGCAACACCTTCTTTATAAGGTATAGTTAGATGTTGAGTGGAGTGCTTTGGTGACTTAGGTAGGGATTTGGGTGCACTATGATCATGGCCCCTTGTGCGAGGTTTAGGTATTGGCCTATTTGAGGGCGGTGGTAGGGGGATAGTGGTAATTGGTAGTGTGGTCAAATCAACTTCTGGTGCACTAGTGGTTTTGTTGTCCTGACAGCTAAGGCTTGCTAGGGTCAGGATACTCTTTTCTACCTCTAAAAGGTGGTTTTCTATCCGTGAAAGTTTTAGTTCCAGGGGAGTTAGAAGTTTTTTTAGTGTTTCCCAAACTATTTTCAGGAAATCCTCCTTTCCCTCTCTCTCAGCTAGTTGGGCCCCATTGTCTTCTTCTGCACTGTCTGTCTCGGTGATGTCCAACACTGAGCAGTTCTCGTCTGCACTAGGGAGCTCCTGCACAGGGGAAATAACCCTTACTTCTTCTCTTTGTATGGTCAAGTTCCTGCCAATGGGATAGTGTGCCCTCGCAACTTTGGCCTTCTTGCGTGAGTAGGCAGATCTTATGTTGCGTTTTCTTTTATGTACTGGGCCCTTTATATTAGTAAGCAGGGGGTTCTCATATACCTCAGTAAGCAGTGGAGTGGTGACAGCAGGAGGGCCGAGATCTAGATCAGTGATAATCATAGGAGGGCTCTGGGCGGAATGCTGTTGGCTAGGGCCTGAAGACGGCAATAACACAGGTGATGGAACTCGGGTGTAGTGAACATCCACCTGTGTTTTAATGAGTCGTGGGTTGGAGGGTCGCACCGGAGTTATTGCAGTCGCTATATGGCCTAGGGATGATTTTTTAGACAACGCGAAGTCTTGTGACAATCGTCTAGCTGCCTCTAGGTCTAAAGAAACACGATTTTGCATTTTAGTGATTTCATTGTCTATGGCATTATTGGTTCTGGTTATGAAATCATCAAGTGTTCCGTTCAACAACTTCCCACCCTTTGCGGCCTTACTTCGGCTTGCCCGCGAACACATAATGCCTATTGGAATTTACTAAACACTAAATACAGTTAAAAATAGGATAAAAGATGGTACCGTTGGGACAAGGAGGACGAAAAGGATAGGGCCCAGTCCAGTCTCTCTAGTCCTCGAACGGCCTCAAACGGCCCGCCCTTTGCCCGGGCTTAGCCCCGGGCTGTGACCCGCGCGTGTCCCGCGATCGCGGGAGTGGCAGGGTTAAAATAGGAGCTGGGGGCGGGGAAGAGACACCAGGTGCGCTGGATGGTAATGCGCAAAGCACCCTGGGTCTCGCAGTCCCTGCCCCAGCAGCTCCAACGATGTCTAACGATGTCTGCCTCAGGGTCCTCGGGAATCAGGCTCCAGGTGAGGGCAGGTCTCAGAGAGGAAGCAGCGAGTGACCAGGCAATTTCCAAAGTACTGCCAGCAAGAGTTTTCCCCAATTCACGGCTGCGAGCGGCTCCCGCGGAGCGGGGGCCGCGAGCCATTAAATGCCAGAAAGGAGCTGGGGGCGGGGAAGAGACACCAGGTGCGCTGGATGGTGACGCGCAAAGCACCCTGGGTCTCGCAGTCCCTGCCCCAGCAGCTCCAACGATGTCTAACGATGTCTGCCTCAGGGTCCTCGGGAATCAGGCTCCAGGTAATGGCAGGTCTCAGAGAGGCAGCAGCGAGTGACCAGGCAATTTCCAAAGTGCTGCCAGCAAGAGTTTTCCCCAATTCACGGCTGCGAGCGGCTCCCGCGGAGCGGGGGCCGCAAGCCGTTAAATGCCAGAAAGGAGCTGGGGGCGGGGAAGAGACACCAGGTGCGCTGGATGGTGACGCGCAAAGCACCCTGGGTCTCGCAGTCCCTGCCCCAGCAGCTCCAACGATGTCTAACGATGTCTGCCTCAGGGTCCTCGGGAATCAGGCTCCAGGTGATGGCAGGTCTCAGAGAGGCAGCAGCGAGTGACCAGGCAATTTCCAAAGTGCTGCCAGCAAGAGTTTTCCCAAATTCACGGCTGCGAGCGGCTCCCGCGGAGCGGGGGCCGCGAGCCGTTAAATGCCAGAAAGGAGCTGGGGGCGGGGAAGAGACACCAGGTGCCCTGGATGGTGATGCGCAAAGCACCCTGGGTCTCGCAGTCCCTGCCCCAGCAGCTCCAACGATGTCTAACGATGTCTGCCTCAGGGTCCTCGGGAATCAGGCTCCAGGTAAGGGCAGGTCTCAGAGAGGAAGCAGCGAGTGACCAGGCAATTTCCAAAGTGCTGCCAGCAAGAGTTTTCCCCAATTCCGGATTTGGAAGAACGGACTAAATTAGATTCTCTTGCTCGTAATTGGATTATGAGTAGTGTACAATATAGTGTTCGTGATATTTTAGATACTTTACTTCAATGGAACGCGCCTACACAAAGATATGTGTTCAATGCTATGTGCAATACTCTGATTAAAGAATGGGGAGGTGTGGATCTGGATTCACCTCCTCGGGATTTATTCGAAATACAGGATCAATTTGATAAAGGACTTATTGTGGGTCCTGCTGTGGAACATGCTATTCAAAAGCTTGTTGCTTTCCGATCTGCCTTTTTCTCTCAAAATTCTCTTGAGCCTGATCCCACGGTTCGTGGTAAGACGGCACAATATCCTATGCGAGAAGTTCCTCTGATATGGAGAGATGAGGTTCCACAGGCAGGTAATGTTCCTGGTGTTCCCGCTCATTTTCAGCGTATATGGGTACATGATCCTTGGAAAAGGTCAGAAGTATTGGCACTTAAACAGTCTTTACCGGACCCTCGTAAAAATCCTGCTGGGTATTACAAAGAGTTGTCCCAGACTGTTGAAGTTTGTGTTATGAACTTGGCAGATATTGACTTACTTATGGGAAATGTAGTCCCACAAGCAATATGGACCAAGACTCGTAGACAGGATCATGATGCAGCTTTAGGCGGTAATTGGGCTGCTATTACAGCTGCAGATGCAGGACAAATAGGTGGTGCCAAACTGGATGACTTGATTACAGAATTACCTGGAAAAATAATAGATTTGATGAAAACTATGATGCCTGCGGTGCGCGTTAACTGGGATAAGTTAGCGGCGTGTAAGCAAAAGACGGATGAAAGTGTCTCCAACTTCTTTACTCGTTTCAAAGAGACTTTCATCGACCATAGTGGTCAAGACATGAGCACAGAAGGTGGACAGCGATTGTTCGTAGATAAATTTGTTTTTAATTTGCTTCCAGAATTATCGCATAAATTAAAACAATCAGAGAGTTCGTGGGCTGTTTCTTTCACTGCCCAGATACTGGCTACTGCTCAATATTATGAGAATAGGGATAAGGAAGATAAGGAGAAAGCGGAGAAAAAGACTAAAGAATTAAAAACTAAGGTTCTTCTGCAACAGGCTTATCCCCCTCGTTCTGCTCAGCCCCAATTCCAAGAGCCCCCGCAGTTTCAGAGGTTGTTGCAGAAACCGGTACCCTCAGTTCCACGAGTTCCATTGGGTCCTAACCAGTGTGCCTATTGTAAGGAAGATGGTCATTTTAAGAATGCTTGTCTAATTTTATTGCAGCGTTGTGGTGGACCATTAGCACCACGGGGTCGTGGTGATTCTCGGTCCATATCCAGAGGTAGGGGACGTGGTGCGTCGACTCAGGAACAACGTCCCTCTCCCCCTCAGGATTCTACAAATTACTTTGATCAGCAGACTTCTCAATCTGCACAATATTACAATGATGAATATTGTCTCGATAATGGGGACGTTGATTTTCATACTAGCTAGGACAGCCATAGGCAAAGTAAGGGAGTCGTATCAGTTCCAGTAGATCAGGAAGGACCTTATGTTAATGTTATGGCATTAGGTGTTACGGAACCATTTCTCTTGGATACTGGTGCAATGAGAAGTTCTATAATGCATTCTAAACTCCCTGGGGCACCTTTGTCTGGCTTAACAAATGTTTCTGTAGGATTCTCTGGCGCCCCAGTTTCAAATCCGGTTTCTTGTCCTTTGCCCATTTCTATTGGTCCATACGAACAGGTTGCGGAGAGAATTTATTGGGTTTGGACTTATTGAAACGTCTACATGCTACGCTGTATTGTTCACCCTCTGGTGTGCACCTCACTTAGGGTGATAAATTGACTTTTCCGATGTATGTATCTAAAGAACAGCTACCACCTGAACTGCGTTCACTTCCTGCTACCCTTTGGGCTACGGGTCCGAATGATGTTGGCTTATTGCAAATTCCACCATATGTGATTACCGTTAAGCCCGATGTTAAAATGCCACGTGTTCCTCAATATAAAATATCTAATGATGGTGAAAGAGCCCTGTTGGCCATTGTTCATGATTTGGTTCAGAAAGGTGTGGTCGAAGAGACTAGAGGGAATGTTTGCAATAGCCCTGTTTTACCTATCCTTAAACGTACTGATCCCTCTCAGCCACCTGTATATCGTTTTGTGATTGATCTTCGAGAGGTCAACAAAATTGTTGTCCCTCAGTTTCCTGTTGTGCCAGATATAACTGCTTTGCTTACTATGATTCCTGCATCAGCGGTCTGGTTTTCAGATATTGATCTTAAGAATGCTTTCTTTAGCATTCCTAGCGCTGAAGAAAGTAGGGATCTTTTTGGCTTCTCTCTCGGAGGCCGAAGCTTCCGGTTTAAGCGTGCACCTCAGGGCTATTGTGAAAGTCCTTCAATATATAGTCAAGCTTTGAAGTCTCAGCTTGACACCTTTTCTTTGCCCTCGGGTGCTACTCTTATCCAATACGTGGATGATTTGTTAGTAGCTGCTGATTCGAAGGATATCTGTAAAACTACAACTCTGTCGCTCCTACAACATTTGTCTGATTTACATCATAAAGTATCATCTTCTAAGTTGCAATATTGCCGACAAGAAGTTACCTATTTAGGTCATCTCTTGTCGAAGGAGGGAAGGCGATTGACCCCAGAACGTATTCATGCAATTGCACGGATGCCTGTACCGTCCACACAAAGAGAAGTGCGTGCTTTCTTAGGCATTACCTCTTACTGTAGACAGTGGATTCCGAATTTTTCCCTACTTGCTAAACCTCTGTTGGCACTTACACTTAAAGATACGCCCCTGCCTCCTCCTTGGACCGATGAATGTCAAAAGAGTTTTTCTGATTTACGTACTGCTTTGTGTTCTGCTCCTGTGCTGGGTACTCCAAACTACATTAAACCTTTCACGCTCTCTGTCCATGAAAGGGAAGGTTGCGCATAATCAGTTCTGACGCAACAATTCGGCGACAAACACAGACCGTGTGCCTATTTTTCGGCAACATTAGATCCAGTAGCGAAAGCATTACCTAGTTGCCTCAGAGCAACGGCCGCAGCGGCCATTTCTATTCGTCAATCTGCTGGACTAGTGTTAGATCATACTCTTAATGTTATGGTGCCACATGCAGTAGATACTCTTCTTAACAGGACAAAAACTCAGCACTTAACGAGTGCCCGTTTGTCGGGATATGAGTTGACACTTTTAGCCAGCCATATACACATAAAAAGATGTAATGTTCTGAATCCAGCAACATTGTTGCCTATTTTGGATGCGAAACATGTACAAGATCAGCATGATTGTTTTCTTCGCACTGAAGAAGAAACCAAGGGTCGAATAGACCTGAAGGATACACCACTTGTGGACCCGGATGGGATCCTATGGGTAGATGGGTCTTGTTTCAAGCTTCCTAATGGTGAAACGACAGCTGCTTATGCAGTAACAACTTTGCACACAGTGGTAGAAACTGCATGCATTTCGCAAAATTCAGCGCAAGCTGCAGAGTTGATTGCGTTGACAAGAGCATGTGTGTTGGCGAAAGGGAAAAGAGTGACTGTTTATACTGACAGTCAGTATGCGTTTGGCGTTGCCCATAGTTTTGGTCGTCTGTGGAAGGAAAGAGGATTCTTTACCTCCCACAGCACCAAGATACAGCATGGTCATTTGGTAACTGACCTTCTTGAATCACTTGCTTTGCCTACTCAAATAGCGATTGTGAAGTGCAGTGCACATAAAAAGATTACTGACGACGTGGGTCAGGGAAATGCGTTTGCAGATGAAATAGCGAGGGAGACAGCGAGGAATGTTGAAAGTCGCATGTATGTTGCGGGCCCTGCAAGATGGGTCGCAGAAGGTGGTATGTGTGAAGACACAGTGGAAAGCGTGAAAGAGATTCAGAAGGAGGCCACCGAGAAAGAATTGAGTACGTGTAGAGAAAGTACGGGAATGTAGGATAGTATGGGATGTTGGACGGAATTGGTAACTGGACATAATATCGACTACATAATATCGAATGGACAAAATATCGACGGAAAAATATCGACATTAACAAAATATCGACTATAGGAATATCGTTGAAAAAAATATCGACAGCAAAAATGACCCAAAAATATCGAATACAAAAATATCGACTTAAAAATATCGACTAGACAAAATATCGAAATATAGTGAAAGTAAAAAATATCGAGAAAATGTTAGAAAATATTGATTTTATAAAATAATATATATATAATATATAAATAAATAGTACCAAATGTTTAGGAGCGGGTTGTGGGTTTATAGGGGAATAGGGTGGGAAGTAATTTAATAATAATTAATTAGTTAATATATGTGTGGTAATTGTTTTAATTAGATTTTAATTGGTAATTAATTAATATTAATTAGTTAATTGTTTAATTGATTAATTAGCATATAATTTAATTGATTAATTGATTATTAATAATTAATATTTTTTAAAAAAAATTGTATATGATTTTCATTGATACATTGGTTATTAATTAATAATAATTAGTGATTTATTGTATTAAGAATTAGTATATTATTTACATTTATTAATTGCTAACACATTAATTATAATTAGTTAATGATGTAATTAATATATTGCATATCATTTAAATAAATTAATTGGTAATTAATTTATAATAATGACTTAATTACATTAATTGTATACATTTAAATGTAATGTGTTAATTAATGTTGATGTTAATTAATTAATTGGAATTAAACAATATTAATTAATCTAAATTATTATTATAGCTAATGTGATAATATATTTTATAATAGTTTTTTGAAAAATATTTGTTTTTTTTATATATTTATGTTTAATGTTGTGTTCATTATTATTTATAGTGTTCTGGCTTAGTTTCATAGTTTTTGTTATAGGTTAATTGTTTAGGGTTCTGGGTAATTTTGGTAGTCGTGAGTGAAGGTGTATTTAGTGGGATTTGGGAAATTTTTTAGTTTGTGGGTAAATGGGTATTTTTGAGGTTGAGGGTCAGTTTTCTGTTCTTGTGTAAAGGGCTATTTGTAGAGTTCAGGGTCAGTTTTCAGTTTGTGGGTAAAGGGGTATTTGTAGGGGTCAGGGTCAGTTTTCAGTTTGTGGGTAAAGGAGTTTTTTGGACGTTCAGGGTTAGTTTTCAGATTGTGGGTGTAGGGGTATTTGTAGGGTTCAGGGTCAGTTTTCAGTTTGTGGGTAAAGGGGTATTTGTAGGGTTCAGGGTCAGTTTTCAGTTTGTGGGAAAAGGAGTATTTGTAGGGTTCAGGGTCAGTTTTCAGTTTGTGGGTGAAGGGCTATTTGTAGGGTTCAGGGTCAGTTTTCAGTTTGTGGGTAAAGGGGTATTTGTAGTGTTCAGGGTCAGTTTTCAGTTTGTGGGTAAAGGGGTATTTGTAGGGTTCAGGGTCAGTTTTCAGTTTGTTGGGAAAGGAGTATTTGTAGGGTTCAGGGTCAGTTTTCAGTTTGTGGGTGTAGGGGTATTTGTAGGGGTCAGGGTCAGTTTTCAGTTTGTTGGGAAAGGAGTATTTGTAGGGTTCAGGGTCAGTTTTCAGTTTGTGGGTGTAGGGGTATTTGTAGGGTTCAGGGTCAGTTTTCAGTTTGTGGGTAAAGGGGTATTTGTAGGGTTCAGGGTCAGTTTTCTGTTTGTGGGAAAAGGAGTATTTGTAGGGTTCAGGGTCAGTTTTCAGTTTGTGGGTGAAGGGCTATTTGTAGGGTTCAGGGTCAGTTTTCAGTTTGTGGGTAAAGGGGTATTTGTAGTGTTCAGGGTTAGTTTTCAGTTTGTGGGTAAAGGGGTATTTGTAGGGTTCTGGGTCAGTTTTCAGTTTGTTGGGAAAGGAGTATTTGTAGGGTTCAGGGTCAGTTTTCAGTTTGTGGGTGTAGGGGTATTTGTAGGGTTCAGGGTCAGTTTTCAGTTTGTTGGGAAAGGAGTATTTGTAGGGTTCAGGGTCAGTTTTCAGTTTGTGGTTGTAGGGGTATTTGTAGGGTTCAGGGTCAGTTTTCAGTTTGTGGGTAAAGGGGTATTTGTAGAGTTCAGGGTCAGTTTTCAGTTTGTTGGGAAAGGAGTATTTGTAGGGTTCAGGGTCAGTTTTCAGTTTGTTGGGAAAGGAGTATTTGTAGGGTTCAGGGTCAGTTTTTAGTTTGTGGGTAAAGGGGTATTTGTAGGGTTCAGGGTCAGTTTTCAGTTTGTGGGTAAAGGAGTATTTGTAGGGTTCCGGGTCCGTTTTTAGTTTGTGGGTAAAGGGGTATTTGTAGGGTTCAGGGTCAGTTTTCAGTTTGTGGGTAAAGGAGTATTTGTAGGGTTCTGGGTCAGTTTTTAGTTTGTGGGTAAAGGGGTATTTGTAGGGTTCAGGGTCAGTTTTCAGTTTGTGGGTAAAGGGGTATTTGTAGGGTTCAGGGTCAGTTTTCAGTTTGTGGGTAAAGGGGTATTTGTAGGGTTCAGGGTCAGTTTTCAGTTTGTTGATAAAGGGGTATTTGTAGTGTTCTGGGTCAGTTTTGGCCTTTAGGGTCAAGGGGTCTTTTTAGTGTTTTGGGACAGTTTTGGGTATTTTAGAGTGCTGATGTATAGTTTAACTTAACAGTGATACATTAAATTTATTACACGAAAATAGATATTATTATAACTTTACATTAGTACACTTTATTTAGATAAAAACTATTTATGTATTAGCATGTTTCCAGACAGTAGCTAGAGTGGAGTTGGAATTCTAATTATTAATTGGTTGGTGTCCAGCACCATCAGTAATATTACCAACACTGGAGTTGGATTAATAAAAATACATTGGTTACTCTCCACCACATTTTATGGTATTACCTTGAGTGTAGTAGGAATAGTAAAATAATTTTTGCTAGTGTCCTGCAGCTTCTATGATTTTAGATTGACTGGAGTAGTAACAATACATATAAAATTGGTCAGTGTGCAGCACATTTGTATACATTTGTTCATTACTGTATTTTAATAATAAAAAATTATGCAACATAGATGTTTTCAAATTAGTTTATTAAACAATTTTTAATTTTTTTATTGTGTACTACAATAAAATCAAAAACAAATATGACATCACATTTTTTTTAACTTTTATTATTCACACAATAACATCTTTACATTTATATACATGTGGTCAATGTAAACAATAATTTGGATTACTAGATTCTTTCAGTAAATTTTACATATTCCCATCAGTCATTTACAATTTAAAGTATTTATATAGAAATACATTAAACAATGATTTGTTATATATTTCTTACATTAATATTTAATAATGTTAATATTAAATATTAATATAATAAAATATATAATACATATTTCTTTTTAACAAGTAACATGACTATTATTACATTTCTTAGGATAAATTGAAAAACCAAAATAAATTTTCTTGGTGTATATTTCACACAATGTTGTTTTTACATAAAACATATAAATCGCTTTGGTTGTAAAGTTTATAATTGTATAGGGAAACAATATGTTTAATTATAATATCTGGTATTTATCAAATATTAGTAAAGCAATTATATAATTTTGTTATAATTAGAAATAATTATATAATCTTTTTTTACTAATTAATAAAAATAATAATTATTTTAATAATTATTATTATTATTAATTAATAAACATAAACATTCATTGATTATTAACAAAAATATATATATTCACAGATAAAATAGAGACTTTTTTCAGGGCATTCTTTATATACTAAATGGTTCTACTTGTTATATTAATAACAATAAATAAGTTATATTATTTATCATTATTAATTATTCCCATAAACATTTATAATGTTTTATAAAAATTATACACAAAATTATTCATATAAATATACAGAATAACTAAATATTTACATCTTTTATTCAAAGTTTTACATAATTATTTTATATTATTAATATATAATACATATTATATATTAATTTATATTAAATATATTATTTTTTGTTAATAAAGGAAAATTGTCATGAGTATAGTGTATTAATTTGTTACATTATACATGTGTATGTATTATATATTTTTTATTTCACATTGTTTATTCTATTATCCTTTTACACAAATGGGTTAAGGGGACTACTTTTTTACCGCGTAAGGTTATTGCGCTCCATTCAGGACTGGAGAAGCTCGCGGTTGGGAGTTGCTTCGCGTGGAGAGAGGTAAGGTTATTTTTTAATACAAATTATAAGTAAGTGGTCATGTTTGAGGGTGTAATCAAACTCTGTAGTGTTTTTTGGTGTATGTATTATTAGTTTAAGTAGCGTTTGGGTGAAAAGTCTGCGTTATAGATGTGTCGTGCTTTTTTTCCTTCAAGTCTAATTTTAAGTGTTTGGAAATGTCTTCTTACATGGTTAATGTTAATTGTTAGTATATTTACAAATGTGAAGGGGGTATTTGTGGGTGGCTTTCGTTATGTATGTTATTTTACAGGTTTCGGTTCCTCGCATGAAAACTACATGGAAGGAAGCGTGTTTTTTAACGGAGAAACAAATGTTTAAGTTATTATGCTTATATTTTGACTTTTATCTCCTATTTTTCGTGTTTGCCTGGAGCGGTTTTTTCACTTTTTAAACCTTTTTCGGGTTTTTTGGAGGGTTTCGAATCGGATTGATACTTTGATATGCGTGACCGTTTTTTTAAAATTGTGTGTATATAACTTTAAATCCTAACGTGTACACACTACTGTTTTCGGGATTTCCTGGAGCGTTTTTTTACGTTTTACAATTTATTTTCGGGTTTTTGAGGGTTTCCCATATTGGAATAGTAAGATATTGGATTGGATTGTATGGATTGATTTTCCTTGATTGCGTCTCTCAATTCCAAAAATTTTAAGTATTTATTTTACAATTTTGATTGGGTGGGAAATGTCGATTTCTAATGTTATGTGTATGTTATAAAAAATTATAAACATTGCATATTTGTTACGAATTTTTTTACATATTTTTTAAAAGTTTGTCAAACAAATATGTTTTATTTATAATTCATTATATATGTTTATGACATGTGATTTTTATTAGTATTGTAAGAAGACATTCGTATATTTACTTGACATTTTTATAGAAGACTTTTTGCTATTATTGCCAGGTATTCTAAACCTCTAGTTGTAGGGTATAATGTGACTTGACTTTGAAGTAGTCGGAACATTTGTTGGGTTTGTTTAGTGAGTTTGGGCCCTATTTGTGACACTGATTGTTCCATTCTTAGTTCCTGATAGCTTTGTTCTTTTTTCAAAGCTTCAAGAAGGTTGTGGAATGTGGGTTTGCCTCTGTTTGTAGTTGCTTGGAAAGCATTATGCCACCCTTCAACACTGTTGTTGGTTTTCGCCTCTTGGTTTAAAGTACTGAGATAGACATTCCACCAAGGGATTTGGAATTTGGGCTGGCGTCGATGTCCTGATCTGTGCAACCTTCCCACCCAAGTGTCTTCAAAATAGTCTAGCAATGGTGTTAGCTTATCCTCATTCCTCTTATAATATGCGCTGTCAATTAATAAATTGTAATGTTCAGCAACATCTGTAACAGGGACGTAGGCCAGGGCTATTAACTTTTTAACTTGATAGGCAAAGGTGCTATCTGTAGAGTATAGTACACTTAAAGTAGATTTTTGGAGATGCCTCCATATACTCTGATTAAAATGATAATAGCAACCCTGGATTGCTGTGTGGGGAAATGTTCTCAAAATGCTATTTATCATAGCTAATTCGAAATCAATAATTATTTTTTCGGGAAAATAATTATTGATTTCCGTTTTGAGAACATTTAAAATTTCGGTGTAGGTTGTTTGCTGTTTGTTGGGTAGCAAACAGTAAATGAAAGGTATGTTAGAATGATGGTATAAACCGTGGATGGAATACAGTTGGTAAAAAGGTTTTGGGCAGGGTTTAAATGTTCCATCCATCATCCATTGGGGACACTGTTGGATTTTTCGTAAATTACTTGCAGTTGCAAACATAATTATTCTGTTTGTACTGCTTTCATTATCAAAAAGAATAAATTTATCTTTATTGTGTGTGATGGCCATTTCGGGGGAAATAATAATTTCTTCAAAACAAGTTGGGTTGGGTTGGGTTGTGCTAGTGAGTCGTTTGGTGCGTGCAATTGTGCGTTTCAGGGAATCAATAGAGGGTAGTTGCCCTGAAGCATGGTTAGGGATTTTTACCAGTTCTTCTTTAAGTATTTGGGTGGTGGGTTTGTCACTTTGTGTGCTAGCACTTTTAATACTTTCTAAGGCATCTCTAATTTCAATTTCGGTGACATTTGGGGGATGATTATGTTCTCTAGTAAATAGCACATTAGTTTCCTTGGTAGTGGCCCTCCCATAACATTTGTTGGAGTAATATTGTGTACACTTCCAAAAAACCTTTCTACCACTTTGTCTCTCCTGATTATACACATAACCCATGTAGCATAATAGCAATTTATTTTTCTGAGACATGACAAATTCTGCACCTTCAGTCATTTTGATTTACTTGTTCTAGGAAAGAGTAGAAAGAAACAAAATCAGTACACATTTTTTTACTTATGTGGTGCTAACATCATTAGTGATGCATTTATACTTACAGTTAATCAAAGTAGTAGTCACAGAAGCAGAAATGTCTTTTGAATGATGTTCTTGTATGTATGTCTTTATTTGCTGTTGGTATGAAAATATAGAAAAACAACGTTAATGTTTATATATAACAAATGTATTTCCTACTCAAAAGCAGTTGTCATTTTTGTCTACTAGTGCATTTGATGTAAACATTACATATACTTACTTGTTTAAATAGTAGAATAGTAGTAATTGCTGGAGTTCATCAATTTAGTACAGGTATGATCTGTAGAGTAGATAGAAGAAATAAAAGCAAAATATTATAATTTTAATACTGAACCGTTTGGAAATGTAACAGATTTAAACGTATACTAACTTCTAAATATGTCGTTTTCTTTGTTGTAGGTAGAAAAGCTGTATGATGTATTCAGAATATCTGTAGAGGAAATATAAAATAGATAAGATGTTGTTAAGAACATAGACTGTGTTATTTTCGGCAGTTTTAGAGAAATGATAAATATACTTACATTTTTTACAAGGCGATTCTTCTATATTGGTATATTTTGTGTAGGATGTTTTCATATGATATGTAGAATAGATGTATGATGTTTTCTGAATATCTGTAGAGGCAATTTAAAATAAATAACATGGTGTTAAGAATATAGTTAGCGTTTTTTGTGCCAACATTTTAGCAAATAACAATTATACTTACATTTTTCTGAAGGGTATTTTTGTGTTTTGCTATAGTTGATCTTGGATTTTTCAAATGATCTATAGGGAAGATGTAAAAAGCAAGATATGTTGTTTAAAAATGTGCATTAATGAAATTGGCCGTTTTATAACAAACACATCTATACTTACATGTGTAATTAGGTTAGTTTTATCGTTTTTGCTGTAGAAATAGCACCATTTCTGTATATCTGTAAATATAATGTCAATGAAAAATAAATACTCTTGTAAATTAGTGTTTAAACAAAGCAGTTGGTGTGTAACAGAGAATTATTATATACTTACTATCTGATTTTGCACATGAAGAAATATGACCATGTAATAGGAATTGTGTTGGAGTAGTTTCTATCAGAAAAGTAGGAAGACATGAAAATAAAATAAGTCTAAGAGTTAGGAGATGTAAGGAAAATAGTGCACTTCTAATGTAGTTTTCTACTAAAATGCTGTGTTACTTACTTGATTAATTAGCTAGTAAGCTGGATCTTTAAAGATGTTTATTCTGCAACAAAATCTTCAAAGTGTTGGCATCTACTTTCCAGATAGGTAGCAGCAACAAATGGTAGAATGCATGTAGCCCTTTTATAGTATATGTGTTATGTGTGCTTTGATTTGATTGGTTTTAGGATGTAAGGAAGCATAGTATAGGCTAGTTTGAATTTTTTTAAGTTAATTGGAGTGTTTGTTGATGTGAGAATGGTGGTATGTGGTTGTTCCCGCATTAAAGCAGGTTCGTGTTTAAATGAAATATATTTATATGTGAAAATAAGTAATGAAAATGTTAGTTAAATGCAAAGAATAATAGAAAATGATAAAATGCATGTAATAGAATGTATAGTAAATGTGGATTAATAGTAATTTTATGTAAGAAACAGGTATTATATGTGAAAAGTTTTTTTTACTGAGAAATGACTTTTATTGATGATAAAGATGGTATTTTAGAAAGAAAAGTGTGCAAACATGAACTCGATATTATTTTTTTAACGATATTGTGGTAGTCTATATTTTTGTAGTCGATATTTTTGTAGTGTTAGGGCTAATTTCATGTCCAACGATATAATTGTAGTCGATATTTTTTTAAGCGATATTTATGTATTCGATATAGTTAGTACTCGATATTTTTTACTCGATATTTTTGTAGTTTGTGTAATAAGTATAGTAAGTCGATATTTTTGTTGTCGATAATTTGTCAACGATATTTTGGTAAGTCGATAATGTGTCCGTCGATAATATTTCAGTGATCCGACGGAATTGTCAGAGCATCAATAATGGTTGTTACCAGATGCGTATGTATTGCCCGTAGTTACTATGGCTCATGGACCAGCCCATATTAATGCAAGGGGTATATGCAAGCTTTTAGCTCCAGTATGGCAAAATGAAGGTATTCTTAAATGTGCAGAAAATGTGGTGAAACACTGCATTGTTTGTTTGATGCACTGGTAGAGTGCTATAATGGCACTCTCAAACTTAAATTAGCAAAGATTCAGGCCAGCACAGGTCTTTCCTGGCCTGATGCCTTGCCTTTGGCACTCCTTTCAACTAGAACGGCTGTTCATTCTCGTTTGGGGCTTAGCCCACACGAGATTGTTTTCGGACACCCAGCTAATGTTTGGGGAGTCCCCAGACCCAAAAAGTATTCAGACATTCCGTATCCGTTGTTGGTTGACTACTTGCATGATCTCACCACTAAATTGCATGTTATTCGTCAACAGGTCCAAAACGCTTTGCCGGAGGCCTCCTCAGATCCCGGACACTCCATCCAGCCTGGGGACTGGGTGTGTCTGCAAAACTTCCAAAGGAAGAAGAACTTGGAACCTTGTTGGGGGCCGCCGAGACAAGTGTTACTCACAACTCGTACAGCTGTCAAGGTCCTGGGAAAGAAAAACTGGATCCACGGTGTGCATTGCAAAAGGGTACCATTGCCTTTACCTTATGACCAGTGGGTCCGAGAAGGTGTCGGTGATAGTGAGTGTGAAAAGGTGCCCAGGCTCGTACCGTTCAGCAGTGCACACCTGGATTGGACTAGCTCAGAGAAGGAAGACTATGACGTCTTACAGGAAGCTGTACCTGTACATCTAAGACTTAACACAACAGATCCTGAACTTTTATTTAAGGACCAAACGACACCTGGAAACAGTCGATACAACCTGAGAAGGAGGTTGCCTAAAGACAATTAATCTAGTGTTTTATAAACTCTGTTTGTATTTTAAAAAGAAACGTTCCTTTTTCTTCTATCCATCGAGTTGCAGGGTCACGGTAGGAGTCTTGAGCAGTGACCTGAATAGTGACTAGGTCAACAGGATTTGCAGTGTCATAGGACGGCTAACAATCACAGCCAAGTGATTAAGGAAGATTATCGTGAGCAATGCCTTTAGAGTAATGGATAGTACAAGAAAAGGGAGTGATATTAAAATGATGAAAAGAGCTTATTATAAGAAATTATTATTCAGTCGTTGTGGCGTAGCATTGTGTGCTTCAGTATGTTTATGTAGTTTATTAGCATGCATAGGATGGCTTATACATGTCCTACAGTTAGTATCTGTTCCCACTTCTGTCCCTCTAACTCCCTCTACTACTGTTTCTCAACATATATTTTACTCACTCCCAGACCACGAGCAAATGAGAAGAATGGAATATCTTAACAATTCGTTCATTCAACTGTTACACCAGCATCAATTGATAGTAAATGTTACTGATTGTTGGGTTTGTGGTCTCAAACCACATAATACAGAGAGAGGAATGCCGTATCTAGTCCTTCCATTTTCGTATGAAGGTTCTGCTTGGGCCTATCTGGCTATGTTTTCCAATGAATACCAGAACTTACTTCGATATCCTCCTGGTGGATCCTATAATGGTGGAGTGGATTTCAGTCACAGTCCTTTGATAAAGGGTATTGTAACAATGGCAAAGATTGCTGACATTATCAAGATTCCCAAAGATGAGAAGAAAGCATACGATGGGTGGAATATAACTCGTTACACTCTCAGCCTCACTGACAAGGTTAAGCAGCAGAGTTTTACACCGATTTGGGTTCTACCCCAAAGAGGTCATTTGTGCTTACAAATAAATGGCCAGAATACCAAAACTAAGCAAGAGAGGAGTAATTGCTCCCATACTTATGTTTATACTCCCTCTACTCCCGCACCATTGGTGGCATCGCAAGGTACATATTTTATCTGTCATGACAAAGCTTATACATGGCTTCCCACATACTTCTCGGGAACGTGTTATATAGCTTTTCTCCTTCCCCCTACATATACTGCTCCTGCTAATTATCACAGAAAGAGAGTTGGTAGAGGAGTCGTAGATTCGGAAGATACAGCAGGACAAGAAGGAGGGGATTTTCTAAAAGGGTTTCTTCCCTTTTGGGGTCCGATGGTTAATAGCAAAAATATCAGACAGTTAGTTCGCGTGGTTGATGCCACAATAAATGTAACTTCCGGAGCATTAGAGAATTTGACCGCCGAACTTCAGGCGGATCGACTTATGACTTTACAGAATAGGATGGTTTTAGACATAGTTCTTGCAGATAAAGGTGGAGTCTGTAAACTGATTGGATCCAGTTGTTGCATTTATATTCCTGACAATGCCCCTACAGTATACCAAGCCATCTCTAAGCTACATGTCATCTCTGAGTCTATTCACCAAGATACTGGAGATTGGTCTGTGATCGGATGGTTTTGGGGACTACTGTCCACTTGGGGATGGAAAGTGTTAACTTTCCTTGGAATGATTTTAGCGATCATCTTTTCCTGTTGTCTCTGTCTACAGTGTGGCCCAGCCATTTGTGGACTTTGTGCCACAATCTGTGTCTCCAAACCAGTAGCACAGCAGACAGAAAATATTAAGATGATGGTGCAACAACACCTCAATGACCTTATGACCATTGATATCGACTCAGACTAACATGGGTCCCTTTTCCTGAGTATGGCAAAAGGAGGGTCTGAGGTTACGTAGTTTTTTACTCCGCTTCGCTACAGCCGCCATTTTGTGTTTAGCCGCCATTTTATGTTGCCTCACTCAGGCAGCACGGCTAACGTGGTAAAAATGGTCTTTCTGCCTTTTCAGCTGCTCCGTGTCTTTCGTGTTAAAGAACAACCCTTGTCCTTGTGTACGGCACTGATGTCAGGGTCTGGCCGCAAAGCCATGTCTAGACTGATTAATCCGTGTCTTACTCCACTGTTTGGGTCCCACCATTGTTCTCATCTTTATCTTGTTTAACTGGCCTTCGCTATTCTCTCCGTGTGTTCTCTTGTTACATAGCCCTTCTTTTGAAGCATTCTACAAATGTTTTGCCACCTGCAAATTGAATTACGGGCACTAGTGTTGATTAACCTGAGGGGAGGAGAGCACACGGGGTCTGAAAGGAGGGTGTGTTTTAGACATCCGATAGCTTGTTTTCAAACTATTCCTATTTGTCAGTTTTGTGTATGTTGGGAGTTGTCATTGTAAACTTGTGCTGTATAATAGACTGTGCGCCACGGATTGAAGTGGCAGTCTCTTGAGAACCTACCTGTGTGGTACTTCTTAGATAACTGTACTTAGCTGCAGCTAATAAATCTACTTTTTCTACGCCTAACAGAGTGTCTCGTGTCTCTGTCGGTCGAGGCAGGTGAACTCAGAGATCTTAGGCGTGCCCTGCGCCGCCTGGCCCATAAGGTCAGGTTCTCCAGTCCCATCAGCATATGCAGAGCACACCTCTGCTCACTTTGTGTGTGTGTCTGGGGTGAATGCACAAACAGCCCCTGTCAGTCTAAAACCAGGGGGTGAATACACAAACAGGCAGAGGCACACAGAATGGTTAAACAAGAGAATGCCCACTTTCTAAAAGTGGTATTTTCACACACACAACTTAAAAAACACTTATTTTAGTAAAAAGGTGTGTTGTTGTTCAGAGAGCCTAAACTCCAAATCTCTAGGTTTTCCCAATTGAATGTTACACTTGTAGAAAGTTACAAGGTAGCTCCAATGATAGACTATGGGAGAGCTAGTCCTTGCAAAAGAGGAAACGAAATGCACACTATTTCACTATCAGTAAATGTAAAGCACATCAGTACATGCCCTGCCTTTTACATACACTGCACCCTGCCCATGGGGGTACATTGGGCCTACCTTAGGGGTGACCTATATGTAATAGACGGGAACGGTTAGGCCTGGCAAGTGGGTGCACTTGTTAGGTTGACATGGCAGATAAAAACTGCACGTGCAAATACTGCAGTGGAAGATATGAGTCCAATTTGAAAAATCTACTTTTTGTGGGTGGCATCAATCGTGATGCAGGCCCACTAATAGCATTTGATATATAGGTCCTAGCACCCTCAGTCAATTACTTGGAACTTACCAGTAAATAAAATATGCCAATTTTGGATAACGAATCATAATCACAATTTACCTAGGGAGCACTTGCACTCTGGCACTGATCAGCAGTGACAAAGTGCCCAGAGTATCTAAACAAGCAAAAACAAAATTCAGCACATAGTCAAAATACAGGAGGTAGAGGGAAAAAGTCAGGGGAAACCACGCCAAGAATGGCAGGAACATGTCCAAGTACTTGAGGATGTTTGCAATTATCGGTCTGGGCTACGCCCCTGGAGGAGGCTTTTTCACTAGGGCCCTAAGGGCCCTCTGTGAGAAGTTGGCCTGGCATATGCTGTCCACTATTCTAGTGGGCACCTTGCACCAGTCCAAACGACCCTTATTCATGGTAGGCTTAAAGACAACCTATATAGGAAACTATCCTAGTAGTAGCTGTGGAAAGCAGCCTTCAGGCTAACTCTTGAAGGAATGTAAAGCAGCTTGTTTTACCAGTCTATAATCTCATGAATGACCAAATGGAAGAAGAACCACACCAGGTATATATATAAAATATATGTATTTATTCTAAACACATCCCTCTAGTCTCTTTATGAGGCTAGAGGCAAAACTACATACAGTAAACTTATTTAGCACACAGCAAATTAGCACAATATATACGTTGAGCCCTAGGGGCGTACCAAACCATATATTAGGTAAGTGGTATAAGAACCACGACTGACATAGATTCAAGGCCTAGAGCCTTTAGAACTGCTAGAGCCACCAGGAACCACCCAAGGTAGTGACACAGGGGAGCTACGGGGGATGCGTGCAGTGTCTAAACACAACCGCAAATCACCATTAACTTCTATATGGAAAGTCGCGGTTGGAATTTTAAAGATAAAGGACACTTAGAAGACTTGGAGCAATCCCCTTTTGAACTAGGAGGTTCTAGAGTCAACACCCACGGGAGCACCGGAGTACTCGAGTTACCTCACCCAGGGAAGCTGGGTGAATCGGTGTCTTTTCGTGTCGGGTTTCGTAGTCGATTTCAATGGAGAGCTGCTGCAAAGTGCTGCTGGCGTCCAAGTGGAAAGTATACAGGTGGATCCGAGGGTTAATTGGAGATGTGAAGAACCTGAAAGCAGAGGGAACAGAGTCTGGGTCACTTGCCAGTGACCAGCAAGGCTAGGAGAAGATGCCCACCGATGTCAGAAGATTTCAGGTGCAAAAGGTGAAGCTTGACTTTTCAGCCACGAGGACCAGGAGGCGTCGACAATAACCAGGTGCTGGATTTGAGCTGTCCCATGGAGGATGTCGAGTGCTGCGGTGTCTGAATCTGGATGGGACCCAACAAGCCTTGGCAACAGCAACCCACACAGAAAGCAAAGATTGGCTTTGGTGCAGACCAGCAAGGTCTGAGGGACTCACCTCTTGGTAGTGAGTAAGGGTACATCTGGAGTAACCAGGGAAGCCCAAAAGAAAGAAGAGTTACCTTTGTGGGGACCCACCAGTTGACGGACCAGGGATTGTGAAGGAGCCTCCAGCTAAATGCTAGAAGCAGGCCCACGGAACACTCTTGGAGTGCAGGTCCACAATCTTCAGTGCAGATGGTGCTCGGGGCTTGGACTACAAGAAGCCCTACGCACAACTTCGGGAATGCTCGGGAAGTTAATGCACTTGCAAATGTGCATGGTGTCCAGGAGTTCCGGTTCCACGTCACTCGTGAGGGCTGCGGGTCACAGCTTTGCTGGGATCTCGTGTCGGCCTCTGAGAAATCTGGAAGTCCATGTCCTGAGTCACAAATACTTTGGGGTCTGGCGGGAGCCTTGGAAATGCAGACCGGCAAGATGCTTCTTGGTGCCTGTTGAAATATCGGAGTCACTCCTTGACCCCAAGGGAGATTCTTCTGTCTTCTAGTTGAAATAGAATGTCAAAGTTCCAGGATATATGTTGCAGAGTTTCGTCCAGGTGTAATCTGAAGTCCTAAGGACTGGCATCCCATACTTATGCTAAGTTAGGGGGTTGGACATACTCTGGGTACCCACCTATGGGAGGGTCTGGGGAGAGGGGTGGTTACACCCCTTTCCCTTTGTCCCGTTTCACACCAGAGAAGGGGCTGAGTGCCCCTGCAACCGGTTTGAACTGGGGTATGCACAGGGATACCAAGTGTGCCCTCAGCACTGTCTGAAAAGCATTCTCTGAATGCACCCACCCAGCCCCAATACACTAAAGCATGTTGAGAGGTGATTACAACTCCTTGTGACAGGAAACCTATTGTCCAGGCCTTCCCTGCCAGAGTTTCATCAAGCAGCAGGAGGTCAGACCCGTGTTTGTGGCTGCAGCATCCATTTTGTGATGCTAGGGCTCTTTTAAACGATTAACGGTTAGGTCAGTGTGCACATGTCTCTCCCTCTTGAAGGGTGGAATTCTACCCCCACCATCAGGACTGGCGGGGGGCAGATAGGATTCCAAAGTGTTTGACACCAAACACTACATGTTTTCATGCAGCCATTCCAAAGTTAGCATTAACCGCGAGGTTATAAAGCACTAAAGAGTATATGGTCTGGCTGCATCACAGAACAGCCTCAGAGAATAGATTCCAAAAGCTGCAAAGGGGTCCTGCTCATGCATGGGCACCCTCTCATACAAAACCAAGCACTTTGCTTTCAGGATTAATAAGGTCTGCCATAGGAGTGACTAATAGGTTTATATGTGTCAGTGATTAAAGGTAGATATAGGTAACCTATATCTTAGCAAGGGGTGCATGCACCACCTTACCCAGGCTGCAGTAGCAGACCTGTGGTGCCATTTTGGAAGGCTTTCCAGGGGTGGCATAATACATGCTTCTGCCCCTGGTAGGCCTCTGGGATACCTATGCCCTTAGTACCTAAGGTACCATATACTAGGGACTCACACGGGTAACCCAGTAACCAATCTGGAGTGTACATAATGTACATACAATCAATTTAGAGAGGAAGCAGCTAGGCTGGGGTCCTGAATAGCAGGGCCCCAGCCAGACTAAAGTTGAGAAACAGTGAAACACCAGCAAAATGTGGGGATAACCATAGTAAGCAGATCCTACTCTCCTACACCCTCTACACCACAAAGCTGGATGACAGGCACTCTGCGGGGACCACCGATCTGAGCCATTGCATAAGAATGTGTCTATTGAGGTGCCCTTGGGGAATCCCACAAAGCGCAAGTTGTTACAATGGGCTCGGCCCTCTACATCCACCACTCTCGCTGTTAATTCCTTTGTTACAGCAGTCAGTGTACTGACCCTTTGCTGAAGGGTCGTCACTGAGTCCTCGAAGCCTGAATCCCTGGTCTCCGCCTCCGTGAGGTGATCGACAGCCTTTCATAAGTCCTGGCACAGCAAGGCAACGTGGATTCCAACTGTTCCTAGCTTGGCGTCCAGCATGTCATGAGATTCGGTAATGGCCGGCAACAGTGTTGCATTATCGTGCCCTGGCCCTGGAGCCTTCGTTGAATATGCAGCCCCAGCACCGACGTTGGTGAACTGATCCATGGTGCTCCATGGTTTTTATCTTTACAAATGACGAGTCCCATTGTATATCAAGCAGGTTACGTAGAAGTCCATAGTATGCATAACCCACCAAACCCTCCTATGTATCTCGTAGCAGGAGCACAAGCAGATGGTAGAGAGCAACCCCCTCTACAGCACCAGTCAAAGCCAGCAGGAGCAACCAGGGACCCCTATATCAAGGCGTTTGCACACTGACCCCCCTCCCCATTCCCAGCCAGTCCTCGGCCACAAGCTGCACCAAGACTTGACTTGACTGCTTCTCTAACCAAGGGACCGACCGCAGCCCCCCTAATGGAGTCTAGGGCCGTGGAGCAGGATGATGGGCTCCCTCTCTGAACCAAAAGTCACTCAGAGAAGGACAAGTATTAATGAGCTATCCTATTTACTGACCATCACTGCATGGGCGGCCACGGGACGAGTCCGTAACAATAGCTGTGGCCCCTAGGATAGAGTAATGTGAAATGTGGGGCCCTATCTATTTTGCATTAACGAAGGAACCTCATCGACCACAGCACTCAAGGTCCTCAAGTCCACCTGCACAGTCACTGTCCCATTGGCCTACAGGCCAAAGCAGCAGAGCCCAATGGGCCCTAATTCTGGGTGATCACAAGCAGAGGGGGCGGTCTCACTGGCCCAGCACCAGGCAGACTATCCCAGAGTCCTCAAGCCCACCCCATCAAGGGCTGGAACAGTGCAGGTCCAGGCAGGCGACCTGCCGACACAAAGACCCCTGACCTCCTGGTCAGAGACCTGATCTCTCCCCGGAGCTCCTTCCACGTACCCTAAAGGGAACTCCGTTCTACCGACAGACCCCACACATCCACAGAACCAGAGAAGGTGGAAGAGCCTTCTCCTACTTGGCTGCAAAGACCTTGAACGAGCTCCCAGTCAACATCAGACGCTCCCCCACTCTGCACACCTTCAGGACGAACCTCAAGACCTGACTCTTCGATTGATCCAGGGCTGCACCCCCCCTTCCCCAGTGCCTTGTGACCCTCACGGGTGAGTAGCGCGCTTTATAAACCCCTGATTGATTGATTGATTGACAGACCACCATGTGACATTAAAATTAGGCTGCAGCAGGCCTCGGAGCCCAGGCATCGCACACTACCTACCGACAGGTCGGGCAGGTCGGGCCCAGGGGCCGGGGACGCTGGTCGCCTCATCTCCTACCCTGCCCATACCCTCAGACAGCAACAGCTTTCCGACCCGCCGCCCTCTCCCGACACAGTGATGCGGATTAATGCCGCTGGCCTTGCTTGCAGGGCATTTAACTCTCCCAGCTGCCGCAAGCATACTGCGGTGCCGGCAAGGTGTGAGACATTCGTCTGGGTGATGTATCTGAACATACGTTCCCTGGTCAAGCACCAATCTGACATCTTCATTCTCCTCTCTAATGAAAAACCAGATATATTACTACTTACAGAGACATGGCTTACGGCTGATTCCCACCCTGATATCTTGGCGGCCCTCCCACCAGACTACTACATCCTTCATGCTGACCGCCCTTCAGGTCGCCCTGGGGGCGGGGTGGCAGCCACCATATCAAAGCAACTCAAATTTATTGCCACAGCATCTCTTGTTCTGCCAGAGGTAGATATCCTGGTCATCAGCCTGGAAACGGTAGCTGGCGCCCTCACACTCATACTCTTATACCGGCCCCCTCACTCTATGCCCTTATTTCCTTCCACCATGAGTGAACAGCCGTCTAACCTGCTGACACACCACGCCAGAATCGCTCTCTTTGGCGACTTCAATTATTGGTTCAATGACGACAAAGCTGGCCCCCATGCCACGGAATTGTTTGAAGCTCTTACCAGCCTCAACCTGACTCAACAAATTTTCAAGCCCACTCATATCAAGGGTCATACCCTTGATCACATCTGGACTCATGACCTAGTGATATCTCAACCACTCATCTCCCCATGTGTTTGGTCAGATCATTATTTAATTGATACGACCATTACTGTCAGCGGTAGGGTCATGGCCCCCATTATGGCAGGTGGATTATCGCGTAAATGGAGTTCTTACGACTCCCAAGGCTTCCTCGCGGCCCTGGCCAATACTCTATCCGCCACCAACATCCATGCCAATATCGATGTAATGGAAGGCGACATCTGTAACTGGCTAAAGACGGCCAGTGACCAATTTGCCCCCTTAACCAAATTCCCACGTACCAGACATAGTAACTCACACAGATGGTTCTCCAGCGACCTTAAAGAACACAAACTGAAGGTGCGTCAGCTGGAACGGATCTGGAGGCGCAACTATGCCGACTCAGATAGACTGCTCTTCGTTGCAGCTCGCAAAGAATATAAAAGTGCGATTCCTTCGGCTAAATCTGCACATGTCTCCGACCGAATTTTGTCCGCTCATAATAAATCGAAGGAAGTCTTCAAGATTGTGAATGAACTTACCACGAATGATAGAACTCTACCTGCTCAGACTCCAACTCAAGAGACTTGCGATGCCCTTAATTCTTTCTTTATCGAGAAAATTGCCAAAATGAAGGACTCCATTCCCCCCTCACCCATGTGCGGCCCTCAGACACCTCTTTTAATAACCGACTATCTTTCACCCAGCTTACTGCTCTTGACCCCAACACCTTAGCTGAGCTCGTGGCCCGGTCAAATCAGGTTCTCCCAATGACTGTTGTCCTCCCTCGGTCCTCCGGGACGTCTGCCTTAAACTACCGGATCACATACTACCCCTGCTGAACGCTTCCCTCTATACTGGCACGGTTCCCAGCTCCTTCAAGGAGGCCATTTTAGTGCCTCTATTGAAGAAACCTGGTGTGGACCCTGCCGACCTCACCAACTATCGTCCTATATCCCTCCTGCCCTACTTGTCCAAGCTTCTCGAGGCCCACGTCACTCGGTGCCTCTCAAACTTTGTCGAGAGCTCCTGCTATCTTGAGCCCAATCAAGCCGGCTTTAGGCCGGCCCACTCCACCGAGGCAGTCATCTTGGCAGTATTGGACGCCCTGGGGGGAACGCTGACGCAGGGACCCCCCAGGCCCTCGTGCTCTTGGATTTGTCAGCCGCGTTCGACACGGTGGACCATGACATCCTTCTCCACCGTGTCGGACAGGCCAGCATCCAGGGCCCTGCCCTCAAGTGGATTGAGTCCTTCCTCATCGGCAGAACACAGGCCGTGCGTCTGGGCCCTTTTACGGCTGTCAAGACTCCCACAACTTGTGGAGTCCCTCAGGGCTCATCCCTCTCTCCCCTCTTGTTTAACTTATACCTTCGGCCACTGATTCATTCGCTCAAGAGGTGGGATATCACAGTGCTTAATTACGCTGATGATTTACAGATCATCTTCCCTCTTGACTCTCCTGATGCTGTCAACAGCTTCCATTCAGTCATGATCCACATCCAGCAGTGGATGAACCACAATCAACTGAAATTAAATCCCGGAAAAACTGAGCTTCTCCTTCCGGGGAATAGTTTAGCACACTGGGGTCCCCAGTTCTGGCCCATCGAGTTGGGCCCCCCTCCCGCCCCTGTCAGCTCGGTGAAGAGTCTAGGGGTGGTTATCGACGCCGAGCTCTCTCTTAAGGCTCAAGTAGGGGCGGTGATTTCCGCATGCATGTTCCTGCTTCGTATAATTCGTAAAATAGTCCATCTACTGCCGCATGCGGCACTGGTCCAGGTTGTCATCTCCCTGGTACTATCCCGCCTTGACTTTTCGAACTCTTTATACCGTGGAGTCCCACAATCATTACTCTGCCGTCTTCAAACCGCGCAGAACCACGCGGCTAGACTTATCCACAAAACGCCAAAGTGGCAGTCTGCTCACCTCCACCTGCTGGTCGCCCCCAAAATCAAAACAAACAAGTTTGGTGTCCGCAGATTTGTCCATCTGGCCCCCAAACTATGGAATCCTCTTCCCCTGTCCATTAAGTCTAGCTGCTCTCTACTTAATTTTAGGAAGCTCCTTAAAACCCGTCTCTTCACTCAAACTGGTTAGCCTGCCTCTTCACACTCCACGCACTCTGTACCCTAGCGCCAGGAAACTTATGGTGTCAGTGCGCTCTATAAATGTCACTTAAGATAAGATAAGATAAGACAGGCATTGTGGTCTCCAAGCGAGGCCCGCCTGAGCACCGATCCTGCCGCAACCGGGGCACAACAAGGCAACAGGGGACCCTGACACCAGGCCGTGCAGTTGAATTGATTCTAGCTGCACCCCAGTTACTATCCTCATCGTAGCGAAGCTGCGCTGGTCCGGTCGCAGCTCGCAGATCATCAACGCTCAATGCAATCCGCACATTCTGGTCCCACCTCTGAGATTCTGTGGTTTTCGGGACCGGACTCCATTTTGTTTGCGTTGTTCGAAGACGCCATTTTGTGTTGCCCTCACGTAGGCCTAGGTGGTAAACGAACGAACGAAGTTGCATGGGCCTCGTTGTTAATGTAAACATTAACAGGCCCTTTTGATTTGCGAGTGAACTGCAAAGATGCTGACCCCGTCACCTGAAACTGACCCTTTGCGAAGCCAGTTTTCTCTAGGTGATCGTTGTCTGTAATTCCCAATCAATGTTCAGGATATCGTTAACTTTTAGTTTCTTGCACATATCTTATCTTACTCCACATCTGAATTGTTTCCTTCCTTACGACTTTTTATTACATGGGTAGTGCTTTCAATTATGGGGTTGTCCGGTTTGTGGTAATCGAATTTGGGACAGTTCTAATAATTAACTTGTGGGTTGGTACGATGTAAAGTGAGCTTTTTGGAATATAATAATGTATGTGAACTGTGTTCTATTGGTCAGAATTTGCCGCAGTGGGTGTGCATTTGTAATTAATCGAAAATACCATAAAAAGAGATGTCTTGCTCTACGAAAGTTGAGCAGTCTCCTGAGTTGTACACCGTGTTGTATTGCTTGGTTTACTGTTACTAGCTGCAGCTAATAAATTTGATCTTTGACGCCACTTAGAAGTATTCCGTGTCTCTGTATACCAAGACAGGAGAACTTGAAGACTTCGGGTGTGTCCTTGGTACCGCTGGGTTCTAAGAAAACCCGGTTCTTCACCTGGACCCATCTGCCGCCACTCGGCCCTCAAACACTCCCCATCTGTGTCAGCGGGGATTAGGGGAGTTTGATGTCGGGATAAAACAAAGACTGCAGGGAGCTCGTCTAAGGCGCGTCTGCCATCTTAGTGTACCAGGCCCCCAACTTGTGCATGTTTTAAGAGTCTGCAAAGGCCTGGTGGTATGCTTAAAGAGAACTTCATATAAAGTCATCTGTATTCATTCGAAACTTGATCATTCTGTTTTGTTTACTTTACTTACCGGTCAGGGATTACTATGGCAACTCTAAAGCACGTTTTAATCTCATACATCAGTATGTACTGATAGGGTGGCATAAAATACTGGCAGCTTCGTCCCTGCCTTTATGCTCTGGGACACTTTAGATGAGCACCAGTTACAGTTATGAGGCACATGGATTTGCCCAGAATTACGGCATGATAACCCGATGCCGAGACTGGAACCTGGTTTCCTAGTTCTGTCGACAGCTCTAGATGGGACATCATATTCTCTTCTCCTTTGTGTTCTTTTTTTTGTAGAGTTTTACCACTATATTGGCTTTCACATGTTGTGAAAAACAACATGGTGTTAAAACTCTAAGAAACATCGATACGGACACTTTTTATTTTGTGAGACATGACAAAAGGAAATGCGTTTTTGTTAGAGTTTTAATACAATGCTTTTTTCACAGCATGGAAAAATCAACATTGTTGTTAAAAGTGGAAGAAACATCAACATGACGCCTTGTTGATTGGTCGGAGAAGCCAAAAGACATTGTGTGAAGGTTTGTGTTTCAAATGTTCATTTAGACAGGCTTATGGGGATATTCACAATACCAAAATTGGTAATGCAGCGATCCAACATTTTCTAAATGCAGGTATACGCCATATTTACAAAAATATGGGACACCCCTGCATTTCCCCTAGCCCTGGCGCTAAAAAAGCTGCGTAGCTCCAGTGCAGGCATCCTTGCGCCAAGTTGCAAAGGCGCCTCCCCTGCAGAGGCAATTGTTTATGAGCAGGAAGGGACACCTTCCTGCATATAAACAATCTGTAAAGGTGATTTTCTATTTCTATGTGTGCTGCAGAATGTAGAACATATAGAAAGAGCAAAATACAAAATTAATAACTTCTCCTATTATCGCCATCCTAAGATCAGGTTTTACCTGGCCTTAGTTTTTGGTGCTGCCCCATCCTTGTAAATATGTTGCGGTGGAAATATGTTGCTGCGAAACGCCCACTACAACACCCATTGCAAGCTCCTTTCACGCTAAGTGAAGCATGAAAATGGGCCTTATTTACAAGGTGGCATTAAGCCATCTTAAGTGGCTTAACGCCGGATTGTAAATAAGGAAAAGGGGATATTGTCACTAGATCGTCACTAAAAATGACGTTCTAGGGGTCATACTCCCTTGTAATGTGCGCCCAGTTCCTTATTAAGAGGGAGAAGTCGGACTTGAATCAAGCTGTGCTCCAGGGTCTCAGAGGAACTTGAGCTGAGCCAGATCTGGGCTTATGTCTCGAGCCAGACTCGAGCTTTCAAGGGCTTGCACACCTCTAACCTTGTCACCAATATTAAATCAAGTAAACAAGGTCATGGGCCAGGTTTCCTTTTCTACCATCCATGGTAAAACAAGAGGACCAACCATGCCCTTCAGCCTCTTTCGTCTGGAAAGATCTGCCAAACTGACATAGAATCCCGGACACAAGAATTGTGACATTGAGCAAGGCTTGCCCTGACCTCATAACAGAAGGACTAAGGCCTAAACAAGGAAAAAAACACCACATAACTGTATATACAACAAAACTGTTACACTTACTGATACCAATCTTTTTTTGTCCTGTTTAGGCAGTGTGGAAACTCAGTCACAACTCACTTTAAGGCTGTGTACTCTGTCTGACAATAACTCAGGCCATTTCCCTACATATTCCTTTCACTTTATCATGTACTCTCTTGGATTCATTTTTTCTTTCTCTGCTTCTCTCATTCTCATTTTTTCTTGTATCTTTCCTTCTCCAATGGACTCCTACTTTAATACTTTATCATTTTGCATCCAAAGGATTGCATTGCCATTTCATCACGCAGGGTGACACAGGGGCAACACAATCCTTAAGTCAGGTTTACTGCTCTGCATGGCTTGCTAAATCTGGAGTAATGCCAGATAGCGCAATTCCCTGCCGTGCATTATGCAGCACACTTTGAAAGAAGACAACACCTCTAAGGATTGTTTTTGTGCAGGTAGGTGTCCCTTCCTGCACATAAACAAGCCTGCTAAACACAGCACAGGCAGCCTTGCACCATGGTGCAAGGGTGTCTGCATTGTTGCTAGGCAGCACACAGTGCGCCAGTGCAGATAGAGAGCAGGAATGCACCATATGTTGGTAAATATGGAGCATTCCTACTCTCTCCATTTGACGCAACGCAGCCAGTTGTCTTGATGCATTGCAATGTGTCAAACAATGATAAATCTGGGTCTGGGTCTAGGGGCAGTAGCAATGATTGGTACAAGGGACTGGATAATGTAGCAGGCTGCTCAAAACATCATGAGGTACTTTGGTGTTGTGCAGTCCTTTGGAACAGTATTTTTTGCAGCAAAATGATGCTGAAGCTGCCCTAAAATGAAAAAAAAACTTTTAGAGCTTTGCTAACTTGTAGAAATCTAAAACCGAGGGGCATATTATCAAGGACCGGTGTTAAAATTATCGCCGTTTTATCTGCAGGAATCTGCCAATAAAACTGCGATAATGGACTTGATAATACGCCCTTGTTAATTCCCGTAGAAGCCCATGTTCTGGTGTTAACATGAGCTTTTATGGGACTTAACAAGGCCGTATTATCAAGCCCATTATCGCCGTTTTATCAGCAGTTTCCTACCGAAAAACAGCGATCATTTTAACACCGGTCCTTGATAATATACCCCCAAATCTCCAAATCTATATTCAGGAAACTTTGTCGATTCACACTCGCACACACACATCCTAAACACCTAGGAGAAGGGCTTCTGATTGCAGTGGGAAACAAAAAGATTAAATGATCGAATATCAAACAATTGGCTTGGAAAGAGTGATTCCTTCTTTGTCATGAAAATGTTCTGTTTCTCTAATCACACAAATTTATGTTTACGCCACAGACACCTTTTCAACGTTGCAGCTACTTCAAGAAGGCACTCGATTTTTCAAAGGATTCAACACCTTTTCCATCTTTTTATAAGGTTGTTTATCTTGTGTGATAATTACCTTGTGAGCCACCTACACAATAAATATGAAATGCATTATACTGTCTGACAAGGTGCCTCTTAATCAGAAGCTTTTCATTCCTTATGCCAAGTAAACGCAACACTGAAAACAAGTTAGGAACATAAATGGTATGTGCCACATTAGTGAGATTCACCTGTCAAAACAAGTGTGCACATGCAAGCTTCATTTCTCCTAAATGCAGCTTTTTATGTCCAGTGCTTAATTTGAGGCAGTGCTTCTGGTGCTTGGCACTGGCACATAATTGTCAACACAGGCACTTATGGCTCTCTGCCACATGGTAGTGCTGTCTTTCTAATTTCGAGATAAGCACAACATCATTTGGTCATGAATTCAATATACATTAAAATGGCTAATTCCTGTCACCCAAGCCATTCGTATAGCTTTGGGGCCTGGAATGGATTGAATTGGCACAATGATAAGAGTGTGATGATTAGTAGTTATTTTGGTACTGTCACTGGCGGTACTGGGAAGGGGCATACGGTGGTGCAGGCTGTAGTGGCCTCCTGACGAGGACCCTGCGCTTGCTTTTTTTTTTTATAAATTAAGCACTGTTAATCTATTTTAATCTAGATATAAAAAGGGGAGTGTTAATTACATTTTATTTGTGGGTGTTCATTCATGACAAATTAAATTTTGATTAATCACATTTTAACCAGGATCTACGGTGAATAGTCATCTTTCTTATTATAAATTATGCTAATTGATTGGCATGTGTATCACTTAGTGATTTTGGTAGTCCTAGGATGACTGGGCTACCAGTCTAAGGTTTCCATTTAGCTTGTGAAGAGATGCTGCCCGTGGCATGGATAGGCAAGTTCTAAGAAACAAATAGATTTTTAGTGTACTCATATCCATTTATATCAGTGTGCTCAAATGCAAAATAGCTATATAATTATTTCACTATGTGTATTACATGAATTACCTGAAGTAAAACAATATGGTGAATAATTACGATATCAGTTTAAACAAAGAATAAGAGAATTGTTTTTCATTCCTCTGATCTGTTTTCTAAAATGAAGCGCGATCAGAAGAAAGGAGATGTTTATGGGACCATGTTTATTTCTTTACACTATATATGAGATAAATTATATTTTTTTGTATGCTAAAAGGATATTCCAAATTACCTCAGCATTTCATGGCCATATATTGCTATGAGGAGAAGGCTCACTTCCTTTATGAGGTCATGGAACTCTGAGGGGACTTGCAGTATCCTTTCAATGTATGACAGGTGGTATTTTATTCCATATAATATGCAAACAGATTCTTTCTTTTCAGTTATGAACTATAGTGTTCTAAAACATGCTGTCATATACTTCTCCTTTCTGTTGATCACTGATCTTTTTAGAAAAACAAATCATCAGAATGAAAAGTGATCAAGCTGCAGCTGTAATGAGAATCCATGATCTTCCTTTCATCTAGGCTGGTGGCTCTGGCAGCACGCATTATGAACAGTTATGTCAGTCTTTTATTACAGGTGACTAGAGACATCACAGCTTTATTGTAACAAAAAATTGGAGACAGGTTTTTATACAGGAGTTTCGGGCTTTCATGTATTATAGGTAATTATAGGAAAGATAGAAAGTCACTACAGAATTTTTTTAATCTGTCATAGTGAATTGATTCTAATTTTTTGTCCAAAAAATTACCAATTTCTTTTCGGTGTGTTTAATTTTGCAATACATATTCCGCTTTTATTCGTCATGTATGTAGTCATACTATCTCTTTCATATGTAAGGGCTAGATTACAATGTCTTACAGGTTTTGTGGGAAGAGAGCAAGACAGCAATGAATTACGAGTTTTGTTGGAAGGAGGATGGTATGACTATGTATTATAAGGAATAAAATACCTTCAGCCACACCATAAAAAGTTATTGCAGATCGCCTGGGATTTACATTGTCTCATTCTATATGGTCATGAAACTCCTTGATGACTTGCAATTTCCTTTTAACGTGCGGCAGGGAATACTTTAGCCCACATATATTAGCTCCAAATAATACGAACCATAATTTTCCTTCAATTAAGCACATGCTTAATAAATGCAAAACAATGCTGCCATCACACATTATGACCGTTGGAGGGCAGCAGAGGGACACTCTTCGAAACTAAACCTGTACGTTTCCGAACTAACAGTTCTGTGCTGACTGCCTGAAATTTTTAGCAAGGATCTATCTGCACATTTTTACACGGCTAGTTAATAAGCCCAGCGATAGTCGCCACTTTAGTTTTATTATGGAGTTTAATATTGGGGATTGTCGCTCCCATATTTTGCAGATAAGAGATTTAAGAAGAAACAGAGACAAAATATGCCCAGGCAGGCATACTTTGTGAGAAATTGAGAGTTAAATATTTTGCCTTCCGGTTTCTTCGCCGCCGATTTATAGTCTCTAGGTAACACTTTACAACCTGTGCAAAAAAATGCACGATCTGTTTTTTCTCAGTACCATGGGACAGATTAATATATAAATTATGCTGAAGAAAATTCTGGTCTTAAATATTTTCATTTTACCATTTTCTCTAGCAGACAGACAAAGTTATTGTGAACTGCGTCCAGAAACCCTTAAATGACACCTACAAATTATTTTTATACAGTTTTATGATAGCTTTTGAAAATGAGTTTTATTGCTTTTAAAAACACTGTATGCTAAATATGCAGGCGCTACTTCAAAAAAGCTCGTAGTTATTTATTTAGAAACAGACACGTGGATATTTAAGTTCACAAAATATTACTGAATAGAATAGGATAATTTTCGCGCTTGTGGAATTTTTAAAAGTGCGCAGCACTATTTTAGAAAATATGCACGAAAAATGTTATATAAAAACCAGTGGCGGCTCCTCCGCTAAGGTGGAGGAGCGTCGCCCCACTGTTCTGCAAGCAGTGTAAAAAGGAAAATAAAAACTATAATAACTGGCGTTTTTATCGTTTTCGTTTTCCTTCCTGCTCGGGTGCGGGTGGGCCAGACTGGACAGTGCAAGGGCAGGTGCCGAGTGTAAAGCACACTCTAAAGTGTGCATGATGGTTTGACTGGCCCAAGAGGGCTGACCAAACCGTCATGCGTACTTTTCATCTTCCCCACCAGGGTGCATTACACAATATGCAAAGCCTCCAAGCTCCTGTCTGAGCGCTGAGCCATGGCGCTCAAACCAATCACGACCAATCACAACACTACTTAAGGCAGCGTTGTGACTAGACAGGGGCTTCTGTGAGGCTGAGAGCTTCCTGTTGTGGCGCAGAGGAGACGGAGCAGAGGTGGCAGCACCCTGCAGCATTAAAATAAGTGAGTTTATTTAAAAAAAATTCATTCACCCCTTCGTTCTCCCCCACCTCACCACCCGTGCGTAGTAGCGGCTGCTACTGAAAAATACGTATGGAGGCCTGAAGAGAGGCAGTGACCTCTGATTGGCCAAGAACCGTCACATGTAAAATATTGAAGAACTGTGGCTAACACAAAATGATGCCCCCCCCTACCTTTCCCCCTCCCTGCCATCGCAGAATGTGATGAGGGGCCATATCCCATATCTCATGAAAGTTTATTGGCCATGGGCTGAATGTGGCCACCTGAAGCTATGGGTCCCCCTTGAAGGGTTGGGGTTCCCTGTGCCTCAGAGGCTGCAGGGGCCTGCATAATGCCTTGGAACAGAGCTGCAGTGGTATGTCATTTAAGGGCTACAGACAGCACCTCTCCTGACAAGGAGTGGCGGGGTTAGTCTGCAGAACCCAATGGGTACTGTTGCATTTGGCGTACCATCCCCCAGATTCATCATGCTCCTCTTTTGCGAGTCCTTAATAGCGATTATTAAGGAATCGCTATTAAAGACTCGCAAAACGGGATGCATGTAGAAATCGCAAAATTTATAGCGATTTCTACTGCTTCCTTATGGGGAGTCATTCTTTATTTGCGATTAGCAATTAGCGAGTCGCAAATAAGGAAGCGATTTCAAGGATGCCAGGGTGTCCAAAGGACACCCTGTAGCACCCCTGAAATGGTGATTTACACTGATGTTGCGCACACACATGTCCAAAGGACATGTGTGTGTGTAACATCCAACTTAGAAAAATGCACTAAAGTGCATTTTTCTAAGTTTTCGCTATTTACCACGAAGTCATACTTCGCGGTAAATAGCGGCCCCAGATTGCGAATTCGCAATTCTAAAATGGTTCATGAATTGCATTTAAGGAATCTCTAATTGAGATTCCTTAAATGCAATTCTTCGCAATTTAGCGATTTCAAATTTTGCGATTTTTGCATTTGGGATGATGAATCCCTAATGCAAAAAAAGCACTCGCATAGGGCCAGATTCTGCTAATCTGGACCTTTGCGAGTCGATTTTCCGTTGATGAATCTGGCTACATGTCAGCAAGGATGGATTGCAGCCCAAAAAAAAAGTGGCCCACATTCGCAAACGCAACCTTTCACAAGACACTGCTAAGTTAGGATAATGGAGCTAAATGATGGAAAACATTTGCGGTAATAAATGTATTTTAAAGCTTATAAGGCCAGTACTTAAATAGGGAATTAACATTAAAATGTAAAAAATATACTTTAGAAGCCCAGAATTATCAAAACACTAGGAACTCACCTTTTAATTGTGTTTTTATCCATACATTTGCTAAGGATGTTTTCATTAATACTCACTGAGAAACATGATATGGCACAGACCTCCACTGCCTTTTACAATCACCATGGGCTTTTATGATGTCCATTTTATTTTTTGCAGTACTTAAGAGAGGCCCTGCAATGCTCAGCGACTGGTGAATGGTGCAGCTGTTTTTTTGTTTTACTTGCGGCTAACATCACAAGAAAGTTTTGAGAAAGGGAATGATGCAAGCAAGCAAATGCAAAAAGAAAACAAAAATAGTGTCTCTTTCCTTACATGTAGTTTTATATAGCCTAAACTAGGCCAAGAGGCATTGGAGCACTTTATGTGAGCAACAGATAGCATTACTGAGGGTCATATTATTTTTTTTTAGGTTCATGTAGATTAAGTGATTTGCCCAGAATCACAGGATATTGAACTGTGACGCTGGGACTTGAACCTGGTTTCCCATTTTCCAAGTCAACTATGGCCACAACCTGTCCCTGTTGACTGCAGTAATTGATATCTGGCAGACAAAGGAGCTGAGCAGAGACTGATTTATCTCCGCCGCATGCATTGAGTGGAAGAGGACAAAAATAAATCTAATGCGCTCCCTTGCTGGCCCTCACCAACCCTCACCACCTGATGCTCCGGTCCTCTCCCCTGCTCAGCCGCGGCCGGTAGTGGGAGTACTGGCCGGGCGGTGATGTGGGGATGGGGAGGGTCAGGGTGGGGGGTAGTAATGTATGGATAATGGACTTTAAAAGGTAAGTAAACATAAAAATAAATAAAACGAATTTCGTTACACACACTGCATCACCAAATGCGATGCAGTGTGTGCAACAAAATTAGTTTTATTTATTTTTATGTTTACTTACCTTTTAAAGTCTGTAATCCATACCTTACTACCAGGGCCGGACTGAGAACCAAAACCGGCTGCGGCAAAGTGCTCGGCCGCCCCCTTGGGGGAGCGACCGAGCTCTTTGGCGGGGCCGGTTTTCGGCCGATTTTGTTACAGGGCCGATTTTGCAGCTATGCTGCAAAAACGGCCCTGTAACAAAAACGGTCCCCAGGGTCCAAAACCGGCCCCCACCCTTGCGGCGCACCGGGGGATTGCCCGGTGCCCGCAACGGCCAGTCCGGGCCTGATTACTACCCCCCACCCTGCCCCTCCCCATCCCCACATCAGCGCCCGGCCGGTACTCCAACTACCGGCCGCCGCTGACCCTGCTGCAGTCCTTTGAAAAGTAAATGCTAATGGCTTCCTATCAGCAGCTCCTTGCAGACTCTTTCAAACCTGGACTGAGCAAGAGGGCAGGCACACCTCATGCTGTGACAGTCGGAGCAGCTTATTGTAATTCTGCCTCTGACATCAGCCCGCTGGCTTGACTTCATGTGCATGAGGTCATGTTTGTTAACGCTGTAACAACTGCCTATTGCGCTGTGCACCAGGGGTGGAGTACTTAGTAGACCAACATACTTGGCCCACCAACTGGCCCCAGCCAGAGGTGAATATGGCCCTTTATGACGAATGCTTTCGCAACGCATTCCATTACAACGACCGTGTTGTTTCTACACGATCCATCATATCACAGTTGTCTCAACGACTTGCTGTAGGGGGCGTGCAGGACTTAGGAATAGTATAATTTACTTTTCCAACTCCAGGGTGCGCAACAGTAGGGAAGGTGTTGGAATAGTAAATTATACTATTGCTTAGTTTAGCGCGCCCCCTACAGCAAGTCGTTGAAACGACTTGCGATGTCATGGAGCTTGTAGAAACAACACAGTCGTTGTAACGAACGCGTTGTAATGGAAGCACGTTGTGTTATCAGTGTTGTAAATGCTGTTTCCCGCCAGGGGCCATTAGCCTGCTTTGCCAATCCGAGGATACATTTCAGACCGTGTTGAGGCCATTGCCCCAGGCACAGCGCTAAAGCCCTGATTCTAAGTTTGGCAGAGGATTAGGTGTTATATATTGCACCTGATAAATAACCATAGAGCGGGGTATGCTATTTATCGGCTGCAGTAAACAGCAACTATTCCAAGGTTTATGTGGGACAGCATGTAGATTCTGGTGCTCAATGCAACATACTCTGCATGATACAGTAAATATTGTAAAGGTTTCCCAAGTTAAATCCTAGCAGGATTGACCTGTTGAAAGTTAGTGAAGGGTGAGGTATCACCTATCTCGGAGTTCGAAGCCCTGATGCAGCTGCAGAGGCCGTCCTTTCAGAAATGTTCAGACACCAGGTATGATTGGGGCCAGGCTTTATGTTTAGTCTTTGAGGATGGATACGGAGGGAGTAGAAGATACAGGAGGAGTGTACGCGAGGAAATGAGAATGTGAAAGCTAGATGTGGAGGAAAGGAAAACATAACAGAATGGGGGAAAAAGTCAAGGATCAGGATGAATGAGGAACAAGGCAAGTACAAACAAGAGGGACAGGGAAGGAAGGAAAGAAAGGTGCCAGAAATAAGGATGTCAGAAGAAAATGGAGGAAGGAGATGAGGAATACTAAGAGACACAGAGAATAGAGAGACAGAGCCTCGAGACACTCACTGGTGATTTGCCACGCGTTATTAATATTTGATTGATTGACAGGGGAAGGGGATAAGAAAGAGTGTGTTTCTAGGGAGGTAGGTAATGGAGGGGGGGGTGGAGATAGAGAATAGAGAAGGAAAGAAAGTTGAACTGGTAACTTTGAGAACCATAAGCAAGAGTACAGCACTCATCAGTGCAGCAAATGCTGTGACAATGATGTCCGGGGATGTGAACCACCCACTGCACCTCATTTGCATCTTCATTTTAATACTGACCTTGGGATCATTTTCCTGGTTGCATTAGGGCCCATGACACCGCAGCTGCACCACTGATTTGCACAGGGGTTGGAAAAGACTGACCAACTTGGAATCAGGGTCTGAGGTTAAACCTGCCAGAATTCAACCGGGGAAAAGAGTATGGTATTTAATGTACAATGTGGATTTTGATTCTTTAAGCACCAAAGTCTGAGCATTATTTCCCAAAGCCTCAAAATTGTTGCACCCAGTAAATAGTGTGCCCCTTGTTATGTTTATTTATCATGTGCAGAAAATAGCACCTAATCTTCAATAAACTCGTAAACAGGCACATGGGGGCATATGTAGGTAATTTCCATTTTGCGATTCCCAAATAGCGATTTTTTTAGGAATCGCTATTTGAGAATAGCAAAATGGAATGTAGGTAAAAATTCGCAATTTTTTTGCGAATCTCTAACATTCCTTATTTGCGATTCGCAAATTGCCATTCATTCCTATTGGCCAAAAGGCCAATAGGAATGAATGGGGATACATTCTCAAATTGCGATTTTCTGTGTGAAAATCGCAATTTGAGAATCGCAATTCCAAGGGTGCCAGGGTGTCCAAAGGACACCTGTTGCACCCCTGGAATGTGCCTGTAAGTACATGTGGCGCACATACATGCCCTAAGGGCATGTCTGTGCGCCACATGGCACTTTGAATTTTTTAAAAAAATGCATTTTTGAAGGAAATCGCAAAATACCATCTACTTGAAGTAGGTGGTATTTTGCGATTCCTTATGCAAAAATCACAATTTTTAAAGTACCCCTACATAGCATTTAAGGAATCACCACTACACCACCCAGTAAGAAGCACAAGATGTCTGTGATTGTGTGCAAATCTAGGAGTGCATGGTGGGTGGTTATTTCACACGTGCATTTACCAGGGCAATAGTTCATGAAAGTTGCTGTTGGTGATTACAAATAAAGGTGACAGTGTTTGTGGAAATGTGATATTTATAGTGGATGTGAGTCTATGATTGATCCCAGAGGAAACCCAGAGCTGTCTATCTCACTTTGACACAGTGTATAATCAGCACAGAATAGCTCGTGGCATCTATGTGCTTGGCCTAGGTGGGTCTATGTCAGGCAGGCAACTAGAGCCAAGTTTCGGGGGGGGGCTGGAAAATATTTCGGGGGGGGGCTAATTCTTCCAACCACGGACAGAGTGGCTGTAAGAAGGGGTGAACACACAACAAAGTCCTCATTTACAAGTAAATGGTCTTTTAAAGACCTGTTAAGCACTCGGGTGCGGCTGCAATTAGATGCTTGCCAGCCAGCGAAGCTGTCTCTGCCCGGGCTGACACACATGACGGGGGGCTGAAGCCCCGTGAGCCCAATGGGTGTTGCGCGCCTGGTCTATGTCTATGTTCATGCCCATGTGTGTGCATGTAGTGTTGGAATGTAGGGGGATCATGCCAGATTCCGAATCTGGCAGCTATTGCTAGGTCCAATCTGGGACGCGACTGACCAGGTTAACATGCAGAATTATTCCTGGTTTCATTTTCCGACACCACAACATATACCAGAAGCACCAGTGCATTTTCTGCATTGGGTTAGGGGGCTTTCTGAGTTTAACGCCCAGCTGGGCACAAACAAAGGCCTGTTTTAAAAGGCCATCAGCCCTCCTTTTGTTCAAATATCTCCCTGGCGGGATGCTCTCTGGATTTCAATGTAGTGGAAGGAAACAAAGGTGCACAGCTTGTTTCTACTTCACAAGCTCTTAAGAGAAAGTATTTGAGGCAGGTTTTTAATTCTGCTCAATTCCCTATGTAAATGAAGTGTCTGCACTGTAAGAATGTAAGATTTATCTGTCTGTACGAGAACCTACGCGAAATAGTGATTTAAATGGCACCTGCTATCTTTTTTTAATGCAAATAAAGGAAACAAGCATTGGCAATGCCAATAGGGCCGTGTTATAAGGAACGTTCTATGGTAATGTGAATCATTACAAGTAAATAGTATAGGAATGGATATGTATGTGTGTGGAACCAAAGAACTGTGGAATAATATTGAAGTAGGTTAAAAGGTCAAGTGACAGTTCCACTATAAGCCAGACTTAAACATCCTTGTAAGTTAATGACTATAATGACTGCCCTCCTTCCATCTGTGCTGCAACAGTGAAAAAAACATAAATTATCTCGTTATCTAAGACACTTTAATAGCATTACAATATCATGTGTGTGCCCCTGAAAGTTTAAGATCAGGCCTCTGGATAAATAAACAAAATGATCACAGCTGTGTGGAGTGCAATCCTTTTTTTGTGGAAGCACACAACTTCTGTGCAATGGAAACTACCAGCATGCAGCTGGAATCAAAGCCCCTCTCTACTGATTCACATATTATTGTCTGGCAGCAGCTACGCTATCAAGCCAGACCATAAGTAGCCTTAGATACCCTCAAAGCAGCAAGCATTGTCTTAAAAACTGAGAGATGAATGCATACCTGCACACAGTACTGGAATTGGAAAACCTGTACTCAGGAACCCATAAATTAGGGAAGAAGTTGTGGCAGAGGAAAGGGGGAGGGGTCACAAGGGGCGGAGCTTACAAAACAGAGTCTGACAGTCAACGTATACATTTTTTTTTAAACTACTGCAAAGAAATCTGCAACAAAGACAATTGTGACAGTAACCTGTTCAAGGTTACTAATTGGTATCAAAGAGACTGCATTTAAAATGATCTTTCAAGGTTATGGCAGGGCTGCAGAGAACATTGTGTGCCCAGCAATTTTTCTGGGATTATGACAGCAGTAACATAACTCTAGTGGATAACACAGTTCTGGGAGAGTTCTGTGTTGTGTCCTGTCACAGTTTTGACTCAAAAGCATAGAGGATTAATGTGCCTTCTGCAAAGCACATTGTGTAATACGCAGATCATATATTTGTGTTTTATGTACAGAAGTAAGTTGGCTCCTGCTTTTAACACTGATTATTTTGTTACATGCAGTTCATAAGTTGCAAGTCTTCAAATAATGCAAAATGGTCTATTTGAAAAAGAATGGAACCAGCACACATTAAGTTGAAATTTCTTTCTTAATTCAAACAAAATAGAATTGTCCATAACAACTTGAAGATAATAATAAGTTCACTTTCTTCGCCATACGAGTTCAGATTATTATTGCTGGCCACCCTGCCGATTATTGATGATGTTACCTTAACCAGCATCATTTTAAGATGAATACTTCTAAACGTAAACAACCTTTTACATCTTTATAAATCCTCTTAATATTGGACTTTCGGCTACAATACACCATTATTATCTAGAGCCCTGAAGAAGTCGCTTCGGAGACAAAACGCGTTGGCTAAATGGCACAATGGATTCTGTGAATATTGGATTTTAATGATTGCATTCCATTCTTCTTCAAGTTGTTAGGGACAATTCTATTACATTTGAATTAAGAAAGAAATGTCAACTTGATGTGTGCTGATTCCATTCTTTTTCATTTGTTTTGGGGATTTTTCCCAATAGGAAGTGTAGAGGGGTGCACTTTCTGGTTTTCAAGCACCATCACCAAACCATCTAGTCACTTGCAGTGATAGGTGCCGGTCCTATTGCCTCAACCCTTTCTGTGTTTTTTCTCACAATGGTCTATTTAACGGGATCAAAGAGCTTCATTCATGGGTATAGATCCTCATTGTATTTTACTCCAGTTGTTGTTATTCTAAGATTGCAAAGAAGTGTTCCTTTCAGAAGTAATAAAGTGTTGTTAGTATAGAAAACCACAAACACTCTGATACGTTTCTATCCTGAATTTAAGTTTCTCCCGACCATTCACTCTTAACATATATTATCTGCAAGTATGTCTGCGTCTTTCTGTCTGCGAATCTTCATGACATACTCTGTGCATGTGCAAAAACAACAGTTGATGGACAGAATGCAGAACAATGTCATACATTCCCCACAGTCCAAGATCTGGGCCTAATTCCATTGTTTTCTGCTCACCATACCATTCCAGTTTGAACCCAGCCATATGCAAATCAGTCTTGACCCTGTGCTTCATGGGAACAGTCCAGCCCGAACTGCCAAGCCAGGTCCTCCCTGGGCATATGGCCATGTCTGAACTGGGGTGGCGAAGTGAGCTAAAGAATGATGATGGATTAAATCCAGATCAGTTGACTGGGGGTGAGTGCTTGCAATGTTCAACACTCCGTCCATCATCCCCTTTGGTTTTGCCTTATACCGTGTGCATGTTCACCTCTGTGTACCTTTGTCTTTAAGTCTCTGTCTGTGTCCTAGAGTGTCTGTTTCTATCAGTTCTGCTTTGTGTGCAGTGCTTAATTTGAAACTGTGGTTTCCGGAGCTCGGCACCGGCACTTAATTATCAACACTGGTGCTTGTGACCATCTGCCACATGGTGGCACCGTCTGGCTGATTTAGAGATAACCACAACAACAGTTAATTATTAATTCACTATACCTTAAAAATTACTATTACCTGCCGCCCAATCCATTCGTCTAGCTTTGGGGGCCTGAAATAGTCCGAACAGTCACACTTGTAGGAGTGTGACGATTAGTAGTTGTGTTGTTATTGGCAGCATCACAGGGGCAATGGATAGTGCAAGCCTGTAATATATGCACATGTGTTACACGCGCTCTCACACGAGCGCAAGTCAGTAATAGACTACACGCGCATTTGCATGCGCGCATGTTTTCCTTCAAAGTCTAATGTATGTTATGTATTTATGTTTAAATATGCATTCTCGTGAGGGCGATCTAACTCTCTGGCATGGACAGTTTCCTTTGTCAGTTGCTGTTCATAGCCCGGAGAGGAAGGACGCACTCCCGTGGTGTTCTGCTTGTTTACTTAAATAAATCCAATCTTTTAATCTACTATTTCCTTTGGATTGCTCATTCTTGGAAAACCTCACCTTTACATTTGGCGACGATTTTCGGCATTTTTCGTGGATTTAACTTCAAGATTTAACATCACCATTATTTGTGCTGTGCCTCCCTTGATCTGCTTCTTCAACTGCTCACTCGGTTCAACCGGAAAGAAAACACGTGATCAGCTCTGAGCTTCCGACTCTCGTTTCTCATAAAAAGGCCTGCCTGCTTTAATAAGACTCCTTCCAAATGGGTTTCTTCGCATGGTCACGCCCCCTAATGAAACAATTGGCTGTTCACCTTTCCCTGCTTGTTTAAGGAACTGGAGCACGATCCTTTACCAGAAAACGATTTTACTGGCTTTAAAAAAAAAAAAAAAGGAAATAAAAGAATCCAGAGGACATTTCTTCTCGTTAAAGGAACTGTAAGTCTAAATATTTTTCTACTTACTCTCTATTTATCCAAGAGAAACTAAGCACTTTTAATTAATAACTTAAGTAAAAGGAAAATTTAAACCTCATTCATCAACTTAAATTCCTGTTTTTCAATGGCAAAACAAGAAATTTTTCAATTAGAACATTTTTTACCTCATCAAGGTAAACCCAAAGAACCCTGGAAACTATGGATAAAATCTTTTGAAAACTATTTGGTAGCCATTGACGCAGAGGATTATTCTGCTAAGCGCAAACTTGCTATTTTATATAATTTTTTGGGAAGAGTTGGACGTGAGACTTTTAATAATTTGCCAGTCACTATTCCACCACCAGATGGAGGTGAAGGATGGAATGTATATACAGATGCTATCCAGAGATTAAATAAGAAATTTTTGGAAGAGCCAAGTGTGATGCTTGAAAGATTTAACTTTAGAAAGAAGAAACAAACTTCAGATGAATCCGTGGAAGACTATATATCAGTTCTCAGGAATTTAGCATCTGAATGTAACTTTGGTGCAGAATTAGATTATCACATAAGAGACCAATTTGTTTACTCTTGTTTTCATAAGAAGATACAAGAAAGGATTCTCAGTTGCAGAGACCCAACCTTGACTGAAGTCATTATCATAGCAAAAGGAATAGAGAGGTCCATCATCACCTCTTCTTGCTTGAATCAAGACAACGTTTCGCATATTAATGTTGTTGAACATGATGCTTCTGTTAATAATATTGCTTACAGATCACGTTTTTCAAAACCTTTTCAAGTGAGACAAAACAAAAATCCATCATATTGTTACAGGTGTGGATCTAAAACACACTTAGGTGATAGTCCCATTTGCCCAGCCTTAGGCAAAAAATGTACTAAATGTGGAAAAACTGGTCATTTTTATAATGTGTGTAAAAGCAAGAGACTTGTCAAAGTCAGTTCTCTAGATACTAGAGAAATTTCAAATGAAGACTCTACTGAACATGGTCTCATTCTTTCTAATAGTATGGAAAGAATGATGCTGTCTGTTGACATTGATATTATAGATTTAAATTCTTCTTCAGAGAAAAAGGTCAAAGAACCGTTAGCCGAATTCATTATTGGTGATTTGAAATTAGAAATGATGGGTGACTCTGGAGCACCAGTCACGATCATTTCTGACACTTTGTTTGAGAAACACTGGCCCGGTAAAGTATTAGAAGAATTAGATATCATTCCCAAAGGTTATACGGGTAAAAAAATTGTAATGTATGGGTATTTCATTGAGTTTGTGTCTGGTTTTGGGAGAAAAATTTCAACGAAAGTTTATGTTGCACTTAAAGGCAAACTCATTATTGGATGGCAAGATTTAGCCAAGATGGGCTTAAAATTAGTCCCTGGTTCTGAAAATCCCATTCAAATCAATGATGATGTTACTATTGATGTCATAGATAATGTTACTATTGATGTCATAGATAGTTCAGAAACAAATGATGCTTCTTCCATCACAAGTAAAATTTTAAATGAATTTGCAGATGTGTTCACATCACGCATTGGTAAGATTACCAAAGTAGAACATTTTATAAAGCTAAAAAAGAATGCTATTCCCATTGTACATAAAGCTAGGCCCATTCCCTTGAGCGTGAGAACCGATCTAAAAATTTTACTTGATAAATTGGTGGAAGAAGGGATCATAACTCCTACAGACTCCTCTGAATGGGTGAGTCCCATTGTTATTGTGCGAAAAAAAGATAATTCGATTCGTTTGTGTGCTGACCTGCGCTCACTTAACAAAAATATAGTGGTAGACTGCCATCCACTGCCCAAAATTCAAGATCTTTTATCGAATATTGCAGGCTCCACATGTTTTTCTATCCTGGATTTGAAATCCGCATACCATCAAATTCCTTTATCCACTCCTTCTACTGACCTGACAACCTTTATAACACCTTTCGGTGCATTTAAATATCTAAGGTTACCCTTTGGTTTAGCCTCTGCGGCAAGCGTGTTCCAGAGGTTCATGGATCACATGTTAGCTGGTATTGCTTCAGTTCAGGCTTACCAGGATGATGTCCTCATTTACTCAAAAAACAGAAATGAACACATTACTACCCTAAGGAAAGTACTTGAGAAATTTAAGGAATTTGGAGTTACACTTGGTACAGATAAGTGCAAATTTATGGTTCAGTCACTAGATTATTTGGGGCATACCATCTCAGCTTCTGGAATCAGTCCCAAATTTTCTCTTACAAAGGCCATTGATGAAGTAGCTATTCCCAATACCAAAGATCTACTTAGGTCTTTTCTGGGAATGACAGAATATTATTCTAGATTCATTTCCAACTACGCCCAGGTGGTTCAACCATTACGACTCCTATTGAAGAAAAACATTCAGTTTACATGGAATGATGATGCACAGAATGCCTTTGAATTAATTAAAAAGTTAATTCTTCAGGCTCCTGCGTTATCACCATTTTCACCTGGTTACAAATGCATACTAGCGGTGGATGCGAGCCAAAAAGGTTTAGGAGCTGTCTTATCCCAATGGGTGAATGGGAAAGAGTACACTGTTGGTTTCTCTTCCAGATCCCTCTCTATTGCTGAATCTAACTATAGCACAATAGAGAGGGAGGCCTTGGCTTGCACTTGGGCTGTGGAAAAGTTTAGGACTTTTATATGGGGTACCCAATTTGATATTCTGTCAGACCACAAACCCCTAATTCATTTACTTTCAGGCAATGGAACGGGTAAAGCTTCCTCAAGGCTGGTAAGATTATTGTCACGCCTACATGAGTACAATTTTATTATCAAGTATATCCCGGGTGGTCGAAATGGCAGAGCGGATTGTTTGTCAAGACTGTCCTTAAAGGATGACTTTTTACCTTCAAGGTTTGATGACGTGGAATGTGTGGTTGCCACCATAGAGGATGTTATCACTGATCTTCCTCACATAACAAAAGATGATTGGTTAAAAGCGGTTACAGAAGATTCTACGCTTCTAGCTGTTAAGAATATGATTTTAACTGGCTGGCCTAAAGAGAGGTCATTACCATCTCCACTAAAATCTTTTGCACAAGTTAGTGAAGAACTATCTATAGTTGAGGATTTAGTTATGCGTGGAGACTTAGCTGTACCTCCTTTTTCTTTACGGAAAAGAATTTTTGACATAGCACATGAGGGCCATTTAGGTATAGGTGCGACAGCTAGAAGATTGAAAGAAAGTTTTTGGTGGCCTGCCCTAGAGTCTGATGTTACCAAATGGGTAAATGCTTGTAGCACATGTCTGGTCTCAGACAAGCACTGGAAGATTGCAAAACTTCCGTTACACAACGTACCAACGCCTGAAGAAGCTTGGTTGAAAGTCGCAGTAGATTTTGCAGGCCCCTTTGATCTACTTCCCAATAATAAAAAGTACATCTTAGTATTGGTTGACTATTACTCAAAGTGGGTGGAGTTTGAGTTTTGTTCTTCAGCTTCTTCTAGTGCTGTAATCAACTTTTTATCTAGAATTTTTATGACTGAGGGTTTTCCCAAGGAGGTAGTAACTGACAATGGTTCTCATTTTACCTCGACAAGTATGGAAACATTTTTTTGTCTCACGACATCAAGCATTTGAAAGTTGCTTTATATTCTCCAGCAGCTAATGGTTTAGTCGAACGCATGAATAGGGTCATAAAAGAAGGAATACAGACAGCTTTAGCTGAGAGGGTTCCTGTGGATGTATTTCTAAAAAAGAAACTTTGGGCATATCTCACTACCCCACACACGACCTCTGGAGTTTCCCCCTTTAGACTTTTAAGAAAGAGGGATCCAAATGGTACCTTGTGTCCTTCTTGGATCAAAGATTTAAAGAAAGGCGACAACTCATGTTTGGTTTGTAAGGACAAAGAAAGAATGCTCAAGAGTGTGTCTTTCAAGCAAGCTGCTCAGAAAAAAAATTATGATGGTAAGAAATGTAAAACTGATTCTGATTTTGTAATAGGAGATTGGGTTTTGATCAAGTCTCCGATGAAAGTAAAGAAAGGCCTTTCCAGGTTTTCTCTTCCAGTACAGGTATTGAAAACTTCAAAGGGCTCGTTATTTCTTGGGCAAAAAGGTTGGTGGAGTAAGAGAGTTTTGGCGAAATTAACGCCAGATCAAGCAAGAATGATAATTGATAGAAAAGAGGTCTTAACTGATGATTTACACTTTTCACATTTTTTGGAGGATTTAGGTGTGCAAAAAGAGTTTCCTCTTGAACCTAATTTTGAGCCTGAACTTATAACTGTACAAAATGAATTTCCTCATAATCAGCTTGAACAATGTCAGAATCCAATACCGTCAATTGATTCCTTTAATACCGATGTTGAGTGTACTGATCAAGCAAGACCAACACGTAATTACTCCTTTCCTTCTAGGTACAAGGATTTTTATTTATCTTAACTGTCTTCATTTCTTTATGAAAGGGGAAGGGTGATGTAATATATGCACATGTGTTACACGCGCTCTCACACGAGCGCAAGTCAGTAATAGACTACACGCGCATTTGCATGCGCGCATGTTTTCCTTCAAAGTCTAATGTATGTTATGTATTTATGTTTAAATATGCATTCTCGTGAGGGCGATCTAACTCTCTGGCATGGACAGTTTCCTTTGTCAGTTGCTGTTCATAGCCCGGAGAGGAAGGACGCACTCCCGTGGTGTTCTGCTTGTTTACTTAAATAAATCCAATCTTTTAATCTACTATTTCCTTTGGATTGCTCATTCTTGGAAAACCTCACCTTTACAAAGCCTCAGTGGCCTCCTGATGAGAGAGCCCTGCCACTTATAGTTTTTTCACAAATTAAGCACTGCAGTAATGTGTCTATTTGTGTAGGTGTTTTTTGGGTCCATGTCTGTATTGCGCCTCCTTTGGGAAAGTGTGCGTCCTTGTGTGTGTTTATATCTGTATACGCATGTTTCTATGTTTAGATTTGCCTGTGTGCGTGAATATTTCTGACTATATCTCTGCCTCTTTCGTGTGCTCGTGTGTTACATGCCTTTTTATGTGGCTGTGCGTCTGCACGTAGCTGTGTTTAAGTGCTTCCAGGTTGCTCGTTCGTTTCTTGGCCGGGCTTTCGTTCTGTGTGTGGCTCTGGCTGGCCGTCAACAAGCTGCTTCACACACTGAAAGCCTGCAGGCCTGACCCCGTGTCTGGCCTTCCTATAGGAGTTAGGAACACATTTCAAGAAAGCCCCATTTTGTGGCCAATCAATTCTGTGGTTTTAACAAGGTCACTAACCCGTGGATGGGGTTTAGGAATGTGGGAGTTACGTTTGCTATTTATCACATCCGCAATCATGTCTCGTAGCCTTTACCGTTCGCTCTGAATTCAGTTTGTTATTAGCCAGAGCCGCCTGCAGCTTAAAGAGCTACAGTCGTGAAAACTCCGGTTCTAGAAACAGACTTCTCCTTTGCAGCTTGGACTCGCAGCAATTGAATGACGCAGTGAGGGCAGGGCCGGACAGGCCTTTAGGTCCACCAGGCATTTCCCCGGTGGGCTGGAGCCCTTGAAGGTTGGTTTTGAAAGCTCAGGGCAGCTCCCGGTGCCTCTGTCACTGTCCCCAGCTTCTGGGGGTTAATTGCACCAGGAACAGGAGGCTTCGAGAGAGAGAGAAAGAGAGGGAGGAAAGGGAAAGAGTGATTAGGGAGGGTAAAGAGAGAATGGATGAATGCAAAGAGAGAGATTGTGAGAGGAGACGAATGGAGTGAGGCAGGTTTGAGCATTCATGCCAGAGCTGTTTTTGAGTCCCCAGTCGCTCTCTGAGCACGTACATTGTGAGCTGGTGAGAAGCACTGCTCTGCATTGCCATAATTTGCCGTGTAAGGGCCTGATACACAAAGGTAAACTTGCAGTTCAGCCGCGGCCCGTGCAGGTAAGAGCGGTGGGGCAGTGGGGACTGGTGGGCGGGATTTCGACGGAAGATGATGAGGGGAAATTAATTAAATAATTATTTTCCCTTCGTCATTGTCCGTCAAAATTCCCCCCTACCTGGCCCCACCGCTCTTACCTGCACGGGCCGCGGCTGTTACAGTTCTGTGTAAGTTCACACATTTTTTGCTGTTCACAAACTACGAGTTATTAGTAAGTTTACAACTGCAGAGACTTTGCAGTACTGGCTGAGAACATCTGACCCGACTGCGAAGTCTCCTATTTAACTACACACTTACTATTGACTTGTAGTTTGTGAAAAGCAAAAAAATAGTAAACTTACATTAAGTGTAGGTTTACCTTTGTGAATCAGTCCCATAGTCTCTGGCCTTGCACAGTAGCTTTGTCAGAAGGATAATGTAGGTTTAGGGTCACATACAGATTTAGGTTTAGTGTGCAGTAACAGTCGTGGGCATCTTATATGCGTTAGCACATTTCATCTCATTTGCAACAAGTCAGAGAAAATAAGACAAAATTGGCACATTCTTCCCAGATTAAGCACTGATTAATTGTCTTAAAAGTTAACAGGAATATCAGAGATTTTTTAGTAAGAGTCTATAGAATGTCAGACAAATGACTATCACAGCCCAATGGGGTATCCACCCCATGATAGGACATTATGGATGTGCAAATGCCAAGCTAATAAATTCACAGGCAACAGCAGAATTTTTGAATTTGTGGGACATCTACACACCTTCACTTTCTTTTTCCAAATGCAACACCACTAAGATGGTTAATGCTATCAAAAGCCCCTGTCCCAGGTTGTATAAAGGGAAACCTATGCAGGATTGCAATTGGATGTGGAACTCTAACTTCACATTGAAGTGGATGCAGATGTGCTCCTTTGCTTGAATGCTACAGGACCTATGAACGCACAAAAAAAGATCAAAGACGATAGTTGATCGAGGTGGTCAGATGAGATTCCAGATGTGACAATTTGAAAAATCTACTTATCAATCAAGGATACAGACTAATGGATCCGCCAAACCCAATGGCTGATATACTGAAGAAGAAGATTTGTGAACTCAGGAATGTGGCTATTCACTTGTGCTTCATTGGCCACTTGTTGGTTGATAGTGGACATTAGCTGGAATTGCCATCATCCTTTGCACCTTTTCAGACCACCATGAACTGCTAGAATCCTGTAAACAGGTGGATAACTATGTATTGGATCATATGGTTGTATATTGGAAGGTATTCACTCATATACTACTTTAATCTTTTATATTTCTGGCTATCACTGACAAATGTATACAAGCTGTTTTGACTTTGGACATTCATATCAGGGTAGTTTGATAATTGTTTTCTTGTTACAGTACACATGTTTATTTACACATGTTCTGTTGCCTTATTGTGTAATTTTAAAATCCTGACTTGCAGGATTAATTTCCCAGGAACACATCAGGGGCGTTTTTATTCAGACGAGGGAAAATTATTTATTTATTTAATTTTTCCTCGTCGTCTGTCAAGTATATCCCTCCCACCCCGCCCACTGCCCACCGCTCTTACCTGCACTGGCCACTCCTGATTGTTCGGAATAAAAATGCAGGTGATGTCTTCCAGGGAAAAGAATGCTGCAAGCGGTGGGACGGTGGGCGAGGTGGGGGGAGATACTTGACAGACGATGAGGGAAAATAAAATAAATAAATAATTTTCCCTCATCGTCGTCTGTCGAGTTCCCCCCACCCCGCCCAACTGCTCTTACCTGCATGGGCTGCTACTGCTGACAATATATTGGTTTTGATCCAATCAGATAATTTTAGGTGCAGTGCACAGCATTTCTGGGCCTTCCTGATACACCCAACATGGTTGCCGGAATTTCAGTTTGGAGTTCTAACAGAGGGGCCTATTAGGATGGCGGACGGACCTGCGTCCGTCCGCCACCCCAGAGGAGGAGGGGCCGTCCGCATGGGCAGCGGCGGTCCCACCGTGCCAATTAGGATGTGACCGCCACCCTGGCGGTCCCATCCTGTATTCTTAACATTGCGGCTTGAAGCAGCACACGCCGCAATGTTAAAAAATGCATGTTTACCTTTGCATGCACGAAGCTGCAGGCACCGCGTGATGCCTGCCGCTTCGTTCACGCAAAGGCAGGGGGGTACCATAGGTACCCCCCAGGTGCACCCCCCACCCCCACTTCACCCCTGGGTGCCCGCAACGGGCCCCCGAAGACAACACCGAATGCCTTTCCACGGCCGAAATGCCGCCGTGGAAAGGCATATGACCGCAGCTATCCTAATATGGCTGGCGGTGTCTGATAGACACCGCCAGCCATGTTAGTGCTTTTCCGCCGCGGTCGGAAGGAAAATAGATCCCCCAGCCATCCTAATCTGGCGGGGGGTCTTTTTCCAGTCCGCAGCGGATAATCCGCATCCTCCGGGCCCGCGGTGGATTCCGCCGGCACGGTGGATTCGGATTATCCGCAATCATAATCGGCCCCTAAATGCAGAGCAGCAACCCTAAACTAACAGGGGACCCATCCTGAAGCTTTTCCTGTAGTGTACTTGCAGGTATTCACCTGAGTGTGTATTGGCCAGTCCTTGAGGGTGATCATTGCTAACCTTGTTTTTCATTTTCTTTGTGTACGGGCTCTCACCCTCTCTGCGTGCAGCATGGAGGCAGAGGCTGAGCGCCCGCCCGAGCTTGGAGCTTTGAGGGAACTCAGCCTCTTCTGGATGAGGTGAAGACAATTTATTGGGTGCCAGTCAAATGGCCAAAGCTCCAATGGCCTTTACTCTGTCAGGCTATCAGAGGTATGTATCAGCGGTGTTGACAGAGTAGTCTCTGCCACTGAAATAATTCAGGGGCCTATTATCAAGGAACGGCGTTAAAATTATCGCCGCTTTAGCAGCAGGAAACTGCCGCTAAAGCGGCGATAATTGGCTTGAATAATATGCCCTTGAGAATTCCAATAGAAGCCCATGTTCTGGTGTTTATTGGATTTCTCTACGGCATATTATCAAGCCCATTTGCGCCGTTTTAGCAGCAGTTTCCTGCCGCTAAAGCGGCGATAATTTTAACGCCATTCCTTGATAATATGCCCCTCAGTTCCACCTATCTCAAAATGAGGCGGGCGGAAGTTCAGTTTGCCAAAACGCTAAATGAGGTCCATTATATTACAGAGCTTTAGGATATAGATTTTCAATTTGATGTGGTTCCTGTTCTTTTTTTTATCAGTTTTACTGATGGTCATTCAGTGAAGTCACTGCTTGTAATGATACTTCCAAGATGCCAATGAGTATGAAAAATCACGTGATCATGTAATGTCACATCCCTTTATGGTCTATGTGTATGCAAATTAGAGGGTTCTCTCATCTTCTCTTTTTGGTTGCTCAGGCAACCGGAGTCGGTTGAGGAGCTGTTGCCCGCATATCTAGTCCACCTATGGATCACTGGTTTCAATGGTCATGTGGTTAGCTCAGGATTTCACCCTTACTTTTTTAATTTATTATATACAAGTGTGAACAAATTGCATTAAAGTGGTTTGTAAACAACAGGGGGGAAATACAGTCAAAGACATCAGAGCGAGTGATACAAACCAGTCTCAAAGGCCTGCGAGTTAAGAATGTACATACACAACTTTTGGATATGAAAAACATATGTATTGTTAAGCACTACGAGGCAATTCATCTTGTGGCTTGTGCATGCACATGATCAACATGTATAGACGATGGGATAGCTCAGTGGTTTACATCCACCACTCAGATTTGGTATAAGGATTTCCAGGTCTCCAGGTAAAATAATATTTTATTGTTTGGGTTCTCCCTTTTCCCTGGGAATAAGGACTTTTTAAGCCTTGTTGCCCTCTTGTGGGAATTTGCAGAGGTGCTGTTAAGTATAAATCTGTAGTGGAATTAATACTTCAGTGGCCATACCCCAGAAAATTGCAGGTTTTCATTCTGCCAAGCCTTCCATCCTCTGAGATCGCTAAATTAATATATTTAAAGTGGGTAACAGTAGCACCTGCTCTCTAGAGCGCTAAGAAACGACAGCAGTGAAGAATTAAGTGTTTTGTAAGAAAAACACAATTATTCGGTTTCCTTGTAACAAAGCAGTGGAATGTATTAGTGTAGGAAAAATTTCAGGTGCCCGAATTAATTCTTCTTTCTAAACTTTTCGCACTCAGTGCCCTGACGTGTTTGGTGATAAATAGCAGGTTCAGTCGTAAAAGAAATTACATTTCTGTGTTTTGTGGTTAGTCAGACATCGCCCCCCAGCTCCCTCCAAGTGGTACTTCCATGCGGTCACCTTGTTGACTTATTGATGGGACCATTTACAGCGGGGTCGGGCGCGGGGGAGGCGGTGGCAGCGGAAGAGGGTGCCTGAGACGGAGAGGGGTCTGTTGATATGATGAAACACCTCGACAAAAAGGAGTACCGAAGGGTACTGGGCTTACTTTCTGCCAATTCTAGTTTATTTTCGCTATGTGTTGGCCAAAATGTGTGATTTATTTGTTTTTAAAGCCCTAAGATAAATAGTCGAACGGATTTGTGGGGAGAAGCAGAAAACACATGTTTTACCATGCTGGGCGACGCTTGTGAGTTATGCGGTAACACTGATTTATCGAGAGGTTCGAGGTCTGCGGGTTAAATTCCTCCCCACAGCCAGATACATTTTTTGCCTCCGGTGAACGAAGGATCACAACTAAAGCTTTGATTTCAATGAACATTTACGTGGGCGAAATGGCTCACGTCGAGATGCGGTAATTCGAAGTGTGTAAAACCCTTAATCCACACGGGGCAGGAGGGGTGGGGGCTGGGATGCGGTCTAGAGGAAGCTGCAGGCAGAGGTCATGCATTCTTAGTCTTGCTTGCTGCTTGTTGACGGCACAGCAGTTGGGAGACCTTATGTGCTCAGCAGTGTAAGAGCTTTCAGAAGTACTACAGAGACAGGGGTTAGGCTCCGCCCACATGTTGGTTTCCATGGGTACAGCATTTGATTTGACTGAAGCTGCATGCTTCCACATAAAGAGTGCCTGTATTGCAATTTATACTTTGTAGGAAGCCCTAGGTTCGATACCGCAGCACTGTGTTGGTTACTTTGGCAAGCCAATGATCTACAGGCCTGGTATTCTGAGTATTAAAAATTACAATAAAGGCAGAAGAAAGCGCCTGGATTCCTTTTTGGGTGATTAGTGTGCTATTCAAATCACTATAACAAAACATAACATAGCATATTTATTTTCAAAAGTGTACAGACATATTTATTGGAAAAAGTGCATGTTAAAGCCAATAGGTTTTTACAGGTGGATTGCCATTGCTCTGTATTAAAGCACGCTGAGAGGTGTTTTGTTACATTGAATCTCATTGAATGCTGTAGTAGGCAAAGGTTTTGACGTTGGTAACCCCCGCTTACAAACTGTGGTGACAGAATATTTGCACTGTGATCACCCTTGTTAGACCCTCTTAGTAGAGAGAAAATGTAGCTTTGCCAACTGTAATTTTGCATACATTGGGCGTGGCTTGGAGCGTCAAGATGGCGGTCGCATTTTGAGAGTGCTCCGGACCCTTCCGTCACCTGCTCCGATTATCCACCACCATCAGCAGCCATCTTTCCCCTCCAGCTGCGACATTCACCTAACTGCAGCCAGGGGTGGACATTGGCATGGAGCAGAACAATGAGGCGTGAGGTGCAGGGGTCAGATCTGCTCCCGACCTCCCGACAGCAACTAAGATAAAATGGCCACCCGCACCCACCACATAACAGCATAAGGGCCTGAGACCACCCTCCTGTCTTGTAATGATGTAAAGGCGGCCGCTGTGTTCCTGGGACCCTCACATCAAGCAAGACCGGCAATCAGAGACCCCCGGAAAAACCACAGATGGTGAGACTTGGGAGGGGGAGGCGGTGCTCTGACACCATTGAGGAAGAGGAGCCGGCTTCATCATCCTGCGGTATAGCGACGCGGGACGACACCTGACTGGCCCTGGGTAGGGAGATCAGCTGCAAAGACGCACAGTGGTGGGCTTCAGTTCCCCCTCCCTTCCCCATTGAGACTGGGCCTCCTGACTGCGCCTCGAACAAAATAGCAGCACACACTCACTGCACAGGAGCATAAGAGAAGACCGTCAACAGACAACTAACCCGCTACCTCGAGGAGAACAACATCCTGGACCCATCCCAGTCTGGGTTCCGCAGCAAACACAGCACCGAAACTGCCCTCATCAACACCACCGACAACATCAGGGCCCTGCTCAACAAAGGAGAAATCGCGGCCTTCATCCTCCTGGACCTGTCAGCTGCCTTCGACACGGTCTGCCACCGCACACGACGTACACACCTCCACGACGCCGGTAGATCTCTACTTCCTCTCCAGCAGAATACAGAGCGTCCGCCTTCCCCCTTTCTGCTCCGAAGCCATCGAGATCATCTGCGGCGTACCCCGGGCCCATCCCATAGCCCAACGCTGTTTAACATCTACATGGCACCGCTTGCCTACGTCGCACGACATCATCTCCTACGCCTATGTCACCCAGCTGATCCTCTCCCTCCCCAAGGACCCCCACACTGCGAAAAGTAACCTCCATGAAGGAATGAAAGCCGTCGCTGAGTGGATGAAGAACAGCCGACTGAAGCTGAACTCGTACAAGACAGAAGTCCTCATCCTTGGCTCCACCTTCTCGGCCTGGGATGAGTCCTGGTGGCCGAATGCACTGGGAACAGCTCCAGCACCCACCGACCACGCACGCAACATAGGGTTCATCCTCCACTCCACTCTATCCATGACAAAGCAGGTCTTGTCCTCCTGCTTCAACACCCTCCGCATGCTCCGCAAGATCTATTAGTGGATTCCCACCGAAACAAGAAGAACGGTCACCCAGGACCTCGTCAGCAGCAGGTTGGACTACGGAAATGCCCTCTACGCAGGAGCCTCAGCCAAACTCCTGAAATGACTTCAATGCATTCAGAACACCTCTGCACGTCTGATCCTCGACATCCTCGCCGCAGCTACATCACACCCCACCTGAGAGACCTGCACTGGCTCCTCGTCAACAAGAGGATATCCTTCAAGCTCCTCACCCACGCACACAAAGCACTCCACAACACCGGACCAGAGTACCTCAACAGACGACTCAGCTTCCACACCCCCACCCGCCAGCTTCGCTCCGCCGCCCTCGCCCTCGCCACAGTACCCCGCATCCGAATAGCGACTTCTGGCGGCAGATCGTTCTCCCACCTCGCCGCCAAGACTTGGAACACCCTCCCCATCCCCCTACAACAGACCCAAGACCTGCTGACCTTCAGAAGACTCCTCAAGACCTGGCTCTTCGAGCAGTAGCAGCATCCCCCTGTGCCTTGAGACCCTCACGGGTAAGTATCGTGCTTTACAAATGTATTGATTGATTGATGAGGGCCAAAACTCAACCTCCTGACTCGTAATGACATGGTGGTGGCTCGCCACACTCCTGCCACACCCGCGTTGGATGAGGACATAAATCGGAGGCCCTGCGGGTGCCAGAGATGCAACGACACGACGACTGATCCGGGACCCGCTTTCTGTCCCGCGGGCCCACCGGATGTCTGGGCCCCGACATGGTGTGATGCTGGAGTTGCCCGCCTGGCGCAGCTTTCTTGCTGCCCGGTGAGTGGCAGGGCCCTGCATACATCCCTAGCCCAGGGATGGCCCTGGCCGGAACCTTTTGCATCTGAGGTAGACACAACTGAAGGCCTGTGTGGACGGGCCTGCATCTAGACCCTGGATGCCCTATCGAACACCGGGGCTGATCCCGAGGGAGAGTGGATCTAAGGACATGCTCATCCCACACCTAATGAAGGCCTAGACCCACACTGACAGGGATCGGCTGCGGTGGTCGTGCAGTGGGGACCTCAGGTAGATTCTCTCCCCCCACTTCCTTCCTCCTACCTGTTGAGCCTCCCTGAGACTACCCTGCTGCTATCTCCTGCTCCGGGGGGGCTCGGAGCCTGGAGGGATCGCAGGAGCCCCAGGCGCGGAGGCGCTCACCCTGGGCCTAGAGAGCTAGTGAGTACTAAGAGGAAGGGCCAGAACTTTAACTCCGCTGAGGTAGGAGAGTCGACTTCACCGTCCTTCTGTGCAGCAATACAGGATGACATCTGAACGCACACAGGTAGGGAGATCGGCTGCAAACTCGCGCAGTGGTGGGTTTTGTCCCCCCTCCCTCCCCTACTGGGCCTGCGGTGGGGCCGGGGCCCCGTTCCCCGTACCCCTGGATTCTGCACTCTGGCCTCCTCACGGAGCTGTGGGGCAAATTCACTATCCCACCCAATCACCTTGCAGGAAAAACCCCAACTGAACTCAGTCACCAAGCAGAGCAGACTAGAGGATGACCACCTGACTTAACCCCATTCCCCCACCTACTCGATCTGCCTTGCACACTACGTATCGGGGAGTCAAGCGAACTTAAGTCTCAAGTGGCCATATCACAGGGACTTGCCTGCCCTTGTTCCTGTTGTAGCTCTGACTGACGCATCGACGGTGGAACTCTGCTCTGCCTGAAGTCGGGACCTACCTCAACATAACCAAGCAGGCTAGCCTGGAGGATACCAGGGCTCCCCCCACCGCCCTGAGAGATCAACAAAGACTCACATGAACCCACAAGACGTCTGGACAAGACAAGTCACGGGAATCACGGTAAAGACCGCCCAACTCTCAGTAGTGCCAACAATATCCACTGCCTATCCTTTGTCTCCGCCAACCATGGGGAAAGACCGTGGTCCGAAACCGCCTGCAACACAGACCAAAATTGACCAGTACACTGTCAGCGATGTTGGGCCCCTGTTAGGGGTGGTCGGATTCGACCTCACTAATGAGTGTTCAATGTAGATCCACTAGGGCTATTATGGAGTTTTCTTTCTGGTGATTCCCTTTAAGCTGCATGAGAAAGGCTGAGAATTTTATGACGTTCCCTATTCAACATATGGATAGAACGGTGAACTTTAGAGATGATCCCTAACCTAGTGAAAAGGAAGTTTCACCGGCAAATCATTGCTTGGCTTACTGTTTGGTTAGTGACCACGCCCCCTTTACTCAGCGTCCTGCTTGGTGAGGTTCCCGTAGCGTTTTGGTTCCTGTCTGCCTCTCCGACCTTTTCCTGGATCCTCGATTCCTGTACCCGTGGTTCATCGATTCCTGTGCCCGTGGTATTTCTCCTTCTTCCTGTTTCCTCCCGGTATTACTTAGACCCGACCCCTGTGATACCTTCGCTTTCCACGGCTTATTCCGTTATCGATTCCTGGCTCCCTCCCTCTCGCCCACTTCCGCCTTCCACCCCTGTGCCTAGCCCCTCCTTCCCGACGGCCCAGTTACTTTGCTTTGGTTCGTTTTTTGGGCCATTAGTTTCTCCCTTCCACTCTGTCTTAAGTTTAGGAGTGGCCGGAGTTATTCAGTGTCTTGTCTTGTTGTTTGTTCTCTGTCACGCTTCCCACTCTGTCTTCCGTTTAAGAGTGGATGCACTGTTTGTTTCCCGTGTGTTATATCTGTCCCGTGTACACCCACTCCGCTCCATCCTCGCTTTCTCGAGTCGGACGTGGTGTGATATCTGTTTGTTGTTATATGTTCTGTGTCTGCCCACTCCACTCTGTCTTAAGTTTAAGAGTAGGAAGTGGGTGTGGTATCCGTGACTCTTTGTCTTTAGCTTTATAAGCGTCACGAGTCAATCACCTGCAGCCTAGGTGGTCCAGTCTTGCTCGCTCTCGCACTTCTGAGCCGGACTGGAGGTGTCTCCCTTCTTGACTGGAGGCATCCCTTGGCGAGTAGTCTTCCAGCTTGGTTGCCCTATATCCTGGTTCGAGACTTCTGACTACTCGCATAGACTCTGGTGTCCACATAGTGGGGTAAGTGGATTTCTATATTGAACACTTGTGAATAATCTGTTAGTACTAGCGTGCTTAGTGCTGTTTGTATATTTGTTACAGCTTCCTTCTGCCATCAAGACTGCAACTACTACGTCTTAGCTGGGGGGAGAGTTGGTATACTCCCTGGGAAAATTCCCCCCACACTTTTAGGGAGCAACTGACTTTGAGTGGGTTATCTCAGTTCACTTGGGTCGTTGCTTTTTGGAAGTGTGTGGGACATTCATCTTTGCTCCCGTGGACTTTCTACCCTCTTCAACCGAGGAGGACCTTGACAGCCCCTCTCCGGGACCGCGGGGGAACCCGCTCCAGCAGGATGCAACCTTAATACAATCCTACTAGCCATCAGCGCCTCACAGGCCTCGGCGGAAAACAAGATTGGGGAGGTCTAAATCAATATGGCCCTGCTCCAACAGGATTTCCGCAATGAGTCAGCCAGCATTGCTGAAACTGAGTCCCGCATCTCCTCGGTTGAAGATGACGTCCTGAGATTGAAAGAACAAATGACCCAACTGCTAACCCAAGCCAAGGAGCTACACAAGGGCCAAAGACACGGAGAACAGATCTAGACGCAATAATCTGCGCCTGGTGGGATTTCCGAATGGCTCGGACCAGGTCCTTTGTCGAACAATGGATCACCTCATGGAGGCCCAAGGATGGGTTGTCTGCTTTGTTCGCGGTGGAACGAGCCAACCGCTCTCTGGCACCAAAAACCCTGTGGGTGCCCCGCTTCGACCTTTTATTGCCATGATCCTCAATTTCAGGGACAGAGAATTGATCCTACGGCAGGTCTGCATTTAGAAAACACTATCCTGCCAAAACACACTGTTATGATATTCCCAGACTATACAAGAGAGGTCCAGACCCAAAGACGTTCGTACACGAAAGTCAAACAAAAGTCACACACTCTTAATCTACCACAAAGATTGCTGTTCCCAGCTCGACTATGTGTGGTCTATTAGGATAAAACATATTTCTTTGGCACTCCAGAATCATCTTGGACCTGGTTGACTGAGAAACGTCCTCTCCGACTCACAACCACAACCCTGCCCTCAAATGCCTGAGCCGCCTCTGCCACCACCTCTACTCCAAGAGGGAGGCAAACACATTCCTGCAAGGTTCGCAACACACGCTGAACCGGAACGGGCTTGCCGGCGGCTGGGTCCCCGGCCCCCCAGTTCCGGTAGCTGTCTTCTGGATCCTAAAGGGATACCAAAGGGGATGATGGACAGAGTATTAAAGCAAATCCAACACTCACCCCCAGTCAAGCCAAGCCATGTCATCCCTGGACCGAAAAAAAGCATCTTGGGACCCGTTTCTGCCTAATCAGCCATCATCAGCCAGGCTAGCTTGAATCCAGTGGCAAAGTGAGCAAGGGACCCACGCCTGGGCATACCCTGCCAATGTAGGGCGAACAAAGCGATACCAAAGGGGATGATGGACGGAGAGTTAAAGCAAATCAAACACTCACCTCCAGTCAACTGATCTGGGTTTAATCCATCATCTTTCTTTAGGTCACTCCACCACCCCAGTTCAGACATAGCCATATGCAAATTAGTCTGACCCTGTGCCTCATGGGAGCAGTCCAGCCCGAACTGCCAAGCCATGTCTTCCCTGGACTGGAAACAAGCATCCTGGGACCGGTTTCTGCCTAATCAGCCATCATCAGCCAGGCTAGATTGAATCCAGTGGCAAAGTGAGCAAGGGACCTACATCTGGGCATACCCTGCCAACTTAGTGTGAACAAAGCGATACCAAAGGGGATGATGGACGGAGCGTTAGAGCAAATCAAACACTCACCCCCAGTCAACTGATCTGGTTTAATCCATCATCATTCTTTAGCTCACTCCACCACCCCAGTTCAGACATGGCCATATGCAAATCAGTCCGACCCTGTTCCTCATGGGAACAGTCCAGCCCGAACTGCCAAGCCATGTCTTCCCTGGACCGGAAACAAACATTGTGGGACCGGTTTCTGGCTAATCAGCCATCATCAGCCAGGCTAGCTTGAATCCAGTGGCAAAGTGAGCAAGGGACCCACGTCTGGGCATACCCTTCCAACATAGGCATCCCGCCCCTCGCGGCGGGATGCCTGGCTTTCACCTTGCGGATACCCTGCCGGGGTTATCTCACAGGGGAATACCAGGACGGGTTCCCTAAGCAAGCGCTTAGAAACCGCTTGGTGATTTGCGCTATATAAATTCCTGTACATTTACATTTACATTTACATTTACAAAGGGCGAACAAAGCGATACCAAAGGGGATGATGGACGGAGAGTTAGAGCAAATCAAATACTCGCCCCCAGCCAACTGATCTGGTTTTAATCCATCATCATTCTTTAGCTCACTGCACCACCCCAGTTCAGACATGGCCATATGCAAATCAGTCTGACACTCTGCCTCATGGGAACAGTCCAGCCTGAACTGCTGTACCATGTCTTCCCTGGACCGGAAACAAGCATCCTGGGAACGGTTTGTGCTAATCAGCCGCCATTATCCAGGCTAGCTTGAATCCAGTGGCAAAGTGAGCAGGGGACCCACGTCTGTGCATACCCTGCCAACTTAGGTCGAACAAAGCGATACCAAAGGGGATGATGGACTACATCAACTGTTGTTTTTGCATTTGTCACCCCGAGTTGGACGGGTATGTTCAGACGTGAGTCTTGTGGTCTCCATGCCACTGGACTCAAGCTATCCTGGCTGATGAGGGCTGAAAGCCTGAAACCGGTCCTAGGATGCTTGTTTCCAGCCGAGGGAGGACCTGGCTTGGCAGTTCGGGCTGGACTGTTCCCATGGGGCACAGGGTCAAGACTGATTTGCATATGGCTGGGATGAAACTGGAATGGCATGGTGAGCAAAAAATTGATGGATTTAGGCCCAGATCTCTGTACTGGGGTGAATGTATGACATTGTTCTGCATTCTGTCCATCAACTGTTGTTTTTGTATTTGTCACCCCGAGTGGGACGGTATGCTCAGATGTGAGTGCCGTGCTCTCCATGTCAATGGAATCAAGCTATCAAGGTGCTTGTGCTTGATGTCCTGCCTCTAATCATTGCTTGTGATTGCTGTCCTGCCCCCTTGTTCGTTGTGCTTGCTGTCCTGCCCCCTTGTTGCTTGTTCTTGCTCCCCTGCCCCCTCTTTGCTTGTGCTTGCTGTCCTGCCCCCCCCTCATTGCTTGTGCTTGGTAGTGACATGAAGAAGAATGTCATGTCAGGAAAGTGAAAGGCAATTTGGGCTTTAACATAAAGGAATGCGAGTTCCGGTGCGGTAAAAAACAAGCCTGAGCACTGAATTAAAATTGGGTGGGTTAGCTTACAGATATTTGCTAATTTTGACCACGTTATTCAATTGTCAACAAGGTTTTTTGGAAGAACAAATTTGTAGACAAAGTTAGAAATGCGTCATTTGCAACTGATATCCATCCGAAGGGGCATAGTGGATAGAGGACTTATATTTTAGAATATAGATGGTTTAAATTTGTGCTTAAAACAGATGTGCTTATAAAAAGTTGAACGTCACTACAAAAGCCTGTTTCTACTTGGGTGGGGATCGAAATAATTTGCATATTGTTCTGGACCTTGTCAGCGAGGAACAAGTTATGGTTGTGGATGGTGGTTTTGCTATAGCTGGGGCCATTTTGAGGACACTTCCTAATGTTTAAATAAAAGTATTGAAGAACTACAAGGATTTGAATATATGATTATTTTGCCCCCTCGCTTGTTGTGCTTGCTCCCCTGCCCCCTCGTTGCTTGTCCTTGCTCCCCTGCCCCCTCGTTGCTTGTGCTTGCTGTCCTGCCCCCTTGTTGCTTGTGCTTGCTGTCCTGCCCCCTCGTTGATTGTGCTTGCTCCCCTGCCCCCTCGTTGCTTGTGCTTGCTGTCCTGCCCCCTCGTTGCTTGTGCTTGCTGTCCTGCCCCCTCGTTGCTTGTACTTGCTGTCCTGCCCCCTCATTGCTTGTGCTTGCTCTCCTGCCCCCTCATTGCTTGTGCTTGCTCCCCCGCCCCCCCCCTCGTTGGTTGTGCTTGCTGTCCTGTCCCCTCGTTGGTTGTGCTTGCTGTCCTGTCCCCTCGGTGGTTGTTCTTGCTGTCCTGTCTCCTTGTTGCTTGTGCTTGCTCTCCTGCCCCCTCGTTGCTTGTGCTTGCTGTCCTGCCCCCTCGTTCGTTGTGCTTGCTCTCCTGCCCTGCTATTGGCATTGTAAATGACAATGCCATTTATTTATGTTTTAAAAGCAAAAACAAAAATAAAAATAATGTCATGAGCAATGCCAATATCTCTAACTTTAAGAATGCCGAAACCATTGCATTGTAAATGCTTGTTGCAATTGTCACCCAGAGTGGGACGGGTATGCTCAGACGTGAGTTCCCTGCTCTCCATGCCAAAGGAATCAAGCTATCCTGGCTGATGAGGGCTGAAAGTCCGAAACCGGTCCTAGGATGCTTGTTTCCAGTCCAGGGAGGACCTGCCATGGCAGTTCGGGCTGGACTGTTCCCATGGGGCACAGGGTCAAGACTGATTTGCATATGGCTGGGTTGAAACTGGAATGGCATGGTGAGCAAAACAACGATGGGTTTAGGCCCAGATCTCTGTACTGGGGTGAATGTATGACATTGTTCTGCATTCTGTCCATCAACTGTTGCTTTTGAATTTGTCACCCCGAGTGGGACAGGTATGCTCAGACGTGAGTCCCATCATCTCCATGCCACTGGAACCAAGCTATCCTGGATGATGATGGCTGAAAGCCCGAAACCGGTCCTAGGATGCTTGTTTCCAGTCCAGGGAGGACCTGGCTTGGCAGTTCGGGCTGGACTGTTTCCTTGGGGCACAGGGTCAAGACTTATATGCATATGGCTGGGTTTAAACTGGAATGGCATGGTGAGCAACAAAACGATGGATTTAGGCCCAGATCTCAGTACTGGGGTGAATGTATGACATTGTTCTGCATTCTGTCCATCAACTGTTGTTTTTGCATTTGTCACCTGTTGGGACAGGTATGCTCAGACGTGAGTCCCATGATCTCCATGCCACTAGAATCAAGCTATCCTGGATGATGAGGGCTGAAAGCCCGAAACCGGTCCTAGGATGCTTGTTTCCAGTCCAGGGAGGACCTTACTTCGCAGTTCGGGCTGGACTGTTCCCATGGGGCACTGGGTCAAGACTGATTTGCATATGGCTGGGTTGAAACTGGAATGGCATGGTGAGCAAAAAAACAATGGGTTTAGGCCCAGATCTCTGTACTGGGGTGAATGTATGACATTGTTCTGCATTCTATCCATCAACTGTTGCTTTTGAATTTGTCACCCCAAGTGGGACGGGTATGCTTAGACGTGAGTCCCATGATCTCCATGCCACTGGAATCAAGCTATCCTGGATGATGAGGGCTGAAAGCCCGAAACCGGTCCTAGGATGCTTGTTTCCAGTCCAGGGAGGACCTGGCTTGGCAGATCGGGCTGGACTGTTCCCATGGGGCACAGGGCCAAGACTGATTTGCGTATGGCTGGGTTCAAACTGGAATGGCATGGTGAGCAAAAAAGCAATGGATTTAGGCCCAGATCGCTGTACTGAGGTGAATGTAAGATATTGTTCTGCATTCTGTCCATCAACTATTGTTTTTACAATCTTCTGGATCCTGTCCTCCACGCAGTCCGGCTGTCGAGACCACTCAACCGCGCGAAACAGCTCCCCTAAGACTTTGGGCATCAATTTCATGGACTCAGACCTCTCCCACAGCCCAGCACTTCTCAGCTGACAGACCCGTGAGGAACTACGAACGGCGTCCTATGGGCTAAGGCGATCTCTTTGAATATGGACACAATGCACCACACTGATCAGATAATTCTGCTGATGTACGATTTTATCCTGTAACGAGGGGGTTCCTCCAAGCAACCCTGAATCTAAACATTATAGTTTAGCCTTTTTGCCTTCTACAGTTATAGGGCAACAGAAGTATAGGGTGGGTTGTTGGGACTGTTGTACCGGATTCACATCTAGTTCACCAGTTCAAAGTTCACAGCACTTCAGCCTTGCCCTGCATGACCTTACACTTTAACTACATACCAACAGGCGAGGCCTCCAGTCAATACTAATCATCACCCAAACACTCCCACCACATGGCGGGACCCCGGGATTCCTTGGGCTCCCCACACAAACCAAGACACATAGAGGAGATTCTCTCCGGGTAATATCATAGAATGTCAATGGCCTGCTGGACAGAATCAAGCGGACCGCTGTTCTACGACATGCCCAAAGATACACCCGAAATACTCCTGCTCCATGAAACCCATCTCATGGGTAATCTCTGTCCCTTCCTCGCAAGATACGGGTTCAACAGATCCTGGCACTCAGGCTTCACACAGGACTCTTTGTTGCCCTCTCCAGAACAATGGGCGAACATGCCCTCAACGTTCCCTCCATCTATATCCCCAATGCCAAGCATACATGGACTTGAGGCCGTATTGGGGAGTTGATTGGCTCCTTACCGCCGGGAACAACGGTGGTGGGAGGAGACTTCAATGCTGTCATGCAGCACAGACTTTATTCCATAGGGACTCCCTCTGCCTCACGCGTTCTGCAAGCTAGGCAATTGGCAAGTTGGACTGAAGACATGGGTATCTGTAACGTATGGAGGTCGTGGAACCCACAAGACACCCAATACACCCTCACCTCTGCAGTGCACCACACTCAAGCCCGCTTCAACATGATTTTTATGCCAGTCCCCAAATGTTGCAGAGTAAGAGAAATAATTATCCTTTCCCAAGGCATCTCGTATCACTCACCCCTGCTCAAAATCCTAGGAGACCCCCTTGATACACTCTGCCCGATGTAGAGGATGAATGCTTGGTTTCTCCAAGATGAGAAATTCAAGGAAGCAATCAGAGTGGAACTTAAGCAGTACTTTCTCACTAATCAAGGCTCCATCTCCTCTCCGGGTATACTGTGGTAGGCAGGTAAGGCCACCATCCACGGTTTTGCCAAAGGCCTCCTTCAAGCCCAACAAGCAGCCCAAGATAGCAGACTCGCCCCCCTTGAGGCCCAAGCGACTCGACTCGAAAGGAGCTCATCCGGAGCAGCAAATGAGTCCCAGTTGTGCCAATTAGCACTGGTGAGAGATGAAATTAAACAAATCTCACTGGAGTGAGCAAAACACCTATGGAGGTCCTCCATCGCTTGCATATATGGATGGGGTGATAAAAATGGAAGAATACTGCATAGGTTAGTGTCATACCCCTTGGGGAACCGAATAATTCCAGAAATCCAAGATTCTGAAGGGATTATCCACCGTTCACCCATAGTGATGGCCCAATCCTTTGCTGACTATTACTCTGATCTTTACTCAGCCCAGAGGCTTGAACTCTCACTATCGGACCTGATCACCTTGGAGAACCTCCATCTTCCTAAACCCAGCACAGTTGAATCAGCTGGAATGGATTGTCCCATCACACACGAGGAAATATAAGACGCCCTCTTGCACGTCGCAGCCAGGAAAACTCCTGCCCCTGATGGCTACCGACAGGAGTATTACCCCACCTACCGTGACTTACTGGTCTCGCACCTTTCGGCCCTCTATACAGAAGCCGTAGAAACTGGCTCATTCCCTCTAGAGACTGACGCAGCTACGATAGTCATTATTCCCAACACACAAACACCCTCTCCAGCCTGCACTGACTGCCGCCCCATATCCCTAATTAATACAGAGGTCAAAATCTACGCCAAAGTCCTTGCCCAGCGTCTCAGGCCATACCTCAACAAACTGGTCCACCCTGACCAGTGCGGCTTCATGTTGGCGCGAAGTACCAGGCACTGCCTTAGGTGCCTCCACCTGGCCTTGGCTAACCGCCAGTCACTAACCTCCTATTTGGCACTCCTCCTAGTCGACTTCAAGAAAGCTTTTGACTTGGTCGACTGGCGATATCTGGATGATGTCCTGGCTGCTATAGGCATGGGTCCCGACTTCCGCCGTCTTGTTCAACTCCTGTACTCCAATCCGACCGCAAGGGTGCTGGTCAATGGAGTGGTCTCAGACACATTCCCAATCAGGAGGGGGACGAGGCAGGGATGTCCCCTCTCGCCCCTCCTTTACGCCCTGGTGATGGAGCCCCTGGCCAGCCTCATTCGTGCTGATGACCGGACCCAGGGCTGGAAGTGGAAAGGCTCTCATGAGAACAAAATCGTCTCTTCCTCGAAGAGCCAACCCAATCTGGCCCCAGATGCCTACCGATACGTTGTATCTTCGAGCGAGGCAAATTCAACCCTGATGCCCCAGCATCTATCTTGAGAGTGCTTGATTGGCAGTCTACCATCCCTATCAGATGGCAATTGTTTAAATACTTGGGAATATTGGTCGCCCTGCTCCCTGAGCTGACCTGGGCGCTTAATATCACCCAACTAGTCACAAAAGCCAAAAAGGACCTCCAGAAGTGGCAAACCCTGCTGCTCTACTCATTGGGTTGGGTAGCACTTTTTAAAATTATAATTCTTTCCCATTTCTCTACATCATTCAAAACACCCTATTCCATATCCCCCGGGCCTGCTTCAGGGGGTTGGACAGTTTGATCGCGAGGTTCCTCTCAAGTGGTTCGCGGCCGCCCATGCCCTCACTTGCTGCCAAATTCCACCCTTTGATGGAGGCATGGGTATGAAAAACTAGTATTTATATTACCTAGCAACCCGCCTCCTAATACTACACAATTGGTTCAATGGGGGCTGTTCCGATCCTGCCTATAGGACTAAGTTGAAGAATCTGGGATTCTCTCAAATCCAGACTATGATGTACGGGGTGACCATCACTGTCTCAGCCACACTCCGTTTGATCCAACTCTACTACCTACATTCCTCCTATCTTATTTATTATATTTATTTATAAAGTTTTATATAGCACAAACCCTTGAACGCCTACACAGGGCAGGCCTAACACTACACCCTTCCTGTACACGATGTGGGGCTGAACCTGCGGATTTCTTCCATATGGTCTTGCCCCCTCATAGCTTCCATTTGCGAGTCACTGGAAATGGAGCTTAGAGAGGTGCTGGGATGGGAGGTACCTCACAACCCCCTGAACATACTATTGGGAGTCACAGATGGGCTGGACGGATCTAGAGCAGAGACATTTTTCTTAAGCACCTCCCTTGTAGTGGACAAGTGAGACATTGCAATGGCATGGAAGAATCACATCCCGCCCAACGGGGCCAAATGGCTCAAAGGAATAGACTGGTGTGCTACACAAGATCCGCCACTGTTGGGAATGGTTGGTTAATCAGTCTGTAAATTAATTCACACTAGGGAGCTTTAGGAGATTTAAGGACCTGCACGGGCCGCCTCCCCACCAGGGGCGTAACACAGGCCCCCGCAGCCCACACGGTGCGGGGGGCCCGAAGCTCCAGGGGGCCCCCTCGGCACTGCACTCTGTCCGGAGAGCTCCTAATTGAGCTCGGAGGGGGCCCCTGTACATACCTTGCAGGGAGGCCCCTCAATTTACGTTACGCCAGTGCTCCCCACTCTTAATATCAAACACAAAAGAGAGGCCACGGGTCTAAAAAAAAAAGCGGTTAGAGGTGCAACAAATTTTGGTCTACCATGTACTAAAGGGTAATCTCTTTAATTATGGTTCCCCTCACACACCAGACGTGTCATGCTTCACCATAGGGGTGCCTCCTCGTGCAAAAGTCCTAGTCTCTATGTGGGCTACAACCCCCTCGCTGCGAGGGAGGAGCACAGGGATGTTTATTATGTAAGCGAGGCATGTTGGACTAAAAACCTTATGTGAGAGTGGTGTGTGTTATACAAAGTGTACGTGGTTAAAACTGGCTACAAGGGTAGCTATGTAACAACTTTAATCAGCTACCTTGTGACAGGATTAAAACCAAATGGCTGACGATACAGCTGCCATCATTAGAGGCTTCTGTGATTCCCCTTTAGTACATGGTAGACCAACTTTTGTTGCACCTCTAACTGCTTTTTTGGACCTGTGGCCTCTTTTTTGTGTTTGATTTTGGTTAATCAGTCACCCCTTCTTTTCTAGGTCCAATCTTATGTATCATTCGGAGGGCGGAGATACAGCAATGTATCACTTGTCAGGCCTTACTTTACCTTTTGCATACACATGGGGCACCCCTGTAGGACGTCCTGGGTAACCCCTAGGCAGGGTGCGGTATAGGTAAAAGGCAGGACCTGTGCCAGTGTGGGTGCTAGGCCCTGGCAGTGGAAAATACTCCATTTAATTTTCCCTGGTGAAAGGCCATCCTGCCCATAGGACAGAATGGGGAGGCTGGGTGTAGTATTGTTAGCCTAGTTTCCCAAGGATTGGAAATGGAACAGTGAAGTTTGATATGTCTGAACTCACAGCGTCATAATGCATCTTTTTGGGTAGATAGTTTTGTCGCTGTGTGTCCAGAAACCGCTGTTTGAGAAAATGGCAAGTTTGTGCTTTAGACCTTTTTGTGTGTCTCAGCAGAATGTGAATTGCCTGCCTGGATCAGGGAGAGGTGAGAAAGGCTGAGGGAGGTCATGCCCCAGGGGAGGGGTGGAGACGGCGCCAGGCTGCCCTGCACCTACAGCGGGGAGAAGGGGAGAAGGAGAGGCTTTGCGAAGTGAAGAGGCCTGGTTCAGAGCCATAAAACAATAGAACCATCTTCTGATTTAGGGAGGGGCGGGGACCCCTGAGCACAAGGAAACTTCAAAGACAATGAGGGGTATAACTGAAAGAACTGTAACCCCAAGACTTTAGTTATGTTGATGATGTCGTCGAGAACAGTCTCGGTAAGTCCTGGGAGCATTTTGAAGACTCCGTGGACTGGTCGAGTCTCTGGCCGCCTTGACCTGTCCGCAGTCGGGAAGAAAACCTCTGCCTCAGGAAGAGTTGCAGAATAGGCTGCAGGAGACACTAGACCCTTGCTTCGTGATCTGGGGCTTGTGTGCAGTTTGTAGCTCTTGACCGCGGAGAGACTGAAGGGGCACTGCAGTGGGTTGTGTCCCCCCTTATTCCTGAGCAGTACTTTGCTGTGTGCTGCGCCCTGTACCCCAAGGGCTCGAGGTGAGCTGGCTCCCTAGTTCGGAAACACAGGAACATAAAAGTTTCCAGGAAGTCTCAGGTGGCGCGGTGGTGGGACCGTGTTGTTGCAGCCTGAGATCTCCTAAGGGGTGCCTAAGGTGATTGTCGGTACAAAAGGGGGTGGTGATGGAAGGAGCATCTGAATCAATCAAACACTCACACCCAGTCAAAAGATCTGGGTTTGATCCATCCCAGGATGCTTGTTTCCGGTCCAGGGAAGACATGGCTTGGCAGTTCGGGCTGGACTGTTCCCATGAGGCACAGGGTCAGACTGATTTGCATATGGCCATGTCTGAACTGGGGTGGCCGAGTGAGCTAAAGAATGGTGATGGATTAAACCCAGATCAGTTGACTGGGGGTGAGTGTTTGATTTGCTCAAACGCTCTATCCATCATCCCCTTTTGTATCGCTTTATTCGCCCTAAGTGTGGCAGGGTATGCTCAGACGTGAGTCCCTTGCTCACTTGGCCACTGGATTCAAGATAGCCTGGCTGATGAGGATTATGAATCCGAAACCGGTCCCAGGATGCTTGTTTCCGGTCCAGGGAAGACATGGCTTGGCAGTTCGGGCTGGACTGTTCCCATGAGGCACAGGGTCAGACTGATTTGCATATGGCCATGTCTGAACTGGGGTGGCCAAGTGAGCTAAAGAATGGCGATGGATTAAACCCAGATCAGTTGACTAGGGTTGAGTATTTGATTTGCTCAAACGCTCCATCCATCATCCCCTTTTGTATCGCTTTATTCGCCCTAAATGTGGCAGGGTATGCTCAGACGTGAGTCCCTTGCTCACTTGGCCACTGGATTCAAGATAGCCTGGCTGATGAGGATTATGAATCCGAAACCGGTCCCAGGATGCTTGTTTCCGGTCCAGGGAAGACATGGCTTGGTAGTTCGGGCTGGACTGTTCCCATGAGGCACAGGGTCAGACTGATTTGCATATGGCCATGTCTGAACTGGGGTGGCCGAGTGAGCTAAAGAATGGTGATGGATTAAACCCAGATCAGCTGACTGGGGGTGAGTGTTTGATTTGCTCAAATGCTCCATCCATCATCCCCTTTTGTATCGCTTTATTCGCCCTAAGTGTGGCAGGGTATGCTCAGACGTGAGTCCCTTGCTCACTTGGCCACTGGATTCAAGATAGCCTGGCTGATGAGGATTATGAATCCGAAACCGGTCCCAGGATGCTTGTTTCCGGTCCAGGGAAGACATGGCTTGGCAGTTCGGGCTGGACTGTTCCCATGAGGCACAGGGTCAGACTGATTTGCATATGGCCATGTCTGAACTGGGGTGCCGAGTGAGCTAAAGAATGGTGATGGATTAAACCCAGATCAGTTGACTGGGGGTGAGTGTTTGATTTGCTCAAACGCTCCATCCATCATCCCCTTTTATATCGCTTTATTCGCCCTAAGTGTGGCAGGGTATGCTCAGACGTGAGTCCCTTGCTCACTTGTCCACTGGATTCCAGATAGCCTGGCTGATGAGGATTATGAATCCGAAACCGGTCCCAGGATGCTTATTTCCGGTCCAGGGAAGACATGGCTTGGCAGTTCGGGCTGGACTGTTCCCATGAGGCACAGGGTCAGACTGATTTGCATATGGTCATGTCTGAACTGGGGTGGGGTGGCCGAGTGAGCTAAAGAATAGTGATGGATTAAACCCAGATCAGTTGACTGGGGGTGAGTGTTTGATTTGCTCAAACGCTCCATCCATAATCCCCTTTTGTATCGCTTTATTCGCCCTAAGTGTGGCAGGGTATGCTCAGACGTGAGTCCCTTGCTCACTTGGCCACTGGATTCAAGATAGCCTGGCTGATGAGGATTATGAATCCGAAACCGGCCCCAGGATGCTTGTTTCCGGTCCAGGGAAGACATGGCTTGGCAGTTCGGGCTGGACTGTTCCCATTAGGCACAGGGTCAGACTGATTTGCATATGGCCATGTCTGAACTGGGGTGGCCGAGTGAGCTAAAGAATGGTGATGGATTAAACCCAGATCAGTTGACTGGGGCTGAGTGTTTGATTTGCTCAAACGCTCCATCCATCATCCCCTTTTGTATCGCTTTAAGGTGATTGTCGGCACCTGGAGCGAATCAAGACTCTCTGGGGGCCGTCTGAACTGCGCCCGCATCAAATTCATCCATTGCCCAGCATGGGTTTGCCTTGGCTGACATAGAGAGTTAGGCCATGCGGCTGGCTTGTCACAATAAAAGTTTAAAAATGCACTTCTGCCACTTGCTAGGAACCGGTTTCATCCAGAGATGTATAACTGTACATTGATAGATACAAATTATCTTTTTTTCTGGGGTTGACTTAGTGGCGAGTCGACCCCTGTGTCAACAGGTAATTTGAACAAAACATTGGCATTGTTAGAATGCTGCCTCCTGCGAAACATAATCCCAGATTTACATAGGTTTGGCATCGGGTTTGCATAACTTTTTATAATTTAGTCCCAAAGCAAAAATCTTGTTTGGGAGGGGCGTGGCTAGCAGCCAAGCATGGCGGCAGCATAACGTAGGAGCTCCTGAGGGCACTAAGGCCTACCATCGATCCGACACACAAATCCGGTAATTGACCCACCTGAAGCGGCTGTGACGGGGACTGGGTCCGAAGCGGTAGATCCTGATCCGCTTTTGGAGGCAATCGGCGGCGGCATTCCCTTCCGGCATCGTCTGACGCGGTTGGGCCTGCACTGGGGAAGGAGACACCGGACTCAAGTAAGCCTCCAGCCCCGGCGGAAGTGCGACCAAGCCGGCATACTGGTGGAGGCAGCCCCCGGTGCCCAGCCGGCGCCTCCGACCCGCCAGCACCAGACTCCAGACATCCTCCGGGTGGTCGGACCCGAACCTTGGGACTCGGCGGGCACTGAGCCTGCTGGCGGGTGCCCCATTGGTGAGGAGGGGGTGTCGCCTCTAGGGGGCGGGCGGGTGGAGGCGCCTCAGCGGACTGCACCGAACACCTTGGGCGACGCAGAGCGGCAGCGGAATAAATACTAGGAACCGGACGGGGCGGTCGCTGGGGCCCCCCCCCCCCCCCCCTGAGATTAGCGGACACCGAGGACTGGGGTCCGACCGGCGGAGGGACGCGACAAGTGCCCCAGGGGGACTATTCAGAACATACTCAGGAGGGCAGGCTGGAACGGCCGAGCGGCACTGCTCGGAGCTGCGGAGTCGGGGGTAAGCCGGAGAGCCAGACGGCGACCTGGAGAGCCACGACGCTTCTCCGCAACGGACAAAAATAAACAAAGGGGCATCACGGTCAAGAGCAAGGGGGTCTGCAACTCCTCCCGACCAGTGCAACGGATCCAAATCACAAAGCCACAGGCACAACGTTCTATGCACACTGGACGATACAACGGTGCTCTTGCCACATGTATGATAAGGCCTTTGTAGCGCCCGGGACTCAGAATTGGCACTACTGACACCCTGCTGAATCCCTGAACAGTCTCGCAACAAACGTCCAGTAAGTACCCCGTGGCAGTACACTGACTCCGGGGGGTCCCGCCGGCGGGCATCTTGGGGTTCAGCCCGAACATTGCACGCTCAACAGATGGGGGGAGTGTGGTGACGCAACTGCATACACGCATCCGGCGGCAACCCGAACGATATTGGCTTCGCGCTGCAACGGGGCGAAGAAGGGGCTATTCGCAGCGAGACTAGGGCGGAGGGGCTCCTCCATCCACGCGACCACACTTCCGCTGCGCCCGACTCCGGAGGCAGCCTCATCCGTCCTCCGGGCACGACAGGTTCGGGACCGTGCCTTACGGACCTCCCGCCATGACGGGGAAGTCGAACAGGAGTAGCTCAACGCAGGCCAAGCTTGACAAGTTTGCCTACAGCCAACATGCCAGATCCCAACACGGCGGACGGACCTCCACCGGGACGCCCCAGGAGGTGGAAGAAACCGCAAAGGTAACGCTAGAGGACATCATGAAGACGCTGTCGGATGTCAAAGCCACGGTTGGATCTATTTCGACTGAAGTCACACTACTGCGAGCAGACTTCCAAAAAATTTCGGAAAGAGTGTCCCAGGTCGAGGTGGTGACGAAGTCCCTGGTGGAGGATACATCGGAGCTCCAAACGGCCATGGAACGGATGGAGAAGGTCACCAGGCTGCTGCAGGACAAGCTGGACGACCAAGAAGGACGCTCGCGACGGAACAATGTGCGAATCCTGGGCCTTCCAGAGACGGAGGGTAAGGGAGCCATGGACCTTTACGTTGAGGATCTCATCAAGAACAAACTACAGCCAAAGGGGCTCTCCCACTTCTTCTCTGTGGAGAGGGCACACAGAGTCCCGGGTGGACCGCCCAAAACTGGTGCAGCTCCGAGGCCTGTGCTGGCGAGACTCTTCAATTTCAGGGACAGGGACGCCATCCTACAGGCTGCGAGAGTCTCCCCCCCTGTCAAGATACAAAACGCTACCTTGGCCTTCTTCCCGGACTACACGGCGGAGGTGGCCAGACGACGTAAATCGTTCACGGAGGTTAAGAAAACGCTAAGGGACAGGGACCTTCCATACTCCATGTTATTCCCGGCTAAATTGAGGGTTGTCGCCGAGGGTAAGACTTGGTTTTTTGATAATCCGGAAGTGGCCCGGGACTGGCTCGACGGTTGGCGACAGACTGGTCGACAACGTCGCACAAGCAGGGAACAGACCGACCGCCGAAACGGCAACCAGCGGAATGTACAGACGATTCCCTCACCGCGCCAAGACGGCACGGACGAAGCTGATTTTGAGGCGTCGCAGAACCTCTTCGACTCGGGGCAGCCGGCCCCGGTTTAATGACTCTCTGTAGCGGAACAAGAGGAGCGGAAATGCTATGGACCTAGATACCGAAACGGCTGAGTAGGGTGGGCACAGCTGGTGCCTGTAAGGAACTCATCAACCCCACGAGAAAGTAAGGTGGTTGGGGAGGGACTAAAGCACTCTGCAAAGTTGGGGTCCCGGGCGGGGGTTTGTCCGGGGAGCAGGGGAGCAGGGAGGGGGGAAAGAGTTACAGTTAGGTTCTTCTTAAGAGGGAAGGATGAGTTTTTAACGGTTGCAAGATTGTTTGTTAGGAACACTTATGTACGGCCACATGATACACCAAGTCACTCAGGGGGTATGTCGGTCCACCTGACACAGCTAGGCGCGGGAGCAGAGAGGAGAAGTTGCTTTGTGCTATTTCTACCGAGACTGTACCCGTATAGGTCTACACGATACTTCCACCAACGACATGGCACCACTAATGGGAACGGAATCCACTGATACACAATGCCCGACTCTGTCCTTGTTGTCCTGGAATGTACGGGGCTTGGGAGACAAGGTTAAGCGGGGGTTAGTATTGGCTGCTATTAAGCGACTGCGACCTACCGTGGCTTTGCTGCAGGAAACTCATCTGGTAGGGGGGGCTGTAAAAGCGCTAGATAGACGGGGTTACAAAATGTGGGCTCATTCTGACTTCACGTCCGGCTCCAGGGGATCGGGCGTTCTAATAAAAAAGAACTCACAATTCATACCTCTATCATCACAAAAAGATGACCAGGGCTGCTTCGCGGCTGTACATGGGCAATGGGAGGGGTCACCTTTCAATCTTGTGTCAGTATATATTCCTCCGGCATTACACTCAGTACACCTCCCGAGACTAGGGGACTTCCTTCTGACTCTCCCGGAGGGTGAGGTTGTCCTGGGGGGAGACTTCAACGCAGTTATGGACACGCAACTGGATAGGCACCCAGCACCGACCCTGGCAGGGGGGGACACGTACCTGCGACGGTTTGCAACGGCCATGGGAATGACTGACATCTGGAGACAATTACACCCGGGCGCTAAACAATACACCTTTCTCTCCGCAGTACATGGAAGCCTATCCCGCATCGACTACTTCCTGTCGATGGGTGGTGGCCTTCACCACGTAGATAACCTAGTGATACACCCTCGGGGTATCTCAGACCACTCGCCCCTCACACTGAACCTCACCAAGCACACGAGAGCGCGCAAGCGCATCTACCCCATTCATGCATCCTACTTTAAAGTTCCACAGGTCCGCAAGGCCCTTAAACATGCCACGACACATTACTTTCTTGAAAATGTTCACTCTGTACGCTCCTCAGCGACAATATGGGAAGCCTATAAGACGGTCCTGAGAGGGCATGCAGTTAGCACTATCACCGGATACAGGAGGCAACAATCCCAGGCACTGACCGCTTTAGAGGTGACGCTGAGGGAACGGACCGCGGCTCATGAGCTGCACCCCTCCCCCTCCACCCTGCACGCACTCACTCTCCAACAGCAGTTATATAACGATCATCTACGCGTGGTCGTTAAAGGATACATAACAGACACTCAAAATAGAATTTATGATGTGGGGGACAAAGCAGGAAAAATGCTAGCATGGCTGGATAAGCGGGAGACCAACCACAAGGGGATACAGCGACTCATGGACATACATGGGGTGCCACATTCCGATCCTAGGCGCATCACGGAGATACTAGCGGCCCACTTCCAACAAGTGTACGCCCCAGAACGGATGGTCACATCTGAGACCGCAAGAGCTCTCTTGGCTCCGATTGAGGTCCAAACACTGTCACCAGAGGCATCCAGTGAATTGGAGGCAGATATTACTGTGGAGGAAATCCAGCTGGCCATTCGGGCACTGAACCCTGGCAAAGCGATGGGACCAAATGGTATACCCGTAGAATGGTACCAGGCGATGCCGGAGACCCTCAGTGTGCATTTGTTGGGGATGTTCAGAGACAGTCTTGAACGGGGCTCCCTTCCGCTGGATCAACGAATGGCGACTATTGTGACGATTCCCAAGCCGGGTAAGCCGCCGGAGGAATGTTCCTCCTATCGACCCATTTCCCTACTAAACGCGGAAGTGAAAATTCTGGCTAAGCTCCTGGCTCAAAGAATTTTGCCCCATCTGTCATCGATCATACATCCGGATCAGTCCGGGTTTATGCCGCACAGAAACACGGCGTTGAACCTGCGACGGCTACATGGAGTGCTGGCCAGGACGGACGCCATTACCTCGCCAGCGGTGATTCTAACGCTTGACGCCAAGATGGCGTTTGACCTGGTGGAGTGGGAATACCTGTTTGAGACGCTGACGCATATGGGCTTCGGCCCTCGTTTTCGTGCATGGGTCAGGCTGCTATACACGGACCCAATGGCGCACGTGGTAGCTAACGGCCATATTTCGCAGGTATTCCCGTTGGGCAGGGGCACGCGGCAGGGGTGCCCTCTGTCACCCTTGCTGTTTGCCATCTCTCTGGAACCCCTTGCAACCCTCATACGAGCTTCACCCCTAGTTAAAGGCATAACATGGCCAGGGGGTTGGGAAGATCGGCTGTCTTTATACGCCGATGACATGCTAGTATACCTAACCGACCCCGATGAAGGCATACCAGCGTTGTTGCGCATCTGCGACACGCACGGTAGTGTCTCAGGCTATACTCTGAACTGGGCCAAGTCGGAAGTGTACGTTCTGCGAGGTCCAGCCCCGAATCTCGATACTGCATGCCCACTGAAGCAGGCGGGCACGTCCTTTAAATATCTTGGAATCCATGTCACTAGGGACCCGGCAGAATTCATGGATAAGAACCTGAATCCACACCTGGTCCGGCTTAAACGAGATGTAGAATTTTGGTCGGGCCTACCGTTGACGCTCCTGGGCAGGGCGGCGCTCTATAAGATGTTGGCATTGCCGCGGTTTTTATATGTCCTTGAAAACTCACCATATCCTGTGCCGCCTAAGTTCTTCCAGAAAGTGGCGGCTCTGGTCTCCAACCTTCTATGGGGTAACCTCCCGGCACGAGTGGCACAGTCAAAGCTACACAGAGACTGGTATAGTGGGGGTCTCGCACTACCAAATTTGAAATTGTATTACTGGGCGGCTCACCTCAAACCGATTAATCAGTGGATCCACGCACCGCATACTGACCCCGCATTTCATTCGGATAGGACACAACTGGGCGCACATAATTTATTGGGTCCATTGTACGATAGCCGTAAGATACGGAAGCTACTAGGTCCCACGAAGTTAACTGTTCAAATATGGCACACGGCAACGACGGCCCTGGGTTGGAAAGGGAAGATAACCAAGATGACTCCGCTGTGGGACTCCCGAGCACTGGGCAATCTCAGAAACACCAAGGGGTTCACACAATGGGACACAATTGGCGTCTCCACGGTAGGAGATCTGTGGGAGAGGGAGGAAGTACTTCCCTTTGCCCGACTACAAGAGCTGTATGATTTCAGTGACAGGGAACTTTACAGGTACGTCCAAGTCCGCCATGCACTGCTCGCAATACTACCACCCGGCACGCCCCTACCGGAGTCTTCACCTCTGGAAGACCGCCTCCTCACTGACTACATGCTAGAAAAAGCGACGTCCCTAACATATCGTAAATTGCTTAATAATACCCCAGATCCAACACTCCACCTGAAGGAGAAATGGGAGGGAGACATTCACGATATGGATGAACACGACTGGAACGCAGCACTTGAATCGCCTAGGGTGGTGGGCATCTCTGCACGCATGAGAATAATACAATTCAAGATCCTCCACAGGGTTTACTACACGAGGATGGTGCTACACCGCATACAGCGCGCGCCCCATCCTTACTGTTTGCGCGGATGCGGAGAGGAGGGCACATTCTTCCACACCATATGGGACTGTCCCAAAATTCAGGAGTACTGGAGACAAATACACCGCACTCTCTCACAAACACTGGCACAATCCCTACTGCCTGACCCGCGGAGGTGCTTACTGAATATATGGGAGCCTACTGACCTGTCCAGATATGAACAACTCTGGTTCACAGCAGGGGTCATGGTAGCGAAACGCGACATAGCACAGCGATGGGGGGCAGCAGACATGCCGTCTAGATCCCAATGGTGCCGGACCATGGACAAAGTAATGTTAACCGAAAGGGCAATATACTCCAGCCGAGCCTGCCCGGGGAAATGGAACAAGATTTGGCTAAAATGGAATGTATTTAGGGGAGATATTTGTGAGCCCTTGCCCGAGGACGACCAGGGCGACTCCGATGACGGAAATGATGAAGATTGAGGGGGGAGGGAATGGGGGGTTGGAGGCATGGGTGGATTTCGGGCGGGGTACGCCATGCTGATCAGGCAGTGAGGGTGAATGTATTGATTGTTGAACAAACTTGGGCACAAAGGAATGTGGTTCGACTTACTGTCCTCTGCAATATCGCTCTTAGCTGGCACTGTATTGTATTATAGCGGACCATACTGTCGTTCCTAACAGGTTAATGTTACTAGTTTGTTGTTTTAAACAGAAAAAGTGAAAAAGATTACCAAAACCGCATCTTCCGAATGTTTTATATGCTAATACTGCGCTTTTCGTACACAGCTTGTTTTGATAAATACTAGTATGAGCTTTACCTAACGTCACACTCTTCTACTGTATGTTATACGTAACGATCCTAAAATGGCGGCCGGCCCGCAGGGTTGTAGGCATCCCGCTGTGTATTGTGCAAAGTGCAATAAAGGTTTTGGAAAAATTTAAAAAAAAAAAAAAAAAATCTTGTTTGGGATTTATAACCAACGCAAATTGGTATTTTCATTGTTTTATAGCAAAAAAGTAACGCAAACCAGCACAAAGTGCTGCTTTGCTTTACTGTACATCAAGGGAATGTTCCATGGGTGGTACATAGGCGTTCCTGTGCTACCATCCATGGGGTTTGAAGAAAAACCCTATCTACTAACAATAGTAGACAGGGTTTTGCACCAAAAGTTAATACCACTTAAAAGCAGGTGTTAATAGGAGAAATTCTTTTATTTCTCCTTTCTTTTCAGACTTTCGGCATTGCACCGCACATATACAAAGTGGAAAACATTGTGGAGTCAGTCTAAGCATAGTATTTTGTACTGCAAGGGTACCCTTCCAGAAGAAAAGCGATGCTAGGCTCCCACAGACATCTTTCCACTATGGTGCAAAAGTGTGCATGGAACTCAACAGCATAATTCTGGCTGGTACTAAGTAGAGAGGAGGATAGCACCAAATCTCTGTAGATATGGCGCTTTCCTTCTCCCTTTCTCTCGCGCAATGCTGCACGGAAACTTTGGGTTCTATGCTGCGTGGTATAGGACCTTTGTAAATCGGGCTCATAGTATTTCTGTTTTAATAATAATCTGTTTGTTTATTGCAACTCTGAAATAGGTAAGTTGGCAACTGTTTTTTCTTTTATTGCAAACACAAGGAGATGATGGACGGAGTGCTGAAACTTTTCAGACACTCACCACCAGTCACAGATCTGGGTTGAATCTATCATCGTTCTTTAGCTCACTTCACGACCGCAGTTCAGACACAGCTATATGCAAATCAGTCTTGACCCTGTGCCTTATGGGAACAGTCCAGCCCGAACTGCCAATCCATGTCTTCCCTGGATGGAAAAAAGCATCCTGGGACCGGTTTCGGACTAACAGCCCTCATCAGCCAGGCTAGCTTGAATGCAGTGGCAAAGTGAGCAAGGGACCCATGTCTGGGCATACCCTGCCAACTTAGGGCAAAAGAGCAATTACAAGGAGTTGATGGACGGAGAGCTGAAACTTTTTAGACACTCACCCCCAGTCAGAGATCTGAGTTGAATCCATCATCATTCTTTAGCTCACTTCACCACCCCAGTTCAGACACAGCTATATGCAAATCAGTCTTGACCCTGTGCCTCATGGGAACAGTCCAGCCCGAACTGCCAAGCCATGTCTTCCCTGGACCAGAAACACGCATCCTGGGACCGGTTTTGGACTAAAAGTCCTCATCAGCCAGGCTATCTTGAATCCAGTGGTAAAGTGAGCAAGAGACCCACATCTGGGCATACCCTGCCAACTTAGGGCGAAAGAGCAAACACAAGGAGATGATAGACGGAGCGCTGAAACTTTTTAAACACTCACCCCCAAACACAGATCTGGGTTGAATCTATCATTGTTCTTTGGCTCACTTCACCACCCCAGTTCAGACACAGCTATATGCAAAGTCTTGACCCTGTGCCTCATGGGAACAGTCCAGCCCGAACTCCAAGCCATGTCTTTTATTGCACCATGTAATGGTTTCTTTCAAATGGATATTAGTTAGTGATCAGAATATGGTTTTAAAGCATATTTTCTCTTCTTTTTCTTCTAACTGAAATTGAAGAAATGTATAATACTTTACAATGATAGACTTTATTATGATCCTGGGTTTTCCTTTTATGCTGCTGGTAATGTGATGTATTAGGCTTGGGCTGACTACAGTAGTTACCACCAGTTTGTCCTTCATTCTTTTGTCTCTGTTACCATACCTCATGCAGATTTATGCAGTATCTACATGTTAATTTTTTTATGTTCAGTTTCAGATTGGTTGTTATCTCTTCATGGTGTTGGTATGGACGAGTATACACTATTCAATGGTTAGATGTTCAAGGACCACAGTCGTGTCAGTACTATGATTGTTTGCACACTATTGGGTGTTGAGAAGTGCTTAGTGTGTTTTGTGCCAGGTTTAAATGTAGTCTCCACCAGTGGTTGAGGAGCATTCGGGTTATCTTGAACCAGGTTTCATTTTGTTCTCCCTAATCCGTTTACTATTCTATACTATGTTTAGGCACTAGGCTTGTCTGCACCCTATTTCATGTTGTGAGCTGCTTAGTGTGTGTTGTGCAGGAGAACCGCTTGGTTAATGTTTAACCCGGTTGTGTCTTTATCTCTCACAGTAATTTAGAAGTATTTGGGTTGTGTTGAACCCTGTTTTGTGTGATTCTCCCTCAGTAGTTGAGAAGTGAGTCTGTTGTGCTGACCTCTGTTCTTTATTGTTCTCACTCAGTGGTTGAGAGTGCTTGGGTTGTGTTGAACCCTGTTCTGTGTGTTCACCCTCCATGTTTGAGAAGTGCTTGAGTTGTGTTGAACCCTGTTCCATGTGCTCCTACCTCAGTGCTGGAAGCACTAAGGCTCTCGCTTGTTCTGGCAGGAGACCTTCTAATCTAAGATTTACTTTTAAGGCCGACCAAGGCCCTCAGATATGCTTAGTGCTTCCAGAGTAATTGCCTGGAACACCGACTTGACTCATGGATCACTTATTCTAGTTTTTAACAAAATGTCTCGTTGGAGCAAGGCACACCTGGATACTCATACATGGCACTCATTAGACCTTTGGAGTACAAACTTGTGTAATATCTTGTACTTCAATGGAAGGACACTCGCCCATTGAGCCCTGACGAAGTTCTCATCGTAAGAACGAAACGTGTTGGCTGACAGTAAAAACTTCAATTTCGTGAGAATTAACTGATTGAAAATAAAGACTTGCTTGAAAACTTAATATTGACTTTCTGGACTTCATCACTTGGTGCACCCCCAATCCTTCCCCTAATTTCTAGCATCTACTCATCAGTTTTCTCATGGGAGCAGCCTCATTCATCATTTCTAGACTTCATCACTTGGTGCACCCCCAATCCTTCCCCTAATTTCTAGCATCTACTCATCAGTTTTCTCATGGGAGCAGCCTCATTCATCATTTCTATTTGCTCAGTATGTTAAATGTGTTAGTATGCATATGTTTTATCCTTTGTACTTATTGTTCTCTTTGGAGGCATTTTCACTCTCAGTTCCTCATCAGGTCAGTCTGGCCAACTGATTTGGTGTGTGTTGAGTGTGTTAAGTCTTTTCATATGGGTGTTGTGGTTCTGCATGGTCTTAGTGTGCCGTGGTGTATATGTGTGGACTTTCAAAACAAGGGACCACTGTAACTTAATCCAGAGGTCCTGGGGGATATGAGAGGATATATGGAGTACGTCCTCCCAGCGAATACTTTACAACAAAGAATACTCCAAAGGAAACCTACTGAAAGTACTGATAGTTCAATGTAGGTAGCGCACATAGGAAAAAAGACCCATGTGTAGGGTGGGATTAAACACTGACTCACTAGGGATGTGTTTGATATGCTAACCATATTTATGTGTATGGTAGGGGGGGCAACACTAGTTGTTTTTAGTTACCCTCACACACCCTAGTGGTGTCATGCTTCATCATTGGGTCACCCGACTCCTACAGGTCGGGGTGGGCTCAACCACAGTGTTGGGTAGCTCTTATGATATTGAAGGTAAAGGGGTATATATAAAATACCTCAATCAGACCCCTGGTGTCCCTTTATTTATGGGTCTGGTTGGGTTGTTAAAAAATAAGTAAAAATGGGGTCTATTAGGATTTTTATGGTCCTATGACCCTAGTGAAGTGCTGACATGTTTCAGTCCTTGTATGGCCATAAAGGTCCCGGACTTTCTTCAGGGCAAGATTCAGTGACCCCCTTATGTGTGGGGATGCTAAAGAGGGGGAGTTCCCTACTCTATCAATGTGGCGAGGGAAGAGTAGCTTCTCCTCGTGTTTGTGTGGTAATATTGGTGAGAAATGCCAGGCTCCATCCCAATTATGTTGGGCGCTGGCACCTCAGTAAGCGGGACGCTGGGGCATACTCTCTTATTTGGAGGACTCTTCCTACCGGAATAAACTGTCTCGCTTCCCGGCTTGTGGCTGCTGTTCAGCACAAGCCGGGAAGGGAGACAGTTTATTCCGGTAGGGAGCGTCCTCCAAATAAGAGAGTATGCCCCAGCGTCCCGCTTACTGAGGTGCCTGCGCCCAACATAATTTGGATGGAGCCTGGCATTTCTCACCAATATTACCACACAAACACGAGGAGAAGCTACTCTTCCCTCGCCACATTGATAGAGTAGGGAACTCCCCCTCTTTAGCATCCCCACACATAAGGGGGTCACTGAATCTTGCCCTGAAGAAAGTCCGGGACCTTTATGGCCATACAAGGACTGAAACATGTCGGCCCTTCACTAGGGTCATAGGACCATAAAAATCCTAATAGACCCCATTTTTACTAATTTTTTAACAACCCAACCAGACCCATAAATAAAGGGACACCAGGGGTCTGATTGAGGTATTTTATATATACCCCTTTGCCTTCACTATCATAAGAGCTACCCAACGCTGTGGTTGAGCCCACCCCGACCTGTAGGAGTCGGGGTGACCCAATGATGAAGCATGACACCACTAGGGTGTGTGAGGGTAACTAAAAACAACTAGTGTTGCCCCCCCCCCCACCATACACATAGATATGGTTAGCATATCAAACACATCCCTAGTGAGTTAGTGTTTAATCCCACCCTACACATGGGTCTTTTTTCCTATGTGCGCTACCTACATTGAACTATCAGTTCTTTCAGTAGGTTTCCTTTGGAGTATTCTTTGTTGTAAAGTATGTGTGGACTTTAGCATGTGGTTTGTTTGAATTATGTATCTCTTTGTCTTGTTTTTTCAGTATGGTTTATTGTGATTCTCTTTGGGACTTTTCCCAGTGTGTGTGCTATACTTTGTTTGCTTGTTTTTGTGAAAATGGGAGACATGTATTAACCCGCTTTTTTTTTCTTAATGACATCTTGGAATGCTGTGTTGGCGGTTCCATGTGAACTGTCTAATGCAGTTAGATCTGGGCTGAGCTACCTGTAACATCTGCCCCTGGTGGGGTCTGCTTTACATACTTGTACCTGTGCCTACATTCTGAATAAAGCCTCCAAAAAACCACAAGGCATCCACAAGTTGCTGCGTTATTTACCTGCCAACCTAAATCATCACAGTATTTCCCACTGGAAAGATGAATGTTTGTCAGCTTAGATAGGTCTTTGCACTGTTTTGTCCTACTTTTCATCAAGGGGGTATGACTTTGATGCAACTTGGGTGGATCAGCTCACGTTCTCATAGATTTTGAAACATAGATTGATCTCTAAAATAGCCAGACTGGGCTTTGCTTGAAAAAATAACTCCTCCTTGAAGCAAGGGTTAACAAGGACAATGGTTGTCATTTCTCTAAACATACCTCCACATTGCATGTGTGCTAGGCTGTACATACAATGTGTAGAATCTTTATGAATGTGTCTAGGCGTAGGACTTTGTACTGGAAAGGTTTGCTTCAAGTACACATCCTATGCCAGACATCATGCTCACACCTCTGCAACACGGTGAAAAGTTTGTGAGTGGTGTTAGGCAGCGTGCTTGTGTGCTAACACATGGGTTGAACATGCAGCTCTGCGATGCTTTCTCCCTCTTGCATAGCACACACAATGAGACAATGTATCATAATCATGTTCATATTGCATATCTTTTATCCCCACCGTCCGTTTGAGTGGGACCCTAACATCAACTTCCTCCCCTACTGCAATAACCTGTGAGATTCCATGTAACAAATACCTGCCTGCAGACATTAGCGCTCTGTAATAACAACCCAACATCAAAACTAGGGGTGTGTGAAACTGATGTTAGTTTGATTTTGTGTGAATATGAAAAATTATGGCAAAATTACACCAAATGTAGCATAATTAATGAAATGCAAATGTGTCCTTTTGTGATATATTTTAGGGCAAAATGTGTCCTTACATCAATTTTTGGCATGAGAAGACATGTAAATAAAACTACAGTGAACAACAACCTCTTGATCTCTGTTGTTCCTGTGCAGTAGCCACAATTATCTACAGAGAATTGCTAGTTCATGGTACATTTTTACAGCGGATAACTCTTAATTAAGCAAATGGGCATAATGGCATAAGTTTGGGAATTTCACATAACAAGTGCAATACAACGTTCCCAAAATTAAGTGAATTACTCTGGTGTGATTTACATTTTGTCTAGACCTACCCAACATCTTGTTGTCTCTGACATATTCTTCTACCAACATGTGCACCAGGTCTACTGGCTTTGTCATAATATATCATAATAAACAGATCAAACCTATGGAATCTGATATAACCTTTCTCAGTGATCCAATATGGTTTATAGATTTTCACTTTGGTTGGTCACCATCATCAACACATACCTACTGAACTGTGAATAAGGTGGCAAACACCAGGCATACAGTTATAAATTACAAATGTGTACACAAAATAACAGTTGGTAAAGAAAATGATACAACCCTTTTCAAAAGAATTTTAACAGTGTAAACCTTCCTCCAGAGTTTGTCAAAGGGGTGATCAATACGAAAACCCTTGCCTGCTAGAGTCATCTTTGAGATCTCATGTAATACAATACTTGTCTACTGCATGTGACAAAGTGTAAGAACAATTCACAGTTAACAACTTATTGGCTTTAATAATGAATAAGCTAGGCCTACTGTCTTTGTCATGACCTTCCATAATAAACTGGTCCAAGGCTCACTCATAATTTTTGCCAGTGAACCAATTGAACTTATAGACTTTATCTTTGGCTTGTCGCCATAACCAACCCAAGCCTATTGTGTTGAGAGTAAGCTTCCCCACAAAGCAACCATCAGGCATACAGTCCAAAAAGTATAAATATATGAAAAACTACAGTTGGCAAAACAAAAAAACTACCTCACCTTTTAGGGCCTAACATGGATAATAAGAATGCAAATCCATCTTGCCTACTATGACAACCTACGTGGCTCCAGGGGCCAGAATTATGACCCTGACACACAAAGCAGCGCAGCACCCAAAGTTGTTGCGCTGCTTGGGAGGGAGAGAGTAGGAGAGGTCCATATTTTCAGTGATCTGGCACTCTCCTACCCTCTACCTAGCACTGGCAGACAATCAGACAGCTGAGCGCCAAGCACACAACTTTTGCATCATATGTCACAGGTGTCTGTGTCAGTCTACCATATGGTTTATACTGGAAGGGTATCCTTCCACTGCAAAATACTATGTCTAGACAAACTGTAAAACTTTTACTACTTTGTTTATGTGCTATACGTTTCAGCACACACGTTTTAACACCTGCTTCAAAGTGGCGTTATTTTTGGGCACAAACCCCTGTGTACTATTTATTTATTTGATTTTAATAATTTTATACAGCGCAAACGTGACCCTTGCGGGCATCAGACGCTTTACAGGTATAAAGATAGCAAAGCAATAATAACAATAACATCATATTCGGGAAAAATACAGGATAAAGTAGTGATCAGAACGCAGAGTGGATGCACCAATAAGAGCAACATTAACATAGTCATGAAAACAGCAGGAAAACTAACAAAATACATTATATATTAAAAAGATTGGTCTATTGTTAGTAGATAGGGTTTTGCATCAAAAAGCACGGGTGCTGGCACAGGAACACCCATGTAACACTCCTCTGAGGCAGAATAACGCAAAGCAGCACAAACTTTATGCAGAGAAAACAAGTTTGTGCTGGAAAGTAGATCCAACAAAAAACTTTTTGCTCAGGTTAGCATCACTTTTGTGTGGCGAACCCAGCGCAAAAGGTTTGCAAATCTGTCCCCAGGTAGCAAAATTCCTCCCCACAGGCTTTGATACAGAGGGAGAACAATATATCCTGAAGTACTTATTACATTTAATTAGGGCTTCCAGTTTTCCGTTTTTATGGATTTTTACAGATAAGTACAGACAGAAAAGAATGTGTTTTCTGTCTGCATTTATTTTTAAAAGTGGATAAATACAGAAAATTGGGCTTATTTTAAGGGCCTCTGTGCTGTCTTTCATGAATTATAGGCCAACAGCTGAGCAGATGGACAGCAAGGGAAATTAAAACAAGCACTGGCGTTGCCAATAGGTCTCGCAGTAGGAAAGTTTGAGCTATTGGTTTTCTAAATGACATTTTATTTTTTTGTTTTGTCATTTACAATGCCAATAGCTTACACTCGCGTAAATGTGAGACCTATTGCATTGCAAATGCTTGTTATTTTATCTCCCGTTATTCCTAGGTTGCTAAAACGCATTCTCCTTGGGTTCGAGCTGGTACAACTAATCAGGGGCAGGCACATCTGGCGTTCTCACACAGCATGCGGTCACTTGTGTAAAAAGCCTGTAAAATTAAATAAAAAACGGCGCTGTTTCAGATGGCCCACAAATGTGCACATTACACGCTGATGTTTCTGAGAAATACTAAAACTTGGGGTGTCATGTCCAACTTTCAGCTCAAACCAGTCCTACAAGGCACCCTGAATAAGAATCCGCCCAGCAGCGGGTTGAAAAGCTTGTAAGAAAAACATATTAATCACAGCTTTTCATTGTTCATAAGAAGTAGCTCAAAAAATCCCCAAATCCAGGTCTGGCTTTTAAAAGACATTGTATTACTCTTCTTCACTCTGCCCCTAAACCCTATCGCACTGCTCCCAGAAAGGGCAAGTTAAGTGCTGCTCAAAGCGGTATTCTGGCACAGTGAGGAGTACTGTTAATCTGATACTTCCACCACTAGACATTGTTGTTTTCTGTAAGAGGCACTAGAACGTGTTCTCAGTCCCGGTGCACTCTGGGTATTTCATGAAGAGTGTACATTTGGGAGTGTGAGATAACGAGGTGCCCGGCTGGAGCACTTCCTGTGAAGGGGAGAGGCCAGAACAGTACCAGGTCGGGGTCACGGAACGTCCAATCCCAGAAGAGCAAGAGCCACACAGAGTGTACCGGCATGGTACGGCTTTTATCGACCTTGGGTCAAAGAACGTCTGAGTAGGCCATACAGGGGTATGCAGTAGTAGTTAGTACCCGCCACACCCGAACAGGTATCAGCGGTAAGTTCTAACGCCACGCAGTCAGCCTGCCGGCTGGAAAGTAATGGGTGCTACTTTACACCATAAAATCTAGCATCCTCAAAGGAATCTAGTCAGATGGGCATTCTATGTCATTTATAAACATGTACATAAAATATTAGGTTTCCACTTGCACATATATCAAACGAGGTTAAACGCAAAAGGTGCACACCAATCTATGCACTGCAGAAACATGACAAAAAGCTAGTAAAATTCGTTTTGTTTATAGCATATTAATGACTTCATAATTGGCGCATGGAATATAGAAGTGTGCAAATTATATTTTCCCGGTAATTTACAAAAATTTAATTTAAAGATCTCTCGAATTTATTTTGCACACGAAATGGTTCAAGAGACAGTGCACATAATCACGTCTTCCTGAAATCTCGAGGTTTACACTTCACAGAACAACACACTACGAGGTTTACCGTTAAAGAAGTATACACAAAATAATGAGCTTAGCAAGCCCTATATATAGTCAAAATGCCGAAGCGCACTATTAATTTTAGTGCGGACTGTAGGCACTACATTGACAGTTGACCAAGGTATATTTCACATGTAACATATTATGAAATATCGTTTGCAAAATGCTGATTTCCGGACATGAAATCGTGCAGTTTATGGTTGATATTTCGAGGCCCGCCTGTACACGTTCTACTTAAAATGAGGAGTATTACATGGAGATTATACAGTGTGACGTATGTACAAGGTACACACATCTGTGAGGCTCACAAACAAACACTCCTTTATTCTCCTGATGCCCTCTGCTTGCCTGTGAGAGGGTTGGGGCCACAGAAGTTTGCCATGAGTGGGCCATCCTCGAGCCTGACGAGGCTAGGTTTGTGAAGTAGAGATGGGGGAGAAAAGGTGGCGTGAGGTGGAGAAACGGAGAGGTGGAAGGAGCATGGAGTTAGTAAAACACTATGAAAAGTGAGACTTGGAGATCGGGCGAGCCAGTTGAACAGGAGGAGGAAAATAAAAGGTGACATATAAAAACAAGAGCGGCCGGAGCATGGAGTTAGTAAAACACTATGAAAAGTGAGACTTGGAGATCGGGCGAGCCAGTTGAACAGGAGGAGGAAAATAAAAGGTGATATATAAAAACAAGAGCGGCCGGGAAACTGAAAGTACGGCCGGCCACCGGCCAGCCATGAATAATTAGGGGAGGAGAAGCTGCACAGCACACGCTGGGAGAAGCCCTTTGATGTGCTGTGCGGCCGTGAAAAAATGCAATTAGGAGGGAGGGAGGCTGATGCACGTGCTTGTTTGGTCACGTGATTCACGTGAACTCAAAGAAAACCGCAGCAAAAAGCCCTTGGTTTGACAAGCTTTTTGAGCACTTGAATTCTCGCTCCGTTCAATGCGCATGCGCGCATTGATAGGTCGCGAGACCTAAAAACAGAATGCAATTACATTAAATAATACATTTGTGGTATAATGCTAATGTTTACCAGTGGATGGTTTGTTATATAATATTTTGCAGCTGAAATAGCGAATATTGACAGATAGGCATGAGTGCGCATAAGTCAGTTAAATAAATACGGAAATGTACAGTTCTACAACTTCATTTATCCACAAAACACAAAATAAATATGGATAAATACAGATAAAGTGGGCAAAAAGTAAATATGGATAAATACAGACGGAAATGCTGAAAAAATAAATACCATAAAACCGGGAGCCCTACATTTAATATATGCTTTTCACAATAAATACGTCAGACCAACTGCCTTTATTGTAACGTTTCATATTTAACTGATCAACAGCCACGGCCGGTGGTAGGTGTAACTGCAGGGCGGTGACGTAGATAGGGGGAGGGGCAGGGTGGGGGGTTGTAATGTATGGATTACGGACTTTAACATGTAAGTAAACATATAAATAAATAAAACGAATTTCGTTGCGCGCGCTGCATCGCATTTGGTGATGCAGTGTGTAGAGTCTTGTGGGCCCTAGGCCCTCATGCTGACAGAGACTGCGCCACGGACACACTGGAGGTATGGTGCAACTGGCCCAGAGCACGTGGGCTCGGCCTCTTTTATTCAAGCTGTGTCACCTGACCAGTGACATCAGTGGTGGGTGGGTGTTAAGTGTAGATACAGAGTTAGCACTAGAATGCTAACTGATTCTAGGGCACTTCATCCCTTCCCAAATTGGTTAAAAATTAAACCAAACGGAAAAAGTCCAAAAACCTGTGGCGGAAGGAAAACACAGAAAATAACATTGGACTTGCGCTTTCAAAATGAGTCTCATTGGCTGCTTGCAAGCTGCAGGCAGTATAGTTCTTGCGTTCAGGACTAATAGTTCTCGGTGGCACGGTTCGCAGTTGTTCGGCGGGTTCACTCTTTGTCTGTGCTGTCTGTCCGCTGTTCTCAGCTCTTCTTTTGCTTCGCTCTGTTGGTGATGAGAGATAGATGGATGACACAGGTGTCAACTGTCTTCTGGTTTTGTTCTCTCTTCTGGCTTTGTGATGTTTCCGGGCAGGCTTTAGTGTTGACTCTTGGCAGGTGAACAGAGTAGGTGCAAACATCCCTCTCACTAGGATGCCCCTCTCGCCGGTATTCTTCTCTCACCAGATGTCCGGGAGGACCTCTTTGCCAGGTTTCCACTGGATTGGTGTTTTCGGTCGTGTTGCTCCACCATGGCCTTCGGGCCGTGAGCAGGGCGCTCCACGAGCCTCACCATTGTGTCCTAGTTCTACCTGAAGGTTGAGTTGCCGTCTCTCTTCATTGCTCGTGAGGCTTTCATCCCCTTGGGTCCTGCAGACGTGCTTCTGTAGACCTGTCTCCCGTGCGGGGACTTGCTGCCACCAGAGTCCCTTGAAGCCCCTGCTTCTTGGGTTGCCACGGGTCGGTGTGGAGTGGTCAGTTCATCAGCCGGATGTGTGAGCACTCTCGCCATCCACTCTTCCGCTCAACCTCAGAGGTAGATGTCTCCAACAGTCTATCTTGCTCTCTTCTCCGTTCGCCATGTGGATGGATGACTCGTAGGTGGTTGTCTTTGGTCTGCTCAGCCGGTGCTCTTACCAGGCTTGTCTTCCATTGCACTCCGGTGTTCCAGTGCCTGTCACCTTTCTTCTTTTCTTAGTGGCGGTGGCCACTCTGTTCTTTCTTCCTTCTTCTTAACCTGACAGTCGTGCCACTCTGATTACTTCTTCCTTCTTTTCTTCTTAGTGGCAGTGGCCACTCTGTTCTTTCTCCTTTCTTCGGTGGCGGCGTGCCGCTCCGATCTTTCTTCTTCTCTTCTCCTCTTCTTGTGACGCACCCTGTTCCCCTTTTCTTCATCTTCTCTGGCCAGGCTTCCCCATGCAGCGCGCGCACTCTGCACGTGTCTTCCTGGTCTTGTCCTAGTCCTAGGACACTATCTTCTTGTCACTCACTTCCCAGGGTTAGCATCGTGACCTTCACCTCTTCTTCCTGTCGCTTTCATTAATTTGTGTGGTTGAAGTTCGTGTGTCCAGGTCCTCGGACCGCGCCTTGTCTGAACTTCTTGGACCTCGTGCTGGTCCTTTCTGCCGAGGCCTGGCAGGTAGGATTCGTGGTGCGATCATCTGGCTGGTCGACTTCGTGCTTTGTGACCAGGCTGAGTGGTCAGGTTGCTTCTGTGTTGAATCTTCAGTTCTGCGGGTTGTCTGTGCAACCATTTTCTTTTCATCTCATTTCAATTGCTTTGGTGCTCAACTGGGTGAGCTCTTCGTGTCTTCCCTTGTGGCTTGCTGCTTTGGGCTAGTGCTGTCCGCACTGCTGCGCATTTGCGTCATGCGTTTTTGCACTTCCTGATGCTGGGTTCCAGAACCATTGTTGGTTCGTGTGGGGGTGTTCCTACTTTCGCCATACTGCTGCAGCGATGGCCTGTGTCCACCAGGCATCGCTGTCTTCTTTTCTGGCGTGGCGTAGATGCTTCTTGAGTGTTTGCTTCTGGAGGGTTGCGTCACCGCTCCATGGATCTTCTTCTGGTCATGCTCCTTCTTTGCGTTGGTGGTTGCGATTCTTTGGAATGTCTTGTGTGGAGTTGCTGCACTCCTGATGCGCTTCTGGGGCTTCAGGTGCGTTTCTGGGATTCTGTCGCGTTCTTGTGCTTCTGGCGCGCTCCTGCGCTGTCGCCTTTTATCTTCTCAGGCTGTGTGGTGGATTGGTGGCGTTCCGGTGGAGCAGTGTTCTTGCGCACTCTTCACGTGCTCACCGTTGTCCTTGTTTCTTTTCCCTTGGTGGTAGGTGTCCTTTCTATCACGATGTTGTGGTAGTGTTGCCTTTCTTTAGTTCTCTTTTCCTTGGGAGTAGCGACCTGCCAGCAGGTGGTTCTCTATCAGTCTCTGGGCATCACTTGTGGGGGGGGGGGAAGGCTCCTGTGTTGGCTGTGTTGATTTTGCTTGTCCTGGGTTTGTTTCTTTTGTTCCCTGCAATATGGGAAAGGCCACTAGATGGCGGGGGAGTTCGTGGGCAGGCACCAGCAGTCTTTTCCTTCGTTGTGTCCGGTGCTGGATTTCAGTGGCAGTTAGGAGAATGGGGCCCCGGGACTACAGTGAGTGTTTGCACTGCCTTTTCTTTATTTTCTTCCTTGTTACGGGTCCGGGTGCTGCTCGTGTGTACTAGATGCAGGGGCAAGCACTGTTCATTGTCAATGCGGGTAGGCTCCGCTTATTGTACTTACACATGTGGCTGTGCACTATTGGCAGTCCTGATTTCTGCCTGCCCCTTTCTTTTAAATTCCGGTGGCTGCGGCCGTGTTCCGTCTTCATTGTCTTGCTCCTCGCTGGCTGTGCGGGGACACTGGTTGCTACCGGCAGTCTGTTTGTTCTCTGTCCAGGCAGGGTGGGGCTCTGTTCGCAAACGTCTCTGGAGTATCCTGTCCCTCGCAGCTGGCTCTCTCTCCTCCATGGGCTGCGCTGGGGAAGGGGCGAAGATTGGGGCACAGACGCCGGGCTCCAGAATTAGCGGGTGGGCTCCGCTTTAGGCACTCGTACTTGGGCTCTGCTTTCGGCCACACGCCTATCGGAGCTGGCGCCTCAGTCACTCCTAGTAGCAGGGCGAGGCAGGCGGTGCGCTGGACGGATTCCTTCTTTCCCCCGGTGAGTTTCTTTATCTGGGCTGCACCAGGGTGTGTAGACGTTGTCTTTACCGGCTGCGGGCCGAATGCTGGCTTATACTTCTGCTGCGGTATGGCTAGCTTGTGTGGGCGGCTTGTGGATCGCGTGTGCCTCGTAGGCGGTGACACTTTAAATTTGTTGCGGGGCCGGCGTCTCAGCAGTCCGGCCCCGTTGGCGCTTCATTCCTCACGGCGCTGCAGGTGGGGGTGTTGCTGGCGCCGCCCAGGATCCACAGCCTCTCCTTCTCACTCCCGCGGCAGCCTCAGTGTTCGTTTCGCAGCGCACCTGAGGGAGGGGGGTTTTAGCTGTGCTCACAGTTCTTCGCGGGCGGGCTCCGCTTTATTATTGACGGTGCCCGGCAGCTTTTCCACACGCTGCGGGCTCATCTACCCCACCGTAGCGACAGCTTCCATTACACGCTGCGCAGCGGGGGTAGCTGCAGGCAGGCCGCGGTTGGGCTCCGCGAGCCTTGCTTAATTAATTGTACATAGCTGGCGAGTCAGTGTTTATAGCATATGGCGGGTGGGCTCCGCTTTTGGGTGCTTTACAGTCCGGGGCTCACCATCCCACCTTCGACGCCATTGTAGAGTCTTGTGGGCCCTAGGCCCTCATGCTGACAGAGACTGCGACACGGACACACTGGAGGTATGGTGCAACTGGCCCAGAGCACGTGGGCTCGGCCTCTTTTATTCAAGCTGTGTCACCTGACCAGTGACATCAGTGGTGGGTGGGTGTTAAGTGTAGATACAGAGTTAGCACTAGAATGCTAACTGATTCTAGGGCACTTCATCCCTTCCCAAATTGGTTAAAAATTAAACCAAACGGAAAAAGTCCAAAAACCTGTGGCGGAAGGAAATGCTAAGGAATGCTAACTGATTCTAGGGCACTACACAGTGCACACAACGAAATTCATTTTATTAATTTATATGTTTACTTACCTGTTAATGTCCATATTCCATACATTACAACCCCCCCACCCTGCCCCTCCCCCTCCCTACGTCACCGCCCTGCAGTTACACCTACCACCGGCCGTGGCTGCTGATCAAGCCTATAGCCTTGAACATTGGATCACCAGAATAATCAACACAGTTGTGCTATACTGAGCATAGTGGGTAAATTGTGAAAAATTAAGTGCCGGGGCTCTTGTCAGCAGGCATCTTCCACCAGACCATTACTCCTATTAGCACCACCTATAACAGAACTAACCACAACCCTACAAGTAGGGAGATGATGTGGCATAAGGACCACAGCTGCTGACAATGTAGCTGGGGATCCAGGTTCATGTCTCAGCGTAGTCTTAATATCCTGTGATTCTGGGCAAATCGCTTAATCTCCCAGGGTCTACAAAAATGTAAAATTAATGTGTCTAATGAGAATCACCTTTGGTTCGAGTTCATGCTAAAAGCGCTGGTGTTGGTAATTGAGTGCTGGTGCTGAGCACCGGAAACCACCAGTTCGAATTAAGACTGACTGGGCATAAGCTTTCCAGGAAGGTAGAACGTTCAGTATAACCCCTGTTCTACAGTGGAAGCACACGACTTCTGATCACTCATAAGCTTTATTCAAGGTAGTCAAAATGTGTGGGGGACCAAAGACCCTCTCTCAGTAGCACTTCTAAAGGCTTCTTTTTTTTATCACAATAAGCTCGTGCCAGCTCAGGTGGCAAGCCTGAACTGAAAAAGCTGTGCCCGTTCTGTATCTCATTGACTGCCCAATCACACAGTCTGGTTCAATTCAAACTTCGTCTATCCAGTGTCTGACTTACCCCTCAGACCTGTCTAAATAAACGTAAAACCTCTAACCCTTTTGGCCGCCGTTGCCTGGCTGACAATGTGATGACGTGCACAGCAATGGGGAATGTTTGTTTTCAGTTCGCCTGGGTTAGGACTCATCTCAGCACTTTTGATATATGTCTCCTCTATTTCTGCTCCGAGGAGTGACTTCAAAGAGTTGCGGGTTAAAGGCGGGCTTCCGGCGTCCGCTGTCTCACACACCCTTTGAGGACAGGCCAGCTCCCACTCATCTTCCGAAAGGTACACAAGACTGATTTATTTCTATCACAAAAAGGAAGGAATCGGGAAGCAGACAATGCAGGCCGAGCTCCGTGAATCCCTCTGATGTGTGGAGGAGGCGCGCCAGCAGCTATCTGGTATCACTCCTTGGTAACCACTCCCTTCGTTTCAATACACACTCTCACTCTTTCCACCACTCTCTCTCAACTCTTCCCTTGCTCACTCAGAAGCTCGCTCATTCCCTACCTCCTAAGTTTCTTATTTCCCCTTTTTAGATCATTCATGGCTTACTTTGTTTACAAAATCACTATCCTCTCTAATTGATATAGCACCAACTCGCTTCTTCTACCACCCTCTCTAGTTCACTCATTTTTCTTACCTTCTCTTTCTCTTCCTATCCCCTTGCCCACTCTTTCCATTGTACTGTTTCTCATTTCTTCCATTGTACCCTCACTAGGGGCCATATTACCAAGGTGAAGTATCGCCGCTTTTTTGGCGAATTGTGCCGAGAAAGCGGCGATACTTCTAGCGCCCTATTAACAAGGGCATGCTAACGCCTGCCTCAAGCCCACTTTGCATGTCAGCGAGAAACATCGCTAATGACATGCAAAGTGGGTGTTCCCACGTCCAACCACATGTAAAATGTGGTTGGAGGTGGTAACACCCTATTACCAAGGCAGGCGTTGGGAGAAGGCGACCTGCGATAAACTCGTTTATCGCAGGTCTCCCAACGCCTGCTCTGATCGGGTGTTAGGCATTGATACCATGGGGGTGTGGATCATAAAGCTGAATCCACCCCCCCATATTATCAAGGCACACATTAGCGCGTGACAACAACGCTTGTTTTCACGCGCTAATGTTCCCTATCGCTGTCTATCGCCGGATTTAATATCGCCTACGTGTTGCGCGTTGATAATGACGCGCTAATACGGCGATAAAATCCGGCGATAAAATCCGGCGATAGCCGGCGATAGGGAAATGTGCGATGTGCGTTTTTTAACGCACATCTCGGTAATATGGCCCTATATTCTGTACCCAACACAAACTCACGTTTTCCATTGCCATCTAACAAATTCACTCACCCTCTTGCCTTTTTACTCACTCCTTCCGTTAATTCTCCATAGCTCCTTTGAAATTATCATCCCCACCTTTCATTACCCACAGACAGAATTCCATTACTTTGTCGCTGAATCATTCCAATGTCTGTTCAGTCACTTTGGTTACTCCCTCACTTGAAGCTTCAACTACACTCTCGTACTTCCATTACTTCACTCACTCACTGACACTCACTCACTCACTCACTCACTCACTCACTCACTCACTCACTCACTCACTCACTCATATTAGTGAATGTGGTAGTTAGTACTGTCTCTGGTCGGTACCTTGTCAAATATACTTTAACACAGTCTCAGTTACTTTGGTAGAAAGAGGGAACAGCGGTCAGCGGGCCCCCTCGAAAAATTCGTCAATACAGACGTGACGAGTAAGCACTACTGTAAAAGCAGCAGATTTAATTTAACGTAAGCAAGCAAATAACTCTCACAGTATTAAATTCATATGAAAATAAAAATTTGGTTAAACTAAAGTATGAACAGGCACTGGCAAAGATAATAGGTCAGATTTTTTTGTAAGCCGAAGAGTTTGGTAATAGTTGGATGACTTTATGTGTATTGCTCACAGCTGCCGTCGGGAAAAAAAATCCCGTAATGTAGTAAGATCTTTGGCTACAACCATATAGCAGCTGAAAATAGGATCCCTTTACTGAAGAGAATGAATCAGCAGTGATAAACAGTAGCCTCAAAGAAGTGTTATGGAAAGTAGTCAAAGCATGAAGTGTGCATTGCAAGTGGCAAATGTAAAGGGCGTACACTGCAAAATATTGCATAGTGTAACATTTTGACAAAGAGACAGTATTTTTTGTTGCATCTCTTAAGAAAGCTTATGACTGTGAATGCCTTTAAAATGTGAATAAAATGCAGCAATACCAGTAACGTTATTGTGACAGCAAGTTAAAACAAATGAAGGTGCAAGTATGATTACTGAATAGTGCTATGCGTTTATGACATGCTATATACCCCAGTCCTGTAAATTATAAGATACCTGTTGGCCTGCAGCACTTATTGTGCCATCCACCTAAGTAGCACCTTAAAACATGTCCCAAGCCTGCCATTGCAATCTGAATACAGTTTTAAACTGTAATGTCAACTAGGCATTTAAACCCAGTGCCAAGGCTTAAAATACCTTTTTTGGTCTTGCGCCTAGCGTTGCAGTGCGCAGCAGTGCACGCAGAGAGAAACCTCATGTAGGGGGTTTAAAAACGGACCTAGGAATCGCACACGCTCGTGCGTGTGCTTTTCCTTTTGCCTCAGGCTGTTGGCCTTTGCGTGCGTCTTTCTAACAAAGACAGCACGCAATTGCCTAAAGGCGGGCGCATTGCTCCGCCCATGGCCTATTGGTGTTGGTTACCCGCACCCCCACCATGTGGTTTCAATTATCGTGCCCAGACATGGGGGCGATAATTGAAACCAGATGTCTCGCTGTGGCGCACACGCGCGCACCACTCGCGGGCTTGTTATTCATCTGCTTGTCTTCCCCGAAGAAGAAAAATATTTTTGTCTTTAATTTGTTTTTGTTCCCATTTGTACATATGGTTGTACTTTTATCTTCTCTTGGTTTGTTTTGCTTGAGTCTGGGTGTTGTGCCTGTCTCTAATTTTTTTTTTAGTTCTTGTTAAGCTTTCAATCGGGTCCTCGTCCTACAAAGGGCACCACTTAAATTAATTGACCTCGACCCCACAAAACAATTCTGACATGCTATGCTCGTTTGCGTCACGTGGTCTCTCATGTAAGTTCTAGTGACCGTTTTTACCACTGTTCCTCACACACTGGTACTAGTGGGGCTGAGACACGTCACCGGTATTGAGCCGCTCAAAGTAGAATGAAGTTATATTGAAGTCGTGTTTTATATTACTTCATCAACATTTTAGTGTTTTTTACACAATCCCCTTCTTAACCCTATGTTCAGCTCTGCAGGCTGCCATCTCACTTGCGAATGTAACACATCTTCACATATTTATTTTGATCAGAAGGAAACTGATATTTCCAATTCGGCTCTGATAATCGATCAGAAGCCACACAGTAAATGAAGTCAAATATTTTATTACAATTTACAACAAATTTTTACATTGGTTTGGGATTATTCTTGTGTTGTGTTTTCACTTTATTACTGTTTGTGTGTTGCATATATGCATTACTCATTGCCTCTAAGTTAAGCATGACTGCTTTTTGTGTCAAGCTACCCAGGGTTAAGCACAGATTAATCTAATTAGTTTTTGTGGTTCACCCTGCAAGAGAATGTGGCTGTTGCTTGACCATGGCTCACATCACAACCAACCAACAACCCAATTCTACATGTGCATTAACTGCCTGATTGCTGAAAGCTCAGCTGTGTCCCAACAGACATCTGTCCTTGAGCTTGTTTGGCCTACAGCACTGCCTAAAACTGGATTTCAGTGTTAGATGTGGGAGGCCACTAAGATTATTATCACACACACACCCTCAGTGCCCATGTTTAGTGTGGAGGATTTTCGCCAGAAAACTTGATCCCTTTGTTAGTGCATCCCCTGGGGTCAATCCCACCCACTAGCTCATGAGAGCCATACATGTGGCATCTCCAGGCATCAACTGCAGAAGACTGCTGGACCTGTGGAAGAACAGAAGATGCCTGAACCTGCCATCTGAGACCTGAGAAGCGCCTAGAAGACAGGTACTGTTTTCCCTCATACGAATGACCTCATGTTGAGCAACAAGAGCAAGTGGCGTTTCATGCAACTACCCAGCTGACAAGTGGGAACTGGACCTCGACTGGACCCTTCCCTTGTTCACTGACAAAATATCGATACCAAAACTATTGTGGTACATAAATATTGCGTCAAAAATAGTGAGTACAAAAATATTGTTATCCTATACTTATAATGTAAATACTGAAAATATATTTAGAAAAATATTGATATACACTCATACTGAACACTAAAATATAGTTTGTCTGACAAACACCTGTCTGTGGCGATGGCGGTCGGACGCTCGTCCGACCACCATTGTAATGAGGACCTGTATTTGGGATTGTTCTTGTTTGACACATTTTCTCTATACTTTACACATTGCCTCTAAGGTAAGCCTGTCTGCTCTGCGTATAGCATTCATAGGTTTGAGTTCAGATTTATTTAGTGACTTTAGTGGTTCACCCTGACAAGGTTTGTGATCATTGCTTGAGGTGGGTACTTACCCCCTCTACTAATAATCCAATTTCTTAAAGTCTTCTTGGGATTAGGCTTGCCAGGGTGTACAAAAGAGCAAGAATTTCGAACAAATAAGAACATTTTGTAGATAGTCCAGCATTTCCTCAGGTGCCTCCAAATATGATCCAGTGAATCCTGAAGAACTTGTGGGAAATCAGAAGGTTAAAGTTTAAGTTTCTATGGAATACAGTGTTCTAGGGCAGAAGAAATGGTGGATTCTTCTACAGAACTTGCCTTCAATGAGCTAGTTAATTAAACCATGATATGACCGGGTTAACTGCCAGGAGCAGATAAGCAGGAGTTCTGTAATTGCAGAAAACAGTTTGAGGCCATGTCCTTGTGAGTACGTTGTGAGTAAGTTGTGAATAAGTTGGGACATTGACAACTCGGGAGAAGCCAAAAGTGTCCTTTTCTTCAATGATGTTTCTCTGCAGTAGGGAAAGCGTTGGATAGCGGAAGGATCAAAATTACTATTCCCACTCGAGTGAGTGCAACAGTAGGGAAAGCGTAGGATAGCGAGTGGGTAAAAATTACTATTCCCACTCCACTGAGTGCAACAGTAGGGAAAGCGTTGGATAACGGTAGGGTAAAAATCACTATTCCCACTCCAGTGATTGCAACAGTAAGGAAAGTGTTGGATAGGGTAGGGGAATAATTTAAAATACACACTCCTGCAATATAATTAACATTAATTAACAATTAATTTATTTTGTAAAAATTAATTTACCTCCCACCATTTCCTCCTATAAACATCACCTACAATATTGTAACATATTAGTAAATTAACATAATTAATTAACGAATTACAATTAACAATATAATTAATTAACATATTTACAAAATCGTTGGTAATAATTAATATCTAATTACTGAATCAAATTAAACAATTAAAATATTTGCCAATTAATTAATATTAATCCATAGATAATTAATTAATAATAAATTAATTAACTTAATTAAAAATATAAATGATTAAATATTAAATTATTAAGTAATAAAATAATATGTTAATTTATTTCAATGAAATTACTTCCCACCCTATTCCCCTATAAACGCACAACCCGCTACAGAATTAGGTTACTCCCAAAAAAGAATATATAGTGAGTTAATTCTAAATAATACTAAAAATATATAGTATAATTAAATTACTTCCCACCCTATTCCCCTATAAACCCACAACCCGCTACGGAATTAAATTACACAAAAATTAATTAACATAAAATTCATTACTTTTACAAAATTCAAACATACATTACAAAAATAATACAAACTTTTAAGACAGATACTAACACTTAAAACACACAAAAAAAACGATATTACTAACTTTGATATTGTGGAACTCGATATTTCTTACCTGCATTTTGATATTTTGCACCACTATATTTTTGCAATTCAATATTCTGCCCATTTGATATAAAAAACTCGATATTCTGTCCAGTCGATATTTTTTTCCGATATTGTGACTAGTTACCACTTGACTCACATTTATGCTGAAAAAAGTGCTTCGTCTACAGACCAGCGAGGAACACTTAGGGTGTCCATATGGGAGTTATCCGGCCTTTTTAATGTAAGTATTGGCAATAGCTCTAATTATAATATTCACGGTACCACATATGCTGTACATTGAATATTATAATTAGAGCTATTGCCAATACTTAAATTAGATAGGCCGGATAAGATGTTGCTTTATTGTGTATTTGTCTTTTCCCCCCTCCTCTTAGGCCTCAAAGAAATTGGGGGTACCTTAGTACAATTGTATTGTGTGCCATAGCGGGTGCTCTCCTAAAAGTCCTTTTTAGTTAACTGCTGTTCGGGTGGGGGCAATATATGACACTAATATTGTTCACTGCAGTAATATTCATGCAATGCTTTGTCCAGTACTGGATAACCCTAGGCCATGCCTTGCCGTATCCTGCTACTTACCGTTCCATGGACACTAATTACTACAGAACACACAGCTAACCCCTAATATGGATACAAGTCTTAGGAAGTTGGGTAGTCCCAGGTCACTCCACTTGCTTCAACTACTCCCTGCAGCCTGAACAATATTTTCTGAGCATGAAATCACCCCAAGACTATTCAATCCACTCTGTGGGCTATAATGATTCATTGTTTACTTCACCCCAAACTGCATCATCTGCCAGCCATTTTTCAAGAACCATTGTGTAGAGACAGTAATGTCTTCTTCCACTCTGTCCCAAGTTAAACGGTCAGCATCTGCTCCATATGCCACCAGTGCAAATAAATATTTCACAGAAATACCCCTTGCATGAACGATGTGGGGTGAGGGAGGCAAGATGGCGTCAGAGTGAGGAGGCACATCGGTCCTGCTCTTGAGGGCCTGAGAATTTGAGAATAGCCCAGATGGTTGAGTGCCTTTGATTGAATCATTTTATATCCCCCGAGAGGAAGATTACGACGGCCTGCACATTCGACATTCAGGAGAAAAACGGGGGTTTGGTGGCTTGGTGATCGGTGATCAAGCGGCGGATCGAGCAGCAGAGGTCGGCCCACTGGGAGCTTGGAGCCGATGGGTGAGAGGTGAGCACGACGACTGATCGCGTGTGCAGTAAGCAGTAAAGCAGTAGTGTGTGGCAGTGTACAGCGAGGCTTCGAAGTGTGGATGTCTCCTCCACCTACCCCTTTGATGTCCTGATAGCCCGGCCCTGGCCCTCCGAATCTTCAAAAAAAAAAATGCTGGCATATGCATTTTTGGGTTGACTGATCAAGTTTCAGGAAGAAAACAAAATAAACAGAATAAACTTACTCTGCACTGTGAGGCTGACCTGCCTACCGCCGGCACTGAGCGCTGGTTGTCTGCCCTGCTCCGTGGAAAACTGTACGTCATCAGAGCACTGTCAGCTGAGGATTATTAAAGACAAAGTCACGCCTCCGGCTCTCAGCACTTAGGGAGCGTCAACAAATTATTGTGAAAAAAAAAAAGGAAGTGAAGTTCTATTGCATAGGGCGCAGTGGAGAGATGTACTTTTGTCTTCATTTGAAAGAAAGCACGACTGGTCTTGTCTGCACAATCCAAATCATCCTAATACATGCTTTAAGAAGATCTGTGAGGGGGTATAAGTGCAGGGAGAAACCTTTCCTCACAGTATCTAAGAGTAAGCAAAAACAAAACAAGCAATATAATCAAAACAAGCATAGACTGCTGCAACAGGCATTACAAAGGGCTCTACAATCTAACCTTAAACTGAAGAGTCTTGTGGGAGTTACTATGGCGGCAGCTGCATTAATTGCTGAAAACTCTATACAATTAGCGCAGACAGCACAGAAAATGCCTGAAACAATTTCATGTAAACCTATAAGCAAGGTGCTTTCAGAGGATGAGGATGAGGTAGGCGAACCTAGCGAACCAAAAGAGTCGACCAAAACAACTGTAAAACCATCAAAAAATATGCCGACAGCGGAACACGAAAACACCAGAAAACAGCTGATTAGCCAACAATCAAAAAACAATGGCTCCACTAGAAGACCAGAAACCAGAGGATTGAGAGCACAGGCACAAGAAGTGAAAGAGGCCAAAAGTGGTGAGGAATGTATAGAGGGCACGACCGCTGACAAGGTAAAATATAAAAACACGGAGAAAAGCAAAAATCAAACTCAAACTCAAAGCAACTCAACTCAAAGCAAAAATGCCCCGAAAAGCGACGTGAAGGAGAAGGAGAAGGGGAAGGAGAAGGAGAAGGGGAAGGAGAGAGATGGTGAAAGGGGGTACCAGAAGAAACAACTGCAACTAACTGAACGCAATGAAGGAGAGAAATCTGACGAACAAGCCGTACAAGCCGACGAGAACATTGATCTTTTGCTTAAAAAGGCCAAAAGAGTGCAAACTATTAAAAATCTGAAGGCTACAGCAAAACTAACAGGGTTGCGCGATGAATTTCAACCAAGGATATCTAACATATTTTCGCCACTCTCAAAAGAAAATGAAACCCGGAAGGAAGGAGGCAAGGGAGACGATAGTTGTGGCACTCTCAATGATAATGGAAAATTAATGGATGTATTGATCAATAAAAGTTCTAGTGATGGAATAAATCCAACTAGCACTAGTGAAGAAAAGGCGGGAGAGGCTACAGATCTGTTTGTTCAAGAACGGGATTATGTGGATGTGGATGTGGATGCTAATGGACAAATTCAAGCTGGGGGTAAAGAAACGGAAGCTGTGGGTGAAGATTTGTCAGAGGAATCTGACTCCGAAATCTATGAAACTGGAGTCTCGATCACTAGCGAAACTGAAAGTGATATTGAAGCCACAAGTGCGGCTAGCGAAGAGGAAAATTCACCAACCGCTAATCTGGGGGCAACCGAGTTAAAGATCAATAATAACAAACCAGGTCATGACTCAGCCTCTAAAACAAAAATCGAGAAGAAGAAATCCAAATTTAGAAAACCATATAAACCACTAGACGATGAAACAACGGACCAGGGGAGCAACCAAGATCAAACAAAGAGAAAATATAGACCCCTCCGAAAAAGTCCGATTCCTATACTGACAGGAGACACAGAAATTAAAAATCCCAAAACTGTGGCAGCTGAATTGAGTAAAAGTAAGAGAAAGCAACAACATCATGATATTGACAAATTAGGAGGCTCCCCAGAACCTTCCTTAAGCGACGTTCTGAAGACCATAAAGGATTTTCACATGGACGTTAAAGCAGATAGTCAAAGGAATCATGACGCAATTCAACAGCTCCAAGGTGCTATCCAGAAGGTAGATAATACCTGTATGGAGATAGTGGATAGGATGGCCTCGGTGGAGAGCCGCACCGAAAATCTGGAAGCAGATGTTATCAAACTCCAGGTTAAAGAAAAATCTCAATCAGCTACTATTGAAGAGTTAATGATAAAGGTGGAGGACCTTGAAAATCGGGGAAGAAGAAACAACCTTCGCTTCTTGGGAATCGCAGAAGGGGCAGAAGGAATGGATGTCAAGGGCTATATTGTAAACCTTTTGAGGTCCTCCATGCCCGAACTATCAAAGTGGGAATTGGAACAAGAAGTACAGCGTGCTCATCGCTTCCCTCTAACACTCCCCAAAAGTCCTATTAAAGAAAAACAGTACCCAAGAGCCATTCTGGTTTGTTTTGGAAACTTTCTTTTAAGAGAAGCAATTTACGACCTGGCTAGACCAACGAGCAGGAAGGAATTTCAAGGAAATAACTTCTTTGTTCGTCCAGATTTTGCACACGCAACGGTTGAACGCCGATGGAGACTGAGACAACTTTTTGCCCCATTCGAGAAAATCGGAGGGACAGTTTTTTTACTGAATCCAGCTCGCCTAAGAGTAATCTATAAAGGAAAGACAAAGAACTTCACAAGCGAGATCCTAGCTGAAGCTTATTTGCATGAACTCTTTGAACTCAGAAAATAGAAGGGGAAATATTAAAGATAACCATCTGGAACACTATAAGGCTATAAAAAATTTTTAAAAAGGGGAAAATAAAAATTCTCAGGCGATCAAGCGGGCAGTGATACTCGGATCACTCGATCGTCCATACCTGGGGCCCCTCGGTCCCAGGATGCCTCAGGGATTGGTTGGGGGGAGGAGGTGTGAGAGGGGAGGGGGGAGGAGGGGAGAGGGAAGGAAGGGTGAAGGGTGGGTGAGAAGAAAACAAAAAAAAAATGGAAAATGGAAGGAATGGTGCAGAATAGGCAAAGGTCAACGGAGGCAAGCAAGGGAAATGATTTTTGAAAGGATTTTTGATACAGGTTGTAACACTTGCAGCGATGACTCACATTAATATATGTACAATGAATGTGGGGGGATTAAACGATTGGAGAAAAAGGCAGAAATTAGCATATCTAGTTAAACATAATAGAATAGATCTTCTGTGTTTACAAGAGACCCACCTCCCTTGGTCTAAGAGAAATTTGCTTTGTATAAATGGATTTGAACTATTAGCCTGTACAACTCAAACATCAACCATCAGAGGGGTTGCCATTCTAGGAAGAAAAAGTTTAGGGAAAGCTAAAAAGGTGAAAGTAGATAGTAATGGCAGATGGGTGATTATAGAGATGGAGTTGGGGCTAACTATTTGTACGGTGTATGGTTCTAATGAGGACGATCCCGAAATTTACGATTTCCTTGAAATAGAGCTTGCAAATTGGCCCTCCCCTCTAGTGTTTACGGGAGATCTAAATATCTCATCTGAATGGGGGATGGGTGTATTGTATCAGGGAAGGAAACCTAGAGTCTTTAAAGCGGTTCAATCTATGTTAGCTTCTCATGGGCTTCAGGACCTATGGAGAGCTAAAGAACCTTCAAATCTAGGTTATACTTACTTCTCAAATCCAGCCCAGAGATATTCAAGATTGGATTATTTTTTTGTCTCTGCTTTGGAATCTGAAAAAGTTAAGATAAGTAGACTCCCAAGGGTTATTTCAGATCACAACCCTTTGCTGCTGAACTACAATATGGGAGGGCTAGAACGGTCTAAAACAAACTGGACCTTTGAAAGAAGGCTGTTAGCAGATAGCAGATTCGTGGATCATTTGAATAAATGGGCTGGCGAATTTTTTGCGGCAAATAGATATAGCACATCCCGAAATGGGGTTTGGGAGGCTTTCAAAGCCGCTTTAAGAGGAGAAACAATCAGCTGTGCTGCCAGGCTTAGAAAGGAAGATAGATGCGAAGTAGAGGGACTAATGGTCAAACTAGTTGAGGTGGAAGAACAACATATAAAGGATATCGCTACTGGCAGTAATACCGAGGCTAGTCAGGGGGTTCTGTTGGCAGTAAAAGCGGCACTGCAGAAGGAGGTTACACAGAAAGCAATAGGGGAGTACCAAGCTTCGAGGGCAAAGAGGTATGAAACGGGTGAGCAAGCTGGTAGAGCACTTGCACTCCGGATTAGACAGGAAAAAACAAAGAATGCGATCCCAGGTATAGAAGAGGAAGGGATAACATACACAGAGATAAAAGATATCCTAGTGATATTTAAAAAATACTATCAGGAATTATATAAGAAGGACCCTTTCAATAATGATCAGGAGAATAGGTGTATTGACAGAGGACCGTGTTTGGATGATACAACCAGAAAAGCACTGGATAAAGATATTACGCCTGAGGAAGTCTTATCTGCCCTGTGTGAATTAGCGCCAGGGAAAGCATGTGGTCCGGATGGTCTCCCCTCGGAGGTTTATAAAGCTATTGAAAAAGAGATTGCTCCTCTTTTAGTAGATCTTTTTAATGGGATATTGTACTCTGGGGTGGTCCCCGATTCATGGAAGGAAACCAACATTATAGTCTTTCATAAGAAAGGCAAACCAGCAGAGAAACCAGGGTCATATCGACCAATATCCTTAATAAATGCCGATACCAAGTTATATTCACGGATCTGGGCGAAGAGGTTGGGCAGGATCATAGGCAATCTTGTCTCTCCATGGCAACATGGTTTTGTTCCTGGGCGTGGTACGACAGATCACACATCTAGAGCAATAACTCTGTTTGATGCCCAGGAAGCCGTGGAGGGAGGGATGGCCATGATCCTGCTCGACGCAGAAAAAGCTTTTGATCGGGTGGAGTGGAGCTTCCTCTGGAGCATTTTGGCCGGGAGGGGTTTTGGTTCAAATATTATTAGGGCTATTAAAGCTATGTATAAAGACCCAGAAGCGACAATTACGGTAATGGGAGAGAAATCAGAGAAGTTTAAGATAAGTAGAGGGACACGGCAGGGCTGTCCTTGCTCCCCCATACTATTCGCTTTATATATTGATCCGCTCATTCAGAAGATTTTAGAGTGCCCTAGAATATCTCCTGTGATTTATAATAGCTATGAAAACAAGATCTTAGCCTACGCTGATGCTTTGGCGGTTATCACAACAGACCCGCAGCAGGCACTCCCAGAGCTGGTACAGATGGCTAAACTTTTTGGTCAAGGTTCTGGATATCTGCTGAATGAATCCAAAACCCAGATAATCTGCTCTAGAAACATACCAAGACCCGACCCAAGGCATGTTGATTCTGCTTTATATTTAGGGGTTAGGATAAATGCTACAGTGGGTAAGATAGTGGAAGAGAATTACCTACCCCTTATTAAATCCATAGAGCTAGAACTGAAAAGGATGGATGCCCTTCATCTTTCGCTGGTCGGGAGAGTAAATGTTGTAAAAATGGCGATGTTCCCAAGGGTGCTATATCTATTTAGAGCCATTCCCCTATATATCGAGGAGAAAATTTTGAAGCAATTAGAGTCTGTCTTTATCAAGTTTATATGGCAATACGGTAAGGTTAGACGTTCTACGACCCTTATGTCCCTTCCGTGGGAAAGGGTTGGGATGGCACTTCCGAATCTGAGACTGTATCACTGGACCTGTCTCCTAACCCAGATGTCAATCCTGTTTCAATGCGACACTGATGCGACCATTACAGATAACCAGGGTCCCCCTCCCATCTTCAATCTACTAATGGGGGAGAAAGCTACGGGATTACTGTTGACGGAACTGGAATATAGGTTCTATAGAAAGGCACGATATAAGATCCTGCTAGGTGCATGGCAAGTTTGGAAATTAATTCTAAAAGATTTTCATATCCCTAAAGTCAACCCTTCACTCCTCTTGGTTAACTCTAGCCTTTTTCCTCACTTAAGCAATGACGGGATCCTACGAGTCTGGAGGAACTTAGGGGTTAAGACTATTGGAGACCTAATGGTAGGAGATAGGATAAGCGGGTTTGAGGACATGCAAAGGAGATATAGCCTCCCCTCAAATCAATGGCTTATATATGGGCAAATCTCCAGTATCTTACAGGCTTGTAGACCAAAGCTCAAACCCCTCGTAGACTTTCCTGTGGTTGAGGGTATGAGAAGAAGGTGTAGGAAGATAAAAGATATTTACAACATGCTGGTGTCCAGATTACAGGACGATGTAGGAAAAGTAGAAAGTGATTGGGCAACTAAACTGGGAAACCCGGATGTAGATTTGGACCTAGCATTAAGCTTGAATAAAAAGATATTTCGGGCGTCCAACTTACGAGCACAACATTTTAAAACAGTCTTTAATCTGTACCATACACCGGCGAAATTATTTGCTTGGGGTGTTAGGAATGATGATTGCTGCCCGAGATGCAATAGGAGACAAGCTGACCTACTACATATGTTCTTTACTTGTGAACGATTGACCCCCGCCCTGGATGGAATTACAAAATTCTGGGAGGGGCTGCTAGGTCATAAGATCGATCTATCCCCAACACTAATGTTATTTGGCTCAGATTCTAAATTGGTTTTAACAGACGACGAGGCTGCCTTGGTTTTTATGTCGGTCGCCGTGCTTAGAATCATTATTTCGGCTGGTTGGAAGGATGTAACAGCCCCGTCTTTTCAGATGTGGATGTCCAGATTCTTGGCCATTTACAATATTGAGTCTGGCCTATATGAACTTAAAGGTGTTAAAAAACGAGAAATGGGTAGACGATTATGGGCCCCGGTTAAGAAATGGATGGACGATAGAATAAGAATTTTAAATGTACTGTATTGCTATATTTATTGACAGATCTTTATATATTTTTTCACCCCCATATAAAATATTGTGTTCTTTAATTGTTCATATATGTATCAGATGTTCTTAAACCTTGCTTATGGCTATGTACTTATGTATTTCCTTACTGCACCATGAACTCCAATAAAAAAAATAAAAAAAAGGAAATACCCCTTGCACGAATGCTGCTCTTAATCCTTCACCCCACTTACTGTGTTAACATTTGTTTTAATAAATGTATGTGAGAGAGGGTTTCTGGTCTTATTCTAGGAGACATGCAAGGAAAAATACATGGCCTGTGCCATCCACCTATGTGCTCTGCATCTGCTTTTTATCTTCTTAAAATGGTGGCCATCAACCAGACTAACCATTACAGGAAACAGAAACAAAGCACTTGTCAGGACTGCATGGTCACCTGGCAGACGTCTATACATCCGAAATATGTCCAGGGTATTATCAGAATTGACAGTGGTACGGTTATCACTCGAATCACAAGCTAAAATAAGCTCTGGCGTTCTGAAAGTGACATGTCCCTTTGTAGTACACTTTTGCATGATAAAAGTGGGTATGTAAACAAACACATACACACACACACACACACACACACACACACGTTAATTACAATCAGAATAGTGACCACTGAGGTATCAAAGCATCTGTATCTGCTAAGCAAGTGAGGCTGCAGGCTGCTAAGCTAGCTTAGAGGGTCAAGTCCCCTGCTGTGGAGTTTAAGGCATCTGATGATTTGTTTGCATCCAGCACCCTTTGGTATGATACTTTCAATACATTGCTCAGGTTATTAATGTACTTACTTAAACGATATGTGTATAATCTATTGCTGGCTAGTTATAATAATCATAAAATATATTGGATGGGAAGGAGGTGGACCTGGTTGAGGGGGGAGGAAGGTGTATTATGATTGGTATTTTCTGATGGAATACTGCGTCAACCGACCAATAGCATTGTGTGGCTAGAAGAGCAGGAATGTGTCAGTGCTTTTAGCATTTTCTATTACTGGAATATTTCCCTAACATTATCAAAGAAATTGCATGCAGCAAGCACCAATTCCTGAAGTTGCAAAACATTCAGAGTCCACCCAAGACAGCATGTCTTAAAAAGTGCAAAGTTGCTCGATTTTAATTATGGGACTTTTTTTCTAAGCAGTTCACAAATGGGGCAAAATTTATTTTGGGGTTGGACATATTTTCTATCTTAGTCTGACCGCGCATACCTTGGAGGTTGTGGGATGAGTAGTGTTTCATATGTTGCTCTTGCGTGAGTTGGTGCTATTTCTGATAGTCTGTCTTGTTAGAAGTAAAGCGCCTTATGTGTGGTCAGGGACGGTGCTGTCCTCAAGGATTGGTGAGGAAATGTGTCCCTAAAGACAAGATTCAAAACAGCAATTCCATAGCAATCAGTCAAATAAATTGACGATTATTGAAAAAGGCTTTGGGATAGTAATTTAGGAACCATTAAGGCTTCTTAAATATTAAAGGGCAGTAAAGAAGTCAAAAATATATCAAAGTCAATCAAGATGCATAATAATTCAGTCACAAGCATAAAGATCAAAAATCATTTGCCTTAAGTCTAAACAATTAATTATATGAATGCTGACAGCCTTCAGTAAAAGAGATACAGTATTAGCAAACACTGAGAAATGGATTAAGCCCAGAATATGCAGGAAATCAACACAAATTGGGCGGAACCCCTGGAGACTTATGGAAAACTACCAAATAACTTGTCGCTCACCCTCAAAAAGTTTGCAGAGAATTTCATCATAGAAAGCAATGGAAATTGCACAGACAGCATAGGGTGAGCAAATGTATCAACACTAGGGGTGGGCGTACCTTGCATCATTTTGGGTAGTGTAATTCCAAAAAAATTACAAAACAATTATGCTAAATGTCGCATAATTATACGAACTTCATCTTGCACTGAAAATATTACCCAAACAATCTGTTCGGGTAAAAATTCAGCTAAAAAATGTAATTATAAAATTGATTTCCAGTTTCTTACATTCAAAATACTGCTGCTCGCATTCAGATTTGCAACTTCTGCTTTAAGATTACTTAACAGTTTGCTCTGGTAAAAAGATCTACCTGAAATGTTTGTTGACGAACCACATCAAAGGAACTGCCACTCACATTCAAAACACTGCCGTTCGCATTCAAACCGTAGGTTTTACATCAAAAAATTACCCAAACTCAGAGGCATCCTAAAAACGTTTGGGGTCTGTTCCAATAATACCTTGTAGGTAAAAAAAACTGGTGAACATGAGGTACAAGTGGTATCTGTGGAATAGAATCAAACTGTATCACATATTGTAATGAGAAAGTTGTCAAGCAATGTTGAGGATAATGATGAGCTCTAGGGGGTCGGTAAAGCCACATCTGGAAGACAAGAATTGATTGTACTGTCACCTATATAATAACATGTATAGTAAACGGTATAGTGCGCACGTACGACCGGATTGTAACCTGTCTTATTATTGTGTTTGCTATCAAAACATCAATAAATAAAATAAAAAAATAAAAATTACCCAAATGGTCCACACGGGTAAAAAATCTACCTGAAATGCCACTTATCATGTTCAAAAATTAACTGAGCAGTACATTGTGCATTACAATTTCTCCCTGAAATGATATGATGCAGAGTATTGGCGTAATTTTGGTAATTTCGCATAGATTTTGTTACACAAAATTACCAGAATTACGCCAATTACTCCTCCGTAATTACAATTTCTCCCAGGCCTAATCGACACATCATGAAATCATAGTACAGAGTTATAATATGTCATATAATATCACCATCCCAGCAATATCCCTCTAAATCAGTAATAATGACTCTCATCAGACCTAATGTCATGGGGCATGTTAGCACAAATCTGGTTACCTAAACAATTAAAGTATTGTAAATGAATAGGCCTACAGTGAGCAGACTAAGGAGAGGCCATAGAGAGCAACAATTCAACTGAATAGCTTCCTCCCATGCTCCCCAAGTACACTGTGTCAACACTAAGCATCAGTGCCCAGTTTACTGCATGCGTGCCTGTCAAGGAGAAAGGAAAGCGTGACGAAAACAGGGATGCTTCTAAATCCAAGATGGAGTCAAGGCCTATTTGAGGCATAGTTCGGCCTATGTCAAGCAAACAAAGCTCTGTACTTCACATCATTTTCATTTCAATTGCAAAATTTTCATATTACTAATCAAATAATATTTAAAACCAAAATAACACCAACACATGTAAGTGGGATCCCTTTGCCCACAGTGGTGCCATCCATACAATGCTTGCTGTTCTTTGGGCATGACTCATTCTGATCCGGATGCTGGTGTCCTGCTGCTCACTGTGCTACCCGATTTAATGCTGAGAATCTGCACCCCCCCCATCGAGTGGCCAGAGCTAGCACGTGAGACTGAGAGCCATTGCAGCTGAACTCCCTCTCTCGGAGCATCCAGCAGCTAAGTCATCACCTGAGCCACTGGAAGTGGAGAAGAACCCTAAATGACCTACATTCTGCCAGCCACCTCATTGGTCCCCAGCTTCACTTATACCTCCTTAACAATATTGAACCCTGATTGGCCAGACGTGATGGGCCTGATTCACAAAGGTAAACTTACACCTTTGTGTAAGTTTACTCTTTTTCAGGATTCACAAAACTGTCATTTAAAGTAAGTTTCTAACTGCGGATGCTCCACAGTTGGGGACAGATAATAAAAAGATATGACAGGTCTATATATGTGTGGAGTTCTCCGTCCCGACTGCGGAGTCTCTGTACCCCTAAACCCAGGGCTTTAAATGGACCGGTACTGTCCAGTATTGAGTGCCAGCACTTTTTTATTTTGAGAGGAAGAATACCAGCACTTCTCAGGAGAAGTGTAATGCTTTTAATTGGAGAGGACCGGCACTTCTCATAAACAAGCAAGTACTGTGGTACAGAGTGCCTGCACTTCTATTTTTTCATTTCAAGCACTGCCTAAACCTTCTACTAAATTGCAGTTTTGTGAGTTCTGAAAAATAGTAAACTTACACGAACGTGTAAGTTTACCTTTGCTAATCAGTCTCTTAAAGTGTGTTGTTTCTGCCTTCACTACTCCTGCTTAGACTTTCCTCGATGCAGTCACCATTTTTTCCATTACTTTAGTTTACTACATGTCCCATATTTCTACTTTTCCCGTGTTCACGTACCCTGTTCTCATGAGTAATGCTTTAAATTGAACCCTGTACTCCAGGTGTGGCCCGATAAGGGCCTGAACGGTGGCACAACTTATTTGTCATCCTTACTTTAATTTCTCATCTATGCATTGACAACAGACACCATTCTTAATAAATCGAACCAGTGCTGTGGGCACTCGTATTTTAGTTGTCTTTTGGAATCTCTTCATTTGTTGTAGCTTGAAACATCGCCTATGGCCCTAATTTTGTTTGTCTGTTGCTGGTGCATCGTTGTGGCCGAAACACAGCACCGTGCCGTCCTGCACATTTGACAGGCCGCCACTTTATAATTGTGCTTTGTGTTGTGACATGGAGGTTCACTGGCTCCAATGTACACAGTCCTATTGTGATACTGTTCACCACAGACACACAAGGGGCACAAGGATGTGCAGCCTGACTGGCCACCTGATTGTTTGCACGTGTGCGCAGCAGATTGACCGCGTGACCCTGTATCTCCTGGCGCTCTGCAGAATTATGCGGCAGCATTCCTAGCGGTAAAATGGCGCGGCCCCAGACTTGTTGGCTGCTAGATACCAGCGCCGGATGAGTGGTGGATTGACCCCTGGGGTGCAGCGCTCTTCCTTCTCCCCTCTCGCCGTCTCCCTGTCGGGGATATCGCTCACCTCCACCTCTTTCATCGAGGTGACAGCGCGTGTCAAAGACCGCTGGACGCCGCCATTGTTCAGCAGCACTCCGGCTGTTTATGTAACATCAGTCACTGGTGCGTGGGAGCTGCAGGAACCTCAATGTGCTTTGAGTGAACGGTGGACATATTGTGAAGGATTGCATAAAGTCATAGCCACGTGGACGAGCCTATATGTGAGAATTCCTGAGAGCCCAGTCTGGCGCAGGAATAGCTGAACACATGTCGGGCCCTGATTACAAACAATTCAGGACGGAGCTATGAGTTGTGCGGAGTCTACCACATCTGGTAAATACCAGATGCAATAATGTCTCCACCCCTGGATCCAATTTTGACAGGGAAAACTGACTGACATATAATGCTCGTGTGTGCGGGCAGGGACAATAAGGTCCAGTGAACACAAGGACATGAGAAATTTGTTGGGAAAGTACAAAAATCTGCCAACTGTTGCTTAATAAAAATGGAAAAAGTTATTGGGCCTGGAGCCAAGTATCCTGGACATTTGCTATCACTGTAACAGAGTCTTAAATATAAGTGGTGTGAGAAAATTTTCATCACTGTTACATTTTGGCAGGTCAAACCTGTGGTAATTTAATGGGGGGGGAATATATTTAGAGGGATATGAGGATTTTGGTGTGACTGCTTTTCTAATGTATGTCACCATGGGTTTATCCTAAATGTATCATGTGCTACATTTCTCTGTTTTCATTATATGATCTGCTTGTAGGCTACTGTCCCCGGTACAAGATGGGCCATGTCTAAGTACTCACTCCTGGATGATACCTTTTGTTGCATTTTCTCCATTATAGGATGTTTCAAATATAAATGTCAATAAAGATATTTAAAAAACGAAATAACAGGCAAGGCAGGCGTTAGATGTTTGAAAGGGTGTTTCAGGTACAGTCTCAGGTGAGGCAGATACCTCTGAAAGTATTATAGTGCTGAAGCACATTATTTTATATGTCTGGCTTAATACTGACCTTTTGTAAACACTACAGATCGAGAAATATTACATTTCTCTTTAGGCCATTACTACACACTTTCCAGTTGCTGTAGAATACTGGAAACTTAAAATTCCTGATTTGAGTATCCTTTTCTTATTCACTTGATAGTAGATGTTTTTCGCAATTTGCGACTGTGAGTCAGCGAGACTCTGCTTGAATGTCATAACTGTCATATCTAGTCACATTGATGAGTAAGTATGTGGCTAAGGGCAACATATCTACAAAGCCACGGAACACTGTAGAGCAATAGTTGTACAGAAAGGGAGTACAAAGTATGTGCGTCAACAGATAGCAACGGGAAAAGAGGAATGTGAAAACATAGATTACTAAAACATCTTTTACACAAACAGACTCCAAAACACGGAGTAAGAAAAATCTCCATTGTACATAAATAGCACCTATAAAAAATTAAACGCATATGTCATTCCTAAATCCAGCCAAACTCACTTACCACCAGTATTTAATAAATTGAGTACTATAAATTGGGGAATATAGTAACACGTGTTACTTTAAGAGCATAGAAGTGGCACAAGTGAGGCATGAAGTGTGTATATAATAACTAGTAATATAAGGAAAAAAGTACCATCTGCCATACATTATAAGGACATTGCAAGTCACCGAGGAGTTTCATAACCCTATAGAGGAACGCATCGAAGACCGGGTTCCTTTATAGGATTATGTAACTCCAAGATTATTTTTCCCAGAATCCCTTGCAATTGTCAAACTTTGACTAGAAAAAACATTTCCTCACATTTCTGTGATAGAAAGTTTTAGAATCTGTGGGAAGCCACAAACTACCTTCTACCCAGCATTCCCCTAGGCTTTTGATAAAAATGGCACCTCACTTGTGTGGGTAGGCCTAGTGCCCGTGACAGGAAACAGCCTAAAACACATTTTTGCTCTTAAATGAACCCGGTTTTTGGAAAGTAGCTAGCTGGGGATTTTGGATTCTAACTCATCTGGTGTCTTGGGAAACATAGCAAACCTGTACATTTTTAAAGCTAGACCCCATGGAAAGTCCAGGATGGGGTAACCTATGTGGCACTTACTAGGTTGTTTTACCTACAATCCCTTGCCTTGCAAAGCACAAGATTTGATTAAACATACACATCCCTCACATTTCTGTGATGGAAAGTTCTGAAATCTGCGGGAAACCACAAACGTACTCCCATCCAGTTTTCTAATAAAAATGGTACCTCACGTGTGTCGGTAACCCTAGTGTCTGCGACAGGAAACAGCCCAAAACGCAACATGGATACGTCACATTTTTCCATTTAAAATTGACCAGTTTTTGCAAGCCCTAGCTCCACTGGCACCTAGGTAAACATAGCTAACCTGTACATTTTTGAAAACCAGATACCTAGGGGAATCGAGGATAGCGTGACTTGTGTGAATCCCATAAGGTTTTTTTACCTGCAAAGCCCTGCAATCCTCAAACTTTACCAGAAATCACACATTTTCCTTACATTTCTGTGATGGAAACTTCCGGACCCACAGGAATCCACACAATTCCTACCACCTAGCTTTACCCCACTTGTGCTGATAAAAACACTGAACCACTTCTGTGGCTGGGCCTAGTGCCTGTGACAGAAACAGATCGAACAAAGCTCAATGGGAAACCTTGCGTGGGGACTCTCATTGACCTCAGTTTGATACATTCCTGTCGCTGGCAGTTGGCCAACCACGCAACTGGCACAGCGATTTTAACGGCACAAGTGGAACAATGCTGAGTTGTAGGAATTTTGTGGATTTCAGCAGATTCTGGAAATTTCCATCACTGAAGTGTAGTGAAAATGTGTGATTTCAGGCAAACTTTGAGGTTTGAATAGCATTTTGGGTAAAAAGAACCTCATGGGATTCATACAATGAGCACCACCCTTGAATCCCCTCGCTATCTGCTTTTCAAAAATGTCTGTGGTTGGTAGGTTTCCATGGGGGGCGGCCAAGCATGACCCCCAATCCCGCAGCTCTGCCAATTGCTGATCTCGCCATATATCACTGTAGGGCCTTTTGTGTCAAGGTCTCTTAGCCCACCTACAGAAGTGATGTGCCATTTTTATCGGAAGACTTGGGGAAATGCTGTGTGGTAGGAAATGTGTGGCTCCCTGCAGATTCCAGAAGTTTTCATCACATAAATGTGAGGAAAATGTGTTTTAGTCAATGTTTGAGGTTTGCAGGGCATTGTGAGTATGAAAATGGTGTGATGTGCATGCCATGCAGAGAACACCTCCTTGGATTCCCCCAGATGTTTAGTTTTCAGAACTGGGTCTGGTAGGTTTTTCCAAGTAGCAGATTACCCAAGCCCAAAAATGAAGCCGTTCACCAAGTGGGATGATACTAGAAGTTAGCCAAACTCTCTTGGCCTAAATGTAAAAACAACACCTAAAATAATCAAATGTCCACTTGCTTGCCATTGGGATGGAATGCTTTAGTCTGCAGGGGATCAGAAAAACTGGTGAGGTTTTAGGGGTGATGGTTGGGCCTGATGTTAGGAAGAGAAAGACCCATCCCATTATTTTATTAAAAACATATTGCTGCAATACAGTGGGCTTTCTAACCTCTCGATGCAATCTGGTCCCTGAGGAAGAAAGACAGTTGCCTCCTTTAGCTGGGGTGGGGCATGGCCATACCCATGTCGGTAGCCAATACCCCTATATTTAAAAAAAAAAAAATCCCTGGCATCTAGGCTTCTGCCCCCCCCCCCTAGGTGGCAGGTCGGGGGTAATTACCCCCATCTGCCTCACTGCGGGTGCATAAATGCTTTTTAACCTTTTATCAGGGTGTCGGCATGGCCATGCCTATTCTGGGCAGCCCCCAACCCTCTATTTTTATTTTTTTGGAAACCCTCATGCCTAGTGGGCTTTCTGGCCCCGGTGTGGAATATCAGTAGAAATAGCCCGATCGGCCCCTCCCCCAGGGGGCAGAAAGACTGTTCACTCTTTTTTTAGGGGTGGATGAATTCCTGCTTGGAGATCGATTTGTATCAATCCCCAAGCAGGGATCCACTGGGCAGCGATACCTTTCGAAAGGGGAGATTCTCCCCTTCCAGCGATACTGCTACTCTTAGAAAAAGGGCCCGGGCAGAGATAGCCTCTGAGCACTGATTCAGTGAAAGTAAAAGGAGTCCGTCGACGTGCTATTCTTTTACTTTTACTGTAATGACGTCAGCGCGCAGATCGACATTGCAGTTTAAAAAACACAAGTATTGGTAATGCATCAGTTTCGCCTGTGTAATGAATATAGAGCTGTTTTCATCAATCATAGCTCGGGAGAAAGCAAGAGCTCCCTGGCAGATAATTCAGGAGTGGAGAGGATGAGGCTAAAGTGGCCAGAGTTGCTGACTCGAGAGCAGGGGATCGCAGTTCGAGTCTCTGCGGCGCTGCGCAACATCCTGTGATCCTATGCAAATTACTTAATCTCGCTGATTGTTACATTGTTATATAAATTTTCTGCAATAGTAAAAGGCAAAACTTTATGAAAATATAGTTTAACCAAAGGAGATGTTAACAGTATTTCAGCGGCGGTAAACTGATAAGAGAAGCAAGTGAGGAACAAGCATTGGTAAATGCAAGAAAATATGCTACAGCGAATACAATTGGAGGAAAGGTAAGTGTCACGCACAGGAAGCAATGAGAAGCGATGAAAGAGAGGAGACGGGATGTAAGTCCCTTTTGAGTTTCTACTAAAAATAATAGATTTCTCAAGCACAGTGCAAGTGCTGTGCAGGTAAAACCTAAAACGGATCAAACTGCTCTGGAAGCTATTCCCAAGCAGCCTGAATAAAAACAAAAAGAAAGAACTTCCTCTGGTGCAGAGCACCAGAGAGGCCTTTAAGTGCCTTTCCAATGGCTGACTCCCACACGCCGACTCCCGCACCAAAAGGGTTAAACACATCAAACACCTGTTAGATATTTGTTGTACACGGAAATTAGAAACAGTACAATACAAGTCAGTTTTTTTATTTTTTTAAAAAGCTGCAGTAGCTCAGAATGTGTAGAAACATCCAGAGAGGCTCTAGGTTTTCTCTATCTAAGGAGTGCAAAAATAAACATATTCTCTCTGCTTGTCATTATAAGCTTTTAAAATAGAGCAGAAGAAAGAAAAGCAATGTTCCTTTTTCATTGTTTTAAACAGCTGCTCTGTGACCTCACCTGCCTTTCAGCTCGGCTAATGTCTCAGGCCGAATGATGTCAGAACTTGATTGCAATAACTTATAATAGTCTGGTTCTGACGTCTTTATAATAAGACTGAGTGCGTCACTAATCGCCAATTATAGAAAAAAATTGATACATGCATTTATACAGGGATTACAGAATCCCATGTATTATAAAAATAATAATTATTATTAGTGGCAGTAGTAGTAGTATTGGTAGTGTTATTGTGATTATTATTGTGATTATTATTAGGGCTTGCTTAATTTTCAACTCTACCTCCATTCCTAGCATAGGTGGGAAAAGTGCTTGGTAGTGGAATGAGGTGGCTGAGAAGGCTTTAAAGCGGATAGGAGTCGGTGGAGGGGAAAGTGGAATTCTTTCAAGGCATAAGTAGTGCTGTCAAACTTCTTTAGAGCACTAATCAGTTATTCTACAGTGTGACCAACGCTTGTGAGGGTTGTAAGATATGTTTCTGGGAAGGTGGTTTGAATATCTATTAATATGCAAAAGGATCACAACTTAGACAGCAATATGAGAGTCTGACTCCAGGAGAAAGTTTGAGGGAAAGACAGTTTATGTCAGATGATTTTCACATTCTTCTCAAATGGGGTTTAGAAGATTGTATCAATGTAAATTGTATGTGTCTGGTATTGTGGATAACTAGTGGTGTTTGAACTTTGCGTACTTTCTGTTCATGTAATTATGTACATTTGGAAAAATTAAGTGAAATGCAAATCAGACATTTAGCTCTATATTTTTGCATAAAATGAGTTCTTGCAAACATTTTGCAAGTGAGGACAAATTAGGCACTAAAAATATTGCAAAAAAACCACAAGTGCTGCACACAACAGGCACTCGTGTTCTACTCGTTCATGTTGTTCCAGTGCTCCCACAATAGGGCCTCATTTATGAGAAGTGACGCATCGCTGTGTGAAAGCAGCGATGCGTCACTTCTCAGTGCACCCTCCTTGCGACATGATTGATGCGTCATATTTACTCTATGACGCATCATGTCGCAAGGAGTTACAGATACGTCAGTATTTCTGACGTATCTGTGTGGCGCAAAAGTGACGCATTGCTGGAGTGTGTCACAAAAGTGACACAACTCCAGCAATGTGTTCTTTCACATGGGGCAAGCCCCATGTGAAAGGGCCTGCGTCAGTCTTACACCTGCTGTGAGGCAGGCGTAAGAAATTGATGCATTTGCGTCCTAGAAGTGGCGCAGTGAAATCTTATAGATTTCACTGCGTCACTTCTATGACCCTTTCTTGCGTCAGAACGCCCCCCTTGCATACATTATTCCTGGTGCAGGTATAATGTAGCACAGGGGTTTACAAAGTGACGCACCTACCTAGATGCGTCACTTTGTAAATATGGTGCAACAAGGCACATTTTTTATGTTGCTGGTGCGTCACAAAAAGTGACACACCGGCGGCGTAATAGTGACTCACGGCCTCATAAATGAGGCCCTTGAATTTTTACCCAAACAAACTTCAAATTACACAACATGGTGTAGTGGCATAATTTTGGAAAGTTTGTGGGGTATGGACTCCCTCTTTTGTAGTGTCGCAAAGATGGGTAGTCCCTCTTCCTGAGGGCATTCGTATTGCATTTCTGGGTACAGGGAAGGTCCTTCGGGCAGAAACAGGCTTTGAGGGAGAGGAGATTGTCAGCTCTGCGAAATGTCTACACGTGTCCTCCACATCTGCTGGGGTGAGGTTGTTTGAATGTCCTCAGAGATTTTAGTTGTTCTTCAAGTGGGTTTTGTGTTTGACCACTTTAACTTTTCTTACAGCCTACTCACTGTTTGTCCATCCTGTTGATAGCATTGACCTCGTTTTCTAAACTAAGAGGACCTCATATTTCCTGAGCAATTTTGTCAGAGTTTGCAATACTTTTATCCAGCAAAATAGCATCAGAAAGTGTTAGATGAGAAGTAGCCAATAAACATTCCTGATTTGTTTTGGTGCTATTTGTCCTCATTAGTCAAAGAACTTGTTCAGAACTTATTATCTCAAGCTGATAGTTAGCTGCTTTTGTCCTAAGCGCAGCAAATTGGCCCTCAATGCTCCCTTCTGCATTTTGCTTTTTCGAATAGAACTTAAAGCTCTTCATCATGGTATTAATCTTAGAATCATACCTGGTTACCAACAGTTTAACAGCATGTTGAAAGGTTGCCAAATTGGCAGCAATAGGTATTGCGGGCATCAACTTAAATTTCTGCAGTCACTCACCACCCAAAGAGTTCTTCAAAAGAGATAATGTTCTCTGGTGGGTGAACTTCTCCCGTTCCAGGGCCCCAACAGAGCCTAGAAGCATATCGCACCATACACCCCATTCCATTGTAAGTTTCCTTGGGGTGAGAAGGCAAAAAGGTGAAAATAGTATACCGTACCTGCAAAAGAAAAAATCCTAAAAAGCAAGTCACAAAAAAACAAACGAAAACAAAAATTGCCGTTTCTGTCATCTACCTGGATCAAGAATGAAAAAGTAACAGTGTATGAGAAGCACATTATTGGACTAAACTTTTTTGAAAGGAAGTTAAATAGTCATTTTTGACATGGATGAAATCTTTTTCAGAATTGTATCAAGGTTAAAGTGAGAAAGAACGAGTAACAAGCATGAAAGGTCAATTCCACGGTGCAGTACTAGAGGTATGTTAACCAAAGTAAATAACTCCGAAACAGTGGTGGGACGAATGTCAATTCTACCTTGGATTAAATTAAAACAATGTAAGCCTAATCAGTACATTCAATCTTCTTGCTGGATCAAATTAAAGGTTGTAATACTTTGAAACTGTGCCTCCTGAAGAAAACAGACCTACTGTTTCGTAACTGGCGTCGAGTTTGTTACTTTCTGACCTCCAAAGCGGTTCCTGCTACAGTGGAATGCTCCGCCAAAGCTCTGGGGAACTAGTATGCATCCGCAAACAGCCTTGGGTCAATGAAGTGGCGTCAGACAATGGAATGGGGTAGGTACAGGATGACACTGGTGGAGCCAGAACTCCCGCACCAGATTCTCTCTAGAACCTAGAGCCGATGGTACTTTTTCTCAGCTTGAGAGCGTGGGGGGGGAGAGAAATAGTTAGCAAGTCAATCTATTCAGTTGTAGTCTGCTAGAGTCATTAAGAATCACCACAGCTAAATGAAGTTAGTTGATTTATTACAAAGCCAGAAACAACTGAAAATACAGACATCTCAAGATGAGGGTGTAGAAATACATTGGGACTAATAGAAAACCAAATCTATGAATGAAATTGAGTCTGGGCAGCATGCACAAGACAATTAATTGAAGAATCAGGATGCAAAAGAGCAGAACACAAGAGTCCAGGTTTCCTCGCTTTGGAGATTTCAGAGAAATAAGCATTAATCTATCCCTACACTCACACTAACGTGCCCTCCCTAGCTCATCATATTGCCGGGTAGGGTCGGTTAAGGTGTCAGCGAGTGGAGTCTTCCTCAGAAGTCTCTCCAGATCAGTTGGGTCAAGTAGCATGAAGCCACTGAGACATAGCTCGTTCTAAGATGCTCTCTCTTGGTAGGCAGAGAAGAAGTGAGGCTCATACCTAGCTACCATACATAATTTTTACAGGTTACTTCCCAAGATCATCTTCAGATAACGCCATCCAGCCAGGCCACATTGTCATAGGTACTTGTTCACTGGACAGCGATGCTCCCGAGTGGTGGTGAGATGACCTTGATTCCCAGGCTTCCTCTGATAAGAAAGTACAGCAGTTCTCCATATCAGTATCAACGTTCAATGTATCCCTTTCTCTCCTTGCCTAACTCCTAAAACAAAGACATTACTCCAGCTAACAAGGATGCTTTTCCCACCTGCAACATAAGTGTGAGAAAGAATAAAACTCAGTGTGCACATGAAATTCAATTATTAATTCTAATGCGAGAGCTTCCAGGAAAATTACATTTCAGGAAAACAAGTTCAACTAACAGTAGAGAAATGGAACATGGACTTCATGGAATTATATAGAAATTGAATCATAAACCGTTAATAATTTCACCTGCATATAAAATGACATGAATAATAAGCACAATTAATAGTAAAATGATTGTCAGTTATGCAATACGAGCGTTATAGTTAATGGTTTCTGCTAGTAACATTCGCTAGATGGTGGCATCCTGAATGTCAGGAGGGTGGGGTGGTTAGGCACGCTGCCCAAAGACATCGCTGGGGACCTGGTGCTAATTAAATTTAAAAATAGGAATATCGTCCCCTATTTACGATTTTGCCCCCCCCAAAAGAGAGACATGGCACTATTCGCATTTGGGATTTGCACGATTTTTACTCGAGCCCCCCACATATCCCGATACACAGACTACCGGTAAAGAAATACTACTCCTGGGGAAGAGAACCTCGTCTCTATAGCGCAACTAACCTTTTAGCCCCCAACGGTTTTGAACTTTTGTCCAAAAATTGTATTTTTAAAACCCCACCACTAAGAGGCCACTCACAAGTTTGAGTTAAATTGATAGGGTAGGATGTAACTGATAAGTATTTTACTGATAGAGGCTTGCTTAATGCTCTTCCCCGGCTCCACAGTATGTACGTATGTCTTTTTTAGAGCTGTTTTATTGAAAATGAAATCTATGCAAATTGATTAGCTGATTCGATATATTTATTTAATCTTGTTTTATTAATTTTGTAATGAAATGTTACGGTGTTTATGTAATTTTATGGTGTTTATTTATGTATTGTTGATGCTTTTATGATTTTAAACTAAAATCGAATAAAGCTTAACTGACTGACTGACTTCTTTTCGGAAGTTTACAATCCGGAGGGGTTTCCTAAACTTGTGGACATGGGGGATCCGGATAGGGACACGGCCAGGAACTTTCAACCGGTTAATTTAGACATCACAATTGGCGAAATGTCCGCCGCCATCGAGCAGAGTAGGGGAGGTAAAGCCCCAGGAATAGATGGGGTTCCTATTGATTTATTTAAATACTTAGTTGATTTATGGTCTCCCATACTGAAGAGAGTCTTGGACGCTAGTTGTGAGCTGGGGTTTCCTGGGACCTGGTCCGATTCCATTATTATACCCATTTTCAAGAAGGGAGATAGGGAGAGCCCTTCTTGTTATCGCCCTATCTCGGATCTTGATTCCTTTATGAAAATTGCGGGAAGGGCCGTCCTGAACCGGTTATCTTCCTGGGTGGAGGAGGAAGCAGTACTCTCTCCGGTCCAGTACGGATTCCGCAAGGGGATGGGAACTGTGGAACAGGTCTTAAATTTTACACTCCTTCGTGGAAAATACGTCCAGGCTAAGGCAGGCAAACTCTATGCGGCATTTGTCGATCTGAGTGCCGCATTCGACTGTGTGAATCATGATCGACTGTGGAAGGTGTTAGAGGATCTTAAAGTAGAACAGGCCATTATTTCTTTTTTAAGACAACTCTATGTGGGGGCAAGGGCAAGGGTGAGATTTGGTACCAGTGGAGAATGCACTAAGCCATTTCACGTAAAGCGCGGAGTAAGGCAAGGGTGCATACTCGCGCCCCTCCTTTTTAATTTGTATACAAATGATTTAGAGGATGTCCTGGTGTCCAAAGTTATTGACTCGCCCAGAATCAATTCCAAGCAAGTGGTGTCATTATTATACGCTGATGACGCCGTTATTATGGCGAGGACTGAGAGAGGTTTACAGCTAGCCCTGGATGCTTATATAAACTTTATGGATTCCAGGGGATTGTCATTAAATGTGAAAAAAACCTTTGCTATGACGTGTGCCAGGGGCAAGTCTAAAACCTGCAAACTGTTTGCACGAAAGGAAAGAGTGCAGACTACAAAATCTTTCTCTTACCTAGGAGTAGTCCTTGAGGGGGGGGGACTCTGGGGCTCATCCATTAGGAGCAGGGCCCTCTCGTTCAAAAAAGCTACCGCAGCACTCATGGTCTTTTCACGTAAAATGGGTAAAAGACCCCCTGAAATCCTACTTAAAATTTATATGGCCAAATGCGTTAGTACAGCCACTTATGGGGCCAGTGTATGGGGCATCCAGGATACTAGAGAATTACAAGTTGTAGAAAACGCTTTTTTAAGGTACATTTTAGCCGTCCCACCCAGTTTATCTGTGTTTAATTGTCATGCTGAGCTGGGGGTTAGACACATTAGCGACCTGATTGTGATGCAACCCTTGTTACTTTGGCACAGGGTCTGGACAGGAGCAGACTTGGAACTCAATAGAGAGATTCTTCGCGATGTTATGGCTCTTGACAAATCCAATAACATAGCGTGGTTGACATACATTCAAAAGTTTTGCCGGGATCTGGGGAAACCTGAGCTTTACACGTCACCAGAGGAGCTAGCCAGGATCTCGAGGAGAGATCTAAAGAATAGCTGTTGGCTCCATTTAGAATCCTTGCGCCTAGGTTCTGAACTGAACAAGGAAACGGTAGTGCGGCACCAATTGCTGCTCACCTCGGTCAACATGGAACCCTATTTGAGCTGGTGCACCAAGGGTTTTGACAGATTTTTACTTACTAGGCTCAGATTTAACATCTTTTTTCACCTGGTGTCTTTCCCACATCCAAATGATTGGTCTAAAAAGCTTACCAAATGTCCATGTGACGGGAGGGCAGAACAATCAACTCTCCATGTGATTTTCTTTTGCAAATTTTATCATAATGAGAGAGTTCGATGGATCAAACCACTCTTGAAAAACCATGGAATTTGGTATCAGTGCCACCCAGCCTTATTGTATCTCCAATTACTTAATGATGAACTGTGTGTGGCAACCGTGGTTGGCTTTTTAAAAAGTGTTTTTAGAAAAAGGAAAAGTTTAATATGTTTATAACATATTTTCATTTATTCACTTTGTAGTCGGTTCTAAATGCATTGTTATTTTTATGTATACTATGTATCGTTTTTCTTTCTTTGATGTAGCTTTTATGGTTTTTTAATTTACAAAAATCGAATAAAGCTTTTTCTACTACTACTACTACACTAGCATTCCTGGGAGGGAGGAGGTAAAACCTCCATTCTGTCAATTCTTTGTTCCTGACTCCTGGGAGTGATCACAATACCTGGCAGGAAGTCAGAATCCTGTCTTGGTGGAAGCCAGTGCGGGCTGCCAGCCAGAGCACAAACCTGGGGCAACCAGGTGGGCAACGTCTATAGTAGCCACTTGGGTGCATGCCACACCAAGAGAATCATATCAGGGGTGAGAAGGTACATTGTTTGATACCAAATGCAACATATTTAGGCGGTGCCATAATGGAGCTGACAACCTCGGGTTCGCCCGTATGCCTGCCCATTTTATTCTATGACCCATATATCACTAGTAGTGTTCTTTAATGTTAAAGGGTACTATAAGGACATATAAGCCAGCACTTATGTGTCCACACCTCTAATACACTGTACCCTGTCTCCTGTGCTTTAGGGGGTCTTTCATAAGCGTCAGTTTGCACTGCTCTTGTAGTCTGCAATGGCAGGCCTGCTGTCAGTAGTTTACGTGGGTCACTCAGGGTGGCACAAACAGTGCTGCAGGCCCTGAGGACCCCTTTACCACCCATGCCCTGGCTAACCCTTGGTATAACATACTAGGGATTAGAAAGGGTGGGGGAAACATCCTTGTCGATTGGTGATGCCAGTTTACACAAACAGTATTAGAGGGAGAGCAGTGGCACTGGGGTCTGGGCAGCAGGCTCAAGTGCACTATCAGAGTCATAACCATCAGCGCTGGAGCAAAACGAGGGGATTACTGTACAAAAAGGGCACTTTCCTAAACCATGACCTCCTTCCCCAAGGACTGGAAATACACAGAAATCAATGCTCTACTAAATAAACCATTGGCAGACCCCAGCAAACTCAACAACTACGCCCGAATTCCCTTCTCCTGGCCAAAGTATTAGAAAAAGTGTTGTACTTATTCTTGCTGCTCAGCCTAGAATGTTGGTGTGGGAGCTTGTTGGAATGTTGAGTGTGTAAGACAGTCAGTTGGATGAAGGGCTGAGCGTCAGGAGGCTGCTCCTGGTGGGGTTTCTATGCTCTTCTTAACTTACCATCTTACCTAAATAAAGTACTTACAAGGAACTACAAGGACTACGCTACGTTTATTTACAAAAAAAAGCCATCAACAAACAACTCTCCTCACATCTGGAATGGAATCTCCTACTTGACTCCTCCCAATCTGGATATCACAGCAACGAGACAGCCTTCATCACGGCAACTGACGGCATCCAAGCCCTACTCGTCCGAGGAGAGATTGCTGCTTTGATCTTCTTAGATGTCTCGGCAACCTTCGATATGGTCTCTTACTATATACCCATCACAAAACTGCACAACATAGGCATCCAAGTAGCCGCTCTCAGATGGATCACCTCTTTCCTCACCGGGAGAATGCATGAAGTACGCCTTCCCCTTCACCTCTGAATTCAATGAAACCATCTGTAGAGTGCCCCTAGGATCCTTGCTCAAACCCACCCTCTTCAACACTTATAATATACCTATGGCCAGCATCGCCAAAATCAACAGGCTCAACATCATGCCCTACACTGACAACACACAGCTCGTCCTCTCCCTCGCCAAAGACATCACCAACACCAATACCAACTTCCACAACCGCATGACAAACTTTGCCAACTGGATGAAGGACAACTGCCTGTAGTTCATCTTGGACAAGATAGAGGTAATGATTTTCGGAAACAAAAGATCCCTATGGGATGCATCCTCGTGGCCTTCAGAACTGAGACCTACTCCTCCCCCCACTGGCCATGCTAGGATCCTAGGCAGCATTCTGGACAACAAGCTAACCAAGATGACACAGGTCAACTTTGTCTCCTCCTTGTGCTTCTCCATCCTCTGCATGCTTCGTGAGATATTCAAACGGCTACCCCAAAGCTCAAGATGTACTATCAAACAGGCCCTCATCTACAGCCAGCTGGACTATGGCAACTCTCTCTATGCAGAGATCACAGCTGACCTCCTCTGATGACTACAGACCATACAGAATGCCTCAGCCACACTCGTCCTGGATCTCCCTAGACAAACCCACATCACCCCCTACCTCAGGAAAGTACACTAGCTCTGTGTACAGAAAAGATGTCTGTTCAAACTCCTGACTCATGCCTACCTGACCAATCATGGAACAAGATGAGTACCAAGAGAGCCGTTTTCTATTACATACTTATTTTGCAAGCGCTCTGTCCTGTGACTCGTGTGATGTATGAGCACTCTCTTCTATAAGCACTTTGGGGCATATTCCGTGGGAGATGTCTCATACCAAAATTGAATAAAAGTGGTGTTCTGTGAGAACTGCTTTCAGAGAGAGCTGTATGTTATAAGAGTTGTGTGCTGCGGAGCTGTACTTTGATTCACGTTTTGGGAAACAGATCTGTTCTAAGAAACTTCTTTTCAAACAAAACTCTATTCAACATCAGCTGTGTTTCATGATAGGTGTATTGTGCCACGACTGTGCTGTATGAGAACTGTCGTCACGGTCTAAAAGAGACATGCTCTTTACGAATGTCATTGACGTTCTAAATTGCACATTTCAGAAGCTTTAAATGACAAAGGCTGAATATAACTGAAAGGACAATGAATGTTGGTATTATCAGAGGTCATTCTCAGTTTAGCTATTCCTTCAAAAACCCTTCTTAGTTTATCCCTCTCTCTCAAACACTTTCCTTTCCCATTGCAATACATTTTCCTATCGTTCTTACCTTTTTTTTATTCTCTATTTGTAATTGTTGTAATTTTTTTCTTTTACGGAATCCCTTTGGCTGAAAGTGTAACTAAAAATGCAAACTGAAAAAGGGTTGTTTTCAACTAAAGCCAAGTGTTTTGAAAATTTCTTTCTGTGAAAGTGGTGTGACTTGAGAGCTGTTGCATCTTTCTATAATAGGAAAACAAAGGGGAGAGTAAGGGATTGTGTCCACTAAGGTGGACGAGGAATACTCCTATTCCCCTGGTCAAGGATTTTGAAGAACAAAAGAAGGAGTATTACCCGACGTAATGTCTGGAGGTTTTTCGAAGCTGGAAAAAATTTTCTTTTCTAAAAAACCACTCACTCACCACCTAGTGGTGACATGCTTCATCATCGGGGTCCACCCTGGTGGCCTAGCGTCACCAGGGTGTGCTTCGACACCTGTAATACAGTGGAGCAGGTTGTGAGTTGTAGGTGCAAAAAAAGTGATGTTAAAAATTGTCCTGGTTTGAACTTTGAAAAAGTGAGTTTTATTAAAAAGCAACTGGACAATAATAAAAAAATAGTGCGAGATACTGGAAGGGGAGTTATGACCTACGTATCTCTATATGTGTTATAGTGCATTGGTCAACATGTTTCAACCTTATGGGAAGATTCCCGGTATTCATCAGGACCAAGGAGATGGATGGTATGAGTCCCCTAAAAGACTCACCCTATCCTAAATCCTTTCTGTGCAAATGGCAAAATTGTGCCAAAAGCGAATGCTCTGAAAAATAAGGAGCATGGGCAAAAACCTGTGGAAAGAGAGAATAAATGGCCATCAGGCGCAAAACATTCTTACTGGCCTGTTACGTCGTGCAGACTCTCAGTGCTTTCATACTGCATGCCACAGTAGTGTTTTAGAATAACCTCGAAAAATTGATGAGCGTGATGATATCATGTGCGTGAACGCTTATTATTAAAGCCAAAGGAATCATATATCAATGATAATAGGTGCGTGCAAATTTGCATGCAATAATGCTATTGTTATTCGTAAGTTCCAATAGTAGGAGGAAATTCGTTGGTTGGTCGCAAAACTATCTTGATGCGCAATAATGTTTCATAACGGCCACCCAGTGGTAGTCCATCATAATTATAATGCTGGTAACAGACATACAGGACTGACAAACAGGTAACATAGAGGAGGTCTCGTATACTACATGGCAGAGAGCAGGCTTACTATATGTAGTTTTGTATTGTACTTCGGCGGGCAGGGGGTAGGCACATCACGCGCTATAACGTATTCTGAGTGAAGAAAAGTTGTGCCCGTGATTAGTTTTGCAAATGTTGCCCAATGCCGTGTGGCGGTAAAATCTGGCTGCATAGGAAAGGATACGTGGCATCTCCCATGCTCGTATCTCGTTACAGAGGGGATTAGTACTTACAGTTATCTGGCGTGGCGAGAGGCCCATAACCTACATCTACCTTCCGCTGCTCGGCTACAAATGCCGCGCGGTCCGGTGTCAGTAATAACGGAATAGCGCTTCCGGGTACGGTCACGTGGGAGCCGTGTCACCGGCTGGGCTGGGTCTGACTACGGCAAGCCGGGAGGGCCGTTGGTTGCCAGGGAAATGGGACGCTAATGCATACGCGTGTCTTTTGGGAATCAAAGCAAATAGCCGAGCAAACACGCTAACGATCAGAGGGCAATGTGTCTGTAAAGACCCACCCTTAATGTCAAAAGCATTTTTTGCGATCTCAAACGGGCCGATTCTGAGAATCAGCCCGTTTGTGAATGCAAAAACTCTTGATACATGTGGCCCATAGTTCGTGGATCGATTCCCACTCACCCCTTTGAACACATGTTCAATTCGGGACATAAAAATCTCTTTTTGTGCATGAAATGCAACCTATACGCTGCGCATTCAATCACACAACACATGAACGATAAAAATTGGGCCCCTTCCTTCACCTGCTTAGTGCCACACGCGCTACATAAATTTTACAAAGGAGCAGGTACTTACTCAGCAATTAAAAAAAAAAAAACTTTTAGGCTCTGCAAACCACTTTATAAATATCGATACAAAACAATGCAAATCATCATTAAACTTCAATGGCTTGACCAATTTCATGCATGGCAAACCACAGACAGCGCTTCCCTGTTTTGGTTCAAAACACACACCAGCACGAATCACTTCACTCCCAATTCACTTTCTGGACCGGTGGCTTTTATTAACAGTAATTCAATTTTTCTGCTCTTTTTTTGCTGTTTGTATGCGAAGTTAATTTTATCTAGGGTACTCTTTTCATTAGTAGGTCAGGGGCTAAGAACATTTGCGAAGTATTTAGTGTTTTCAGTTAATCTGGAGCACATTGCCGCCTTTTCTGAGAGTCAAGTTTGTGTTTTTATTGTGCAGCGCGTCATTTTTCAGCCCTCATGTGTTACAATGTATTTCATTAGATGTGGCGCTAATTTGAAACATTTGCTTTTTTCCTGGCAGAGGTTCTGTCTTTGTAGACTTTCTCGTTAATGGCGATGGTCAAATACCACTTCTTAGCAACCTTTGAGGTCTGGAGACTAGTGCCTCAAACACACTGTTTGCTACCTCTTACATTTTGTTTGCTTTAAATACTTGCACACGTCCGACCATTGCCTACGTAACGTTTGTTCTTGTGTTTGAGTGTCCTCCATTTATTGCAGTATTATACCTCTACTTGTACTTTGTACGCTTTTGTAACTTGCACACATATCACTTTTTTCCTCCTGCAATGTACCGTTTGCTCACAATTGTCACTTTTGCCTCATGTAACTTAACGTTTGCTTTTGTAATTTGTTCACTTGTAATTTTCTCCTCATGTATCATTACTGTTCCTATTGTGAAGCGCTCTGACACCTTCGGGTAAAGTCCGCGCTATATAAAAACGTATAACATAAATAAAAAACATTTTTAAAAAGCACTGCTAGGTCCACCAGGAGCTATTGCCATCCAAGAAGCCCACCCTCTTTCAGTGAATACAGCTTTATGGGGTCTTTAAGGGGCACTGAGACCTAAGGAGCCCACATGAATGAGATTCTAGGACTTGGGCTGAAACAACACAGCCCTATTCCACTACAGTCAGGTTTATGGGGGCCCCCAAGGCCACTGCAGTCCGAAGAACACATTAGTCAGGGGTATAATGGCTAGAGCCGAAGACCTAGTGAATGCTGTTCTGCATTGTGTACCAGGATCAAAATCATCCCTAAAAGCCCTTCTTTGTAAGATGTGAGGGTACACTCTCATCAGCACAGACCTATGTGAATGAGTCAAATATTTGGGCCCACTGTTAGTCACGTGTGTGACTCAGTTGAGTGAGAAACCTTAGGGAGTGAGCATCGCCGCCACTCTCTACCCGAATGTACATACCAGTAACAACCACCCCCAGTCAGCTCAGGTTTAAAGATCCCATGAGAGCGATATGTGAAAGTTGGAGGCCTAGCAGCAAGCCACTTCCCCCATCAGTGAAAAGTCAATTTGGACTGTTACAAATGCTCTGTACTGGATCCAGATGCGGCATATGGAGTTTCCAGGAGAGCCTATTCCTGTGAGCCTTGCATTTTGTCTAGCTCCATGCACTAATGTAAGCTAAGTTGTGATATTTTATAGATATGTATTAGTACTCTGAAAACATTGAGGAGATTGTTAAAGGCCTTTGTAACTTGAATCCCAAAAATTGCAGTTCTGAATATTTCTCCATGTGCATTCAGTACCAAAACTACAAGGATAAATCAAAAATTTAAAAATCTAGCTATCGTGTCAACAATGTTCAATTCTATTAAGAACACAGAGGCGAGGATTATGCTTCTCTTTCTTCACTGTCAAAATATACAACAGCCAATCAACATTACACAAACTTTAAACTACATTTCCCGTGAGTCCATAATTCCACCAATCGCAGTCCATCTGTTCATGTAATGTCCCTTGTGAATATTGTCAATGGTCATTTCAATAAAAAATGTATTGTATGTACTAGCAGTGTGCTACCACACCATGCATACTCTACACTACACCGCTCCTCTATAATCTATGCCCTTCCACTTTATGCCATGCCAGTCCATTCTACGACATGCCACTTGACTCTACGCCACTCCATTCTAAGACCCTCTGCGACACGCTACACCACTCGACTCTACGCCATTCTAATCTCTGCCACTCATTCCACGACACGAAACGCCACTCCACGTTATGCCCCGCCCCTCCACTCCACTCCATACCATCTACCCCACTCCACTCTACCCCACTCCAATGTACCCTACTCCACTCCAGTCTATCCCACTCCACTCTATCCCACTCCCCTCCAATGTACCCCAATCGACCCCACTCCACTTCGCTATAATCTACCCAAAACTACTTCACTACAATCTACCACACTCCACTCTATCCAATCTATCCCACTTCACTCCACTACAATCTACCCCACCCCAAATTACACCCCCCTCCACCTCACCCCAATCTACCCCACCCCATTCCAATCTACCCCAATCCACTCCACTATGATCCAATCTACCCCACTCCACTACAGCCTACCCCTCAACCTCCAATCTACCCCACTTCAATCTACAACACTCTAACCCAATCCACCCCACTCCACTCCAATCTACCCCAACCCACTCCATTATGATCCAATCTACCCCACTCCACTATAGTTTACCCCACACCACCCCAATCTACCCCACTTCAATTCACCCCAATTTAATCTACCTCACTCTAATCCATTCTTCCCCACTCTAACACAATCCACTCCAATCCATCCCACTCCACTCCAATCTACCCCACTCCCCTCTCCCACACTGCACTCTACCAAATTCTACCCCACTTCACTTCACTTCATTCTACCCCACTCCAATCTACCACACTCCACTCAAATCTAGCCCACTCAACTCCAATCTAACCCAATCCACCCCAATCTACCCCACACCAATATACCCCACTCCAATCCAATGTACCCTACTATAATCTATCCCGGCGCAATCTATCCCAGCCCAATCTGCCCCACTCCAATCTACCTATATCTACTCCACTCCAATCTACCCCCTCTACCCCAGTCTATCCCACCTCACCTCACTCTACGCACCCCGCTGAAATGAACCCCACCCCACTCTACCCCACTCCACTCCAATCAACCTCACTCCAAAGTAACCCACTCCAATCATCCCTCTTCAATCTACCTCACTTCATTCCAACCTGCCCTACTCTAGTCCACCCAATATAGCCCACTCCACTCCACCATACTCTACCACACTACACTCTTCCCCACTCCATTCCACTCTTTCCCAATCAATCTCATTCAATCAATCAATCAACAGGGATTTGTATAGCATGACTACTCACCCGCAAGGGTGTCCAGGCATTGGTCTATTGCTGCAGAGGGGGACTTAGTCAAACAGCCAGGTCTTGAGTCCCTTTCTGAATTCCAGGAGTGGGGATGGGTTTTGGGCATGCAGCTAAAGCTTGTTCTAGGTGTCTGCGGTGATGTAGGAGAAGGCACGTCCTCCACTTTTGCTTCTGTGGATGCGGGGGATGTGAGCAAGGGAGTAAAAGCGCAGGTATCTGGAGGGTTAGTGGAAGTTCAGGTGGTGGTTGATGTATACTGATCCTTGGTCATGTGTCAGCATCTTGAACTGGCAACTTTTCTGGACTGGGAGCCAGTGAAACTTCTTGAGGAGGGGGTGATGTTGGTCCATTTGGGGTGGTAGAGGATGAATGTGAAGGCTATGTTCTGTATTTTCTGGTGTCTCTTCAGGAGTTTGGTGGTGATTCCTGCCTAGGGTGCATTGCCATAGTCTAGTCGGCTGGCAACTAGGTTGAGTGACTGTTTTCCTGGTGTTGATGAGGAGCCATCTGAATATAATATAGAGTGTGCAGAGAGTGTAGAAACAGGTGGAGGAGACTGTGTTGATCTGACATTTCATGGTGTTTGCTGTCCAGGATGATGCCAAGGTTGTAGGTGTGGTCAGTCGGTGTGGGTTTGAACTCAGGGGGCCACCAGGAACGTTCCAAGGGGATGGGTTGTCCCCAAAATCAGCTTTTCCATATTGCTCTGTTGAGTTATAAGCAGGTGGCCTCCATCCAGTCTGAGTTGCTCATCATGCAGCTCTGCAAGTTGGCCCTAGTGGTGGAGGGGTCTTCTGAGAGCTAGAAACTGAGCTGGGTGTCATCTGCATAGGATATGATGTTAAGGTCATGGGATCTGACAATGTGGGCCGGGGCTTCATGTAAGTGTTGTACAGGGTGGTGCTGAAGGATGAGCCTTGAGGGACACCACAGATGATGTTCTTAGGACCCGAGGTGAATGGTGGTAGGCTGATCCTCTGGATTCCTACTGTGAGGTAGGAGGCAATCCATTTGAGTGCGTCTCCCTGGATCCTGATGTGGTGAAGTGTATTGTGAGAGTGTGGGGGAGATGGTGTTGAACTCTGCTGAGAGGTCGAGGAGGATCAGGGCTGCTGGTTCTTTCCGATCGAGCAGGGTTTTGATGTCATCAGTGACAGTGATCAGGGCGATCTTGGTGCTGTGGTTGGTGCGGAATCCGGATTGGGAGGTGTCAAGCAGATTGTTGTTCTCCAGATGTTCGGTGACTTGGAGGCTGATGATCCTTTCGAGGACCTTGATGGGGAAGGGAAGCAGAGAGATGGGGCGGTAGTTCTTGAGGTTGCTGGGATCGACTGAAGGTTTCTTGAGGAGAGGTTTGACCTTTGCATGTTTCCATTCCTCTGGGAAGGTGGCCGTGGTGGTGAATGCATTGAGAATGGAGGTGAGTTTGCTGCTGATCTGCTTGCTCCAGATGTTAAAGAAGTGATGCGATCCGGCATTCATGGGTAATCCAGAGTGGATGGAGCTCATGATGGCTGTGGTGTTCTGTGTGGTGAGTTGTTTCCATATGGTGAGCGTGTGGCTGTTGGTGGCCTAAGTTGGAATGAGGAGTCTCTCAATGTTGATGGGTTGTTGCAGAGCTCTTGGGAAGGGGTGATCATGTTTTTGAGGGCTGATAGGCTGGAGAACTCCTTGATGGTGTTGAAGAGTTCTTTGCTGTGGTTGGAGCTGGCCTTGATGTGGTCTGCCAGGGTGCACCTTTCCATGCCTTTCAGGTATAGGTGGTATTTGTTGAGGGCTGTCTTGAAGGTGGATCGATCTGTGGGATCCTTGCTGGTGCATCATCTCCTTTCAAAACACTTGCAGTTGCACTTCATGACCTGAGTTTAAGGGTGTACCAGATGGCTTCTTTAGCAGAAATGATAGGGGCAACTTTGTCTGCACAGTTGGTGATCCATTTGGAAAGGTTCTTGAGGAGAGTTGAAGGTTGGCTGTGGCATCAGCATGAGTGGTGTTGAGGACGTTTGTCCATTGGTTTTCTGTCACTTTGCTCCAACAGCCGAGGGAGGGACTGTGAGGCTTGGTGGTGGTGCCTGGGGATCCTGATATAGTGAAGTGGGCAATGGCATGGTCACTCCAGGTGAGTTTGGTGAGGGGACTGCACTTGACAGTGGCGTCACTAGGGAGGTGCGGGGGGTGCGGACCGCACCGGGTGACACCCTCACATGGGGTGCCACCTTGACACCAAAGCAAGCAGACACAGTGACTGTTCCACAGGCCCACTCGCAGAAAGACACACAGACAGGCAGTGGAAGGGTCACAGAGATGCAGACAGGGTCACGGACAATCTGCTTCCCAGAAAGACGGGGTGGTGACAGAAAAGCAGTCAGGCGGAGACTCTGGCTGCAGAGCCCCCAGACAGGGTGAATGACAGGCAGACACCCAACAGAGGCGCAAAGAAACACACACCTATGCACAGAGCGCGCCAAACCCTGGGGGGCATAGCATTGCCTCAGTGTTTACTTGTCTTTCCGGTTCCGGTTCATTCGCCTCATCGCACATCGGTAGAGACAAGCTCCATACCAGGCGACCCAAGCTCTGTGTCCCTGTGTCTGCGGCCACGACTCACCCTAGAGGTGCCGGCGGTCTCTGACTGCAAACTACTAGGTGATCTCCCACTGTGGCAGTCGGAGGACCTGGGAGATCCGACAAGGTGCACAGAAAAGAGTGCCTCGCCTCGCCATCAGAAATTGTGTGGGCGGCAAGGCAGGCATGGAAGTCGTCAGGGGAGGGTCGGGCCTGTGGTCTCTCTGCCGGTACAGAATCAGCCGGTACTAGACCTGTGCAGCTTGCGCCAACAGGGGTGCCGCAGCCACTGCGTGCAGAGCCGGCAGATCCACACCAATTGAGCCCAAAGCTACGTCGGCCTAGACATGGGCTTTGCTCTGAGCTCTGCACGGGGATCAGCAGGAACTCGGAGTGGCAAACTGAGACCAACTCAACAAGGAGAAGAGAGGAAGAGGCCTGGATAAGAGCAGACATCGAGCAGACATCAAGGTGCAAGGTGCAAGGTTCCAGATCAGGTAAGGAGCCTGGGAGAAACGATACACAGTAAGGCGCAGTGGCGTCACTAGGGGGGTGCGGGGGGTGCGGGGGGTGCGGACCGCACGTCACCATGACTTACCGCACTGGGTGACACCAACCCTAGTGACGCCGCTGACACTTGACTCTGTCACTAGCCATGAAGAAGGGACCAAGTGTGTGTCTTGCACTGTGAGTAGGGTCGGTGACCAGTTGGGTGTATCTGATGTTGTCCATGCTCTCAAAGAGGTTGGCGATGTTGGTGTGTTAAACCTTGGACGGGTCGGGGACAATCGGTATTTGCCCGGCGGTATTGCCTCTCTGACCCTCTAGTTATTTAATCAATGAAGAGGCAGGCGCTGGAGACTGGAAGGCAGGAAACAAGGGTTTTTATTCTCTCCGGAGGAGAACACAACAAAACGGGCAGAAGGTATCGTTCTGAGGTGCTCTAGCTACATTTCTGAGGCCTGGCCTCTTATACACTGTTTTATGACTTTATTGCAGATTACATATTCATGTTAAAGCTTTGATGTATGGAAAAGACATTCCCGGAACTCCCCTTTGGGCCCGTTCCCACACACATTTACAGTTGAAGTCCCCACCCTAGTCACAACAGGTGATGAGTATCGCGCAGCTGGATATTCCGCCGATTCACGGAATGTGGGGGGTTTGATCGGATCTCATGGAGTGGGGGCTTTGATCAACCCGGGGATCCTTTGGTGGGGGAAGCTTTCTATTGTACGGGGAGGGGCAAGGAATGGTATCGGCAGTGCTGGGTGTCGGCCTGGGAACGGGGAAAACAAACGGGCACACGGGGAAAAAAAGGGGGGTTTGCATCTAAGGGCCGGGGATCGTGAAAGGGAAGAAGGGAGGTGTCGCGCTGGGAACAGGATGAGGGCCTGGGGCAGAGCAGCGCCGAAGAGGGGTTTATGATTCAAGGCAGGTGCAAGCAGGGGGTTGGTCAGCGTGCAGGCTTAGTGAGGGCGAAGGGCTATATCAGGGGCCAGCGGCATGCAAAAGGGTTCGCTCTGAACAGGGCATCTTAAAATGGCGGGTGCGCACGACAAAAGTGTGGCATCAGGGGAAGAGGCAAGATGGCGCAGATAATGTTCACCAAACCGTACTAATTTTCAACAGTCCTCCCTTTAACATATTCTAGACATCTTGCTGGTTCATTTTCTACTCGGTTCTATTGTGGTGGGCATGAGAAAGAAAACGGTAGGAACCCTAGATGAAAAGAGTTGTAAACAATACATTTTAACATTTCTAGTTTTAGGAGGTGGACCTATTTGATAAACTTTGATCAATTTGTTTTAGCAGGAAAGTCATAGAAATGTAATACAAAAACGATTCTGTAGCGAGAGCAGCAAGTACATTTCATAACGTGAACTGGTAGGTTATTACATATATCAGATTCGGATTGGAGCATGATCAATACAATGGCGGCTGGGAGAGAAATGAGGCATAGCAAAAACGGTGATTGAGGATGTCAAATGTTCGAAGTTAACGAGTTCTCTTTATTCTTTGTTGTCTTTCGTTGGCGCTGTGGAGCACCGGCGGTGGAGCTACAAGTCCAGCTCTATTCTAAGTTCTGCGTTGCAGGGCACGACCCTTTCCTCGCGTTTCTGGTCGGAAAGGTCCTTTTCGCCCTGTGTCCTTTGAGGTGATTGTCAGAAAGTTCAGATGGAAGAAGAGCGTACAAAACAGTCCATAGGGTAGGTCGGAGAAAAAGGGGGATGGAGCAAGGCCAAATTAGGAACAAACTAGGGGAACGAGAGACTTCAGATGGGCGGGCTCATGACCGAGTCTGGAGAGCGGGGACCTTTCGGCACACATTCGAACATAGAGCGGGGGCATCAGTTTAGCCCTTTCTTCTCACTTTGCTGGGGGTAGTGCCTCGTCCTGTAGCTCTGTTCTGTCGCGGTCTCGCCTTGGCCCATGTCGTAGGTGTTCCATAGTCTGCAGTCAGGCCTCGTGCTCCCACATCCGGTCCTTCTCTCTCCTGACAGCCGTACCCTTAAACGAGTTTGAAAAGACAGTCTTTAGAGAATTTGCAGAGGAAGGAAATCACAAAAGTCTATTTCTCTCCCAGCTTCAGATAGAAATGAAAACGTCCGTTATTTTAGGGTCCACAACTAATATATATATGACCGATGACGGGCCTGTTGGAGGTATTATGGCTTTCCTTCATAATTACTTATTACAGTTTCGACAGTTTATCTGATGGAGACCCACCTTCGTAAGACGGGCTTGACAAAGTTATGCCGTTCTCTAGGGCTTTTCTAGTCTTTTAACCTTGTAAAACATCATTCTGGTTCCTACGTAGCTTCCTACGGCCTGAGTACTTAATCAGAAAAGACAGGGGTTTTATGGGAGACAACTAGGGACATAGAAACTTGTGGTAAGGGCGTAAATCGACCCATTCCTCACAACCAGGAATGAGGGGTAGTTTCATAACTCCAGTTTGGAGCGGCTGACACAGGGGATGTAACAGGGGTGATCATTTTTCCTGTTTGGGTATTGCGACAATTCGGGGCGGGGAGGGTCGCGTATTCTGAGGTCCTTGTTTTATACCATAGGAGCCGTTGACATGTAGTTCCCTTATTACGGGCCAGATTAGGGAACCTCTGTCGTCTTACCTGTCCTTTCCCTTACGGCCCAACCTCGGTTCATTGACTTCTAGCGGAAAAGGAGAGGTAATGACACGGTCTCAGGGTGATTGTATTAAAGACAAGTTTTTGTGCAAATACTGACGGTATTTGAAGCCAATTAGGTGGTGCGCTAGGGGTGGCAGTCTGCCAATTTCGGGGCTAATCGCTCGGAAGAGTGGGAGTGCAAAAATAGAAGGGGAGAGAGGGAGAGAGAGAGAGAGAGAGAGAGAGAGAGAGAGAGAGAGAGAGAGAGAGAGAGAGAGAGAGAGAGAGAGAGAGAGAGGGTGCAACGGCAGGCTAAATAGTACACGTGCAACAGAGAGGGTGGCAGTGTATTCAAAAAAAGGCTATTTAGTGCATTACACAGTAAAGGACATTCACGGGTCTGCGTTAGGATCTTGTAATCATGCAGTTTGAGTATTAGACAGGGTAGAGGGGACGTGCCTTTGAGAAAAGGAAAGAAGAGAGGAGGTACCATTTTGTCGCACTTTCTCGCATTCCCGGTCCTTCGACCAGTTGGGTCAGCGCCTCGGTCACACACACACATTCTCTCATAGTTTCGCATCATACGTGACGTGGGTTCATTCGTCCGGTCTGGTTTAAGGGTGATCACTTTTTATCAGGTCGTGCTAATTTTTCGGGTTTGTTCGATACGTGAGTAGTGTGCAGGCGTGCTTAGGCACCACCTTGCGGCGCTAGTCTGCTTCGTGTATTAGACATGGCAAGGCTTCAGATCTTCGCCACACCTCGGCTGTAATTTCTGATGTAACCTGCAGAGGGAGGAAAAAAGGGGGAAGGGGAGGGAACAGCATTCGCGCATATTTAAATACAAGTATTCGAGAGTCCTTTACTCACCTCTTACTCGTCTTCCCTCCTCGGGGCAGAGTCCCCGGGGATATGGTTTCTGGAGTCGGGGGGGGGGGGCAGTGTGTCCATATAGGTCGTGTGCGGGGAACGTGAAAAGGAAACCAGAGGTGCCTAGTGCGAGGTATCTAGTCAAAGGACGTATCTCACTATCGGGATCCTTAAACCTCCTTCAACGCTGTGGCGTTCTAAGGTTCTTCGGTTCTTGGGTCAGCTCCGTTCCCTGATACCTTGGAACGTTGTACTTTATAACGTTTACATCATTTCATTTCACCCTCCTTTTACATTCCCTTATTTACACCGTTCGTTTTACCCATCCTTGGAAGTCAAGGTCTTCCTCCACGCGAGAGTTCATGAGTCAGTCGCGTACTTTGAAGGCAGAGTGTCGTGTTGTCGATCCGATCCGTCCTCCAGGGCTGGGCAACCATCTTCTTTCAACCTTAAAGAGAGAGCAGAGTAGGGTGCACAGAAAAGAACTTTCCCACCGATCCCACATTTTTTAAAATAAAGCATGCAATACCCGTCCATAGTTTCGAAAACCTTTATTTCTCTGAATCATTTCAGTACGTGGATGATGAGGGTGCAGTCGTATTTGGTCGGACATGGCAATGGTTAAAGCGCGTACAGTGGGAGTGTCGTCTTGCGGAAATAAATACATTGGAAAGTTTTGTTCATTCATTTGCAGGAAACTAAAACGTCTATTAATTGGCTGGGGGTTCGGGGGCATTTATTTCATAATTTAGAAGCATAATCATAATAGTTGCAATCAGATTTCCTATATGCATACTGTATGTGTGCGTCGTCGATGAGGTTATACATCAGCTATAGAAATATAATACATTGTACATTTGTAATCAATATTTTTAACGGGATCCTTTCATACTGTTCGTCGAGTGAGCTCTCCTTGTCTTTTCTAGCCAAGTGTACAAAGGATCATATAAAGTCTCAGAACATCAAGTTTATATTAGTGCGAAGGAACACCACGAGGTGTTCGCAAGTCCCTCTTGATACCGGCGCCATTTTGGGCGGGGCCGGCTCAGTCCGGAAGCAGCATCAGGGGGGAAATGTTTCCCATTACTGGCAGTTTGGACCAGAGTCCTTTTCGGCAGTTCTAGGATTCATGCTAACAGAAGGAGAGGCAATGTCATGTTTATTTCGTTGGCGGTCAAGGCAGCCGTCCCTTACCGGAAACCTGCAGAGGCCGAAGGTTCCGCCGGGGACTTTTGTAGGATCTTCAAGGCTGCGGAGATGCTGTCGGAGATGGGGGCTCGTGCCCCAGTGGGCAAATGTCCGAGTTATATTGCTGGTCAAAGTTACTCTAGTGGCCGGGGCCCGCCTTCCAGCGGACCCAGACGCCATTTTGAGGCCCTACAGGGGCCACTCTCGTCGAGTTTGCAAGAGTGGAAGAGATCCTTCGGAGTGAAAGGAAGAGGTCCCTGTTGTGTGAAAGCGGGACGTTCGGCTGGGGTGCAGCTGTGATGCCCCCACCTGGGGGGGCGAGGGAGACTCGTTCGCGCCGTCTCCTTCTCCCGGTGCACTCCGTGCTGCTCTTTTTCATCGCCCCGCATGAAGGTCTCTCCACATCCGGTGTTCCCCAAGTCTTGTGCTCAGTGCTGTGGGGGTCTGGCCACCTGTGGCGCGCATTCGGCGCGGCACGAGTATCGGTGCAGTCATTGCAGGTTCGGTGTTCCGAAAATATGGGCACCATTGTACATTCGGTGCTGCGCAAGTATTGGCGTCGCCGCTTGGCTGGAGGAGTTTGGCGTTGGGCCGGGGCTGGGAAGCCTCCTATCTGTGGAGGTGGGGGGAGGCTCGTCCGCGTCGCCTCTCCCTCCCAGCCCGACCTGGACGCATTCCTGCAGAGGTATGGACAGGGCATCCCGCCGCCCAGAGTTGCTGCGGCTGTTGCGGAGGAGAAAAGGAAGAGGTGCCTCGCTCTTCTCTGGACATGTGGCGGGACTACTTAAGTCTATCCAGGCCCGTTGCGGCTGAGCCGAGGAGGCATGTGGCGGGATTGCCTGCAACTACCTAGGGCCGTTGCGGCTGGACTCCGCTGGCCCCTGCCTCTCCTCCGGCTTCCCCATATGTTAAGATTTCCTGACCAAGAGTTGGCAGCGGGGCCCGCCTTATATGGGTTGTCGCTGGTTGGGCGTAGCCGTAACCCTGCCCTACTTTGGAAGGTTCCAGAATGGGGGGGGCGAATGTTCTGTTTGACTTTCATTTTCTACAGTTTACCGTTATTATTTCTTGTTTGCTGTGTTAAATTAAAAGTTCAAGTTCATCAATGGTCTACGGATTTTGTTGTACCATTTCTTTCTTTCCAGGTTGCTTTTATGCTAAGTTTCTGCTTAACAGAGGTTGAGTAACACGGAAACACGTGTAGAGGGATGACGCAGATTCGTACATTACATACACACAAACTCAGACGGGGGGACAGTACAAGTACGACATACAAAGACCCAAGACGAATATAAAACAGTTATTGGTCATAATTATCTCTTTCCGTCTGTGAATTTTAAAGCGAGGCTGGGTTCCCGTCTTGACGTTGCCCGACCTAGGAGAACTTGAGCATGCCGCTGAAATTGTCCTGGCGAAATCTGTGCCATCGGGCATAATCAATTGTGGTGGTTCTATCTGGTCTGTCTATGTAAGTCGGGTTCTTCTTTGTCTCGCGCTTTTTCTCATACTGCCGATCTGTCGTTCCTGTCGGCCCTTTGCCTTTACTCACGCTCAGTAGAGTCGGGCATTGGGCTTTCCAGTGTCCGACATATCTACAAAAAGCGCATTGGTCTGGCCCTAAGTCTGGTCGTCTTTTGCGTAGTGTCGGGGGATAACTTGTGGGTAGCGGTGTCCTGGGGTTGTCCTGTCGGTATATTTCTCTACTTGGTTTGTCCTCGTCTTTTCTCTGTCGTTGCACAGCCTCTCTGCGCCACATTCCGAGACTGTCGAGCATAATAGGCGTTGTCTTATTATTTCGAAGGGCTATTTCTAACGTTTCTATTTTATCAAGGTCAAAGGATCCTGCCAGTGGCCACTGTTTGTCTTGACTTTCTTTGGTATACCTGTGCCACAATTTATTATAGGCTATGGTAACTAATCCATAGTTTATGAACATGTCCTTATTAGGGGTGCCTTCTAGTGGAGCTATATGGTCCACCTCTAATACACGGTCCGGGCTGAACCAATTATCAATCAATGCGGAGAAGACAGACATGACGGCTCGTAACGAGGGACTAATAAGTCAGCAGTGCCTATCTTATCACTAGGTGCAAAGACTAGACAGAATATTCCTATTCTACGTTGTTTGCAGGCAGTGAATACCTCATGAACAAAAAATAAAAAAAGAGTAACCAAGAGCGCGGAACAATCAAGCAATTAATAAATAAATAAATAGGATAGAAAAAGGACAATGGGGAGAGTAAGTAGGGCGCAAAAGTCTGCGTCCTCTACCCTTTCACTAACCGCAAAGAGGAAGCTGTTGTTTCCGGTTTGCGGACAGAGAATCTCCAGAAGACAATCTGTTGAACAGTAGTTCGGGGTTAAAGAACCCAGTTTAATCAGTGAGGGAGTGGGGAGTCTCCCAAAAACCGTTAAGAAATAATAAAGTCAGTGGGGGAGAAAGATAGGCGCGACGGTTACGTTACCTATCCTTCACCGTTTGCAAAAGAGAAGGAGCCTACTGTTTCTCCGTGTGCAGACAGTGAATCTCCAAATAGGTCAAACAAAGAGTAATACTAGTATTTTATAAATAATCAAGCAATCAAACAATCAAGCAATCATTTCGCAACTTGTCGTGATTACACGACCTTACCCGGACCATGTGGACAGTTTCTTGTCTTCCGAATCCAGCGCCCGTTCGTCCTCTTTTTCTCGTATTTCTCACGGCACTCCTAATGGTTCCCAGTCAGGACCGTAGATCACTCGAGAGAGGTCTGTTCGGAACTAGTGAAGTTCGGATGATCGGCTGCCAGACGAGGGTCTATTGGGCAAGAGCTCTCCCGATCGTTGCAGTCGTTCACTCTGTCGTCGGGACCTCTCCCACTGGATCCACGAGTCGCTGATGGGCCCCACGCTTGGGACGCCAATTGTTAAACCTTGGACGGGTCGGGGACAATCGGTATTTGCCCGGCGGTATTGCCTCTGTGACCCTCTAGTTATTTAATCAATGAAGAGGCAGGCGCTGGAGACTGGAAGGCAGGAAACAAGGGTTTTTATTCTCTCCGGAGGAGAACACAACAAAACGGGCAGAAGGTATCGTTCTGAGGTGCTCTAGCTACATTTCTGAGGCCTGGCCTCTTATACACTGTTTTATGACTTTATTGCAGATTACATATTCATGTTAAAGCTTTGATGTATGGAAAAGACATTCCCGGAACTCCCCTTTGGGCCCGTTCCCACACACATTTACAGTTGAAGTCCCCACCCTAGTCACAACAGGTGATGAGTATCGCGCAGCTGGATATTCCGCCGATTCACGGAATGTGGGGGGTTTGATCGGATCTCATGGAGTGGGGGCTTTGATCAACCCGGGGATCCTTTGGTGGGGGAAGCTTTCTATTGTACGGGGAGGGGCAAGGAATGGTATCGGCAGTGCTGGGTGTCGGCCTGGGAACGGGGAAAACAAACGGGCACACGGGGAAAAAAAGGGGGGTTTGCATCTAAGGGCCGGGGATCGTGAAAGGGAAGAAGGGAGGTGTCGCGCTGGGAACAGGATGAGGGCCTGGGGCAGAGCAGCGCCGAAGAGGGGTTTATGATTCAAGGCAGGTGCAAGCAGGGGGTTGGTCAGCGTGCAGGCTTAGTGAGGGCGAAGGGCTATATCAGGGGCCAGCGGCATGCAAAAGGGTTCGCTCTGAACAGGGCATCTTAAAATGGCGGGTGCGCACGACAAAAGTGTGGCATCAGGGGAAGAGGCAAGATGGCGCAGATAATGTTCACCAAACCGTACTAATTTTCAACAGGTGTCGTTGGGGTTGTTGAGGTAGAAGTTGAGGTCAATGAGCAAGATGTAGTGCTTGGAGTCAATGGTGAGTGGGGTGATGAAGTCAGGGATGGCATTGCAGACGTCCTGGGGGTTTGTAGGCAAGGGTGCCTCCGACGGTCATTCTACCGTTGGCCTGGATTTTGAAGTTGAAGTGTTCCATGACTGGTGTGGAGTCGTCTTTTGGTGGTAGTGTAATGGATGGTTACTTTGGGGATGATGGAGATGCCATCTCCATGTTTGCTGGTCTGATCCTGATGTATCATCCGGAAGCCGTCGGGCATGGTGGCGGCTATGCCGGGTGTGGAGGATGGGTTGACCCAGGTTTCTGTGATGAAGTTGACATCGGGGTGATGGAGGCAATGGCATCCCATATGACCAGGATGCTGTGATGACGTTCTGGGGTGGTGGTGGTCGGCGAGGTTCAGTGTGGTGGAGGTTTAAGTGTGGGCAGGTGGTCCCGGGTCCCCTGTTGATTGAGGGGAGGTGAAGCAGTAGTTCTTGTTGTGGGTTCTGGGGTTCAGTGCTTGAAGATTGGTGGCGGAGTACCTGTGGGTGGTGAGAGGGCCAGGGTGTCTTGCGCTCTGCACAGTCCAGGTGTGGACGGGTGCAGACAGGCTTGCATTTGGCACACCTTTGGCAGCAGGTGTGGCTGGGATGCGGCCTCCATAAAATAGGTCCTGTGAGGGGGTGGAATGCTAGGAGGCGGGAAGCAGCGAACAGGTGGGAAAAGGAGCGAAGGGCAAGGAAAGCCAGCTCCTGGCTGCAAAAAACGTGCGGTGATCAAGAGGCAGAACAAGACTTCACAAAAAGTGGGATAGAATTAAATTCGAAAAGGCAAACTGGGTAGTAAAACTAAACTGAATAGGCAAAACAGAAAGTCATACAATCCTGCAGTGACACACACAATAACGACAGCACTGAATGCACAGGTGGAAACAATAACAGTGAACAACTCGACAATAGAGGGCTGAAAATGACTAAAGGGCAAAACAGAAAAGCATACAGCTTGGCACTGGCACAAAACAAACAGCAGTAAATGAAGCAAAGCTACTAGGGGGCAGCAGAGGCAGCACAGGATAGCGTGTGGCAGAGTCAGGGAGACCTGCTAGCGAGACAGTAAGGGGAGTAGATCCAGGATCTGCTTAATGGGGTCCTGCTGCGGCCTCTATTAAGTAAGGTTCTAGGAGGGGAGGGGCAGCAATGGGTGGCGGGAAGCTCGAACAGGTGGAAAAAGAAGCGAGCGGTGAGGCGAACCGGCTACTGGCTACAAAAATAGCATGGTGATCAAGAGGCAGAACTAGACTTTATAAACAGTGGGATAAAATTACACTGGAAAAGGCAAGCCGTGGGATAAAATTAAACTAGAAAGGCAAAACAGAAAATCATACAATTTGGTAGTGACACAAACAAAGGGTGAATGCACAGGCAGGAACAATAACAGTGAACAACTTGACAACAGAGGGCTAAAAAAGAGAAAAGGGCAAAACAGAGAAGCATACAATTCGACAGTGGCACAAAATTAAAAAATAGCGGTAAATGCAGCAAAGCTACAAGGGCTGGCAGCAGAGGCATCATGGGGACAGCACGTGGCAGAGTCAGGGAGAACTGCTAGTGAGGCAGCAAGGGTCCACTCCACTCCTACTCAACTACATTCCAATCTATCCAACCTCACCCCACCCCACACGAATCTACTCCACTCGACTCTATCCCAATCTAGCCACTCCAATCCACCCCATCTATCCCACTCTAACACAATCTACCACATTCCATTCTACTCTACCCAATCTACCCTACTCCACTTCACTCCATTTTACCACATGCCATTCAAATCTACCCACTCCAGCCCAATCTTACTCACTCCCCCCCAATCCATCCTACTCCAATCTAATACCATAATTAATATAATGTAGAAAGGTGTATGGGTATTATCTTTGTCGGATCTTGATAAATGTAAATATGTAATAATTATTTTAATAATGTTATAGTGCTTTTATAATCTTGGGTAAATAGTTTTTTCCATAATGCTTTTTATTCCTTTTTTATATTGTAAGATTGTAATTAATCAACAATAAACTATTGATGTTGATACTCCAATCTACCCTACCCTACCTTACTCTACCGCAAACTATCCTACTCCAATCCACCTCATCCAATTAGTCCACTCCAATCTATGGATGACAGGGTGGAGGACAAGGCTGTGTTTTTTGTGTGTGAGTTACCATAATTTTTATTTGAGAAATTTAGAGCTCTGTTTAGTTTTTTGAGATTTTATATAGAGCGAACAACACCCGAAAGGGTATCTGTTGCTGTGGGTTGAAAGGGCAACTCCCCCTACATACAAGTAGCAGGCCAACTCATGAAGAAGCTCCAGACAATCCAGAACACAGCAGCCAGGCTCATCCTTGACCTCCCCAGACGGATGCACATAACCCCAACACCACACGAAACTCCACTGGCTACCAGTCATAAAGAGAAGCCAGTACAAGCTTCTCACCCACACATACAAGGCATTACACAACGAAGGACCTGCGTACCTCAACCAGCATGTGACCTTTTACCAGCCCATCAGGAAACTCAGATCCAGATCCCACGGCCTATCTGCCACCCGTCGCATCTGCCAGACAAACAGCGGAGTTCGCTCCTTTGCCCATCTGGCGGCCAAGACCTGGAACGACCTCCCCCTGCACATCAGAGCCTCACCATCGCTCCAGCAATTCAGGAAGGACCTCAAGACATGGATGTCCGAACGATAGGAGAACATGCAGTTTATATTACACAGCGCATCGAGACCCCCACTTGTGAAGCAGACATGCTCTTCATATCCTAATTGATTTATTGATTGATTGAAGGGCATGCACAAATTAAAATAGGGTTGTTGAATTGTCAGCGGTGGTCGGTGCAGGTAAGCATGGCAGGGCGTGCCAGGGCGATGTCGCCAGACAACAGAATAGGGAAAAATTAATAAATTCATAAATCCTATTCCATAGTCTGTTGACATTCCTCCCGCTCCACCTCACCCCGGTTACCTACACCGACCGCCGTTGTGTATTGTTGGAGTTTTTCTATATAGTCATGTGCACTGCTGCGGTGAGAGATTGTGAAATATTTGGGAGGATTTTCACATCACTTTTGGATGAATCAGCGGATCTCTCCCTTATGAGAAAATGCCCAGTGTCGTACAATGCGCTTAGGATTGAACGAGCTTCTGCAGCAAGAGAACCAAGATTGCTAACAATTGTTACAGAGATTGGTGAGTAACTGGGGCATATACATAGAGCCTTCACCGGGTAACTGTGCTCCAGTGTCAGGTTCAGAATCAAGAACCGGGTCCATTACTCTTCCCATACTCCAATCTTAACCCTAACAAAACAGATAACGCTCTCCTAACCCTAACCAAAACCCTTACACACTTATTCTCAGCTCTTACTCTAATGCTGCCTCTTTCTGTTCCCCAAGCTCGTGCACTTGACCAGATATCATCCGTCACGCCCTACTTTACACCTAACCCTTAAACTAAGGAGAAACCTAACCCTAAATGTGACCCTATCACCATCCTTGCCCCAACTTAACCCTTATATTTTGTACTCAAGCTGTTTCTACTTTTTTGTGTATTGTACTTTTTGTGGTCTTAATAAAAAATTGTGAAATAAAAAAAAAACTTAACATACCTACCAAGAGGGATATTATACAAACACGTGGACCACAGAACATGTTATTCCACGCTGAAACAAATCAGTTGTCCAAAATTGGGAAGCATGAAAAAGATGTCCCGTCAGCATCCCTAAGTGGGCCTGGGGCCTCGGTCCCGCCCCCGCCCCCTCTTCCCCCGTCCCCTCAGCTGAGTTGGCAGTGTTAAATGAAGCCATGAAGACGCAGGGCAGACCAAAGGAAGTGCTGCGCTGAGGCACGTCGGAGAAAGTTAAATTGGGGGGAGAAAATGGGGCGGCAGACTGGTGCCAGGCGCTCGCTGCGGCTCATTCGGTTCTAAACGATCTCTCATCGGCCTGTGCCTTTCACCACCCTTGGGAGAGATTTATAGGCCCAGAATCTCAGAGGTGGCGCGGAGTTACGAGGCGCTTTCTGTCCGTGAAAGGAACGGCAGCCCGTGTGTGAGAGACGTTCAGGGAAGGACCGGGAGGCAGAGCCCGCCTTCTCACTCAAAGCTGAGTTCTGCTGAAGCGCACACATCCAGTTGTGGATACATGGGTCTAGCCAGGGTTGGGTAACTCAGCGGGCTAATGCACGTGCACCCACTCCGGGGATCCCCGTTGAACTCCATGCCTACACCATTAAATCCCAGCGTTACATCCTTCTGAGGGCGATTAAACGAGTCATTGTGGAGCTGCAGAACACGAAGCACTAACTATTAGCCCCAGTAACTCCTTGTGGTGAAGGTGTGCGAATATGTGTATATATGTATATGTATGTATATATATATATATACACACACACACATTTATATATATATATATATAAATACACACACAAATAAATAAATATATATATATATTTGTGTGTGTATATATATATATATATATATATATATATATGTGTGTGTGTGTGTATATATATATATATACATACATAAAGTTCCACAGTTACCCACAGGTAGGAAGCACTCACTGTCAGCATTTACCAGTTTGGGGTGGTACCCATGCTCCAAGCATCAGCAGAGCCTGACGCGTTTCAGGATCACTCCCTTTCTCAAAGGCTTTTTTCTGCAGATTGAATGACTGCCAGCAAACACAACCATCAGCGTTTGTCCCTCATTTATTTTCATCACATCAATCAAACCCAGGTGGGTATAACATCTCAGATGCATTATGGGGCTGATAGTTCGTAACATGAGACCCAAGTGGGTTGCAGGCAGTTCTTTCAACCAAATATTTAAAATATCACCGGGGCACAGGCGAGATTCCTCCCCGTTCGTATTTCACGCTGATCATTCCAAATACCGCTGATTCAACACACCAGCAGTAGGACCGCTAACTTCTGCGGCGGTGCTTCCCTCGACCGGGTTGGCCGATATATATAAAGTTCCACAGTTACCCACAGGTAGGAAGCACTCACTGTCAGCATTTACCAGTTTGGGGTGGTACCCATGCTCCAAGCATCAGCAGAGCCTGACGCGTTTCAGGATCACTCCCTTTCTCAAAGGCTTTTTTCTGCAGATTGAATGACTGCCAGCAAACATACATATACATATATACACATATTGGCACACCTTCACCACAAGGCGTCACTCCAAGGTTGCCCTGCAAATGAGTCCGCACTCCCAAGGAGGTATTTTTCACAACAACATTTTATTCAGATAAAGCGAGCATTTTAGTCCGTGTTTTTCTCCTATAGCTGCCTGACGTGTTTCCGAGATTCTTATCTTCAAAGTCGCATGAAAGTCACAGCGTTTCCAAGCCACAATTACCACTTCTGTTTTAATGGTTAATTAACCTTCGGGTGTGCTCTTGCCAAGTTGCCTGCTTTGATAATTGGCTAAGATTCCGATGAAATCTTGCAAGGCATTGCGGTATTTGTAGTTTCTTTGTTTTTCCCTCGAGTGGGATTGTGTGCATTTCATCAATTTTAAAAGAGGAGTACCTCCCTCCAGTGGGCTTTCGACTGAAAGTCCCGTTTTCATCAATTTTTAATACCTGCTTCGCCGTCTCCAGTCTGGCATGCTTCCAAACCACGGTCCCTTCCACGGGTGGTGCGTCGCACACACACAGAGTGGTATACTTCTATACACTGATGTCTGTAATCACATACTTTTACATAGGGTTACTCTGAAATGTACAGTTACACACAAATACACTGGGCTCAAAAGGTTACAGAAGGTAAGAAATGCACACAATTGAGCAACACAGATATTTTGAGGGCAGCGCTGAGATTGGCGCAGTTCCAACAGTCGTAGTAAGTCCAGAGGAGCTGAAAACCGTATTCGCTTCCACTGTAGAACAAGTGGCAACACGGAATGTTTGCTTTTGCAGTGTGTGCTTGTGGGCCTGCATGTGCTTGAAGGGCCTGGCAACAGCCTTTCCGAGGCCATGTCTGTCACGTGTAAAAAGGGAGGTCCTTCTGGGTAATCGTGGGCTTCCAGATCATTCGTCTTCCAGAACTCTTTCCGGCTTGTTGCTGTATTAGGTGCAAAGTCTGCCAGCTGGCTAAGCCATGTCCAGAGACTGCTTCCGAGAAGAGCTAGGCATGCAGCCTTCTGGCCTTGCTCTATCTGTCCTGAGGGCCAGAGCAGTGATTAGCACCCTGGTCAGAAGGTCTTCCTCCAGGATATTGAGCAAGAATTGAATAACCCCAAGACCGAGGCCTTCAATGACCCGGGTCAGGGGAACAGACAGATTAAAAGCACAGGAAAGAGTATGCTGGGCTTGGAACAGGCTGCACTTGCTCAATTCTAGGACAACTTCGGCCCTCAACACTGAAACAGGAGACAGATGGGCTGGACGATTTCATTTCAATCACGAGGCGAAATATGACTGCTGATACATATACTTTATAGATTCATTTGTTTTTTGGAAGCATGAAGAGGAAAAAGCATACTTTGTCCACCTTCCACAGAACCAGATATTTAACATACCAAAAATCAAACAATGGTATTGGTGTTACCTTGTTATTGAATTGTAGAGTGTTATAATGTGTGAGACATGGACCAAAAGAACACAACTCCCTGATAATGTTTAAAGAAATGCGCTAGCCCTCAGTTGGGCATCAATAAAAGTCGGGCATATACAGGGTAAAATCCATTCTAGCAGAAATACAGAGAGATTCTGTCTGTCAGTCTATAGGAGGGGTTGGCTCTCAAGGTAGAGCAGTGTGTATGAGAACTAATGATGCTTCTTGTAAGGGCTCTAAATGTTTAGATAGCATTACACCTGAAGATCTGGATAACATTTTGGGTAAGGCAATATGTCTTTGGGAGACATAGTTCCCAAAGGACCTAGGACGACCGTTATGGAAGACTATGACTTTAAAGATACTGCAACGTGTGGAGAATCTAACAATTCCCCATACAATCTTGTTAGAAAAGTTGAATCAGCTGTTCTACATAGGCATCTGGAGAAGGCAATGGCTGCTCCATATGAAAGCATTTTGGGGAACAGAAGCAGCTTACGGATAGTCAACCAATGCAGTGTCTTGAGAATGTGCTCTGTTTCTTCAGAAGTCACTTGGTTTTTAGATTGGTGTCTGGAGGACCACAGGATGTTTTGGAGAAGGAGGCATGTCTAGAGGTAGGGCAATAACGTTGCTAGGGAAATTTGTGTGTCTTTAGGATTAAAATTCAACTTTTGAAGTGGGCAGCAGATCTTTCAGAAGATTGGTCTTCTTGAGGGCCTCAGTTTTTATATCTATATAGATGATACCCAGCTCTTGTTCCAACTAGAGAATACTAGTCAGAGCAACAGATCTAGTCTCAAATCTTGCCTTCTGACATCAACATCTGATGCTTCCTAATTTCTTTAAAAAGAATGTTGAAAACTTAGATCTTCTCGTAGTATGAAGTAAAACATATGAATGGAGGTACAAGATCTGTCTGAAAGCCTGCATGAATTTGCAAACTCTATTGTCTCTGTGAAAAATGTTGGCAATCTGAATAATAAGTTTACTCTAAATCATCAAACTAAGAAAGTGATCAAGTCTTGTCATTACCAACTTAAAATGTAAAGAGCAATTCTACTACTAATGCTGTTCGTGAAACTGAGCTGCCTGGTACCCTCCTCTTTTTTCACCGCCTGTGTGGATTATGGTAATGGACTTTACACAGGGTTCCGGAAGTTATACCTGACACACCTTCAGACGACTTAGGGGTAGGTATGGCTACTATCACCGGCCACAGCAAGAATCTCTTCCAAATACTACAGAACGTACACTGAGTACCAGCTGAGGTCATAGTTGGGTTCAAGGACTTTCTCATAACTCATAGCACGAAATATCAGGTAATGGACCTTTCTGCATAGAAGCTGATTTCCCACGTTTGCCCAAAATGGCATCTTCACTCAGAAATTAACTTTTATTCACCTCAAACTCATTACAAAACTCAATTACAGGATAAATCTAACCCCTTTCAGCATTTGGAATGTGGATCATACTCAACAGAGAGCTTTTGAAAGCAAAGAACCATCTCGTGTTTAAAAAGCATTTAAAACCCCACATTTTATGAGAATAACATCTATAAATTGCTCCACAATGCTATAAGTTTTCTATATTTTACCAGGATCAGAAAGCTGCAGTGGCGATCAAGCCTGCATAAAAGGTGTAACACAAAGTAACTTGGTCAGAAGCTGAACAAATGCATTAGGACATGTTACTGGGAAAACCCCATTGGGCACCATATGGAAATTGAAGGCACGTTTCAGATGCTGAAGAGACTTGCCCACTGCCTCGGAATTGTGATTCTTTGAAGTGCTTCCCATTGTTTGAAATATCCAAACAAAAAAACACAGCATAATAATAACATAATAGTAATAAATCTGCATTTAAGACCATACAGCCTGATTCATGAAGCGAAATAGCGCCCGCAATGGCTGCGAAAATGCAATTGCGGGTGCAAAACACGGAATCGGCATTCAAGTACGAAATAGCGAATTCGCTAAAAAATAATAGCGAGCGGAATAGCGATTACGCTGTAAAAGTCGCAGACTCCGGGAAGTCGAGCATTAGCGATAATGAAATAGCGACCAACCACGGAATCTGCGAATTGAATAGCGAAACGCAATATTGTCTCAATCGGCATTCATGAAAGAAAAACATTAGCGAAAAAGCGCTAAATCGCACATTAGCGCGGCGCAATTTAAGGACAACTCAAAGCAGGTGGTAACCATAAAAGCCATGATTAACCAAAATTTGAAAAACTGTTAGCCAATCACCAACAGGTCCAGGCCTGACCAATCACACATAAGGACATTCAGCAGCAGCAATAGGCGTTCCACAATGCCTGGGATGTACATGGTGGTGAGGCGGCGAAGGCTACAGCGAGCAGCACGGAGGAGACGCATGAGGCAGGCAAGGATTTACCGGCAGCGGGTCACCTTGCTGGGGCAAACCAGAGAACAGATTTATGCTAAATACAGGCTGAATGGGGAAATGATCACCTGGCTGATACAAGAACTCGACCCCATCATGCAGCACCCAACAAGGCGAAACAATTCTGTGCCCACACATGTGCAGGTATTGTGCAGCCTGCACCTCCTGGCATCCGGCAGTTTCCAGGGCATAGTAGCCGCTGCTGGGGGGATATCCCAGCCCACCATGTCACGCTGCCTCCACACTTTTGTTGACGCCATGCTCAGCCAGCTCCACCGGCACATCACATTTCCCACGAGCCAACAGGATTTGGACCTCACAAAACTACAATTTTATAATGTTGCCCATTTTCCCCATGTCCTTGGCTGCATAGACTGTACCCACGTCGCCATCTGCCCACCAGCTGGCACGGAGTATATGTACCGCAACAGGAAGTCGTACCACTCCCTCAACATACAGATGGTCTGCAATGCCAAGACCATCATCACTGACATTGTGGCCCAGTACCCAGGGAGTACCCATGACTCCTTTATCTTCAGGCACAGCGGACTCCACACACGACTGATCAGGGGAGAGTTTGGGGAAGGACACCTACTTGGTAAGTACACTTTGTCGACAATGTCACATTGCTATGAAGTCACTGCGCTGCACAGGCAATCAACATCTGCTCCTCTCATTCAGGTGACAGTGGCTACGCCCTACGGGAATACCTCCTGACCCCTTACCTCAACCCTGCCACACCTCAGCAACGCCGCTACAATGTTGCGCACATCCGGACAAGGAACTGTATTGAAAGGACATTTGGCCTGCTCAAGAGCAGGTTCCGTATACTGCACAAGACAGGTGGGGCCATGTATTACAGTCCTGCAGCGTGCTGCCGCATTGTGGCTGTCTGTGCAATGCTTCATAACATTGCAACCAAGCGCCGGATACCAGTTGACATCTCAGGCAGTGAATCTGAGGGGGACGACCGGCCACCAGCACATGCGCACCATGCACGCGGGGAGAACCCAGCTGAAGGCCACAGACGTCGCAACCACATCACAGCTAACAATTTCTAGCCCACCCCCTTCCCCCACCCCACATATCACAATTGCATGCAAACTGTAATGATTACACAAGGCGTATGTGTGCACCAAAATAAATGTATTTGTTTGAATCACAAAAAAAAATGGGTCTTGGAAACAACTATTTACAAAATGCAGTATTCATGCATACTGCATGAGACGGTCCATGGCAGGCTTAAGTTCAGCCTGCGCCTGTGTCCCTGACACAATGTCATTGGCGCCTCCGGCGCACAATTTGCAGGCGCCTGGGAGGCTCTTCCTCATCCTGGGCAGCTGGAGCAGGCGTAGCCCTTGTGCTGCGCCTAGGTGGGGGGGCCTGCGTGGCAGAGTGGCTGCTGACACTGGAGGCACCCTCACTAGCATCATCACCCCCCACAATTGCCGGTAGCACAGGTGCGTGCAGTGCGGTGACGGCGGTGGTCAAATGCTCCAGCACCCGGGTAATATCCTAGCAGCACTGGACCAGTTGGTGCTGCTGGGTCAAGGAGCGCCGCGCAAGCAGGGTGGTGGCATTTGCCGAGACATAATTGGAGCGGCTATAGGTGGACAGCCGGCTCAGCAACTGGTGGTGGCGCCTGCTTGCAACACTGCGGTGCTTCACCAGCGCTGCAGTGTTGTCTTCCATAGCCGCCGTCATGCGGTCCATGGCCGCCGTCATGCGGTCCATCCTCTCGCCGACTCCAGCCACATTGCGGCCTATCTTATGAAGCTGGAGCTGGATTGCTCCTTGCTGCTGGGACTGGCGCTGGTGTATGCGGAGCATGCGCCGCTCCACGCTCATGCAGGCATGGAGATGCCCATTGCCCCGCCTGCTGTTGGGCCGCTGTGTAGCGGATGTGGCTGGCCCAGATCTTATAGGACGTGCTGCAGGTGTTGTAGCAGCTGGTGTTGCAGGTGTGGCAGCCACTGGAGGCACATTGGTGGGGTGCCTGGCTCTGGCAGCCGGTGGGCCTGCAGGTGTTGCAGCAGCAGAGGCGGGGGGCCTGGCCTTGGCAGCCGGTGGGCCTGCAGGTGTTGCAGCAGCAGAGGCGGGGGGCCTGGCCTTGGCAGCCGGTGGGCCTGCAGGTGTTGTAGCAGCAGAGGCGGGGGGCCTGGCCTTGGCAGCCGGTGGGCCTGCAGGTGTTGTAGCAGCAGAGGCGGGGGGCCTGGCCTTGGCAGCCGGTGGGCCTGCAGGTGTTGTAGCTGCAGGGGCTGGTGGCTGTGTATCAGGTAGGGATTCCTCCTCCTGGGCCTCCTCATCGATCAGCAGCCTCTCACTGTCACTGCTGTCTCCCGCACCTGTGAGGGTAAGTGGATACTCATTAGGTGCATGTGACTGTCAGACGTGCAGATGTTACATGCATGCTGGGTGTCATTCCCTGGGTGGCTGTGTATTTGCGCACTTTGGAACCTTTCTGGCCGCATTGTGGTACTACTACATTGTGGACATACTACGTCTCCCACAATGCTTCAGGGCACAACATAGGCATGACTAAGGGCCAATGAGTGGGCCTATTTGGTCAGTGGCGGTCATAGGGGACAGGGTCGCAGTCGCATGCCACTTACCTTGGGTGTCTTGGGTGGGGCGGGAGGAGTCCAGAGGGGTCACGCCAACACAGGCCTCCCTCTCCAACGTGTCCTCTACCTGGTCCTCCAGGGGGGTGTTGGGTGGGACAGTCGGTCCACCACCTCCGGTGCCTGATGCCTCACCAAGGCGCTCCGCCACCCTCTCCTTGGCACGGCCTCGGAGGTCGTACCACCGCTTTTTGAGCTCCTCCAGAGACCTGTCCGCAACGCCCACAGAGTTCACACTGGAGGCAATCCCAACCCAGATCCTCCTCTTCTCCTGCTCTGGGACCCTCCGGGAGTTGGCACCAAACAGCTGGTCGTGGTTGGCCACCACCCCTTCGATGAGGTTCTCCAGCTCCTGTTCGGAGAATTTCAGTTTGCGCTTGCGGGCAGCGCTGTTGCTGGGGCCTGGCTGGGGTTCCTCCGACATGGCGGTCGCAATTTCGGCGGGGTTGTGAGTCGCTAACGGCGGTTTAGCGGCAGCTTTCGGTCTTCAACACTCGACTGATAGCGTCACTGTGTTGTTTGGGGGTGGGATTTGGCTGCTTCCTGGTTGTGATATCATCACGGTGCTCGTAATGCGTCTTCCCGTTTTCCATATCCCGCGAGATTGCGACTCGCATTCCCGATCCCACGGGATTGCGAGTCGCTATCCCGTGCGATCGGGATTGCGAGTCGCTATCCCGTGCGATCGGGATTGCGAGTCGCTATCCCGATCGCAGGTAGCCGGAAATAGCGATTTTTCTGCGTTTTTTGTCGGTCGCTAACGGCTTTAGCGCCCGCGTGCGAGTCGCTATTTTTTCCCCGAAAAGTACATGAATGCCGTTTTGCGTTTCCTCAATAGCGAGTCGCTATTAATCGCTATTAGGGACACGCAAAACGGCCCGTACATGAATCAGGCTGATAGCCTTTTAAACAATGACACAATTTCTTACACACACCTTTGCTAAAATTAATGTAAAAACATTCAAATCTTTAATAGTCATTAAAAATCTCCCTACTGCCTGCAAAAAGCATATGTAAATATTGCATAGTGAATAAAAAATTAGCCTTTCTCAAACTTTGTTTCAAAGCAGAAGGGCACCAATCCTCAGAAGGGTTATTTTTTCAGAAGATATTTTTGTTTTGCGCATAAATGTACAGGTGGCAAATTTGTGCAATAACTCAGTTATGAAGGCGCTGTAGTATTAGGACATCAATAAGAGTCCTGAGGGTATCTTGATTTGGATACCTATATCGGATTCCGCGATATGTATTGTATTGTAATGTAATTGTATTTATATAGCGCTTACTACCCCTTGCACTTGTAGATAAAATAGTTATGATAATCTTTACATATTGTGATAGATGAATAAAACAGAGACCCATAAGCATCTAATCAAATAACATTTATGAAAACTATGTAGTGACAAATAAAGTTTTTAATTAAAAAACAATACACATATCTATACTACTATTATAAAGGAACAACTTTGAACCTTTGAGGCGGGTAAACTCGGGAACCACAGCGCCAATCCACACACCCGATACATCGTTGTAATCGTCAGGGTGTGCAGATGGACATAGGCTATATAAACTTAATAAATATACGTAATTTCAAAAATGTACCCCAAAAAAAAGTAGTCCCTTGGAAGAAGCGCCGGCCGCGACGTGCGTGCTGTCGTTAGGAGCGCGGGGAGGAGCGGCGTACAGGAGCACGAAGAGGACCGGTGGACATGAGCGCGGGGAGGAGCGGCGCACAGGCGGAGAGGAGCGGTGAGGAGCGGCAGACAGGCGGTGAGGAGCGGCAGACAGGCGGTGAGGAGCGGTGGACAGGCGGTGAGGAGCGGCGGACAGGCGGTGAGGAGCGGCGGACAGGCGGGGAGGAGCGGTGAGCAGCGGATCAGGTAGGTTATTTATTTATTTATTTAGGAGCGGTGGCAAAATACAAAAGCAAACGTTACATTAAATGAAGCAAAAATGACAATCGTGAGCCAACAAAATACAAGAGGAAGCAAACGGTGCATTACAAAAGTGAGCCAAACGTTGCATTACAGGAGGAAAAAGTGACGTGTGCAGGTTACAAAAGCGTACAAAGTAAGCAAGCAAACGGTGCATTACAAAAGTGAGCCAAACGGTGCATTACAGGAGGAAATAGTGACATATGCAAGTTACAAAAGCGTACAAAGTAAGCAAACGTTACATTAAATGAAGCAAAAATGACAATCGTGAGCCAACAAAATACAAGAGGAAGCAAACGGTGCATTACAAAAGTGAGCCAAACAGTGCATTACAGGAGGAAAAAGTGACATTTGCAGGTTACAAAAGCGTACAAAGTAAGCAAGCAAACGGTGCATTACAAAAGTGAGCCAAACGGTGCATTACAGGAGGAAATAGTGACGTATGCAAGTTACAAAAGCGTACAAAGTAAGCAAACGTTACATTAAATCAAGCAAAAATGACAATCATGAGCCAACAAAATATTTATTTATTTATTTATTTGATTTCTTGTATAGCGCAAGAATCGACCCCGTACGGGGTATCTCCGCGCTTTGCTCACTAAGTTGGTGCAAAAACAGGGGCATTGCAGAAGAGCTAGAGGTTACAGTGATGGCATTACAGTAGATTAATCTTCTGCAAACAAGTTGGTTTTTAGCCTTTTTCTAAATGATAGATGATTGATGGTCTGTCTGAGGCTAAGGGGCAAGTTGTTCCATAAGGTCGGTCCCATTAAGGAGAAAGCTCGGCCACCTTGTCTGGTCTTTTTGACAAAAGGGGGTTTTAGCAGAAGTTGATTGCTTGACCGCAGATCTCGGTCCGGTTTATAAAGCTGTAGTTTTTGAGTTAAGTAATTGGGACTGTTTTCAAACAGGCACTTATGGACAGTGCAGCAGATCTTAAATTTAACACGTTGGCGTATAGGGAGCCAGTGTAGTTCTCTCAACAGGGGTCTGGAAGATGTTCTTGAGGGAGCATTCAGGATCAATCTGGCCGCCGTGTTCTGGACCACCTGTAATCAATTGATGGCATCCTCATTGGCTTGTATCAGGAGCCCGTTACAATAGTCTAATCGACTTATGACCAGGGTCTGCACAAGGGTCTTTCTATAGGTGTCTGGTAAGAGAGGGAAAACTCGTCTAAGCAGGCCAATAGTGCGGAAACAGGCTCCAGCGATCACGTTTACGTGTTCTTTTAGGGTTAGGTTTTGATCCAATTTCACACCCAGATTTTTGACTGTAAGTTTTGGAGAGGGTACAGGTCCTAAGTCCATAGGCCACCAGTCGGGAGACCAGAGTATGTTAGCTTTCCCAAAGAGCATCACCTCTGTCTTCCCGACATTGCATAGGAGGTAGTTGGAGGCCATCCAATTTGAAACAGCCCTCATACCTTCCGCAAAATTTTCCCTAACATTAGAATTAAGGGCATGGAAAGGGTAGAGGAGTTGAGTGTCGTCGGCGTAAGACACTGGTGTGAATCCATACTTCCTCACAATCTCAGCAAGGGGGGCCACATACACATTAAATAATGTGGGGCTTAGACATGAGCCCTGTGGCACCCCCTTCGTGAGCGCCCTAGAGATGGAATGGTAGGGGCCCAGGCTGACAGATTGTGAGCGTCCGGAGAGGAAACTCTCCAACCATGCCAGGGCCAGACCTCCAATGCCCACTCCTTGCAGTCGGCTCAACAAGATTTTATGAGAAACAGTATCAAAAGCGGCTGACAGGTCTAACAGCACCAGAATCATTGAGTCTCCTCTATCCTGTGACATTTTGATGTTATCAGTCACGGAGAGGAGAGCTGATTCGGTGCTGTAGTTGGGCCTGAACCCAGATTGAGATTGGTCCAGGCCCCCTGTCGCCTCTATGAAACCGGAAATCTGGATGTTAACAAATTTCTCTGCCAACTTGCTCAGGAGGGGCAGAAGAGAGATGGGGCGGAGGTTGGAGAGTTCCGTCCAGGGAGAGATGGTATTTTTACGTATCGGATTCACAACTGCCTCTTTCCATTGCTGCGGAAGTTTACCTTCTTTAAAGGAAAGGTTGAGGATTTTTTGGATGATCGGGTATAATACTCTGCTCAGATTATTTGTGAGTCTGGCAGGGAGAAGATCATGAGGGGAGCCAGATTTCATGTCGCTCAGTAGTGATAAAATATCACTCTCCGTGGCTTCTGGGATGTCATTGAAGGTTTCTGTGGGGGTTTTTTGGCATAAGATACTATGGTTTTCCGAAATATTGGAATGTTTGGCCAGGATTTTATCATAGATAGTTTCGATCTTTTCCTCGAAAAATTGAGAAACTTTACTGCACAACTCTTGGGAGAAGGTGTCGGGGCTTTCGCAAGCCGAAGGATTGGTAAAGGTATTAAGGATTTTATATAGTTCTCTAGTTGAGTTGCCGGCTTCCTCAAGCTGAGATAGTATGCAGGTTTTTCTTGCCTTTTTTATATTTTTATGGTAAGTGGATATTGCCTGCAAGTAGAGTTCCTTACTAGCGGGAGAATGGTTCTTTCTCCATTGTTTTTCCAGCTTTCGGCATTTTTGTTTCTCTATTTTTAGGGTTTCGGTGTACCGTATTTCTTTTTTGGCAGATGAGGATTGTTTGACTATCTTTTGTGGGGCTAATAAGTTTATGGTATCCAGAAGAATATTATTTAGTTTGGATAGAGCCGATTCTGTATTATCAGAATCAGAAATAGTAGGTTCTCTCCAGACTTGCTCAAAAGAGTCCGGGGTGATAATACAAGAGGAAGCAAACGGTGCATTACAAAAGTGAGCCAAACGGTGAATTACAGGAGGAAAAAGTCACGTGTGCAGGTTACAAAAGCGTATAAAGTACAAGTAGAGGTATAATACTGCAATATATGGAGGAAGGCTCCGGTGGACCCACGGACAACGTCGGGCCGGGTGGGGGCCCTGAAGCCTAATTGCTCCCGGACAACGTCGGGACGGGCTGCTAGTATGTATATAAATATATACATATATATATTTTAAACTATAAGTAATGTATACATTTGTGAAGCAGACCTGAAGAATATCTATATATTCAAAAACATAGTTATTATACATATTTGTACAAAGAAATACACATATCTAGATACATACATATAATCAAATTATAAATGTTCACATACACAGGGATATGCTGTACATTAGTGTTTGCATATGGTGGTTATGTAGGAAAGAGCCAACTCTTGAGTCATCTTCTGAAGATACAACATTTATCCATGGATCTTATGTTTGGTGGTAATCAATTCCATAGTTTTTCTACTTGAACAGAGAAAGAAGTACCATCTATAGTTTGTTTCTTGTATGGTTAGGTTTTGAGGTGAGGTGCAATCTTGATCGGGGGTTTCTTTGTTGAATGTATTTGGTGATTTTATTCCTGATGAAAAGCGGTCCTGAACCATTTATTGCTTTGTGAGTGATACAAAGCAGCTTGAAGGTGGACCCTCTAGCAACCGGTAACCTATCTTCTTCAATCTTTCCACTAGGATGGGATGGTTCACCGTATCGAATGCGGCCGACATATCGAGAAGCACTAAAACAGTGGCATTCCTGTTGTCGGCTCGCATACGCAGATTATCCAGCATAGTGGCCAGAGCCGTCTCGGTCCCGTGCCCTGGGTGAAAACCAAACTGGTCTTTATCTAGTAAATAATTCTCCTCCAAAAAGCACGACAGGGACCTGCTGACTGCTTTCTCAAAAATTTTCACCGTATAAGGTAGGAGAGAGATGGGCCTAAAATTTGCCAGTATTGACGGGTCCAAGGAAGGCTTTTTAATCAGTGGAGTCACCACCGCCAATTTCCAGCATTCCTGGACCATTCCTTCTTCCAGGGACTGATTGCAAATCTGCCTCAGCCATGGAAAGGTATTTCGCCCAAAAGATTTCCACATTTTATGGGGAGAGGGTTAAGGGGGGAACCTGAGGATACATTATCTCCCAAGCTGTTAAAAGCAGCTTCTGTTAGAGTCTGAAAACTATCCAAGAATACAGGCTGTTGTAGAACTGCCTTAGTCCGTTGTTCAGGATTAAGTTGTTCACCATTATTATTAACGTGCAGAGTATCCACGATTTTTGCAATCTTATCCTGAAAATGTAGAGCGATTTCATCACATAGTTTTTGGGATACTGCCACTTTATTTCCCATGCATATAGGGGAGGAAAGGTCCTTGATAATTTAAAAAAGTGCTTTAGTCCCTTTTGGCGCATGTATAATTGAACTGGCATAGAAGTCTGCCTTAGCCTTGAGGATACCCTCTTTATATTGCAGTTGTATCAGTCTTAGGTCTTTTTTATCTTCCTCACAGTAACATTTTCTCCATTTCCTTTCCGCCTTCTTGCGTAGCATACAGAGCTGTTTCAGCTCCTCGTTATACCACGGAGCCGAGATTTTGCTTCTGTTTTTTATTTCCTTTATAGGGATTACCTGGTCCAGGATATCAGCTATATGGTTAGTATACACTTTATAGTTTCTTCTACGGTCATCGTGGGTACAAAGTGGGTAGCATCTAGGGCAAATGCAGGAGTTCCAATCTTATCTAGTTTTGCCCTTTCCCTACCTCTCCTGTAGGACCTTTGCTGACCAGCACTGTCCCCAGAGTGTAACATCACAATGCTAAAATGAACGAGATAGTGGTCAGACCAGTTCTGGGGCACTATATTTAGTATCCTAGTTGTAAACTGGTTGGAAAATATCAGATCAAGGATATGTCCCCCTTGATGTGTTGAACCTTCTGACCAGCTGGGAAAGATTCAGGTTTGTGCATGTATGCCTCAGATCACGCAGTTGGCTACTAACATTCCCGTCTTCCCAGAGATTAAAATCCCCTAATATGATCATTCTAGAGTGTGCCAGTGAAAGGTTGGTGATAATGTCAAAGAAATTTTGATAGTGTGTGGTCCCACCTGGAGGTCTGTAACACAACAATCCTGTAAGTAGGTTCCCACTAGAAGAATGTAGTGAGCACCCCAACATGTCTATCCCCTCTACTTCGTCTACCTGTAGGAGTCTAAAATCCCACTCCTCTGTAAAAATCACCCCCACTCCTCCTCTACCCGTGGTTCTAGGCTTGTGAAGAATTTTATAGCCATTAGGGCACCTACATACTAGATCTACAGCTGACTCTTCATTAATCCAGGTCTCCGTTAAGAACAGAGCGTCAAGTCCCATATCCTCTATCAGACCTGAGACCTCAGTGGAATGTTTAACAAGAGACCGGCTATTAATCAGTCCCCCAATAAAGGTCTTTCCAGCCTTTCTCACATGAGCCAGGGCAGAGGTCGCTTTACATTCTGTCTTACCTAGCTTCAACAATTGTTCTCTGTCATAAGTTAGCCGCCCTCGGGAGCCGGGAGTTCTAGCCACGCCAAAGAAGTGGGTGGTGAAGTAAGTTTATTTATAGTGCGAGTGTGCGAATAGATTCTGCCATCACTTCAATCAAAAACCCTTAAAAACAGTAAAATAGTAACAACAAAGATCGCGGCGATTTAAAAATGGAAAACCCCGGTGCTGTTCTCTATGCGTCCTGCAGTGCAGTTCTATAGTCTAGAGCTGCGCGCTTGCATTCCCCCACTTAAGTATGGTGGCCTGTAGGAGCTGCCGAGCAACTAGAGCGCCTCCCAAGATGGCGCCTGAAGATGGAAGCGAGCCCGACCCTCCTTCAACCAAGATGGCGCAGAAGCCAACCGGGAGTTCTAGCCACGCCAAAGCTGCGGGTGGTGAAGTAAGTTGTTTTTATAGTGCGAGTATGCGAATAGATTCTGCTCTCACTTCAATCAAAAACCCTTAACCCCTTCGACGCTCATGACGAGCCCAGCTCGTCATGGAGTTTCCATTGACTTCAATGGAAATTACATTCAAAGCCATAATACACCTTAGCATCCAAGTGGTTAAAAACAGTAAAACAGTAACAACAAAGATTGCGGCGATTTAAAAAGGAAAAACCCCTGTGCTGTTCTCTGTGCATCCTGCAGTGCAGTTCTATAGTCTAGAGCTGCGCGCTTGCATCCCCCCACTTAAGTATGGTGGTCTGTAGAAGCTGCCGAGCAACTAGAGCGCCTCCCAAGATGGCGCCTGAAGATGGCAGCGAGCCCGACCCTCCCTCAACCAAGATGGAGCAGAAGCCAACCGTGAGTTCTAGCCAAGCCAAAGCAGCGGGTGGTGAAGTACGTTTTTTTTATAGTGCGAGTATGCGAATAGATTCTGCTATCACTTCAATCAAAAACCCCTCAAAACAGTAAAATAGTAACAACAAAGATCGCGTTGATTTAAAAAGGGAAACCCCTGTGATGTTCTCTGTGCGTCCTGCAGTGCAGTTCTATAGTAATTTAAATAACACACCCTGTGATGTAGGTACATATTTATCTGAAATGTACAAAAGGCAGCATTCTGAGTTTAGTCTGTTCAGAATGTGGGAAACATGCAGGAATACTGTGTTATCCCCTGGGAATACTGCACCCATATAAATAACACATCGCGTGATATGGGTATATTTTTGCCGGGTGAGGGGAGGTGCTGGGAAATGTAGTTCTCTTGCAATCCCATTTTTTGACACTGCCACCACTGGATGGTTTGGATGGAGAAATTACATTACTTCATTGAGCAACAAAAAAAAAGAAAGTAAGAGCAACTAACCGCTGAAGTAAGAGAATGCAAATGGAGAAGCAGGGTAAAGAAGGAAAATCCCTAACCTAAAATGTCTGCCCACTCTTACAGTTGGCTCTAATAACAGTAGGTTGGTGAAAACATCTGCAGTGTGTCTAAGTGCCATCATTATTTGCCCTGACACATGTTACTGGCATTAGATGGTGCCTACGACCTTGTGACCGCCTGGAGGTGAAATTAAATGTGTTTCTCTCACAGTACCAATTTTTAGGTCGAGCCTAGACAGCATTTGCGATGTCTGGCAGATCTGTTGTATGTCATTTGTGGTATCTGGAGATCAGCCCTAGGACTTGTCTGCTTCTGCCTTTGCTTAGGGACTTTTATTTCTGTTCAACTGCCTCTATTTAACTGTCTTGATAAAAAACGATCAGTAACGGTCATTAAAATACCAGAATTGCTTTCTGCTTGTTGAACTGCCTCTAATTAACTGTCTTGATAGAAAATGACCTGTAGAGGTCAGTAAGATACCAGAATTGCTTTCTACTTAAGGACTTTCGTTTTTTATTTTTCTGGGCAACTGCCTCTATTTAACTTTCTTGATAGAAAACGACCAGCCGCGGTAAGTAAAATACCAGAATCACTTTAGCATTGCCTAGATTCCAGGCCATAGAAACTTGTACTCAACGAGCACCCGTAGAAAATAATATTTTTTTCAAATCTTGTATTTTCAGTAATATGACCACCAAAGGGACTGATTTTATATTAAAAACAGAGCTTTGGACAGTACAATTTCCCGCTGATAGGCAGTATTTCTCTCCATGTGTTCCCATACCTGGCATGTTCCAGAGTTTGGTGCTTACTTTCCCTGTTAAATGTAAATGTATGTATTTTGTTTGTAAATGTATTTGTATTTATATAGCGCACTTCTACCGAGAAGTCTCGTAGCGCTGTATTCATACCACTGTGGAACCCATCCTGGCTTTCCTGTGAAATGTCCACTCCTGGGCACCCCCAAGGTGAAGCCAGGTATCCAAGTGCTGCTGGGGCTGTTGTGGAGATTAAGCAAGCTATTGCCCAAAGTCACAGAGTGGTACCCATGATTAGACTAGGCACAGAGGCAAGAATGATCAGATCCGGGGTAATTGAGTCCAAGAGCTGCCGAGGCGGGAATTGAACCCTGGTCCCGGGCCAGACCAGACCTCTGCATCAGGGTCTGCCGCTCTAACCATTGAGCCTCGCTTCTCCACAAAGATAAAGAACAGTAGATGTTTCAGCAGTGCTAATGTGCTGCATAGCTAACTACATATAAGGTCCCAAAGCTGATACTGATTGCATTGCAAATGCTTGTTAATGTTGTTTCCAGTAGATGGATTTCAATGATCTACTGATGCATACTCTCAGAGCACAGTGTGCCTGCTCCCTCCAACAGGTTGGCTCCAATCATAAAAAAAACCTCAGTTCCAGTTGTGCACTGGATTTTTCATTTGCGAACTGTTCCAAATATAATTATCTTTAGTAAATGCTAAGCTCCAAGTAAAAAAAAAAGCATAAAAGTGTAGGCGGAGGTTTATGAATTGGCTTGAACGCACTTTTGCATTTTTTTTATTACTCAACATTCCCAGTAGTATGTCTAGAAAGCTGCACCAGGCAGAGGTTTCCAAGTAAATGTCATGCGACAATTTTCGTGGACTACAAAACTGGGAATGGGCCTCCTATTCAAATGCCCACTCTTTTCCCCTTGGAGAAAGCTCTTTATCTACAACTCAGTGATTCTTAGGGTGGTCCTTTCTTCTTCACATCCTGAAAGAGGAGTTACTCCTGAGCCTGGATGGAGTAAATCTCTGACAATTTCCAGAGTGGGTAGGGGTTTTGTGGAACTTTGGGCATGCCCGCAAACATATGGCAAGTCACATCATGGAATACCCACTTCCCACCACTTGAGTAGGATTTAGTACTCTGAATTTCTATGCACTCATGGCAGACAAATATGCAGTAGCAAATGTAGTTACACTAGGTGCAAGCGCAACTCATGGAATTTGACACTGCGGAATTCCGTGAAGTTACATAAAAACTTAACGAGATTCCACAGAATTCTGCCAAAGGTTGGAAAGTAATCAGGTTGCGCTGCTTGCACTGTAATTCAGTGCTAGTAGCATGAGCTGCACTGAAAAATCAGCATGAATGGCATCATGCACTTTACAAGACCATGCGCATGCGGCTATTCAAGCTGATTTTGCTGCTGCTCAAGTAGAAAAGTACTTGAGTGGCAGCTAATCTACTTGAGAAGCAGTCCTCTGACCTCGACCGCTCGCTACCGCCAGCGACCACTCGTGTTAAAAAATTGTGCTTGAGGAAGTCATAATCTCGCTCACGCTCAGTAGCTCGCATTTCTGAAGCCTTGCGGGGAAAAATTCTGCCATGCGGTGATTGGCAGATTTTTCCTGGAACTCCGCGTCAAAACATTCCACCCAGCCCTAAATTACACTCACCAGGAATCTCTTTGTGAATGTCCTGACCTTTTTTTGACATGAATGTTTAACAATTCCTCTCCCCTAATTTATGCATAAGATTTTCTGTTTGAAAAACACATCTGTCATTAAAAAGTTGCAAGGTGAAGTTGTGGAGTAATCTTAAAGCGTTATGGAGAAACAATAACTTCTAGATAGGGATATGCGAGGCACAAAGAATATTCCTAAGATCATAAGTTGTATTATGGCAAGGCCTTGAAATGAAAGAGATGACACTCATTTGTCCCTCAAGGGATAACTGAAATCCTAAACATCTGGTCTTGATAGCTATGTCTTATGCAAGACAGTACCTACTTTGTGCCCGTGGTTGCCAGTGAGCAGCACCAGCACCTATCTAAGGAGACTGGGACTCTTTGTAACTTTCCACACTGTCTTGGCACCTGCCTACAACTGTTTGAATACACAGAATAGTGGGAGGCAGCTTAAATAATCTGTTTTTAGTTTTCACAATGTTATACAGAAATTGAAAGACAGAAACACGGTTGTATTAACACCACTTCTTCCAGGTACTCAACCCATAATGGAAAAAATGAAGGGCTGTAGCTCTTCTTTCTGGATGGTGGACATGCTGCTATGTGGCAAGACATGTTAAAGTGAAAATGTTACTCTTTCATTTGTAGGGGGTGCATTATAATCATGGGTAGTCCAGGCCTACATATAATCTTTTATTATGTTAACTAAAGCCATTTGAACGTCAACTGTAATAAAGCGAAATGTGATGTGCTAGGAATATTTTTAATGTAAATGTGAAGAAAGTAACGTTGCAACTATGTGTGGTTAGTCAAAAGCATTAATGTGCAGAATTCATACATGTCGCTGACAAGTACTCACAATTAATGTGCTTATGTAACGTTTTATTTAGGTATGTAATTTCATGAGGCCTTCTGCCATTTCTTATGTTGACCGATTTCTGTAGGCCTGAATTGTACTTTTTCCCCTGGAAGCTCTCGTATTAGAATTACTAGTGAATTTCATGAGCATGTTGTATTTGTTCTATCTCACGTTTCTGTTGCAGGTGGAGACTTCATCCTTGCTAGCTAGAATACTGTCTTTATTTTAGGTGTTAGGTTTAGGGAGGAGAGGAGAGGATACATTGAATGGTGATACTGATAATAAAGAACTGTTGTACTTTCTCATCCGAGTAAGCCTGGAAATCAAGGGCATCCTGCCAAGTCTTGGAGCATCGCTGCCATGTGGAAAGTTACCTACAAGGAGGTGGCTTGACTGGATGGTGTGATGCCGCAATGTATCTTCGGATACTACCTGCGAAGTGAAGTATCAAAGTTAGGGACAGTGTCCGGGAACTTCTGCCTTGCCTTGAGAGAGAGAGCATCTTAGAATGAGCTCTCTAGCTCTATGCTACTTGACCCATCCAAACATGAAGAGACTACTTAGGAAGACTCTATGCGCTTACACCTATATGGATCTTGCCTTGGGAATGCTACGTAGGTATGTCACGTTAGTGGTAGTGCAGGGACAGACTAATGCTTTACACCCATGAACCTCCAATGAAGGGGAATCTCAACGTTGGTGCTATTATCTTCTGTATCCTGATTCTTTAACTGATCATTTTGTGCATGCTGCACCCTCTTAATTTCACCTGTAGGTTTGGCTTTGTATTGGTTCCAATGTATTTCTGCAACCTCATCATGAGGTGTTTGAACGTCCAACTGTTTTTGGCCTTGTAATAAACTAACTAAACTCAATTGGGAGTCTGTGATTCTTCTGAGTCATAGTTCAGTGGAATTTTAATGATTGATTGGCTAACGATTTTCATCCCCTCCATGCTTTCCTACTGACAAAAAGAGACAACGGCCAGGTGTTCCAGAGTAGATCTAGAACGTGGAACCCGGCTGCTTCAGTTGGTAGCAGTGGAGTATGGTTGGCACTTGAAGCAAGGGGAGAGTCTAGAAAACTCTAGATCCCTAGAGTCCCAATATAGAGTCCAATAATCGAGAGTGGAGAACAACAAACTTTTAGCAGAGAACGACGGAGATTGATGGTGCAGCGCGAACAGCGGCGAAAGGCGAAGTGAGTATCAAAAGGGATGCATCGTCTGTTAGATTGCGGGAGTGTGTTGCAGTAGCGGTCGGCAGTAGGAGTTTTGGCAGGGCGGTGACATGGGAAGGGGGAGGGGCAGGGTGGTGGGTAGTAATGTATGGATTACAGAGTTTTACAGGTAAGTAAACATTTAAATAAATAAAACGAATTTCGTTGCGCGCACTGCTTTATTTATTTAAATGTTTACTTACCTGTAAAACTCCGTAATCCATACATTACTACCCCCCACCCTGCCCCTCCCCCTGCCCACGTCATTGCCCTGCCGAAACTCCTACTGCCGACCGCTACTGGTGTGTTGGTTGTATGATGTCTGGCGGAGTTTGTGTGAAAGTTGAGTTAATGTGTTTTCGGGGCAGACGTGGTCCAAGGGTTTTGTTTCGAGTTTCAGGCCCAAAGTGGCCTACGATACCAGGATATATTAAATGGTGTAGAAAACACCAATTTGTTGTGATTGTCTGACCGCAGGTTAGAGGATTTGTCATGAGACATAATCGGCAATTCAACTTAAGACAGGAAACTTTGTGTGAATGCTTTGTATTAGTTCCAATGTATTTCTACACCCTCATCTTGAAGTGTTTGTATGTCCAACTGTTCTTAGCCTGTCAGCTAACGAAACTCAATTGGGAATCTGTGATTCTTCTGGGTCATAATTCATTGGAACTGTTATGATTGATTGGCTAACGAGTTTCCTTTCATGCTGACAAAAAGAGACATCGACCAGGGGTTCCAGAATAGATCTAGAATATGGAACCCGGCTCATTCAGATTGAATGTAGAACCAGGAGGATAGTTATTGGAACAGGAAGGGAAGGCCCATCCAAACCCAAGCCCATGTCCCCAGCACCTTCTTATCCTGAAAAAATATTGGAGACAGATACTTACTTTTTTTATAAATTAGGCACTGATGCAGGGGTGTTATCCAATTCATGTTAGAAAGGTTCAAAAACTCTACAATTGATGAGATTTGAAGTAATAATGGCAAATACTGTTTACCATATGAACATCATTTTTCAGGCTGGGGGTCCGCTGTTCATTCTAACTTGCTACTCGCTGCTGATACCCTGATCACCTACAAGGTAACCCAATCTGTTTATTGAATAAAGTTGTGAGATATATTTTCCAAAGCAATGAATGTGTAGCAGAACAGCTAAACCAAGCTATACTTTTCAGTCCTATGCAGCTAGAGTAGGTATGCTATGACTTTCGATAGCGCTTACTCTGTCTATTGTGAGACATATAGTTTAGCTTACAGTGGGCTTAGAGTCTACTCCTTGTTTATAATTGGTTGCCTTCATGGTCTCTCTCATTTGCTTGTTTCTTGTTTGTTGTTTTGTGGGCTTTCTTTCCTCTTTTTGTTTTTGTCCATTCCCTGGAGCATAAACACATTGTTTGTGTCCTTCCATTGTGATTTTTCAGGCACTACTTTTTTCCTTTTGTTTAAGCACTCCACGAGAGTGCACATGTTTTCCAGCTGTCTTCTTCTTGTGCTTCTCTTCCTCTCTCCATGCTCTGTGTTGCACTCTCTATCTTGTCCATGTGCTTCTCCAATACCTGATCCCAGTATTCCTCCTACCTGCTTAATTTCCTTCACCTGCGCACCACGTTGACCTCTATCAGTGTTAGTTTGCTTCCCTCTACCATGTTCTCCATGTCTCTTCCCTCCCACCCACACCTCTTGTTCCTTCTTCCACACCCTACAGTTGCTTCCCCACCCCATCCACCATGATTACCCTAACCATTTCCTCCATGCTTCATGAGAATGTTTGTCATTAGTAGCCCTCCCTGTTTGTTTGACACACAGAGAAGTTGAGGATATTTGGTTCTGCTTCGCCAGGAAGTAAATGACCTTCATGACTTTTGGATCCAGTCTCTAAACAAATAGTTTAGCTCCACTTTTAAGGAGGCATCAGGTGGCATTAAGGTGACACCAAAAGCATCAGGACTTACAATCATGGTGAGGGTATCCCAGTAGAGGAGGTTAGTTCCTCTGTTTGCTTTCACTGGAATACACAACTCCCTCTCTAATGCATAATGCCAGCCATGCTCCTGCCATCCCAGAGAAGCTGCAGAATGAGTGCTGCAGAGGAGAAAATGTATCCCTCCTTTATTCTGCACCACAAGTTTTAGATTTGGCTACAAGAAATCCACAGTTTTACAACATCACATTCTTTAGGTCTCACCTATGAGAAATGTTTTATCTGTCTATTGACAAAAACCTATTGTGGATCACAGTGCTTTAAGTGACATACAAAAGTGATGTTGATGATAGTCTTTCTGTAAGGGGTGTGGCCTAAGTAAGTAAAGGAATGGCTTAAAATATGCACACTCTAATCCTGTGCGGTAAACAGCATGTTGGCTGACCAGCATTTGTGGGTGTTCTAATACTGCTTCCAGAGACATCATGCAACAACAAACATATGTCTAAAATAAACCAGACCTGTTGCTTTGTGAGTGCTTGTTAGCACTTTGATATAAATGAGTAACAACGATTTTGTAGTAAATAATTATAATTGATAATTACAAATGGTACATACATGACTATCACTATGTGTACACTGGACAAAGGCCAAACATTGGATGAGCATGTGGGTTGTATGGCCCTACAACGTGGGCTATTACCATGCGTGCCATTACAACGCTGTTTTTACAACGCAAGTCGTTACAACGACTTGCGCTGTAAGCGCTGGATAGTGGAATAGTTTAATTTTCTATTCCAACTCCAGCCCACGTTACAGTAGGGAAGGTGTTGGAATAGAAAATTCAACTATTCCTTGTCCAACAGCGCCCTCCAGCGCAAGTCGTTGAAACGACTTGCGTTGTAAAAGCAGTGTAGTAATGGCAGCGCCTGGTAATGCCCGCGTTGTAAAGGCTGTTCCCCGAGCATGTGATATGAACACTATTATGACCCTTCAACTCGTACTGCCTTCGGCCTCAGCTCTCCAGCTCTCAATCATGCAGGATTATAAACACTCTCCTAAAGCAGAACTCACAAGGACACCTAAATGTAACTCCGCTCACACGTGCCATACAAGACGTGAAAACCCAATAGCTCCGCCTTTTAAAAACGACACCTCTTGGCTTCGCCAATACTTAGTAAAAATCAATTCCAGTTACAATACAATATTGCACTAAAGCAAAGGGAGTATACAAATGTTAACCAATTCAAAGTATTTGCTTATGAAAAACATGATATGTATGCACCAACATACTGCTAAAACGATTGGCAAAGCTGCAGACCGAGTCCTCCAGGGCATGTTCTGCTCACACAGGCTGCCCAGTCCAAGATAAGCCTTGGAGCTTATTCTGACCAGTGGTCAAGGTGGGCGGGATCAGCAGGGCATGGCGTGCCCCTACTTCTTTAATATCATAGAGTCATTTCCCCTACTTTCTCATTTTAAACATGCCACTCGGATGGCAGAAATTGCCAATGCCGATAGTTATGGCTCGGCTTTTGGGGACTGGCAGAACAGGCAGAGAAGGAAAAGGACTCTGTCTTTTCCTTCATGACCAGAAAAGACAAGGACATTGTCCAGTTCTCCTGCCACTGTCAGCTGCCCCCCTACTTCTTTGTTTCCCCTCTTCCCTCTATTTCTGGCCTGCTCCTCCTCAATTAGTGAAAACCGAGATTTTAGGGAACAAGTATTACCATCTCTTTCCTCCTTTCGTTTATTTACTCCTCTGTGAATTGGATCCAAAAAAGAAAAACACTTTTGTTGGAAACGTCGTATTTTTCTGAAATGTTTCAATTTCTAAGTGCACATCCTCAAGGTGGAGAGAAATAAAGGATTAAAAATATGAAAAATAACGAACTAAAGCAAGACAGACTGGTTGCAGGATGGCCAGGTTGATTTATTCACACCTAAACACATTAGTGCCACTGTACAGTGTTTGCCAGTGAAGCACTTCTTTTGTTTTCTCGTCGCTCCTTGAACAACATTATTTTCCCTGGGTGGGAAAGTGCACTATTCCTGGAGGTACTGAAATACCTGCCTGATGGGTGATTTGGAAAACAAAATTTTTAATTTTAAAAACGAAATGAGACCGCGGTCTCTTGATTGGCTCAGACTCCACACTGCTCTGCATCTCATTTAGGCCTCGCTGTCCTGCATCTCATTTCGTTTTTAAAATTACCCTTGATACTGTGACAATCCAAAAACTGGACAAACCGATGCTACAAGAATTAGCTATTTCTCCAATGAGTTTGGCTGTTAAGACTCTTCTGCGGTCTGAAAACAAGTGATCACTTTAAATGTGATAACATACCTTCTACATCTAAGGGGCTCATATTCTGCAATAACCATTGTCCTGATGATGGTCTTATAGACTTAAGCTGCCAAGACCGAAACGTCGACTTCTACATCATCTCCAATTAAGCATTTATCTGCTTTTGAGTAACGTTTACATATTGTTTGTTTCAGTTACTCTTATGTTCAAAGGAGCTGATGAATGTCATGAATTGTTTTAGTGGTCTATTAACTATACATCTTTTCATGATTCTTTGCAAGTGATTGATTTCGTGTATATATATCCCCATGCAAATCATGTTTTAAAGATATGAAATTTTGAAATACATATCTATTCAAAACTATCAGGTTCTCTCGTGTGCTTCTTGATTTATCTTTCTTGTATACATTTAATCATTGATTGTTGTTGTTCAAAAGACATATATGAGTTTGATCAAATGACTGACTCTGCATTAAATCATTATTGAGAATAACATCAAAAGATATTGCAAATAAAATCCCTTGTAGATACTCTTACAAGATACAATTCCTTGCCCATACCTACAAGGGTTTATTGGGTTTCCCATTGGTTGTTTGAAGGCCTATGAAGCAGCACACCATAGAGTGACAGTGACTCTGTCACTGAGGTCACAGGACTCTTGAGCAGGGTGGCTCTAGGGCAGTGCAACCGCACCAGGGGCTGACCAGCCACGGTCCATGCAGCTAGCAGCGGTGGGGCAGAGTGGGGCCGGGTAAGGGGGATGGACGATGCAGAGGGAAAATTAAATAAATAATACATTTTCCCTCTGCATCATCCCTCGAATTCCCCCCTTACCCGGCCCCACTCCCCCACCGCTGTTATCTGCATGGACGGCGGCTGGCTCTGAATTTAGGTGAAGTTGTTGTGTTTGGAAGTATAATATGGTTTTAAAAGCACTTGATGCCTCCTTCCTGGTCACCAACAGTTTTCAGAAACAATAAAAATGTCAGTGGACTCATGGAAAGAAAGCGCAGAGGATTAATGTGCCTGCTGCTAAGAACATGTACAATGCAGATCACAGAGTGCACATAATGTAAATAGGTCAGTGGGTTACCGCTTTTGTCAGAGAGACCTTATTATTACTTGCAGTTAATAAGTTAAAATCCTAACATAGAACAGTGAGCTCCTAACTGTCATGTAAGAGCTGGATGCAAACTGCAAGGTATAACTTAGAGTGTTATGTTTTCCCCCCAGTCTTTGATTATCCTAATGTTGCAGAAAAAGGGTTCATTTGGGTAGAAATCAATTCTGATAATTAAAGAGAACCACCAACAATGGTATTACGTTTTAAATTCTGAGTTTGTGTTTCTCCAGACCAATCACTACTAAACTATGCTGCCTGCTAGTATGGTTGTCATGTGACTCCTACACCTTGTAGTCCTTTGCTTTATGTAACATTTCCTATATAGTGATTTATACACGTATGATTGATTGACTCGGTGTAATATGTGTGATGTAAAGTGCTCTGACACTCTACACTGGTATTAGTGGTGGTGTAAATGTTCTGATACTTTATTATTTTGACATTTTTACACATGCTAGCAGTCTCTGCAAAGATGTTTCCTTATTAACACCAGTGGAACATTCAACTGCAGCAGTGAGAAAGGTGACCAGTCAACTTTTGCAAAGGGCCTCCAGGTCAAAGCAGCACAAGTCACATTTTTAGGAACTTTTGATCCGTTTGAGCTATAAACAATTTACTAGTTAAAATCATCAGATTATGCAGCAGATGATGAATTATGTGGCAATTATGGCAGAGCCATAATTATGTGGAAAACATTTGCAAACTAGAACATTTTGCCATTCATGTTTGAACTGCTCTTGTGGAAAATGGGAGGAGAAGTGCTGCTGGCAAACTTCATGGCTGGGAGACAAATGGCTTGTGATTCCACTTTTAAGGATAATTTGGACATTCTGTGATTGGAAACGTACCTCACTTTGTGAATGTATTTTAATGTCAATAACTCCTATTAAATCTTAAATAAACATGTGTATCCATTGGTCAAATTAAATAACATAATTAGCTGTAACCGGTTAGTGGAATGGGAAACAAACCTAAAAAATTGGGATACTTTGCTCTTTCTGACACACCTCTGACTCTGCCCACTGACCCAATCCACGGGTTAATCCCGCCCTCTGATTCTCCGTCCACAGTCCCCCTTCTCTTTTTCCCCCCACTTTGACCACTGATGCTGGCCATTATTGCGTGTTAATGGCAGTGGAATTCAGATGTCTGTGAGTCTGACATTTCACTGACCATTTCCAAGCTCATGAAGTCTGTGCTGCTGCCCTGGGACTGAATGGATCTGAGCTTTTCCTTCAATGTGGGATATTAATGTCCACCTTGCCGAAGATTAGGGTGATCTATTTCATGTCTAATCGTCCCATCTCGAGGGGCGAATTTGTGTCCGTGGTTGCAGGTCGTGAGCACCGGAACTCATCTTTGGGGAACGTTACTTTCGGTCGTTAACCCAGAGCAAGAGAAACAAAAGCAAAAGTGAGAGTAAAGGTGGAAGAGTAAAATAGGAAAACAATGGCAAAGGGAAAAGAGAGGGGTGAAAAATATCCTGCAAGACTGAGACAACGAGGCAGGGAGTGTAGGGTGATGGAAGAAAGGGGCACGAGACGGTATCCAGACTAGAGAGCTTGATATTTGGCAATGCCAGCACTCAGCAGAACCGGTCACGTGCTCCTACAAATGTCTCACCCGAGGACTTCTTCCTTTTCACAAAGTAAGCTCTGCAGGGTGCCGTGAGGCCTTGTGAGCGCAGAGCAGCATAAGAATTGTAATGTCCCACAGTGAACTGTAGCTGTCACACTTACCTGCCCTGTCAGTGTGATATGTGCGAATCGACAATGTTCTGAGTGCAATGCAAGGACATGCTGTTATGTTCTTAGAATACATTGTACCAAGACAAGCCTTGGCACATTCAGGGTGCTGTGCAGAGGGATGCTTATTAAAGTTAAGTGCAGTGCAGGAGTATGTTGAGGCCTGGTACCTTCGAGTGAAGGGCAGGAAGATGATGTTGCAGGATGATACTGGAATCTTAACAGAGGGCAGTGCAGGGAGATGTAGGGATGTCCCGAGGGTGTCCCAAATAGCGACTCCAAAACGAAGACGTTTAATTTTTGTTTATTTTAAATGCATCCTGTTTTCCTTTAAGTAAAAAGGGGCTGCATTTAAAAAAAATTAAAAAGCTGTTTTATTCAAAAGCAGTCTCAGAGATGGTGGTCTGCTGAGCCCAGCAGCAGGCCACCATCCCTTGGAGGGTCGGCCATTCCAAATGGGGTCACAAAATGCGAGTGGCTCATTAATGTTCATGAGCCTCTCATTTTGTGACCCCATTGTGAATCGCAGTGTCCAAGACACTGTTGTACATGCCAAATATCGAGTGGCAAATTGCGTGTCGCAAAAGTGACGCAATTTTCGAGTCGCTTTTTGGCAGGTCGTACATCTGGCCCTAAATCACCAGACCTGGCTGAGATTATATAATTCCCTGTTAGTGCTATGCAGCAGGGAAGTCCTCTGAGTGCAGTGCAGGAGATAATTATTGCAGTCTCGAAAAATACAGTGAAGTGCTGCCTGCGTGAGGTCTTCAGCTGCACTATGCGATTGTGTAAGGAAAGTGCAGTACAGCGCGAAGGGTGGATCTCCTAGTCGTTGAGTCTTGAGGCATCCAGTGATCCCTACAGTGCAGTGCAGTACAGAGGGTGGTTTTGATGTTCCGAGAGTCAGGTGCAAGGATGATCAGGGATATTCTTAGAGCAGATGCCATGCAGAAGCAAACAAAAGTGCTGCGAAAGGGAGATGCTGTTGTGCTTTCAGGTGCTGTGTTGTCCTTGAGTACCACACAAAGAGATGCTGCAAATGTAATATGGGCTTCGAGGAGCACAGTGAGTAAAGATGTTCTAATTAAGCTTGGGAGGAGTTTACGGATTTTCACTGCGCGGAACTCCATGAATTGCCAAAAAAACTCTGCTGCGCTCCATGGACTTCTGCCGGCAGCAGAGTGTGTTAAGTTGTGCTGCTTGCACATATATTTAGCTCAGAGAGCTTGCCTCCCACTTTAAAATGTGCAAAAATGGCACTATGCGTAGCACCAGAGGGCGCTGCTGGTTTCTGCCGCTCGAGTGGACATTCTACACGAGAGGAAGCTTCCTGAACGCGAATGGCAGATCTCAGCATGCGCTGTCGCGACCTGCCGCGACAGCCCACAATGAGAAATCTCACCGTAAGGAGGTCTGGTGCGTGATTTTTTCTTGCTTGCACTCGCCAACAGGGCCGGTCTGGCTACCGGGCAGTTAGGAATGCTGCTGAGCTGGGGGTTGATTTCGTTAATGGGGACCTGCGTGAGCTAAGCGAAATTCGTTTTGCTTTCAGTATTTCGCAGCACACGCAGGTCTCCATGGACGAAATCAGCCTCCACTGCAGTCAAATCAGGCAGCAGCTCAGCGGCATTCCTAGTTGCCCGGTAGCCAGTCCGGCCCTGCTCGCCAATTTACTGATGGTGAGCTGCTCGAGAGAAAAAACTCCGGTCCGCATCACATCGGAGAGTTTTTTAGAACTCTGCACTCCGTCCTGGGAGATAAGTGGGCAAAACTCAACCAACTCCACTGGCAGAGTGGAATTTTTTGCCCATCCTTTTTTCTAATGGCTCAAGAGTGCAGTGGGCGTAGATGCACAGGTGTATTTCTACGGAAGAGTAGGGCGATGCACTGGCAGCTCAAGCCTTCAGGTAAGGGAGCTGTGCTAAGGTGAGAAGAGGGTGGTGTAGGATATATTGTACAGTATACTACACCCTAATTTTCTGCCCATGCAGGATAGCGTTTTAGGTCTGGTTTATAAATTCTATTTGGATTTCATATTTCATACCCTTTTAGTTCTAAATCTTTTTATTGAGATTTATCAACAGACAACAATATCGCTTTGAAGTATGTGCATTGTCGTGGGCAACACTTAGCCCTTTTCAATTAGCTCATGAGTGAATCAAACAAGGGGAGGAAGAAAACAGTAAAACAACATACTGCCCGTACAACCTTGTTCACTGCAACTTCTATACGCCATAAATCTGCACTTTGTTCGGAGCCTACCGTGTGTATACGTTCTGGAGTGTAGTATCAATAGGTGACTATCTTTGTTAGCGTTTCAGTCAGTCCCATATTGCTTGCCGCATGTCACTCCTGGAAGGGCGAGATTTTGATCGATCACTATTGATCCAAACCTCGATCTGGTCGACTGAACCTTTGTTGCCTGTCTTTGAGGAAGAAAGTGCCTCTCCTATCAAGTTAGTTCACCCAATAAAGGACCCCGCTCCAAAAGATCACAAACAACTTCTAGCTTTCAAAAGTTTATTGTAAAGATATGATAAGCTGCAAATACAGGCATCTCAGAATGAGATTCACGAGATACACAGGTCCAACTACATACATGTGCTCTCTGAAAGCCCTCAGACGAGCAACGGAAATTACTAACACAAGTTCTAAGAATAATAAAGCTATCAGCATTGACGCATATCTCTCCTTCATTTAAGTTGGAGGAAAACACACAGGTTAGGCTGTCCCTACCCTGCTCTAGATGGTATCCCTACTTAACCAAATCCCAACCTAACAAAGGTGTCAGCAGTGAATGACCCCCAAGGGAAGTCACTCACTCTAAGTCTCTTGGTGAAAACCTATAGTTCTCCAGTCATGACCCCTCTCTGCCTACCCATCCGCTCTCTAAAGGGTCCTCAGGTATCTGCTCTAACTCCACCCAGGGGTGCTGTCCCTAATACAAAACAGTCAACAACATTTGAGACGCCCCTCATGAGACGCCCCTCACGTGGTGTAGCTTCTGGCTTTTTCCATGCTGCTTTGTATTGGGCCTCATACGTTGGAGTTGACCTTGCTTCTCAGACTCTTCTCCGGCCCGCTGATACCCCTTAAACATTCCAGAACCCTCCTCCATGTCTGGGCCGTCTACTGAACAGACCTCTATTCATATTATTTATAATCGGATCCTCCCTTTCTCTTGCAGACAGACATCTGCAGCCAAGAACCCAACTCTCATAGACTTCCAAAAAGGTTTCGCAACATTTCTCGGCCCAGACATGTACGTGTAAATCAATGTTAAAACAATTCAGGCCTACAATATTTCTCATAATGATTATAGCATTCAACTTCTTCATTAATTAAAGCATGTTAATACTCTTATTCTATTATTCAGTAAACACATCTATAAATCATGGCCCATTAATGCAATAGCCAAAACATTTGTTCAATCTATGTCGTGAAAAGAAACACCTTCCCCTTCCCTTCTAGCTCTGGCCCTGAGGCCTACCACATTCTGCGTTTAACCACATGCCATCTTACATTTTAGCAGTTACACGACATGGATTCAGGAATAATCACATCTAATAAAATCATATAGTGTCACACATTTCTGTATTAGTTCCACTTCTACTTAAATCTCTACATTAGCTATACATTCAGAATATAATTGCAGGTACTACTAGCACTCATGGCATTTCTCCTCATGATTTGTGCTTACTACAGGTAAGTGTGATGCACTCATACATTTAGGTCAGTTTGCGCTCTCTCAGTTCCCCCCTTTGATGACCTCTCGGGGTCATCACTAACATTTAAACTGCAGTTATTGGTAGCATAACTTGTCTCTGCGCTTCCAGAGCCCTCAGACTCCTGTACTGATTATCTTGTATGGCAGCCAATCTCTGCAGCTGCTCTCTTTGGGCCCTTTCTGACCTTCTTGCTCTGTACCATTTGAATACCCTCACCAATCCCCACAATATAATCCCACAGATCAATATTATGATGATAGGTTTTAGTATATACCACACAAAGCTTTTGCCTAAGGTGGAAATCCACCCTCCAACTTCACTCATTCCGTGGCCCACCTTTTCCCAGACATTTTCTCTACTCAAGTCTTCGATCTCCTTGTGAATATCAGTTATGTTCCTAATAACTTTCTCAAGGGGCTTCGAATTGTCTGGAATGTAAGTACAGCATTCCTGGACCTTCAAAGCCTTACAGACTCCGCCCTCTTTTGCTAGTAGGACATCTAACGCAAGACGGTTCTGAAGAACCATGGCCCTTATCGATTGCATCTCTCCCTCTACCAGCATTAAGGACTGAGCAGTGCTGGCAGACAACCTGTCGACGACTGTTGCCAGTCGTCTAATTTTAACATCATTAAGGATTACTCCTAAAAGAGGGAACATAGCTCCAAAGACATCTCCAACCATTTCTGCATCTCCTACATCTCTCCTTCCCCTCGATGATGTCTTGCCCTCAATGATCACTAAGTCTTGTGCATGATATATTTTGGGGAAGACAATTGCTAGGTAACATGATCCATACCAGTTGTCAGGTAGTCTCACGTAAGCATTTCTTCCACATACAAAATACACATTTGGAATCACTTGCATTCCCTTCAGGAAATCCTTAGTATAGTACTCTATATTGAAAGCATGTTCACAGCTGACTTCTCCCACGTATACATTTTCATAATACGTTTTGGCTCGGTGAAGACATAGCTTTCCTCTCTGCGCCTTATCTAAAGCTATTGGACCACTACTACCCTTTCTTTTGTGTGCCTTCTCTTCCTCGGTCCAATCTGTTTTCCATTGTCCTGATTTTTTCAAAATCTTTTGTCTCCTGTAACGATCATCCACCTGCCCTATGAACTTCTTCTCGACTTCTGACACTTTGCATGTCAGGTTATTTCTACGGGCATGTGAAGTATCTAAGGTAATCCAAGGAATGAAGAACTTGGCCAATCTGTCTTCACTCTTCCAGTAGTCCCATTTGTTCATCTGCTTATAATTTGGGACTTCTGGCAACACTGAATCATAGTTGGAGAAATAGTATTCAAAACTATCTCTCTCATAAAATATACTAAGCAATAAGCTACATGTAATGCCATATGTCAGCGGGAGGTGATGATATCTAATGCCTTCATCTACAGACGCCGGCAACTGCATGCAGACGTAACAGTCCTTAACCTCCATGGCATCCACGTATTCATATAAGAGTTTAGCATAAGCATTTGACCTAAAGTCTCCTTGGGACTCATCTACGTGTAACCTGCGGGCTTCTGCAGCTAATAACGCTTTCTTTTGAGTGTTTTCCCTTTTCTCACCAGCAACAGTGGGTGTAAGCGTTTCTACAGATTTCACATCAGTTACCTTCGCCTCTTCCTCATGTCCCTGTACATAAGAAATTGTTACCACTAAAGCTATTAATATTATCACTCCTACTATTAGTGTACCTATTATACATTTAGCTCTGCGGTTCTGGGTGCCGGCTTCCATTTCGTCAGACAATATGGCTCTCTCTTATTTTGGCACAAAGTTCTTTTCTTCTCGTTCCTTTACTCTCGTTCCTTTACAGTCTCTTTTTACTCCTTTTGTCTTTTAGAATCCACACAACTGGAAGCTGACAACCTTTTTCGCAAAAGTCCTTTAACAGTTCAATAAAGACAACCCTAGCCCTTCTCCATCAACTCAAGGGAAGGTCCCTAATATTCTCTGCTTCCTGGGCGCTAGGTAATCTTCTTTTTCTGCTCGCTTTATTTACAAAGTCCTTTAAGCATCTACTATCAGGTTTGTACCTGCAGCTTCGATAGCAAAGTTCAGTATTTCCAAACGAAGATTGTGCTCTTCATGGGCTGTTATCGTTGTACCAAAGTCGGGGAATTGCAATTCTGAAAGAAACATATGTTTTAACTTGCTGAGGCGGGGAGGTCTGGGGAGCATGAATGTTAGTGACCCTTCTTGTTCGACTCCGGGTACCAACAGTCGTATTTCCACGGTGACGATGGGCTCAGAACTGGACACCACCACCGCTCGAATCCTCCCTGTCTCCTGTTTCAAAGACATTTGTCGCCAGATATGTCCACTCAGGTGTGGAGTATCTTCTGTTAGGCACACGCACTCTTCTTGACCTTCTTCGGTCCGGTGCTTCAGCGCCCTGAGCACCTTCTTCCGGGTCTGAGTCTTCTGATATCGGAGGAAGGGTTACCTCTGGAGTTGACCTCAGGCTAGAGCTCCGTCTTTGCGGCCAATTAGCTTCTCCACGTGCCCTTCTACTCCTTCTCCTTCTTGTCTGTTCTCGCTCTCTGTCAGACCTGTCAGTGTCTGACTCGTACTCCCAGCTACTTTCTCCTTCTGTAGCGTCGTCTGTTTCGCTGTTGTACTGACCGTCCTCAGCTTGGTCAGACTCGTTCCCTGCTTCCGCTGGCACCTCTTCAGCTTGGCTAGCCCCCTCTATGGCTTCTCGGTCCTCTGCTGGACGTCTATCCGAGAGAGGAGCTGTTTCTTCCCGAGGTGCTGGAACCCTTCGCGTATGTGACGCGTGGATCCAATTGGGCAGGCCTCCCACCTTCACAGCCGTATTCGCAATCAAGATGATCTGGAAGGGCCCACGCCAACGAACATCCAAGCAGCTTCTTCTCACATGTTTTTTCACCAGGACCCAGTCCCCAGGATACAGGTCATGGCACGGGCCCTGGCACGATGGAACCTCGGCAGCCTGCACCTGAAGGGACACAGAATGAATGGCGTCAGACAGCCCCTTACAATAGTCCAGGATCATATCATCTGTGATATTTAACAGTGCAGTAGTTGGGACAGATGGCAGCCTCATTGCTCTCCCCATTAACACCTCATGTGGTGACAACCCCGTTCTTCTGTCTGGGGTACTACGAAGGCTCATGAGGACCAATGGCAGGGCATCAGGCCAACTCAGGGTCGTTGAGGAGCACACCTTTGCAATTCGGGCTTTGATCGTGCCATTGATCTGCTCCACAATTCCTGAGGCTTCTGGTCGGTAACTACAATGCAACTTCTGATCGATATTCAGAGCTGCACAAATCATCTTCACAAGCTCGCTGTTGAAATGCGTTCCCCTATCTGATTCCAAAGAGGCCGGCACCCCGAAGCGCGGAATGAGTTCCCTAAGCAGTAACTTAGCCACTGTGAGGGTGTCGCACCTACGTGTAGGGTATGCCTCAACCCATCTGGAAAACACACAAACAACCACCAGGACATAGCGGAGGCGGTTGCATCTCGGCATTTCAATGAAATCTATCTGCATTCGATTGAATGGACCTCCAGACCTTCCTATGTGACTCAGTGCAACTGGTGTTCTTTTCCCTACGTTCAGCTGCTGACAGGTCACACAACGCTGGCACACTGCTTCTGCTGCTATTCTAAACTTAGGATTGTACCAGGTCTGTCTAAACACTCTCAGCATAGCATCTCTCCCTAGGTGTACGGGACCATGTATGTGTCTGGCCATTGGGCTCACCATCTCATTGGGCAACACTGCTCTGCCATCTGCTGAGACCCAAAAATGGGACTCACCCACTACACATCCTGCCTTTTCCCATGTTTCTTTTTCAAAATCAGGAGCATTTTCTTGCATGTTTGCCAATTCATCCCAAGTATCAACAGTTTCCAATATCATGGCTAATTCAGTCCTTACATTTATTCCACCCACTTCCACCTCTGTGAAAGAGTACCCTTGTTCTGCACAATACCGCGCAACTTCATCAGCATATCTATTGCCTTTCGAAACGAAGTCCTCATTTCTGGTATGTGCGGTGCACTTTACAACTGCGATACCTGCTGGACATTGCAACGCCTCTAACAACAGGCGCACAAACTCTCCATTGCGAATGGGAGAGCCTGAAGAGGTCATGAACCCTCTTTGAGACCATAACTGCCCGTAATCATGAACCACCCCATAACCATATTGGCTGTCGGTGTATATGGTGACTCGAATTTGATTGCTTGCCAAGCAAGCACGTGTCAAGGCAATAATCTCGGCTACCTGAGCGGAGTGTACTCCTTCCAGGCACCCAGCTTCTACAACTCCAGCAATTGTACAAACAGCATAAGCTGCTCTCAACTGCCCAACTTCGTCTCTTACACATGAGCCATCGACAAAGAAAATTTCGTCTGGGTCGGTCAGTGGCTCATCTACGATGTCGGGTCTGGGTTTGGTGCATAGTTCAGTCACATCGAGACAGTCATGGTCTGTACATTCATCATCATCCTCGATATCATTTGGGAGTGGCATCAAGGTGGCAGGGTTCAAAACAGAGCATCTCTTGAGGGTCACATTCTCTGCAGCAAGAATAACTTGCTCATAGCGCGTGAGCCTGCTGTTGGTCAGATGCTGTGTTTTGGTCCTGGTCATCAACAGTTCAACAGAATGGGGCACGCACACCTCTAACGGGTGCCCCATGACGATATTTTCACATCTCTCAATGCTGACACCCGTTGCAGCAACGGATTTGAGACATCCGGGCAACGCTGCGGCTACTGGGTCTAAAGTAGCCGAGAAATAAGCAACTGGTCTACGGGCATTCCCATGGATTTGGACTAACACAGACAACGCGCAACCTTCTCTCTCACAACAGTAAAGAAAAAATGGTTTATTGTAATCAGGCATTCCCAATGCCGGAGCACGACACAGGTCCTCTCGCAGCTGTAGGAATGCCATCAAACAGTCTTTGTCCCATGGTACCGGATCGCTCACCTCCTTATGCGTCAGTTTTTGCAAGGGCTTTGCTTTCAGTGAAAAGTTCGCGATCCACTGTCGGCAATAACCCACCATCCCTAGGAACATCCTGACCTCTCTCTGTGTCTTAGGCGCATTCATTTTCATGATCGCCTCTATCCTGTCTGGTGACACCTTTCGCTTTCCTTTCTCTATTCTGTGTCCCAAGTACTGCACTTCTGTCAGGCAGTACTGCAACTTTCCCGGGGACACCTTGTGCCCATTGGCAGCTAGGTGATTTAACAAAGCAATGGAGTCCTCCCTGCAAGCTTCTTCTGTTTCTGACGCCACAAGGAGGTCGTCTATGTACTGGACCAGAACTGACTTCTGGGGCAGCACTAGACTTTCAAGATTTTTCTTCAAAAGCTGGTTAAAGATCGATGGGCTCTCTGTATACCCCTGAGGAATACGACACCATGTTAGGACGCGATTTTCCAGCTTAAATGCGAAAAGAAAATGGCTTTCTTCGTCCAAAGGGATCGAAAAGAAAGCCTGACAAAGATCAATCACAGTGAACCACTCAGCTTGGAATGGAATCTGAAACAGTATCACTGATGGATTCGGTACCACTGGACAACACGAAACGACTATGTTATTAATCTTTCGAAGGTCCTGCACTATCCGAAATTTCCCATTTGGTTTCTGCAGACCCATAATCGGGGAGTTACATGGACTACCCACGATTTCTTTCAGTATTCCCTGTTTAATCATGGACTCGATCACGGGTTTTATGCCTGCAATCGTTTCTGGAGTCAATTTATATTGGGGTGTTCTTGGGAACTCAGCATGCGGTTTCACTACAATTTTCACTGGGTCCACCCCTTTGACCAATCCAATCTCTTCCCCAGTGAAATCCCATACTTCTGGGGCCACTGTCTCTCTCAAGTCCCAGGGGAGCTCATCTACTGTCAAAGTAGGGTACAGCTCCACGCATATTCTTGAGTTTGCAACTTTGAAGTCTGCGTCATCATCATTGGTCAATACCTCCACTCCCTGAGGTGTACAGTATATTGTACAATTCAATTTACACAACAGGTCTCTGCCTAGCAGACACACAGGACTTGAATCGCAAACCACAAACTGGTGCTCATCGCTGTACTTCCCTATTTTCACCTGTACCGGTTCTGTCAATTGGCTGGTTATTCTCCTGTTTGCGACCCCCACCACTTGTATGGTCTCTCCAGACATGGGCAGGTCTGGAACTGCAGCTGATCTGATCGTGGACCTAGTGGCTCCTGTGTCCACCAGAAAGGTCGTGGGGCACCCTGCTACTTCTGCTTCTACATAGGGTCCCCTCTGGTCCACCTCCAAGGCTGCCCCGAGGGTGCAGTCTTCTCTTTCCACTCTCTGTCCGGTTAATGGGTCCACATAATAGCACTCTTCTCCTTCTACAAACAGGGGCATCTGTCTATAGGTCTTACCCATAGTCCCTACCCGGGGAGGTTGCGGGAACTGGGCTCGGGGAGGAGCCCCCCCCCTTTGAGCACCTTCCCCTGGTATGGCGTCACCCCTCTCGTAGGCGCGCTCTGGACCTCTTCCTCCTCTATCTCTTGCTCTCCTATCTCTACATTGTAGGGACACTCGCGTTTCCAATGCCCCACCTCGTTACATTGGTGGCACCTAGTCGTTTTCTTCAAGGCAGCTATGTCTATTCTGGGTCTAAAGGTGGAACTCTCCTCATTGCCCTTGTTCTGACTGTACTGCTTCTTTCCTCCTGTACCTGTTCCTTGCTGCTGTTGCTGCTGTCCCCCCTTTCCTGCTGCCTGCATCTGTACCACCATCAACTTTTCTTTTAGTTTCTTAGCCTTGGAGTCTATCTCATCACAGCAGTACCTGGCATACCTCAGTATTTCGTCTAGGGGTTTACTTTGCCAACAAATCGAGTGTTGCTGAATCATTAAACTAATATCCGGTCTCAGTCCCAGGACGAACTTGGACACGAATTGCCCTATGTCTTTTGGATCCATTACATCCAGGCCGCTATACTGTTTAAACACCTTCAGCAATCTCTCGTAATATTCGTGGACGGTCTCTTTGGGTTCCTGTCTGGTTCGGTCTATTCTAACCCAATCTATGTCTTGCATTGGCACTTTCTCTTTCAGCCAATTCATCACTCTCTCGAATTTTGCCATCACAATCTCGGACGGCCCATTAGTCTTAGCATCTCTCTCCGGCTCCGTTGTGGGCCACTCAGCGCTAACCTTGCATGCTGTCCACAGATCTCCTGGTACTACAATGTCGAACAGCGTGTTCAGATCTATCCATAGGACCTTTGAGATTTTTACAAATCTCTCGACTTGCTTGTACCACTCCACTGGGTTTTCCCGCAATTTGGGGAAGGAGGTGGTAAAAGCAGCTAAATCTCCCCTACTCCAAGGGACATGTACATAATTCCCATTAGCGACTTCACGCAAAGGGTATGCTTCTATTCCCTGCAGCCTTCCTGGTGTCATACCAAGCGTGCTTCTCCTGACAGTCCCTTTCTTGGACCACCTCTCTTCCCACTTATCTAGTGCCCTCCATGTCCTTATTCCCATGATCAGTTCCCTTATGTGCGTTTTCAGCCCAATCGTTCTCCTCTCATCTAGGTCTCGATCTGTATAATGTAGCCTGTGGTTACCCTGTAATGCTTTGGTCCTTGACAGGTCCACCATATATTTGCCTGCTAGTTCGACTAACTTCTCATGGATTGCTCTCGCTTTTCGAGTGATGTCCTTTGCCATATACAGTATTTCATCCTGCTCATACATTTCCATTCTTTCTAAAGGCAGGGTACCATCTATCATGTCATCCAGGTCTGACCTTAAGCTGGCGACATCGAGTCTCTTAGCTTTTATCTCAGCTCGCAATATGTCTTTCGAAGGGGGCTCACTGGTCTCCCTACCATCCCAACTCCGAGCTCTACGTTTGGGCTCGGGAGAGTTAATGAGTGCTCTCCCTTGCTCCCATCTCTCCAGGTCCCATGCTCGGCCATCCGATCTTGGAAGGTGATGGAACACGGGCCTGTTACCCCCACTCTTGCTCTGCCCACTCTCTCCTGCTTCTCTCCTTTCACCATACTCCTCTCTGTTATTTTCCCTCTGGTCGCTACTCTCCCTTTGCCTAGTATCGCTTAGTATCCGATACGATCCTTCCTGGTTCCCCATATTCCCTGGGCTGCGCTCATTTCCGTCATCACAGGGACTATGGTGCGACCTCTCACAACTCCCATTCTGTTCTCTGGTGCCGGGCACACAGTGTGGACACTTAAAGCTGTTTCTGTACTCTTGCGCTCTCCTCTCCCCTTCACTGAGTATTGGGCACGCCACCCCTCCACTCCCGGGGCCCCCATTTTCCAGGTCTGTTCTATTCCCACTCCGGGCCCAATGGGTGACTCCCCTACTATCTCTCTCTCTACAGTCCCACTCCGGGCTGCTCTCCCCAGCCCCGCAGTGAGTCCGAGCTCTGCTGTCCTGACTTTCCCTTTCAGCTTCTGCAGCTATGATGCTCTTGTGAGCCTCCACTGCCTCATCCCACTTCTTCATGTACTCATTTAGCTCTTGAAAGGATTTTCGTCCGGTTCCCCTCAGATCCGCTGGCCATCTAGGGCCCCCAGGATCCCCTCCTGGGTCCCCTGCTGTGTGCATCGGGGTGCTCCACTCTCTGGGTATCGGCATCTGACTTGGGGAATTGATCGTATCGTTCCTCCTTGCCGTCCCTGCTCTTTCTCTGTCCTTCCGTACCCGTTCTTCCCCTCTTGCTCTCTCTGGGTCATATATCGATACTATAGGACCTATGGTAACAGGTACCTGTAGTGCAGCTGGTAATCCGTAGGATGTGGCGCACTCCGTTTCCGGCGCTCTTTGTACCACAAACCTCCCGACTACCTGTTGCACCTGACTAGGCTGGGACAGCTCTTTCTTTGCCTCAGGATCCCACTCTGAACTGGGAAGCGGTCTATGCTCTCCTGCATTGCCCCCCTTTTCTCCTTCACTATGCTCGACCTCTCCCCCTGCTCTATTATACGGGGGCGGCCTGTCTGTCAGTAATCTGTTTATCAGGCTGTCCTCTGTTTCGCTCTCATCATCTTCTTCTAGGGGGCTTTTATTTACGGGCACCTCTAACACCGGGTACAGTTTATTTACTTCCATGTTATGCACTCTCCATCTTTTAGCATCCGCATCCCACCTGGCATCCTGCACTGCCCTTACCGATCGTTTCACCCTTTCTTGTCGTCTGTTCATATTCTTTTCATGCGCTGCCCTAATCCATGCATCAAGGGCTTCAAACTGGGTCGGTCTAGGCAAGGGTCTCATTGAGGTCATGACTGATTTTAATCGATGTAACACCTCTAATCTGAACGTCCCGTACTTCGGGAACGTCAGTTCCTCATTTCCTTCAGTAATCTTACTCCACTCTGATATCCAAAGGATCGTATGCAGCCCAACATTCACTGCCATATAACGAGCTGGCGTACCCTCCGGCGGGGCTTCTTCCCCTTCATACGATCCTCGCTTCTCTTTTTTAAACACCGCTCTCAGCCATTTAAAACACTTCATAATTATACGCACAATATCCAGCCTCGCTACTCTATTTACTTCCTGATGACAATCCACCAATCCTGTCGCGGCTTTGCTAACTTGGCCTATCGCAGCGCGGTCTTTCTCCGGTCGGCCAATCACGTCGCGACACTTTCTGACGTCTTTGCTAGCTGGCCTATCACAGCGCGGTCTTTCTCCGGTCAGCCAATCACTGCGCGACACTTCCTGACGTCACTTTTCTCCGCTTCGCAGCAGCACCCCTCCTTTCTCAACTCGTCTCCCGGTCATGCATGCGTCCCATTCATACACCGAAAAATGACTACTTCCGACCAAGCGGTCACTTCCCTCGACTGTACGTCCACAGTCTATATGTAATTGTCAACACAACTGACGAAATGTCTATCGTCTCTCTGATAGGTTGCTTACACACACAGTAACCTCCGACCAGCGTCCGTTACTCACGCACTCACTCTTACGTTCCCCCTATCTCGGTCTTTCGGGTGATCAATGGTACCTCATGACCCCCTTCACACTATTTGACAATTACTCTGGGTGTCCGATACACCCGAACCACTTAAGCTCTCCTTGAACTTAAGATTTCCACCGGTTGCGCGCGCTCACAACCTGTTCCACAGTCACTCTACAGACATTCAACTCCGCCAGACATTACAACATAGATACAATACAAAAACACCGCAATCTAACACGCATGACCCTTTATACTCACTCTCGACCGATACTGCTGCTTTTTCTGTCTCACGTCATCCGGATCTTCTTCAGCGGGCGGTTCTTCCGATCATCGATTTCTAGGGGCCTTGGGGTAAGCTAACCTGGCCTAGGTCACCGTCCTCAAGAAGGCAACCATCCTCTGCTACCAACTGGAAGGGCGAGATTTTGATCGATCACTATTGATCCAAACCTCGATCTGGTCGACTGAACCTTTGTTGCCTGTCTTTGAGGAAGAAAGTGCCTCTCCTATCAAGTTAGTTCACCCAATAAAGGACCCCGCTCCAAAAGATCACAAACAACTTCTAGCTTTCAAAAGTTTATTGTAAAGATATGATAAGCTGCAAATACAGGCATCTCAGAATGAGATTCACGAGATACACAGGTCCAACTACATACATGTGCTCTCTGAAAGCCCTCAGACGAGCAACGGAAATTACTAACACAAGTTCTAAGAATAATAAAGCTATCAGCATTGACGCATATCTCTCCTTCATTTAAGTTGGAGGAAAACACACAGGTTAGGCTGTCCCTACCCTGCTCTAGATGGTATCCCTACTTAACCAAATCCCAACCTAACAAAGGTGTCAGCAGTGAATGACCCCCAAGGGAAGTCACTCACTCTAAGTCTCTTGGTGAAAACCTATAGTTCTCCAGTCATGACCCCTCTCTGCCTACCCATCCGCTCTCTAAAGGGTCCTCAGGTATCTGCTCTAACTCCACCCAGGGGTGCTGTCCCTAATACAAAACAGTCAACAACATTTGAGACGCCCCTCATGAGACGCCCCTCACGTGGTGTAGCTTCTGGCTTTTTCCATGCTGCTTTGTATTGGGCCTCATACGTTGGAGTTGACCTTGCTTCTCAGACTCTTCTCCGGCCCGCTGATACCCCTTAAACATTCCAGAACCCTCCTCCATGTCTGGGCCGTCTACTGAACAGACCTCTATTCATATTATTTATAATCGGATCCTCCCTTTCTCTTGCAGACAGACATCTGCAGCCAAGAACCCAACTCTCATAGACTTCCAAAAAGGTTTCGCAACATTTCTCGGCCCAGACATGTACGTGTAAATCAATGTTAAAACAATTCAGGCCTACAATATTTCTCATAATGATTATAGCATTCAACTTCTTCATTAATTAAAGCATGTTAATACTCTTATTCTATTATTCAGTAAACACATCTATAAATCATGGCCCATTAATGCAATAGCCAAAACATTTGTTCAATCTATGTCGTGAAAAGAAACACCTTCCCCTTCCCTTCTAGCTCTGGCCCTGAGGCCTACCACATTCTGCGTTTAACCACATGCCATCTTACATTTTAGCAGTTACACGACATGGATTCAGGAATAATCACATCTAATAAAATCATATAGTGTCACACATTTCTGTATTAGTTCCACTTCTACTTAAATCTCTACATTAGCTATACATTCAGAATATAATTGCAGGTACTACTAGCACTCATGGCATTTCTCCTCATGATTTGTGCTTACTACAGGTAAGTGTGATGCACTCATACATTTAGGTCAGTTTGCGCTCTCTCACTCCCTTTAATACTTGCCCTCTCATTCTTTACTGCTTAGTTTCCGCCCCAGGTCCCTCTCCCAGCGCATGCAGCCTGCATTGTATGCATGTGTATGTCGTGTAAGTAACATATTATAGAGATCTGAAATTAGTTTCTTGTCCGATGTCCTTGTTATACGCGATTTTTCATAGGATGTGAGATGCCTGTTTGCATGTGGCCTATAGTGTGGCTGTAGTACCCAGTGTCAGAGTTGCAGATAGTGCAACCTTTCTGACTCAGGGATCCCGTAGTCGGATTTTATTTGCGGGAAGGAGAGCGCTCCCATCTACGTCGAAGAGATGTCCCAAGGCGCGGCACTCCGAGGAGCGCCAATGTGCAAAGGCCGTTAAACCCATCTCGTGCTAAATTCTGGGTTGTCAAAGAGCGGGGTAAGGGGGGAGGGGAAGGTAGTCAGCTTATGTTTAATGCTGGTTTGGTCCCATGCCGCTAATGTTGTTTGTGTTATGTAAGAGGTGTATACATTGGGGGGTGTATGGGGTTTCCTAAGAAAGGGACTCTTCTGCAAGGACATGCCTGCCACCGCTCGGTTCTGAAACAACCAATGTCTCTCTGACTCAGTACGGTTCCACTCGACCAGGTATCGTAGTTGCGCTGCGTAGTAATAAAGCTGGAGGTCAGGGATCCCCATCCGCCTTCGCTGGGTGGAAGGACGCTAACGGTTAACTTCATATGTGGTTTGCTGCCCTGTCAAATGATGCGGGTAATCTCTGACTGTACCCGATGTAGCCACTTGGGTGTGGGGGGGGGGGGGATGCAGAGGGAGCATTTGAAATAAATATAATATATTTGGCAAAACGGTCATTTTGATAGCAGCTACCCTCCCTAGATACGAGCTAGGATAATGCTTCCACCGCCGCAAATCTGTGCGGACTTGGGTGTGTAGCCTGCTGCAGTTGACAAATGCTATCGTTTGTAGAGTCGGCGCCGGTTGAATTCCCAGGTATGGGACTGTGCCACGTGCCCATTTTATAGGGTGCTGGTTCTGCAAATTTGTCTGGGCTTGAGGTGACAAGGAGAGATTAAGTGCGACTGACTTCTCAATGTTAACCTTAAATACCAAGGCCTTTGCAAATAAGTCTAATTCCGACCAGAAGGCTCCCAAGGCCGTAGCTGGGTCTGATAGTGTCACCAGCACATTGTCCACATACAAGCTTCAGGTATGCACATCTCTTTCAAACTGGAGCCCGGTGATGTGTGGGTGTGATCCGACTATTTTGGCCATGGGCTCCATGTATAATGGAAAGAGCAGGGGTGAGAGAGGGCACCCATGCCTTGTGCCCCTGCCTATGGGAAAGGGGGTCCACGTGTATCCGTTGACCCTGACTGATGCTGTGGGGAAGCTGTAGCAGTTCAAGATTTGCATCCTCATTTTCTCGCCTAGTCCAGCGCGTCAGCACCTGCTCGAGGTATGGCCAGTGGGCCCTATCGAAGACCATCTCTGCATCGATGGTAAGAAGCATATAGTCTCCATGGGACCTTGAGGCCTTCTCTATAATGTGTAGGACCCTCTTGGCATTATCACTAGTCTGACGTTGGGGGATAAAGCCGCCTGATCGGGGTCGATCAGACCTGGCATGTATATAGCCAGCCTGTGCGCTAAGATCCCTGTGTATAGATTCAAGTCGATATTTAGGAGAGATATAGGGCGGTATGCACCGCAGCTGACCTTATCTTTCCCTGGTTTATGGATGACCACTATGGTGGCCTCCAGCATTGAAATTGGGATCGCCCCTGGGGTTGCGCAGGTGTAGTAGAGCCTGGTCAGAAAAGGGGCTAACACGGAGCAAAACTGTTTATAAAAGGCTGCCTGTAGCCATCCGGCCCTGGAAATGTGGCCAATTTAAGTCGTGAAATGGCTGCTATGACCTCTTCCACCCGTATTTCCTTCTCTAGGTGTTCTGCTTGTTCCGGGGTTAATGTGGGGAGATGTGCTTCCGCTAAGTAAGTTTCCCCATCTGCGCTATTCAGCTTCTGTCCCAAGTATAACTGTGTGTAGAAATCCGGGAAGGTCTCAGCTATTACTTCATCTTCTGACACCAGTTCCCCTGCTGAGTCACGTATCTCCTGGATCCCCTGTAATTGTCTAGTCTCATGCATGTTTGAGTGCCAGCAGGCACCCACTTTGGTCCCCTCCGACGTAGAAGGAGTGGCGCAGCCGCAAGGCTGCGTACTCTGCTTTGTCCTGGTCAATGGCTGTCAACTCTGTTCGAGCTGCCTGAAATTGGCGCCAGAATCGAGGCGCCTTGGTCCTCTGGTGCATTTGCTCCAGTTCCCTTATTATCTGGTTTAGGGCATATATTTTCTTCCTACGCTCAGCGTTATCTGCCCTCTGGATTGCGAAGAACTCACCTCTAACCACCGGTTTGAGTGCCTCCCAACGTGTTGACATGTGTGTATCCAGGTTATCATTGTGTAGAAGGTAGTCGTCGATAGAGTTCCAGGGAGGTCATGAACCTCCCTGGAACCTAGTAAATAATCGAGCTTGGTGTAAGTTTTGTGAGCGTTTGAAAAGAAGGAGTATTCTCTAAGGGGGGGATGGTGACATCTCCACAAAGCCACCAGGCCCAGGTCTCTCATCCTAACGAGTCCTTCCATTGAGACGCGCCTGTCTGACCAATGCGCTGCGCTGATCTGTCAAGGGAATTATCGAGCACGAAGTTGAAGTCTCCCCCCAGGAGTATCTTGCGTTCAACCGTTGCTGTTGCCTCTGTCAGTGCTTCATGAAAAAATCTCTCTTGGCCCTCATTTGGTGTATAAAGGGACTCAATGATTAGCGTTTGACCCCCAATCGCAAATTGATAAGTTAGCAATCTCCATCTAATTTCTGCCACTTTCTGAACCACCCTTCCCTGAAAAGATCGGGAAACCAATATAGCCACCCCTGCAGCTTTAGTAGGGAGAATAGTTGCGTTTGGAACATACGGAATTTGAGTCAGTGGCAATCGCGTGACAGAAGGTGCGTCTCCTGTAGGAGGCATATGTCAGCTTTGGTGCTTTCCAAGTATGATAGAATACCCTGCGTTTGATCGGGTTGTTGAGACCTCTCACGTTCAACGTGAGGATCTTGAGTTTAGTGCAGGGCATCTATAGGTCTGAAGGCAGGGTTCGCAGCTAAGGACCTAAGACTAAGCCGGTGTGTTTGGTCATGGTCATGGTCTCCAAGGGACTCCTGCTTCTTATTATTAGGACCCTTTGTGTTGGGAAGCAGTGAGCGAGGGACCCCAGTAAACAAAACCCCCTTATAAAGTAACAAAACATATATGTAGGTAAATGGGGAAAGATCAAGAGATAGTCCGTCAGCCAAGTATTACCGGCAGGAAATCTTTACAGCGTCCATAGTGTGACCAAGTGCGGCACCTCCCCCCAGCCCGTCGCCCACCCCAATGCAATGAAAAAAGGGAGTAACACCTAACCACTTGCTCGCTAACTTTGTGTCTTTGCCGCTGGAATGGACTCAAGCGCGACCTGTTGCCCCTTTTTAATCTCTGCTGAGTCTGGTCTTTTCAGATGTCGTCTGCGGCCCTGATGCTTCCATCGCGGAGATTGATCGCCAGTGCTAGGGGTAGGGCTTCACCATCCTTCGTCCTCTTCAGATAGGTCAGCGCCCAGCAGACGACTTGCTTCCAAGAGTGATCTTAGTTGATTGAGTTTATCATCCAGGCGAAAGATAAGCCGGAACCGGTGGCCTCAGGAATATGAGATATCTCGCTGATGGAGGTGTGCAGTAATAAGCCGAAAGTCTCTTCAATTTTGGAGAGTAAGCATGGCGGAATCTTGGTACAACGTTGGGGTCTGATCTCTGAAGGTGATAGGATGCATGGACCTGGCTTTGCAGAGGATTTCTTCTTTTGTTCTGAAGTATTGTATGCAGACTAGTATGTCTGCCGGAAGAGCTTTGCCGGGATGAGGCGGGCCCACCCTGTGTGCTCTGTCCAGCTTAAGATTTGTGTTAGGGGAGTTGCCAATGATATGGTTAAACAGGTCGCTTGTGAAGGTAACAATGTCGCTTCCTTCCGCGTTGGTTTTCACCTCTATAAGCCGGATGTTATGTCAGCGGGGCGGTTTTTGAGGTCCTCAAGGTGAGCCTGTAGATCTCTATGTTGATCATGGAGGTGGATTACCTCTTGCTGTAGGGCCGCTAGTTCTGTTTCTCTGTTGTCTTCATTATCCGCCAGCACGGCCAATCGCTCCCCAATTTCGTTGACGTCTCGTCAGACATCTTTGATCTCTGATGTTAGGTCATGTTTGACTGTTTGTAGGTCTTCACGAAGGGTCATGAACAACGACTCGAGAAAAGCGTTTGTCACTGGTTCCTCCTTGCTGCTTTCCACCTGCATTTTGGTTGGGTCACTTGGGTGTTCCATTGTGCTTCCCCCCTGGGTGTGTGCAAACAGATCTTTTAATGTTTTGTCTTCTTCCCTCGGTGGAGGTCATGGTCTTGTTCCGCATCAGCCTGTCGAATCCCCCGTGGGCAAATTCAATGCTGGTCCCAGTTGCCGAGTGTCCCGGCCAGCCTGGGGTCTGCTAATCTCACCGCCACTACGTGCTGTGGCCGAAATAGACTTCCACGTGGCCTCCTTATCTGAACCAGATTGGACCGTCAAGGGTCGGAGGCTATCCAGGTCTAGTGCTCGAAGGCCCTGGGCCTCACTTCAAAGCCCGTTGCACTCCCAGCACTTGTCGAGGCCTGCCTTGGCTCCACGGCCTATACTGATTGGGCCTACCTTTGCAGATCCTTCCCAGGTAATGATGCTCTACAGCTCGGGATTGCTGAGTTCCAAGGGGCCCGTCCCTCCGTATGTGTCGTCCCAGGGTCCGAGGGCCCAGAGAGTCGTGCTTGGTGCCCCCAGGATAGATCCAATGCACGGCTGTTGCCTTTGTTTTCTCTGTTGGGGCTAGGGTTCCCGTTTCTAGATGCCACTTACGTTTATGCGCGTGCCCCCGCGCTGGCCTGGGTGCGAGCTGTCTCCGGAATCCCACTGGGTATTTTACCGGGGTGGTCTTCCTCACTTATCCTGTTGCGAGGAGGTCAAGGATCCAAGCCTTCAACTCAGCAGCCCCCCGTGCAGCGTGGTGCTTGTTTCCCCTGGTGGCAGGTCTTCGCCTTGCGTACCCTGAGCCCCTCACCTCGTTGTGCTAGGATGAGCCGGTCTCGTCTTGGTGCAATCCGACCTGCTCTCCGGGCTGGAGGAGTCCTCTTCTTATTCTGTGGGCTTAGTGCGCGCCCTTGCTGTCTGCTCTCCAGCGGTGGGTCATGGATCGCTTTGCCAGGGTATCACTCAATGTGTCTTAAGTTGTGTCAGATCCGGCCCCCGGCCGGACCCCCTGCTTTCTTCCAAGTGAGACCTGGTGGTAAGATGCCACTAGGTCGAGCGCCAGTCCTCCGCCGCTAGCGTAGGCTGTCGAATTCAGGCCTTATAGGCCCACGACCACGCTCACCTCACCTGATCACCTCTGCTCCTCCGCAGGCGGTCTGATTCTCCGTCGCCAGTCAGGCCTGGCAGTGCAGCACCACAGTGGCCCGGCACCAGCCTTCCGGCGTTGGTGTAGGCCACCGAGTGCAGGCCGAGTGCAGGTCCCGCAGTTCACGATCCTGCCCGCTCCAGCTGCGACAACTGTTTTCGGCTGTTCCACTCCTCAGCACTCACCTGGTATGGGCTCGCCAATGCAGGTCAGTCAAGCCAGGTGTCGGCCCTCGGGGGCTCGCGTAGGAAGTGGAGCCCTGGGCTGCAGTGGCTCACTGCCGCGCACGGCCGCGCGCGCTTTATTCACCGCATGAGTCACAGTCCACTCCACTTCTCAGCAGGCGTTCCGTCTGGGCGATGCTGCTGCATCAAAGACTCCCCGATTGTTCCCGGCTTATCAGGAGACAGGATTTGACCGGATTTGGCCCTTGGTGCCCGGCCAGCATGGTGGGAATCGCCATTCTGGGCTAACGGCGGGCGGGAGCGAAGGAACAGCGCCTTAGCTCGCCGCCATCTTGGTCACGCCCCCTTTCATACCCTTTTAGAGACATAGTAGGAATAGGCAACACAGAGGCGCTCTATGGAAGTGCTTCCTTTGTAATTGGTTGAGCATGAGAAGAATGAATATGTCCAGCTCCACCAATAGAATCTAGATTTTGGGACAGCATCTAATGATTTTATTGGTCCATTATTAGAAAAAAACACAGTGCTCCCAAAAATCGTTGGAGTCAAGAAATGCACTGCCTGACCAGTTTTCAGGGAGTCTCTTATTTTCACATGTCTCATTACAATGATTTATTGCGTGGGGGATCATGTTTTTATGAAATGTAAACACTGGCAATGGAGCAGTTTGACAGGATGTAGATACAAATACAGTAAGTTAAATTGGTAGTGCAGACACGCTATTTTTGTTCAGAGTACAGAAAAGCTTAAAAGCTGAGAACACATTAAAACGGTGAACCAAAAACATGTCAAAGTGTCCAGCTAAAGAAGAAAAGCATATGTTTCGTATTTAACATCCATTTGTCTACGTGTATAGCTGCTATGTGGCCTATTTTGTGCATGACCCCTTCAATCAGATTTTATTTTTTGGTTTCAGAGCTTTCACTTAAACGATTTAAAAAAATCACAGAATGCTACTGGCCAAAAATCCACTACTGTCTAGCAGTGTCCATGTTCAAGGCTCATCTAAGCATGTGTGGCTGTATGTATGCTGTCTGTGTCTGTATGTGTTCCACTGTGTGTTATCAGAGGACATGGGTGCTGGTAAAAAACAAGGGGGCATATTACCAACAACTGGCGATAATTATCGCTGTGTTGGCTTAGCGGGAATATTACTATCGCCGCCCTTCACCTGTTTTTATCGGTTTATCTCAGGAGCGATAAAAAACAGGCGAAATGCGTGAATATCACTGTCAATACAGCGATATTCAGGCATTACCGTGACAATGCTCTTAGCCATGTTATCCACCTCTCATTGGATAACATGGCTAAGAACTGGTCAGGGCAGGCGTTAGCTTTTGGAGATATTCACGCTTAGCGCGAATATTTCCAAAACAACGCCTGTGTTGATCATAGGCGATAGCGATTGCAGCGACTGTTTTCAGTCGCTGACATTTTGGCACGTCCACTTTGCATGTCATTAGCGATAATTATCGTTGACATGCAAAGTGGGCCCCTAAATGCCCGCTATCGCCTACAAGCTGTCGCTAACTGATGTTAGTGACAGCTTGGTAATAGGGCGATAAAATTATCGTCGCATTAGCGGGAAAAAGTGCCGCTAATGCGGCGATTATGGCCCTTGGTAATATGCCCCAAGATACTTTGAATATGGTTACTACCTGCAAACATGTCCCTGTATTTGTAAATAAAGTACCAAAATGCAGTAGAGATAGATCCAGAAAATGCATTTGTTTGTCTTCTTACTGTCAGAGGGGGTTTATTCATAGTCCCAAGTTTTACTTCGACTTTTGCTAATTAGCATTGCTTTTATATTGGAAGATCTACTTCAAGTAACAGAATGCAAGCAGAAACTAAAGCGGATGATCTGCTCACAATTGACAAGGGGCAACCTGAAAACTCTCTGAGGGCACTTGTGACCACTACTGCACACTGACCTGTTCCTCTACCCTCAACCGCACATCAACGTGTACACCATCCGTCATTAAAATGTAGCCCATTGTATTTCATCCTGTGCCGGTTTAATGCACAAAGCTTTGTTTCCCTGAACTCCACATCACACGGCAATCAATTGATGTACAGCATCCATTGGTCACCTTGTGCACATTTCCAATGGCTGACTGATGCCTTGGGCTGTCATGAAGTATAACCAGTGCCATTGGAATTCTGTAGTAAGGAGAGGGCCAAATTATGCAGCAGGGTTGTGCACATTATGCGGCAAGAAAAGGCAACGTATGCGGCATGTGTGGAACATTTTTTAATAGTATTTCATTATTTTGTACTTTTTACACTTGTTTAACATTGTCTGGGTATTGAGTGTGCCTCATTAGTACTAGTTTAATTACCCAAATATAGCGAGAGGCAACAGAAAGGTGACCAGTCAACCTCTGCAAAAGACCTTCTACTGCTTGGTAACACGGTGCGCGCCGAGGTTTTAGTTACTTTTGAACCATTTGAGCTAGAAACAAATTTTTCTGGGGTAAAATCTGCAGATTATGCAGCAGGTGATGAATTATGTGGCAAATACGGCAAATCTATAATTATGCTAAAATCGCCAAGGGTACACTGTGGCATAATGCCAGTGGCCCTGGGTATATCTAGCCAACAATATCCAACGAACACTGAACTCACCACTAACCCTGGGTTTCCAAAGTAGCACGCTGCCTAGTTTAAAGCACTTTAACGCCTCATCAGGGGTAGGAAAACACTATATAAATGATAATATCACCTGTGCTCCCATGAGGCAGATCACTCAGTTTACCCATAAGGCACTATCCCCAGTTCTACATTGAGGTGCATCACCCAGTGCTCACCTGAGGTGCATTCCGAGTGATTCAGATGCGTACAACCACGAATGATCTAGAGGTGCCGCTCTGTTGCATATCACCCTGTGCTCCCCTAAATTAACATCAGTTTGCACTGTGCATCATTCTGGGCTGAGCTGATGCACGTTATCTTTTACCCTCTGGGGCAGATTTACAAGCCCCTTGCAACATCTTTACGACACTGTTGAATCACTTCTGTGACGCAGCGGCGTCATAAACAATGCACCACTATGCAACATATTTACAACGTGATGCATCTAGTGAGATGCGTCACGTTGTAAAGCCCTGTGCTGCATTATACCTGTGTCAGGTATAATGTATGCAGGGTGGGCGTTCCGTCGCATGGAAGCCTCGTAAAAGTGAAACTTAGTCACTTTTGTGACCCCGCTGCATCAAAACATTACGCCTACTTGTAGCAGGCGTGAGGAGTGACGCAGCACAGCAAGTATAGGCCACCCCTGAGTAGTGCTGGAGTTGGGTCGCATTTGCGACACAACTCCAGCATTGCGTCACCTTTACGCGGTCGGATGCGTCACACATCTGTCTATGCTTGTGCCATGGTGTGCCACATTGTAAATGCGGCGCATCCATGGCGGAGAAAGTTTTTTTTTTTAAGTCACGCAAAATAACAAGCGCATCCCTGCTAATATGCATGGGTGTGCTAGTTATTGTAAACCTGCCCCACTGCTTTTAAGTGTCTTTGTATGACAGCTGGTCTGTGCGCCTCCATGTCTGTCTGCATTTTGGTCTGTTGAACATTGTGAAAATTGGCATCTGCACTGTGTTGAGCTGTTGAATGCTGCAAGCGTGGCCATATCTATATGCCTCAGAGTTCATGCACTATGCAAAAGCCAAGCCATTGGTTTTGTCAATGCCTGTTTTAGACAGCCGTCCAATTAACCAGGGTCCGCATGTACCAGATGTTAAAAATTGCAAAATCAGGAAAGGTCCCCGAGACAGGAACATTTGGAAAGACGTTGTTTCATATTTATTTATTTAAAGTTATTATCGTAAGTGTACGCACGTGAGGGCATTCACTTGATATGTGTTTCAGAGGCCTGCCAAGGCGAGCCGGGGCTCATGGGAAGCTGGCGGATGGCAGCACGGAGCCCATGTGGCATTCTGCCGAAACGGAACACAAACAATGCTAAAATAAATACTCTTTCAATATGATTATTTTAACCAGGGCCTCTCTGCCCTAATCCCCCGCACAGGGCGACTCAGTTGTCTCTGTACAGACTCCAAACCGCAATGACAACTGGCCTGGCGGTCTGTGGGCTTCATTTGGAAATATGTACTGAGGGCCTACGGCAAAAGACAAGGGCCGAAATGCGCTGTACCTCTCTATGAGATACGGTGCTTCTGTGCGCCAACGCAGGCACCTTTGCACTATGGTGCAAGGGTACCTGCGTTGCGGGAATGATTGTTTGTGTGCAGGAAGGGAAACAACAATCACTAGAGGCTTTTTTCTTTTTCTATGTGTGCTGCAAAATGCAGCACACATAGAAAAAGGTAAAACGTGGAGTAAAAAAGATATTTCTCCTCGTTGTGCCTCCCTTATGCCTCCGGAGGAGTACGTTTTTGGCACTGCCTCAGATTTCCGATTTTTCAAAAATCCGGGTCAGTGTCAAAATGCCATGGATGTTGCAGGGAACACCCCCAGCAGCAACCATTGCCCGCCACTTTAACGTAGAAAACTGTGTTAAAGGGGACGATATTTACAAGTCAGCAGTAAGCCAAACAAAGTGGCTTAGTGCCGCCTGGTAAATATGAAGCAGGCTCCTGCGCCACAGAACGTCACAAAAAGTGACATTCCAATGGCGCAAGGGGGCTCATAAATTAGGCTCTGAATGTTTCTGTAGCCCAGAGTCTACCAAAGGGCTTTACGAACACACCAGGCTGTGGCCTGTGATTAATATTGAAGGCTTCATGGTCCTTGATATTACGAATTGTTTAAAAGTCCCGGAATAATAATTTGCCAGAAATGTTTATTATGGAGTGATAGGCCAGCTCAAGAGAATAGCAGCCACTGATCATGATCATGTTTCATTAATCTGGCACTCAGATTCCTGAAAAGATACTAAACCAAAATACATCTCTTCTAGGGAAAGATTGGAGGGTCTTTTCCCATTGGGTGCATGTTTCTGTCAAAGGTTCTGCCATATACTGGAAAGAACTTTAGGCCTGGTGTGTAAATTGTAGGCCTAAATTAAGGCTTCTTACCAACTTGAACGCAACCACGTAACCAAATGCAACCCTGGAAACATGAGTAATAACAGCAATATAGTGCTCAAAACATTTCACAGCTTTCCAAGGGGGTGATTGCTGCCTCCTCGTCCCTGAAACATTTTTGGAAGGATATGGAGCCTAATATTGCATTTAACAGCAGGTTGTCTGAAAATAGCTGCTGGCAAGGCATAGGCTGTGTGTATAGGTTTCAAAAGAAACTCAAGAAAAAGGGAACCCAGGAGCGTCCTTTCTCTGCAGCAACAATTCTATGTATTCCTGTCAGAACAACATGCATCAGTAGGAAACCCTACAGGGAATATTTACTAACATTTTATGCAGCGCAGGGCAGCAAGCAAAGTTGCTGTCCTGAGTTGCATGGAAGGATGAGAGAGCAGAAGTGCACCATATCTACTGATATGGCACAATTCTGCTCCCTCCTTGCGCTAGTGCACTTGAGGCCTGCATGGTTCCAGTTGTGTTGTGTTGAGGGCCTTGGGCCCTCAAACTACTAAAGGAATGGCATGCACAAGGGGAGTATGGTTTGTCAACTGGTGTACCCTGGTCCTTTTATTGGCAGGGTCCTGCCACTTGTGACGCCTGTGGTGGATGGATGTGGGGTGCAAGTGTATCCAGCCCTCAAGGGAAAGGCTGACAAACTAAGTGCCTGCTGTGACACTAGAATATGTCCTGCACAACACTACATTCCTCCCAAATTGTATTAAAACAAAACAAAGTCCAACCTAGGGAAATGAACTATGTACATATGATGCCACTCAGTCCTGGTCTTGAGAGGCAGCCTGCAGGACAACGTTGGACAAGTGCAGATGGGAGCACCCGGGCATCTCGGCACATCTCCATAATTTAACCAGCTACTGCTGGGCACAAACGATGCGTCACTGGAGTCCAGATTCTTTTAGCAGCCTGACCATCTGATCAATGTCCATTCACACTCTGACGAATGGACGTGTGTGCTGTTGCGGTTAGATAACTTAAGCATGGTGCATAAGTAGCATCGGTGGAGTCTGGCTACTGAGTCTTCTCTTGAAGGCACCTGGGCACTAGGATGACCAACCTACCAGTACTGGGATGGTGTTGCTGATGCTTAGGACGTCATCCTTCGAAACCCCAGTGCCTCCTGGTCCATTGTCGGCAGAGCCGCTTCCAGACCATCTCTTGTGCCAGGATCCCTGTGCACAGGAATGTCCTCGAGGCCCTTATGCGGGGCTGCCACAAGACTGCGTGGACTGTCCATAGCTGCTTGGGGGCCACCTGAAGGCCGCTGCAGGATCACTGACAGGATCCGATGACGTTGTGCATACGACCACCAGGTAGGTGACTTCATGGTTGATGTGCTTGCCAACAGGACACAGGGGCACATGGGCTGCAGAAAGCCCCTGGATACTTGGTTTCTCACTTCGATGTGGTGCTTCGGTCTCTTGATGCTTTGCAGGTGCAAGGCTCCTACCTAGTGACGATTTGCTCCTTCACTGGATTGGGTGATGCACATGGCAGTGATGTTGTAGTAGCCATTAGACTGGACGACAAGTGGGGATGACGCCTGGAGTAAGGATGACTGGAGGGACTTCGCAGCCACGTAACTCAGTGTCTTTGCTGAAGCTGTTCTTCACCTGTTGCATCTGCGGTCACGAGCAGGGATGCCACCGGACTTTAACTGCAGATGCTCAGGAGTTGACGGTTGAACTGGAAAGCGTTGGGGAGAGATGCAGTTTGTGCCTGCCACGGTTTACTTTTGGTTCTCCCATTGAGCTGTCTCTAGGGACGTTGCTTCACGTTTGTGGCTGTCGTGTGTCTGTGGTTGCACTCTTGGCTTGTCATGGTACGAGTCCTCATTCTTCTCCTCTTGTTGATCTCTGCAGTGTACCTGTGTTCGTCCGGTTCTACATGGTGATGGGATTGTCATTCTTGTCTTTAGTTCTTCCTCCAGGTGCAGTGGTACGCACAATCTTCCAAGCAGGCCAACAGGGCCTATCAACATTCAATGGTCTCTGGACCATGTGGGCGAGACTTCCATAGCTCTCCTCTCTTCTCGGTCCTGGGTGGCGTCCGGCCCCTTGTCTCATGTGTTCCCTCTTTGGGGAGCTTCTTGAAGCTCCTACTCTGGGTGTTCCCTCTTCTGGGAATGGTTCCACGGGCGGTAGGGAGGTGTGGTAGTAGCTTGCTACTTGGAGTGTGCGACTCTTCTCTTGCCTGTCTTGGGAAACTGGCGACTTCATCTTGAAGCAGTGTGGGGGAGGACACTCTTCTCTCCTTTCACGATGTGGCAGCATGCCACATTCTCTTCTTTGTGATGAGGTAGTGGCAACTTGCCACTTATAGTGTGCAACTCTCCTCTTGCCTGTCTTGGGCCACTGGCGGCTCCATCATTGGCCCACTGCAGAGCTGTGCTTTTGCAGTTAAGATGTGATTGCTCTCTTCCCGCATTCAGCATTATTTCTTCTCTTAAGAGAGATCTCTCTCTCCTAGACTCCAGCCCATGCTGTGAGGCTCACTGGTGGAGCCTTCCGTGCACCTCTGACCTTGTGCACTCCGTCCTCTTCATGGGCACCATCTTTGGATGCTTGGCATGCCTATGTCCTAGCTTGCGGTGGTGTCTGGTCCCCACTGAGGATGGGTGCCACAATTTCCTCAATTGCGGTGGCGTCAGACAGCCACTGGGAGTTGTGCGCACAGCGCACGTTCTCCTTTTGACTGTTGGTGCTTGGCATCTTTTGGTCCCCTTGCCTTCACTGGACTCTTGGCAGCTTCCTTGGCAGGGCAGCTTTGAGCCTCCTGGGGTTGTTTCACTGTGGTATATAGTCTGTTGCAGCAGTGTGGGAGATGGGAAGTTGTGCATCAAGTTCGTTTGTGGGCAAAGTTGGCTGCAATATAGATTTATATTGGAGCCTTAAACCTTCTTCACAGTTCAGGCTCATTGTTGAGCATGGGATCCACCGTTAGCAGTTGTTCTGTTGAGGCATGAGCCTGGATCCTCCCGCCAGGATCATTTTTTTTTCTGCTGATTTTGCCACTGCGGGCAGTTTGATGGTGCAGAGGGGCCTCTCAAACGACCTGTATTTGCTGCCCGGGGAAAAAGTTGCGGGGCACTGCTGGCGATTTGCTCAGGCCAGGGCTACTTCGTGTGGTGGCATTGCAAGTTGCTAGTTGTCTTTTCTTGAGTGCGGGTACTGCAGAATCTGGTGCAGAGTAATGCCGGCTGCAGTTTCCACAGATATGAGCCACCTCGGGCTGCTCCTATGCAGGGGCAGCATGTGCCTCATGCCAGTGTGTATCCTTCAGTTGAGGCCGGCTGGAGAGTCCTGGTTGCGGTGCACCAAATCAGCACTAGGTGGCGCTGTTAATGGTTGTTTTTGCAGGCCAAGCTAGTCTGACTTTGGTCTGCTGGCCTTGAATATTGCTGGGGATGGCGTCGCAGTGAACCAACCTAGGTGGCGCCCGTCACTTCCTGCACATTCGGTGGCTGGGCAGAAGATTGCTGGGTCAGGTGCAGAAACTGGCAGACTGCAGGGACAGTGTGGGCAAAGCTGAGGCAGCTCTCTCAGTCACGGAGCACAAGACAATTGGTCAGTGGCACTGCAGCCATGCGTATCAGTGCCACAGCAGATTTACAGATGCAGAGGGTGCCACAAGGACAAGTTAGTGGAAGACCAGGTGAGGGTAGATGTGGCAGGGAGCTGTTCACAGTGGCGTAGCCACTATGCATGCTTTTCGCCCTCCAGCTCAAACTGGCAACATTTCTCAGACTCTCACCTCACTGGTCAATCTTGCCGCTTCCCCGCATAAGCGTAGAATAGCTACCTTTAGGGCCGCACCATAACAGGCACACTTCTGGGTTTTTGTTTGGTCTCACCGCTAGGGGCCTTGTGTCTCACATTGACATGCTGCTGATAGCGTTACATGGGCTTCTGTGTGCTGCTCTTTAACCACATCGATGCTGATGACGGAACCGCTCCGTCATCAGCCGCGGTGGTGCTGTGCTGATGACGGAGCGGTTCCGTCATGCCCCGCTCGATGCGCCTGCGCGGCGCTGATTTCGCACCTGCGTATCGCGTTCTATTGAGGGGCCATGACGGAACCGCTCCGTCATCAGCACAGCTCACTCGAGGCTGGTGACGGAGCAGTTCCATCACCAGCGTGTGAGCGCCGCGTGCCCCGCCGCCCCCTTAGCGCTGCGGCGGAATAGCCGCCGCAGCGAAGGTGTCAACTCACTCTGCTTCGCATTAGGCAGCAGTAGTGGTGCGGTGTAGGAGATGACTGGCGCCCTCCTCCTGTATGGCGAGGCTAAGGTTTGCCCTCATCCTGGGCCAACATGCCCACTGTCACAGGTAGGCTGCAGCGCAGTGTCTGGCTTCACAGGGTTGCATTCAGTGGCGGCCAGCCGTGGGAGTGCTGTGGGGTGGTGGGGCGGGGGAGGGCCAGACTGGGGAGGTGGTGGAGTCCGACATATGACAGAGAGGAGTAAGGTATGTAATTAAATAAATAAAACAATTTACCTTGCGTGCGCTGCATGTACAAGAGTATTTGACGTTGTGGGCCACCAGGATTTAAAGAGACAGGTGTAGGGTACACAAAACGCTGATGTGATTCAGGTCCTGCACTTGACAGTGGACAGCAGGGTCCCACAGCAGGATGCCGATCAGAGCACTCTTCACTTGCATCGTCTTCACTTGAAGTGGTAATCTGAAGCATTCAGTGCCAGTGGCAACCAGCAGAGATCGCTTACCTCGCCACTGCGGGCAGGTGTTGCCTGGCAGCCAGTGTACATGTCGGCATCCACCTTCTTCTAGGGCACGGGTACTCATAGTATGGCCCGCGGGCCAGGGGCGGCCCGGCAAGCCTTCCCTGGCGGCCCGCTGACCTTCCTGACATCGTACCCGTGTTGTATTTAAAAAAAAAATTATCGTGTCTTCAAACACTGCTGGTTGCTGCCTGAGAGACTCTGCTGCTCTGTGGGGGCCGGCCGCCGGGTGATTCCAATGATAGTGGAGCTGCAGGGGCCTAAGAAGAGGTTAAGTACAGCAAGGCCTCATTAACATACAAATGGTCTTTCTAAAGACCTGTGAAGTGCTCGGGTGGGGCTGTGTGTGCCAGGAGGCTGTCTCAGCCCAGGCTGACACACGCAGGGTGAGGTGAAGAGGGTGACACAGGGAGGTAGTGGGACGGAGACAGAGGGAGAGGGAGAGGGAGGGAGGGAAAGGAGACAGAAACATCGTGGCTTGTTCCATTACATATGAGCTAATGAGAACAGTTTAACTTATGTGGTAAATAAATAAATAATACCTCTCTTTTTGACTAGACATATAACATAACAGATAGCTCAATAAATAAGAGTCAAGATTCGAGGTAGTAGGAGTTTTGCAGGTTTAATATAGCATAAGGACAGGAACAGGACAACCTGCATAGGAATAGGATGACAGGGCCCAGCAGCTGCTGGGGCTGGGTCTGGGATGAGCGCGCTGGCTTTTAATAACAATACATGAGCATATATACATAACGCAAACACATAGCATTACATTGCAGTAGGCGTAGCAGTGGGTGGAGCAGGAGGTGTGACGCGTAGCAGTCGCGAAAGATAAGGGCGAAAAGAGGTGTAACTGGGCGTATACATAGACATGTGATGTAAACGTAACAGAATATGTCATGAATGGGGCGGAAACCATTGGAGGGGGCTACCTAAGGAGCCGGGACCTCTAACCTAATGGTGCGCGCAAACTAGCAATGACGTATCACTAGGAGAAGCTGGGGGCTATGAACTCTGTGCTAGGAGCAGAGACTGAAGTCTGGAGAGTCAGAGCGACATGTACCTAAACAGTATCTAGTATCTGATGTTTAGAGAACATGTTGATATAAACTAGAAGTCAGGAGAGGAAAGGCTAACTTGATTATAAGACTGGACCATGCATTATTCTACATGTAGTGCGTGATGAAGAATATTAAATGACCATTAAATGCAGTATTTCTCTAACGTGGAGACGTGAAGGCTAGACAATGACGGAAACTATTGATGCAGTTCAGTAGCTTAGGAATGCAGAGAAGGAGGACTGAACTGATAACTGGAATCATAACATATTCTTGGCAGACTCAGAGACTGAGCCAGGCTGGACCGGGCACTGCGAGGCAGGAAGTAAGTGAAGGGTCGAGGATACAGGTGGGGGCTGTATCGCTCCTCAGCGAGGCTTCAGGAGACAGGAGCTGAATCTGGTGTCCAGGCCCTTTTGAGGCCTAGAAACGGGGACTTTATAATAGAATAACGTGCACACTGAGAAACGTGGCAACGTAGCTTTACATAGGCCTGATATTCGTAGTATTCACGAGGACTGGAAACTGGCATACTAGAGGTGGACACAACTGTAATTGCGTCATTAATCGGACATGGGGAATGCATATGCATATTTAATCATGCACACATAACATATGATGGATGACATGTAGGGACACAGAACATGGCAAAATTTACTTTTCCACATTCCCTCCTTGTCACTACGTTTCCATCAGGAAACATCAATTTTCATGATACCGTCTATCATTTCATACAGTATCATTTGCTCGTCTCGAATTATCCTGGAACGGGATTTAGAACGGGACTTGGGACTAGGAGTTATACTAGGAATACAGGATGTAGCACACATGCCGCAAATCGCAGGGCCACATTGTATACAGAGGCAGCAGCTGAATATGATCGCTACTGCAATACCTAGAAAGGACAAGACTTTCCATCCCCAGGCGGAAATTATATTCCAGAACCAACCGGACCATGTCCAGGTGCCTGGATCTTGGTGTAACAGATGGGCAATTTTATGGAGTCTGGTTATAGCGGAATAGACAGACGGCGCGTTATTTGGAATAAAAATGCAGCAACTGGATCCGATGACTCTACATGCCCCGCCCCTATCGGCCAGTATGACGTCAAGGACGAGACGATTTTGCAAAACTACGAATCTCATAGCAGATTGCTCTTCGGTTAGGTTACCTAGAGCAGAGGCAGTCTCATTTACTACAGCTTCAAGGGTTCTGGTTAACCTACGGATTAACTTACTATTCTGGATAGGTCCTATAAAGAAGAAGAAACCTCTGTTGAAATCTGTATACTGTTCTAGAGCAGTTTCAGTATAATCGACAATTGGGGACTCCCTTCTATGTCTAATGTGTACTAGATGTGTATTTCTATGATAATCAGGTGGGGCTAGAAAAACTGGTGGCAGTAGGAAGGCAATGTAACAGGTTCCCTCCCAATCGAGGGGCAGACGAACATATGCGGTTTGACCACAAATAAAATAAGAATGACGTGAAGCTTTGAAGATAGATTTCCCACTGTCACTATACTTGACAATAGTAGTACAATCACTATGTCCTACGTGTATGGAACCATTATTTCGGACACATAATTCGCCTTTGACTGGTAGTACTGAAATAGCAGGTAAGTCTGGAGTAGTATCAGACTGAACATTCAGGACCATGAAATTCGACGAATAATTACCTAAATTATACACTTCATTTTCTAGATCTAAACCTGTTCTGTGGGGGAGACCTTGCTTGTCTGGGAAACATGTACTGTTAAGAAAAGACATATCTGTTGAGGATGACGTTAACGTGGACCATGCTCCACACGAACCATTATGTGAAAATGGATAAGGAAAGAGTGGCAGAACTCCCTTCGGTGTCTGGAAAGGGGGGAGTCGACCACATACCCAACAATTAGTGGCATTGCTGGTCTGGTGTGAGTAATGTAACATGCGGATAAAGGAGTTATTACGCATAGCGAGGCGGTAAGAGAGTTCATGAGGGGGCAGATCACTAAACGTGTGCTCTGCTGTAACATTGGAAGACTTATTTACATGTGAAACTGAGAAACACAGGTAAAATGCATAACTGGTGCAGGAAATCATAATGCTGAGAAATAATATGAAACATAGAAAAACGATACATCGGATTGAGTTTTGACTGACTCTCTCACTATGGGGGTCTATTTTATACATGTCAGAAACAGTCTAACCGTTTCACCTAGGGGAGGACTTAGACAATCAAACTGGCTGACTTATTTTACTAGACCGTAGTTTCTGTTTATACTCCTGCTGCGGAGTTTTCTCTAGCAGGGGGGGTTTTGAATCAATGTCATTTGCGGGACAGTCCTTGAGAACAATATTCTGGCAATCCTTTGAATCCTGGGAAATGTTCTTAAAGACGGGTTTCAGTCCATTAAATTGTTTTACATGAGAAAGGTGCACCCAGCCTTTGCGTCCTTCCAACTTCACGGCTGTACGGGTGGTGAGGAGGACCTGTCGGGGCTCTTTCCAACGAGGCTCCAGCGGACTTGATCTGTCAAAGTTGCGGACCATCACCATGGATCCTGGAACGATTTCATGCGGTGCCACCTCGGTATTATCTGGAAATGCGGCGGCAACCTGTGAACGACATGAGTTGAGGGCAGACATCAAGGAAGCTAGGTAATCTGTCAGCATATTACTTGAAACATCGGTAATACTTCGGGGTCTAGGAGTACCCCACATATTTGGGGGGCGGCCGAAAACGACCTCGTACGGGGACAGACCTGATCTGGAATGTGCGACCATGCGCATGTAAAACAGAGCGACTGGCAGAGCTACTAGCCAGTCCACACCTTTTTCTTTACAAACTTTGGCGATGCGGATTTTCAGGGTCTGATTATGTCTCTCAACGAGACCGGCTGCTTCAGGATGGCGTACACAATGGAACTTCCACTGGTACCCTAACAAAAGGGAAACATGTTTCATTACCTCTGAGGAGAATGGCTGGCCGTTATCAGAATATACGACTCTAGGGAGTCCATAACGAGGGAAGAATTCACGAACCAACTGCTTGGCAGTGGTCGTGGCTGTGTAATCTGGGACTGGATATGCTTCTGTCCACCTGGACAAAGCGCATACAACTACAAGGACATACTTGAAACCTCGACATCGCTCCATCTGAATATAATCCATCTGGAGGACTTCAAAAGGGTGGTCAGGGGGCTGGAAACCACCTTGTTCCACCGGGACACTTTTACCTGGATTAAACTGACAACATATCATACAGGTACGGACTTTCTGCTTGGCTGCAGCTCGTAAATGCTTGTTGAACCAAATGTTCTGGATACTGTCTAACATAGCTTTTTCTCCTAAATGTGCTGGACTATGTGCGGTATTGATAATGACTTGAACCATAGAGTCGGGGAGAAACCATGCGGTTCTACCCCTCGTCACCCATCCTTGATCTGTCTGGACCCCTCCTTGTTCGGACCATTTCTTGATTTCATCGGGAGTAGCATGTAACTGGATATCTATGACATCTTGAGTAGGGTCCTTAACTGTCATACATGTAGTCGGATCTGGAGTATGTGTCATGTTAACTGGAATGTCTGGAGTCTGAGCTGTAAGCTTGGCTGTGCGATCTGCTAGATCGTTACCCTGGGATATAATATCAGTGACTTTCGTGTGTGCCTTGCACTTCATGATGGCAATGGATGTCGGTAAATGTATTGCATCTAATAGAGCTTGGATAAGGAGACCATGCTGAATCTTGGTTCCATGAGAAGTCATGAAACCTCTCTCCTGCCAGAGCACTCCAAAGTCGTGTACGACTCCGAATGCGTAGCGTGAATCTGTGTAAACATTAACTTTCAGGTTCTTGGCGTGTATGCAGGCTTTTGTCAGAGCAACTAGCTCTGCTGCTTGAGCGGACAGCATGTCAATACGGTGTGTCTTAATAACGTCAGTGTCAGTAGTCACTGCATACGCGGCGACTAGGTCTCCTGTACTTGTTCTCATGCATGAACCATCCACATAAAGTGTCAGGTCAGGGTCTGGTAATGGAATATCTGTCAGATCTTGTCTTGGCTTTGTCGTAATGTTAACTACTTCCACACAGTCATGTGTGTCAGGATTTGAATTAGCTGATGGTAACAGTGTAGCAGGGTTCAGAACGTTGCAGCGTCTGATTTCTATGTGTGGCTGGAACAGTGTCAATTCATAACCTGTTAAACGTGCAATTGTTAAGTGCTGAGTTTGCGTTCGATTTAGAAGAACTTCTACGGAGTGTGGAACCTGTACTGTCAGGGAGTGTCCTAAAACTATGGAATCACTTTGCCTAATAGCTAGTGCTGTGGCTGCAACTGACTTGAGGCACGCAGGCAAAGCCTGGGCGACTGGATCTAATGTGCTCGAAAAATAAGCACAGGGCTTGTATTGTCCTGCTTGATCTTGTGTGAGAACAGATAATGCTGTACCTTCACGTTCTGTGACGAAAAGTGTAAAAGGCTTACTGTAGTTCGGTGTGGCTAGAACTGGAGCTTGACATAAAGCTTTCTTTAATTCGTTGAAACTAAGTGTATGTTCAGATGTCCAAGGGAGAACAGTCGGTGCGGCTGCCTCCTGTGTGGTTAACTGTATCAGTGGCTTGGCTAGAAATGCATACTGAGGAATCCATTGTCTACAATAAGAAGTAAGGCCGATAAAGGCACGTACCTCCTTCTGGGTCTTGGGCTGAGGAAGACTCGCTATCAACTGGATACGGTCTGGTGTCAACTGCCTACCCCTCTTGGACAGTAAGTGTCCTAAGTATACCACTTGCTGGACACAGAATTGAAGCTTCGAAGGGGACACCTTGTGCCCCATTTCGGCTAGGAAATACAGAACCGTTAGTGACGCTCGCTCGCAATCACGTTCAGAACGGGCTGTGATCAGTAGATCATCGACATACTGGAGCAGGGCAGTGTCAGTTGGCATGTGAACATTATCAAGTTGTCTCTTAAGTGCTTGACTGTAAATACTAGGACTTTCTGTGAAACCTTGAGGAGCGCGTGTGAACATATAGCTCCTTCCATTTAAACAGAATCCGAAAAGAAACTGGCTGTCTGGATGAATTGGAACACTAAAAAATGCATTCTTGAGGTCGATTACAGTAAAGAACGTAGCTTCGGAATCAATGGCTGTCAATAGGGAAGAGATATCTGGAACAACTGGGTACTGAGGAATAATACATTTATTAAGTTCTCGTAGGTCAATCACTAATCGATATACTGGGGGTGCCTTTGGATCAGTACGTTTCATGACTGGAATGATCGGAGAATTGCATACGTTGGAGTCAGTTTCTACAACTACTCCTTGAGCGATGAGCTCGTCAATAATTTTGGATAAGGCTGCTACAGCCTCAGGTGGCAATCTGTACTGTCTGATTCGTGGTAACACTACACCTGGTTTGAGAGTCACACGATGGGGTGTGATTTGCATGTACCCTACATCAGTTGGACCTTGCGCCCATAAATGCTGCGGAACATTAGACAGTCTTGGATCAAAATCACGTAAAACATAGTGACCCTTAAAGTCACGTAGGAACAGACGTATTCCCTCTGGTGAACAACATATAACTGCACCTAACTCTTTCAGTGTTTTAATGCCTAATAGATTTTCTGGACATGACTTAGTAAGTAACAGATCAGTAGTACGGGACAATGGACCTACTTCTAGAGTAACTGGCTTTGAGATCTCATTTACGATAGGTTTTCCTGAAAATCCAAGGGAAACATTTCTAGAGCCTGAGAGCGGAGCCCCTGGAACTTCGGCGTGACTAATTGTGGTCCTACTTGCCCCTGTATCAATCAAAAACTTTCTGTCTTTCCCTAATACTTGACTATGAACATAGGGACCTTCTTGATCTACAGGTATCTCAATGAGAGGCAAGCCTACCTCCCTCTCTAGGCTGTTTCATGAATACTGCTGGTACTCTGGATACTCAGACTGTGCATACTGGTACATCTGCGATGTAACATGCTGTGTTGCAGCGATAGGCTGCGGTACTGTAACTATCTGTTGTGCATTCTGTGGCTGAGGAGTCTGTGAAACTTGCTCTTGTCTAGGCGGACGTGGTCTTTCTTTTGTTTTACCGGTAGCTATGTTGTGTTTCAGAACTGCACACTCGTTTATAAAATGACCTGGCTGTTTACAATAATTGCAGTTCCCTTTAACGGGAGCTGCAGGATGACTGGCTTGATTCGGACCCTTCTTCTGACTGTCTTGAGGAACGGATTGTGCAACTAATACTTTCATTTTCGTGTCTTTCATACGTTTTCTTTCGTGTTCTTGTTCTTCCCTGATTCTATTCTGGTGGTACTGGAGCATCTGGAGCATCTGGGACGGGGTATTAGCTTGCCAGGTACTTTCGACTTTCAAAACCCGATTTTTAATTGGTGTACTTGAATTCTCGACTAATTTAGTAACAAAAAGGTGAGGGTATGACTCACTACTTGTCTTGAGACCACTATTGATGCTAAAGCATTTTTCAAACCTAGAATAAAAATCACTAATGTCTTCTTCTTGTTTCTGTTTACAGGCTGAGATTGCATCCCAGTCTTCCTTTTTCGTTGTTAACAATCTGGGTAAAACTTGAATCAATAATTCTGGTAATTCTTTACATTTCTCTCCTAGACCGGTACCTGGTACACGTGACTTATCTTCAGCTTCTAGAACTGCCCAATCTATCTTTTTCTCTCCCACCTCCCATTCTTTTTCCTTTAGCTTTTCATACACCCCTGCGGGCAACAGGACCTTTAACATTTTAATGATATCTGGGTAAGTGTATTCTCCCATACGGAGCATGTCTTTTAATTCTCTATGGAACCCTGCTGGATCTTTGTCATGACAGGGAATTAATTTCTTCATTTCGAGAAGTTCCATCTTTGTAATCGGGGTGTAAACAAACACTCGTTGCATTTCACCGTCCTCTGTCTTAACTGGATGCACTTCTCGTAACGGGTTCTGTCTTTCTATGTAAAAGGGTTTACTTTCTGGGGGTGAGACATGAACAAAATGCGGGTTCAGAAACGTTCTATATTTGTGGCGCTGTTCTAGAATAACACTAATCAGATCGGTACCTAGACCTCTCCATCTATACTGGAGTAACTCGTTCAGGATATCATGTAACGGACCTGGATCAGAGTGCTGACCCTCATACAGAGTAATGAGGTGCTGGATCATATACATACCCACCAGTCGTTGCTCGGCTGGGGGCAATTTCAGAAACATTTGTGCCACTATTTCGTCTGGAAAAGTGGTAGAATCAGTAATCCATCGGACTGCTGATCGGACTATTTCTTGTTCATGCATAGTACTTAACTCACTGTAACCGATTCGTGATTTCAGAATGTGATCGGTAGCTTGAAACACTTGTTCTAGGGAACCTTGTTCTGGTGCTGAATGATGGAAAATTGACTTGTGTTCTAGGCGTAAATGGCGATCTGGAAATCTAGATTTTCCTACATACGCTATCCTGGCGGTATTCTCGTCGTCTTCCTCTTCAGGATCAGAGTTACTTTCTTTCTCGCTTACTTGTGCTGCTTTACGTTGTTCGTGTATCTTTATTATTTCTCTACGGATTTTCTTGTACATACTCTCCATGGCACTAATGGTATTGTGCTTACCCTCGGCTATATTATCACTCCACTTTGTCAGGATTTTCATTTCGGCCTGATCTTTAGACGGGTAATCTTGTTCTCTTATTAGACAGTTAATTAAAAACTTTAATATCATACGCTGGATCTCAGCTTTCCTTTGAGACATGGCATCACTAATACTTTCTGGATCATCCCCTGTACGGATGAAACGATATATTCTGTCTAGATCTTCTTTCATATTGGGTAGGGTGACTAGATACTCGGTCACCCTCCTTACGCGTACTGAATATAAAACCATATTATTCTCGCCTGGGACTGGGTCATAGGCACATTCGCCAAGGGCTTGCCTGATTTCTGCAACAGACTTATTACTCTTGGGAGTACGCTGTGATGCTTGAGCATGTAATTCGAGTGCTGATAAACGCTTGCGTGGCGGCGGGGTTTGAGGAGGACCTCCTCCTGCGGCCCCTAGACTAGAATCGTCGACTGATATTCTTCGTGGCGGAGCGGGAAATTGAAATGCTGGCTGGACCGGGGGTACCGTAGTAGGTACTGCATGGGGTGCCCCGGTGTCTGGAGGAGCAGGATGTGCCTGATTTACAGGGACTGGCGGAGCGCGGACAGGATTTGCATATTCTGGGACTGTGTCGTCCAAATAGGACGAAATAAAAATATCAGCTGCGGTCTGTTTGTGACGTAGCTTGGTCGGAACTAATGGTGGCGGGAAATTACTGGATGCCTCTGGGGTCGCTTTTGGCAAGCCCTCGGCAAGGAGAGGATACATACCCCTAATAAGGGCATGCCTCTGTCTGTCTCTCTGTTCAGTTTTGACTTGTTCACCTATCTCGATTAATTCTTTTTCTTGGGCTCGCTCTTGGGATTCTCTACTTAATTCTGATTTTCTGATTTCTTTTTCGGTTCTTTTATGAGCTTCTTTGCGCCATAACTCAATGGCATCTTTCTGTGATTGTCTGGCTTTCTTTTTCCATAATGCCTCTTCTACTCTCATGATGCACTCGGCATCCCATGTACCCGATACGGGCCATCTATACTTTTCCTCTAACTGTTTGGTATACTCTACCCATAAATCTAGATATAATACGGCACTTATGCCATGTTTCTGATACATAAAGTGACCTGGACTGTCCCTGGGCGGGACGGGAACTGCTGCTTCCAGCAGACCCTTTCTAGTTTTCAACTGACGTAACTTGGAAAATATGGGCATGACTGAACTGTAATCTAGACACAATACAATACACAATGAACACGATACTTATTCCCCATTCATACCACGACATTGAAATACATGAAGAACATTTAAAATAACAGTTCGAACAGAATACTACCTGGAATACGGAACACAGAATACATGAATTTTCTCGAGAACAGAACTGACTAGAACAGGAACTAGATGCACTGCTGAAACAGTACGAAACTTACCGGTCTCATAAAGAGACACGTCAGGACCCGCATCCACCGAAGTGGACACTTCGTTTGTGGGACTGTGTACCACCAACCCACGGACCAGAGTCAATTAAATTGACCCTGTCTAGATACCACCCCAGTAACGGTACTCACCGGGCAGCAAGAACAGAAGGCCTCGGACTGGACTGGACTGCTACGACGACGGACGCCGAACTTCGGACTTCGGACTTCAGTTACGGGTGGACCTCCGGATACCTCGGACCTTGGACTCTTGGCTTGGGCTCTGGTCGGGACTCGCCGCGTTCCTCCACCGTCTCGTCTGGATGCTGGACCGCCTCCTCCGTCTCCTCCGTGGGCCTGAGGGATACTTGAGCAGAAATATCTGCCACTGCGCAGAAGAGTTCCGTCACGACTGCAGAGGGTCAGGGGGTCGGCGTGGCTTCACCGACGCGTGGGGAAAGGGCAAGTCCCTGTTCGGGCGCCATTATGTGGTAAATAAATAAATAATACCTCTCTTTTTGACTAGACATATAACATAACAGATAGCTCAATAAATAAGAGTCAAGATTCGAGGTAGTAGGAGTTTTGCAGGTTTAATATAGCATAAGGACAGGAACAGGACAACCTGCATAGGAATAGGATGACAGGGCCCAGCAGCTGCTGGGGCTGGGTCTGGGATGAGCGCGCTGGCTTTTAATAACAATACATGAGCATATATACATAACGCAAACACATAGCATTACATTGCAGTAGGCGTAGCAGTGGGTGGAGCAGGAGGTGTGACGCGTAGCAGTCGTGAAAGATAAGGGCGAAAAGAGGTGTAACTGGGCGTATACATAGACATGTGATGTAAACGTAACAGAATATGTCATGAATGGGGCGGAAACCATTGGAGGGGGCTACCTAAGGAGCCGGGACCTCTAACCTAATGGTGCGCGCAAACTAGCAATGACGTATCACTAGGAGAAGCTGGGGGCTATGAACTCTGTGCTAGGAGCAGAGACTGAAGTCTGGAGAGTCAGAGCGACATGTACCTAAACAGTATCTAGTATCTGATGTTTAGAGAACATGTTGATATAAACTAGAAGTCAGGAGAGGAAAGGCTAACTTGATTCTAAGACTGGACCATGCATTATTCTACATGTAGTGCGTGATGAAGAATATTAAATGACCATTAAATGCAGTATTTCTCTAACGTGGAGACGTGAAGGCTAGACAATGACGGAAACTATTGATGCAGTTCAGTAGCTTAGGAATGCAGAGAAGGAGGACTGAACTGATAACTGGAATCATAACATATTCTTGGCAGACTCAGAGACTGAGCCAGGCTGGACCGGGCACTGCGAGGCAGGAAGTAAGTGAAGGGTCGAGGATACAGGTGGGGGCTGTATCGCTCCTCAGCGAGGCTTCAGGAGACAGGAGCTGAATCTGGTGTCCAGGCCCTTTTGAGGCCTAGAAACGGGGACTTTCTAATAGAATAACGTGCACACTGAGAAACGTGGCAACGTAGCTTTACATAGGCCTGATATTCGTAGTATTCACGAGGACTGGAAACTGGCATACTAGAGGTGGACACAACTGTAATTGCGTCATTAATCGGACATGGGGAATGCATATGCATATTTAATCATGCACACATAACATATGATGGATGACATGTAGGGACACAGAACATGGCAAAATTTACTTTTCCACACATAGATACTTTAGGTAGATATACACCACCTATGTGTATCTCGCCTGCTGTCTCTAATGTAGTCATCAAGTGTTTATTTAATGACAGCGCTTATATCGCGAGATTACTTTACTCTCTATCTTAATTACAGTGATCAAATAGCACGTGCTTGGCAAAAGCAGCAGCAAGTGCAGAATCCAGAAACACCGTCTGGTGTTCAAATCCAAAAGGTTTCTGAGCTACATAGACGCATTCCAAACCTGCCTGCAGTCAGTGCATGTTGAAGCGCTGGTGCGCTTCTGTTCGAGTAATTATGTTATTGCTGGCAATTCCTGCAGTGCAGGAGTATTGGGACCACTCAGCCCAATGCAGGTAAGCAATTGAAACTGCCAAAGTATTGCGGTCCTTCAGACAAGCAGCACTAGTGCTTAGGGCAGTGTCTTTAGAAACCACATTGTTTTAAAAACAGGCAACGTTTCTCAGTCCCGGTGTCACAATGAACAAGATGCTGGCGCTCCCTTTTAGGGGAATTATGGTAATGGCAGCCCCTCACAGATAAATTTGCTGGGGCACTGGGAGGGAGGAAAAGGGAGGGAGACAGAGGGAGAGGGAGGGAAAGGAATAGAGAGGGAGACAGACAGACAGAGGGAGGGAGTCAGACAGAGGGAGGGAGACAGACAGTGAGAGGGGGAGGGAGGGAGGGTGAGGGAGACAGAGGGGGGCAGAGGGAGACAGACAGTAAGAGGGAGACAGACAGTAAGAGGGAGACAGACAGAGGGAGGGAGACAGACAGTGGGAGGGAGACAGACAGTGGGAGGGAGACAGACAGGGAGACAGAGGGAGACAGACAGAGGGAGGAGGGTGACAGACAGAGGGAGACAGAAAGAGGGAGACAGAAGAGGGAGGGAGACAGACAGAGGGAGAAGGGAGACAGACAGAGGGAGACAGATGGAGGGAGAAGGGAGAGAGAGAGAGGGAGACAGGGGAGGATACAGGGAGGGAGACAGGCATATGGAGACAGAGGGAAGGAGACAGGCATATGGAGACAGAGGGAGGGAGGCAGAGGGTGACAGAGGGAGACAGACAGGTGGAGGGAGGGAAAGGGAGACAGACAGATGGAGGGAGGAAGAGGGAGACGGAGGGAGGGAGACAGAGAGAAGGGGGGAGGGAGACAGAGAGAGAGAAAGAGGGAGACAGAGAGAGGGAGACAGAGGGAGGGAGAGAGAGACAGAGGGAGACAGAGAGGGAGAGGGAAGGAGTGAGACAGTCGGAGTGAGTGAGAGAGAGGGAGAGGGAGTGAGTGAGACAGTCAGAGTGAGTGAGTGAGACAGAGAGGGAGAGAGAGGGAGTGAGACAGTCAGAGTGAGACAGAAGGAGAGAGAGGGAGTGAGACAGTCAGAGTGCGTGAGACAGAGGGAGACAGGGAGAGAGGGAGAGAGAGCTAGAGAGAGGGAGGGAGAGAGAGATAGAATGAGATAGAGATAAAGAAAGAGAGAGAGAGAGAGATGTGTGTATGCCGGGTCTGGTGGCTCAGTGGACAAAGGCGTCCGCTGCAGGGACCTGTGATCAACCTCATGGTCACAGGTTTTTTTGTTGCTCTAGCCCCGCTCCCTCCCCCACTGACCCCGCCCCTACTGGTGCGGCCCTCAGACACAAACCACACTGTAAATTTGGCCCCCGAGAGAAAGTTTGTGAGTACCCATGTTCTAGGGGTTCCGCTGCTCTGATGATTAGTCTCCTCTTGCTGGGTCAGAGGCAGGCCGGCTCGGGCAGGGTAGGGACACCTCACCAAATCCGGACTCTGCATGTTGTGGGCCCGTCAGACCTCTATCGATGACATTCCATTTTCCTTCGGTGCCCTGCAGACAATGCTATTCACTCTTCTTGGCGCACTCACCAGATGACCCCTATCACGGTGAGGCGTTGGAGGTGAAGCTTTGCTGGGCTCAAGCTCCATCTCGGGGGATACGGTGCAGGGAGGGTGCGGCCTTGGACCATGAGCCTCTTACCTGCAGGCAGGCGCTGTTGGACCCGGCTATGTGCAAGTCGGAGCGCTTCTCCTCGGGCACTGTTGACGCTGTAGAAAGTCCATGTCTGATGCTTCACTCACACTTTGGCTGATGTCCCCCCTCAACAGCATTCTGTGGACTAGTGCCTGGGGGGACACAGCCGATTCGTCCATGCAACCATCTGTCCCCTTCACATTTCTTTTCCTTGGGCAGCACGGTAGGTAGGGTCAGACTCCATCATAGCCAATGTTGTGTTGTGGGCCCTGGGCCCACATGCTGCTAAAGGAATGGCATGCACATGGGGCGTTTGGTTCATTAACTGGCTAGGAGCACGTGCACCCGGCCCCTTTTATTGACAGGATCCCATCACTCGTGACGCCAGTGGTGGATGGGTGTCGGATTGAAGGGTGTCCAGACTTCAGAGGAGTAGCTGGCAAACTAAGTACCTGCTAAGACACTAAAACGTGTCCAGCACAACACTACAGTGCCAACTCTTGTAACAATAAAACAACGCCCACTATGCTTGATAGTTTCGGCATGTGGCGCAAAGAAGCGGAGCAACGAAAGAAAAGAGAAGAAGCAAGAATAGGAAAAGAGTTACGAAAGGCAGCCCACCTGACCGCTAAGAAACTAGAAGAAGAAATAAAAGAAAGAGAGGAGGCCAGACAAAAGCAGGAATCTGAGTCGGCAGGTCAATGCCCTGTTAGGACCCCCTCTACGCTCTACCCTGAGCTGCCCTCCAAACAACGGGCGAACGATGAGTTACTGCTAGGTCCCCCGATCATCTACATGCGCCCCCCATATGCCCCCTCCCAACCTCTAGAACAGCACCCGCCAGCTCCGAGTGCAAATGAGAATAACCTTGGAGCTAGTACAAGGCCGAACTGGCCATACTGGGCCTCAGACGTTTCCCCAAGAGGCTGGAAGGGTGGGGAGACGCTTTTGTTAATGGAGGCCGGTTTTCTAGCAATGCAGTAGTTTTTAAATCACCCAGAGTTCCTTGGATACCCAACAGGACCGGCTCCAGGAATTTTTATTTGGGTGAGCCAATGGAGCATTCGGGTGGGCCACTAAGTTAGTCGCGGCCAGCATTACTCGCGGGAGGAGGGAGAGGGGGCAGGTGGGTCACGCGGGGGGTGTTTAATTTAATAATATATATTTTTTTTTATGTAGCTTACCGGGTCCCATGTCTTCTCGGCTCCTGCCCAGGTTGCAAGCAGCCAGGCTCCCTCCTCAATGGTGCATAATTCCAGTGGCCCTGGTTAAATCAATACACCCCAGCAGGCAGCAGTTAATGACTGTGCTGTCTGAACAAATAAACTATGGCATATACATTTTCGGTTTCGCTGGTTTTGATTGAAAGGGCTTTATGTTTTTTTCCAAGGAAAGAGTACATGATCAAACACTTGGTCTCTCCGAAAAACCATAACAGTTTCTGTGGTGGCCTCCTTTGACTGAGGTAACTTAAAAGTTGCACTGCGGTGGCACTAGGACCCAGGAAACTCGCTGCCAAGGGCATCTGCTGACAAAGCCTATACATTAAATGCCGCATCTCAAAGAGACAGGTAAGGTGGGGGTTGGTTTCTGGTTAAATTCTGAGTTTGAGATGGGAGATTGGTAGAGCAGTGAGGATGCCTTGCTTGGCCAGAATGAGTTGGAGTCGGGCGACCCATCCACTACGAGGAGGGATGGAGGGAGCAAAACCCTGTTTATTGCCCCCATCACTTCCTGTTCCAAGGGGAGGGAAAACTCTGGCCCGCAGTAGCAGCATCTCCCGTGGTGAGGCCTCACTGTCATACCCTGAGGCAGTGGTCTTCAAACTTTTTTGCACTGACCCCGCAGAGCAAAATGTTCTGAAGTCAGGACCCCTGCAAAACTTTATTCCAAGGATCGGGAAACCGGAGAGGCAGGGCTGATCGCCAAGGCAGAGCTTTTGAGGTCATCTCATGGATACTTTTTTGTAGCTCGTAATCCACAGTAAATGTGAAACATATGATAGGGAAAATCAAACAATAACAGAAATTGACAAAAAAACTGTTCTCTCCATAATTTGGTGCTTATGAGCCCCTCACACTCCTGGGCCCCAATGGAATTGCACTTTCTGCACTAATGATAGCTGAGGCCCTAGGTAGCCCTCTACCTCCTCTGCCTCTTTCACAACTTACCGACCATGGCTATCACTCCAATCTTGAAACCGGTTATCCATCCTTTTTTTGGTTTTACGTAAGGAGGACCCAGCCCAAGGGCATTGGGAAACTTTAGATAACCACCAATTACATTACACAAACACAAGTTCATATTAATTTATTATATATATATATTTTTATTTTAGGCACTGGACTATTAAGTGATTTGAGTTGAGCTGACAGGAGGACCCGAACTAGGTTTCAAAGTAGGAAGCTCTTGCCATTAGGACACAACTCCTCCCTTTTAGAAATAATGAGCTCCAACGTGCTGCCCCCACCTTTTCACAGTAAAGGTGCTCTCATCTCTCTCCGAAACGCCCTTCGCAAAGCTTGACTGGTCACCTTTCTTTTGCTTTTTGCTATATTTGGGTATTAAACCATCATTAATGAGGTGAAACCAATGCCCAGATAGTTTTTACCAAATGTAAAAATGATAAAGTGGATGCATGACCAAATGTTCTGTATAACCCCACATAATTTTCCTTTTCTTGCCAAATAAATTAGCCAACCCTGCCACATGATTTGGTCCTCCCTTGCCACATAATTCCAGTGACCCTGGCTTTAATAGGCCTCTCATGACACTGGACCCTATGCAACTGGTTAAGCAACACACATAAAAGCAGCCGAGGAGCTAATATAGACTTTATGTGATGCCAGAGTGCTTTTTACCACAGGCATGGAACGTGCAGCTCTATAAATACACTAGTTACTATTTCCCACTGTGAAAACCAGGATTCAAATCGACGACACTCTGGTCAGACACAGAAATCTGCAGTAATTGCTTTAGATAACGGAGGTTAATAATGTAAGAGTATATTTTCCCAAAATTTGTTTCATTTGCTTTGTTTTTTCATTTACTGTGTGCGGTTTTTTATATATGCAATTATATGAAGATGAAACAATTACATAGTTATTAGCATATTGTGTTTACCCTTGAGCCCCGTCTCCCTACTCACTGACAGTGCCCCAGAAAACACTCAGGATTACAGGTGCAAACTTTTTATGCTGTTTAACTTCTGCATATAAAAGAAGACAGCCTGTGAACTCACCAGAAAAACGTCGACCCTTCCAGGCTATCTTAAGTTACAATTCCTTCCTTGGAGACGCATTTGTGCCCCCCTGGGAATGCAGTCACAGAACCCGAGGGAGGCGCGTACCACCGTTTGAAGACCTGTGCCCTAAGGCCAGAACCGGAGCTCCCACCACATTCCTGCTGGGTTTGGCCCATTTTCATTCTATATGTGACAATGGGCCGCGATAATCTGTGCTGGGCTGGGCTGCACAGAGGCTGCAGCAGCCTCTTGCCTTTGGATCAGGAGAGCCAGCCTGAACACTGGTGGGGGGAAAAAACAGCTCACATTAAGCCTCGGGCCAAGGCTCATGTTGGGTGTGTTGAAATCTAGTTTGTGAACTGAACATCATCTGCGCCATCTTGTCCATTTCCTCAGACGCACGCACAAATATGCGCAGCAGCCATTTTTAGGTGCCACGACCTCTCTGCCTACTGCCGATAGCCAGCGCGTCTCTCCCCCTCACTCCCCGGCCTCGCAAGCACCCCCCCCTGACAGCCCCGGTCTCTCCTGCTTGAGCCCTAAACACACCTCCAGCCCGACCCTGCTTCCGAGCCACATCCCGTGCTGAACCCCCACACTCTTTCATCTCATTCATAAAACAGGCCCTTTGATAACCTCTTCCTCCTTGCCCGATTGTTCGGCCTGATCGCAGGCCATTACTTAGCCCAACAGATGCAGTTTATTGCCCCTACAGTAGGACTTCGCCTCACATCAAAGGAGCAGGGATTAATCAATGCCCTCACACCCCTAGATCCGACCGATCGCCCGCATTTCTGTTCCCAGCGGAATGTCCAGCTGCGCGATAGCCATAATGCTGAGATTGGGAGGGGGGACTCCTACTGTAGATATGTGTGGGAACGGCCCTGAACCGGGGATTCCAAAGATGCCTTTCTGTACTTCAAAGCAATGCCACGGATGTCACAAATGTAATAAAGCCGTAAAACTGTGTATAAGAGGCCAGGCCTCAGAGATGCGGTTAGAGCACCTCGAAACGATACCTCGTTGTCTGATCTGATGTGTCTCTGCTCCGTCGGAAATAAACTCCTGTTTCCTGCCTTCCAGTCTCCAGCGCCTGCCTCTTTATTTGATAATCGTGAGTTGGGTGAGAAGCGGCTAACGCCGGGCAAACCTTGAAAAGGGGTAATCGACCTGATCTGCCTGAAACCCTTTGTTTACAATTGGCGTCCCAAACGTGGGGCCCATCAGCGACACGTGGATCCAGTGGGAGAGGTCCTGACGACGGAGTGAACGACTGCAACGATCGGGAAGTGCACCTGCCCGATAGACCCTCGTCTGGCAGCCGATCATCCGAACTTCACTGGTTCCGAACAGACCTCTCTCTCGAGTGATCTACGGTCCTGACTGGGAACCATCAGGAGTGCCACGACAAAAGATAGAGGACGATCGGGCGCTGGAATCGGAAGACAGGAAACTGTCCATGCGGTCCGGGTAAGGTCGTGTAAACACGACAAACTGTGAAATATTTAATTGATTGATTGGAAAATACTAGTATTACTCTCCGAATTGTTGGTTCTCTTGGAGATTCTCTGTCTGCAAACGGAGAGGAATAGAAAGTATTCCCTCTTCCTTTGCAGGTAGTGAAGGGTAGGTAACGCAGGCCTTTGCCCCCATTGTAATCCGTCGTGCCTATCTTTCTCCCCCACTGATTGATTGTTTGCCCGAACATTGTTTGTTCGAGGATTGCTTTCTCGAGAATTCTCTATCTACAAACGGGGAAGGATAAACGTATTCTGTCCTCCTTTGCAGATAGTGAAGAATAGGTAACGCAGGCTTTTGCCCCCGTTGTAACCCGTCGTGCCTATTTCTTTCTCGCCACTGATTGTTTGATTGAACGGACATTGATTGTTCGATATCGGTTCTTTGGAGGTATTCTCTGCTCACAAATAACGTGGAATAGAGATATTCTGTCTAGTCTTTGTAAGCAGTGAAAGGGTAGGTAGTGCAGACTTTTGTCCCCATTGTAACCCGTCATGCCTATCTTCTCCCCATTGTTCAGTAGTTGGTTCAGCCCGGACCGCTTATTAGAGGTGGATCATCCGGCTCCTCTGGAGGGCACCCCTAATAAGGATATGTTTTTAAAATATGGACTAGTCGCCGTAGCTTATAGTAAGTTATGGCATAAATATACTAAAAAGGATCAGGAAAGTCAGTGGCCACTGATAGGATCCTTCGATGACGCAAAAATAAGCGTGCTGGAAACAGCCCTTTGTAACAATAAAACAACGCCCACTATGCTTGATAGTTTCGGCATGTGGCGCAAAGAAGCGGAGCAACGAAAGAAAAGAGAAGAAGCAAGAATAGGAAAAGAGTTACGAAAGGCAGCCCACCTGACCGCTAAGAAACTAGAAGAAGAAATAAAAGAAAGAGAGGAGGCCAGACAAAAGCAGGAATCTGAGTCGGCAGGTCAATGCCCTGTTAGGACCCCCTCTACGCTCTACCCTGAGCTGCCCTCCAAACAACGGGCGAACGATGAGTTACTGCTAGGTCCCCCGATCATCTACATGCGCCCCCCATATACCCCCTCCCAACCTCTAGAACAGCACCCGCCAGCTCCGAGTGCAAATGAGAATAACCTTGGAGCTAGTACCCCAACCCTCACGGCCTCCGCACCGGCCGCATTAGTAACGACATCAGATGAACCCGAGACTAGCAAGCAGCCACCAGCCAGACTGAATAGATTGAACAAAGATGAGCGGGAGGGAATTGACAAGATAGTAAAGACACTGGTAGAATGGAAGGAGAGCGAAGAATACACAATAGATATGCACAATTCACATGCCGGTAGCCACAGACGGTATTTCATTTTACGGTTTAGCTACCACACCCTGAACACATATGAGGATAGGTATCAGAATCAGGGTCCTGCTAAACTGACAGCTTTATATAGAAAAGTCAATGTTGGAGACGAGGCTGAGCACGACGCGACGGACCTCTTCATGCAAACGCTTGAGGTCTTCTGCCACCTCACGGAACAGAAACCAGAAGTTAAGATTACAGTCCCTGAAACGACTGGGTCCTCATCAGAAGTAGCCAACACTATGATGCCTATCAGAGAAGCCGCCCCCTACTGGGTTCCCCTGCGAGGTCAGGGAACAAACGACGATATCAACCACGCAGATGCGAAGGGGAGGGTTGTGTACAACTGGGTTTATCAACCATGGGATCGGCAAGATATTTTAACTTTTAGGCAAACCCTGCCCGATTTAAGAAAGAACCCGACAGCATTTTATACCGAACTAGGTACAGCCTTGGGTTCAACAATAATGACTCTAGCGGACCTTGACTTGTTTTTCGGGTTATGTCTGCCGGCTGACGGGTGGAAGCAAATCCAGAAAACCGACCACACAGATCTGTTCGGACATACCTGGAATCAACTCAGTGAACTAGATAGACAGCGAGAGCCCGGAAAGAAACCTGTAAAAGACATACTGGAACTCCCGGACAAAATAGTTCAGAAGCTAAAGACATTGATCCCAGAGAAGAAGGTAGATTGGTCGATAGTCACGGCTTGCCGTCAGAAACCCCAGGAAGACGTATCAGAATACTTCTCCCGATTTGAGACGGTGTTCTCCGACTACAGTGGCCAAGACATGACCACTGCAACCGGACAACACCTATTCGTGCAAAACTACGTAAAGGGTCTATCGCAAGAGGTCTCCCAGAAATTACAGACGAGCGAGAGTAGTTGGGGGGCCTCCAAACCTGCAGCTATCCTTCAGATGGCTCAGTACTACGAACACCAAAAGAACGAGAACGATAGGGCGACTGAGAAAAAGAAAAAGGACTTGAAAGAACGAGTGATGATTGCTCAATTGCAAGGAGTGACGACAGGAAGGGAACAGTATAGAGGAAACTACCAGTCAAATGCCCCTAGAAATCCACCCCCTAGAGACCGCACACCCGGCGCTCCACGAACAGACCTCGATGAGAACCAGTGTGCGTTTTGCAAAGGATTTGGCCATTGGAAGTCTCAATGTCCGGTTCTTCTGGAAATGATTAAAAATAAAGAGACGAGGGACATGACGAATGGCCCCAGGACTAGAGGGCAGGGACGAGGGCACACCCACGACACCAACAATGACAGACCTGGCAGACCGAACACGTTTGACCGTCCCCGGCAGAGTCAGTGCCAACAGTCTGACTGCGACAATGCCCGCGACTTTGCATAGGACTGCCAAGGGCAAGGAAGGGATCCAGTCGAGCTCTATGTTGACCAGCAAGGTCCTTATGTCACCGCTAAGGTCCTAGGTACGAAATCTCCATTCCTGGTAGACACTGGCGCGACACGTAGTGCGTTATCTAAACGACTGATTCCAAGGGCACCCTTGTCTGGCTCACACATAACATCAATAGGCTTTGATGGAACGCCCTCCACTAACCCCTTATCCGCACCGGTCTCCTTCGACTTGGACAGTAACCCCACTGACACGACGTTTCTGCTTTCCTCCAACACCCCCGATGCCATTATGGGACTTGACTTACTGAAGCATTTCCGAGCTACTATCAGGTGTTCACAGGACGGAGTTCGAGTCATTCTGTACGATAACCCGACTCTGCTCAGACCTCATCCCGCACGACACATGTTCTCCATGTCTGACGCTGACGCATCCTTACTTGACTCTCTACCTCTGTATCTGTGGGCTAAAACTAATGCTGATGTAGGACGAATGATGATCGACCACGTGCGCATAACTGTTCGCCAAGATGCGATACTCCCAAAACTCCCACAGTATCGGATATCGCCCGAAGGTGAGAAGGTATTGGTAATGATAATCCAGTCCCTGGTAAAGGCAGGAGTGGTAGAGGAAGTAGTCAGCAATATTTGCAACAGCCCTATCCTACCCATTGTGAAGAAGCAGGGCGAGGGAGATGAGAAAGCGTACCGCTTCATCATCGACCTTCGAGAGGTCAACAAGGTAGTTGTACCTCAGTACCCCGTGGTGTCAGATATCGCCACCATTCTGACCCTGATTCCTTCCACAGCCACCACCTTCACTGTAATAGACCTCAAGAACGCTTTCTTCTCCATCCCCATCCACCCAGACAGCCGCTACCTTTTCGGCTTCACATTAAAATCCCGCTCATATAGATTTTGTAGAGCTCCCCAAGGTTACACAGAAAGTCCCAGCATCTATAGCCAGCCCTCAAGATGCAGCTGGACGCCGTTCAGCTACCGGAGGGAGTGGTGTTGATACAGTATGTCGATGACATCCTTTTGGCGGCCGACACCACTCCACTTGCAGTCACAGCCACCATCCAACTCTTGCACTTCCTTGCGGAAAATGGCCACAAGGTCTCCAAGAAGAAGTTGCAATTCTGCCAAACCCAGGTCACCTACCTAGGCCACCTCTTGTCCAAAGACGGGAGAAAGCTTACACCCGATCGAATCCAGGCCATTCTAGACACCCCTGTCCCAAAGACCCAGAAACAAGTCCGCTCCCTGGTAGGCCTCACCTCCTTCTGCCGGCAGTGGTTGCCAAATTTCAGCCTCATTGTAAAGCCACTACTTTCCCTACTAGCCAACGATGTCCCCTTCTCGCTCCCTTGGACCCCCGAATGCCAATCCTCCTTCAAAGAACTTCGAGACGCCCTTTGTTCTGCACCAGTCCTAGGAACCCCCGATTACACCAAACCCTTCTCTCTCTACACCCACGAAAGGGAGGGGTGCGCTTTGTCTGTCCTGACTCAAACTATTGGCCCCAAGCAACGACCATGTGCCTACTTCTCTGCCACCCTTGACCCCGTAGCGAGAGCCTTGCCTGCCTGCTTGGCTTCGAGCCGTAGCTGCCGCTGCGGTCTCTCTCCGACAAAGTGAGGGGATCGTACTCTCGAATTCCCTCACGGTATTGGTGCCCCATGCTGTTGACACCCTCCTAAACCAGACTAAGACGCAACACCTGACAAGCGCACGACTGACCGGATACGAACTGACTCTACTTGCACCCCACATCACGCTGAAAAGATGCACCACACTGAACCCAGCCACCTTGTTGCCTCTGCCCGAAAATGACCCAAATGTCCCCCCTATACATGACTGTGTGACCCTCACAGACGAACAGACTAGGAGGAGAGTTGACCTCCGAGACACCACCTTCACAGACCCTGACGGAGAGCTATGGGTAGACGGCTCTTGCATAAAACTCCCCGACGGCACCACCTCAGCTGCCTATGCAGTTACCACAGCCCGAACTGTAGTTGAAACCGCCCGCACCACGCAACGATCCGCACAGGCGGCAGAACTGATTGCCCTCACACGAGAATGTATTATAGCAACAGGGACTACGGCAAACATTTATACGGACAGCCAGTACGCCTTCGGAGTGGTTCATCATTTTGGACTCTTGTGGAGAGAAAGGGGATTCCTGACGTCCCACGGCACGCCCATCCTCCACGGAGATCTAGTCTCTGCCCTGATTGAAGCAGTTCTCCTCCCCAAACGATTAGCTGTAATCAAATGCCAGGCACACAGGAAGGTGACAGACTTAGTCGGACAGGGAAACGCGCTGGCCGACATCACCGCCCGAACCACAGCTGAGAATAGGACGACGACACGCATGTATGTGACCAGGTCACAAGCAGAAAAATGGACTGACGCTAGGGAAACGATTAGGGACATCCAGATGGCCAGCTCACCACACGAATTGACTGAATGGACGCAGGTGGGAATGAAAGACGATGAAGGCTGCTGGCGGACAAAGGACACTAACAAATGGTTGCTACCCAATTCATACCTGATCCCCATACTGACTATGGCTCACTCCCCTGCACACATAGGATCTGCCCCCATGATTGAACTCATCTCCAAGGTCTGGCACAACGACAAAATCCCCGACTCAGCCAGACGCCTGGTCCAGCAATGCCTTATCTGCCTGCAACATAACCCTGGGAAAGGAACTGTGGTACCCCGGGGAGGGTTTGGGGTCCCCGACCATCCTTTTGAGGTCCTCCAGATGGATATCCCTGCCAAGGAACGAGTTGAAATGCAGGTGTTCCATAATCCAGCCAGACCCACCTTCTCCTACCTACGGAAACGAACTGCTGCCACTCTGACTGTGGCTCTGTCTGTTATCAACGTCACGGGCCTCGTGTGCCTCGAAGGCCTGGGAACACAGCTGGTGGGCCACAGTTCCTGCCACATCACCAGAACATTGGACTCAATTGATCCCCCCTCCTTTGTTGCTTCTCCGAATATGTACTTTGTTTGTGGCACCAAAGCTTACACTTGGCTTCCAAAAGGTTGGGGGGTTACTTGCTACATCGCCTTCATTCTCCCTCCAACGTACGTGGCCCCAGCCAACCATCACCGGCAGAAGCGCGCAAGAGACATAGAACAAGCCGACTCCACCGGAGCACAGTTCCTGGATGCAGTGAAGGGACTTGTTCCTCTGTGGGGCCCAATGGCAAACAGCCGCGCCATCCGACACCTGACCCAGGCAGTAGAAACGACCATGAACATCACGGCTGGCATCCTCACTAACAATACGGCCGAGCTTCAGGCAGTCCGCCTGGTGGCTCTTCAGAACCGCCTGGTTCTGGATGTGGTTCTAGCTGACCGTGGAGGAGCATGCCGCATCATCGGGTCCAGCTGTTGCACCTCCATGCCAGATAACTCGCCCTCAGTCTACAAAGCAATCGAGCACCTCCACAAACTTTCCTCAGAGGTTCACCAGGAGCAGGAAGGATGGTCGCTTGGGAGCTGGTTCTGGGGTACTTTGAAGGATTGGGGATGGAGGTTGTTTACATTTATATTGATACCGGTCGTGGTACTGTGTGGGTGTTGCCTAGGTATTCAATGCTTGCCACCTTTGTGTTCACTCATTGCCAACTGCATGTGCCCTAAGACTTTGGACTTCGGAACTGAGCACATGAGACCCCTCTATGAGGTGGAAATACGTGGCCTTATGGGGATAGATCCGAATTGACAAGTTGGCGAGACATGTTAAAAGGGAGGACTGTTGAAATCTAGTTTGTGAACTGAACATCATCTGCGCCATCTTGTCCATTTCCTCAGACGCACGCACAAATATGCGCAGCAGCCATTTTTAGGTGCCACAACCTCTCTGCCTACTGCCGATAGCCAGCGCGTCTCTCCCCCTCACTCCCCGGCCTCGCAAGCACCCCCCCCTGACAGCCCCGGTCTCTCCTGCTTGAGCCCTAAACACACCTCCAGCGCGACCCTGCTTCCGAGCCACATCCCGTGCTGAACCCCCACACTCTTTCAACTCATTCATAAAACAGGCCCTTTGATAACCTCTTCCTCCTTGCCCGATTGTTCGGCCTGATCCCAGGCCATTACTTAGCCCAACAGATGCAGTTTATTGCCCCTACAGTAGGACTTCGCCTCACATCAAAGGAGCAGGGATTAATCAATGCCCTCACACCCCTAGATCTGACCGATCGCCCGCATTTCTGTTCCCAGCGGAATGTCCAGCTGCGCGATAGCCATCATGCTGAGATTGGGAGGGGGGACTCCTACTGTAGATATGTGTGGGAACGGGCCTGAACCGGGGATTCCAAAGATGCCTTTCTGTACTTCAAAGCAATGCCACGGATGTCACAAATGTAATAAAGCCATAAAACTGTGTATAAGAGGCCAGGCCTCAGAGATGCGGTTAGAGCACCTCGAAACGATACCTCGTTGTCTGATCTGATGTGTCTCTGCTCCGTCGGAAATAAACTCCTGTTTCCTGCCTTCCAGTCTCCAGTGCCTGCCTCTTTATTTGATAATGGTGAGTTGGGTGAGAAGCGGCTAACGCCGGGCAAACCTTGAAAAGGGGTAATCGACCTGATCTGCCTGAAACCCTTTGTTTACAGGTGGGCCAGCCTCATGTTTGGGTGGGCCTGGCCCCCCCGGCCCACCCTCTAGAACCGGGCCTGATACCCAACAGTTTCTAGGCAACAATAAAGGTGCCAAGATAACTCTGGTGATTAATTTACCTCCTGTAGAGAGATGCGAGTTTTGTCTAGTGGCAGTTTAGAGTCATCTAAGAAAGCGCAGAGGGTTAATATGTCTGAAGCAAAGAGCGTGTACTATGCAGATCACAGAACAGTATTTTATGTGCATAGCTCAGTGGGTTACTGCTTTTATCACAGACATCCTTTTGTTACTGTGAAGTTTATAAGTTACAGTCGTAACCTAGGTTAGAAAGTTGTGGTTTTACCCCATCTTTCATTATTTTAATTTTGCTAAAAAGCTTTTGATTGGGTAGAAATAATATTCTATTAGTAATGTCAACCCTTACCCCAGTGTTATGTTCTGAATCCCGAGTTTGTGCTTTCCAAGAAAAAACACTCTTGAAAAATGCCTACCAGTATGGATGACATGTGAATCCCACACCTTGTAGCCCCCTTAGTCTTTTGTAATATTTTCTATACACTGATTTAAACACGTCCATTGTCTCTGCATGTGTGTGTGATGTGAAATGCTCTGACACACTTGCATGAGAAGTGCTATAAAGCAAATGTCATGCCTGTGAGACAGGGGCAATGAAGAGATGAGAGGGACTATTGGAGTGTGATAGAAAGGGAATCATTGAAGCGCCTCAATAAAGATTGTGATTGTCATATGCTGTTGCACTGTATGAAATGGTCCAAGACCTCTATGTTTTTATCAATAACTAAATTAATCAGTGAAGTTTCAGTTCAACAAACTCAAGAGCTTGTCATTACGGATCAGCTCAACACAATAAATGTATCTCACTCTACAAGACATGAGAAATTCAAAAAATTCGAAAAAGGCGGCAGAAAAATAAATAAAATTTGTATTCAATCCAAAGTAATATTTAATATTACCAGGTCAGCAAGTTAATCATTGCGAACATTGTTTTTATTAATAACAGTGGTTGCCCCAAATAGAGCGTGCAGCTAGAAAAGCTACAGGTGATAAAGTGTGTGAGAGATTAAGACAGAAAGGAATTCACAGAGAATATTTGTGACATAAAATAATCATAACAATTTCCTATACAACATATGAAAAATAATGAGTCGTACGGTTCAACCTGGCCAAAATAAAACAAATTTACTCAAATGTTTTTCTTAAATATTCATGACTCCTCAGAGTCAACAATAAGGTCTGCACATCAATATACAGAAACAAAATGGTCCAGGTATTTATTACTAGGGGCGTCGACGTTTCGACTCGTCTTTACGGCCTGTCGGTCAGTTAAGCCTTGGCCATGCGAGTCTTCATCAGGACAAAAAACTGATGGGGCAACCGGGGGTAGTAGATGACCCTACAACAAAAGACAGGGATTCTATAAAATGCTGCCGCAACTTCTATGAAGGTAAAGCCCTAACCAGTTCTAAGTGGCTTACCCTTGCAGAAGGATGGGGTGGCGCTTATTCCCACGTTCCCAGGGATTTTCTCCAATCCTACAACAATAAATATTAAAAACATGTATATATGGAAAACCTTGCTCTCAATAGAAAAAGTCCACTAATCATGATTGGACTCTGATATCAATATTTACCGAAATGGTGTTCGATGGGATGGCTTATTCGATGGATTAATGAGTCCGGATATGTGGTTAAATGGATGCAATTTCAATAGCGAATAAAGCACTATAAGGGATACAAACATATCTATCAGTGTCTCCATCATCCCTCAGGGATTATGCTCGTAAATTACTATTAAGAGGAAGGGTTTAAATCTACCTTAAAGTGTTACGGGTGTCCTTAATACTCAATCCCAAGATGAGTCAAGTTCACTTGAAAGGTACAGCGGTTCAGGCCTTAAACTGCGCTGTAGAACCCTGCGAAAAGGTTAATGGAGCCGTTATTGTACACTCCATCTGTTCACATGTAATATAAACAAGATGAACAAACCACGCAAGCATCTTGCAAATTACCTGTGTTTAATGTTCGATCAGATGCTCCTCCTCACAGTGTATTAATCACCAAACCGAGTAGGGACAGTACATTCCCACATCTCGTATCTATAAATAATTAAAGTAACCGACATCATTAACAGAGCCCACACTGAGTATTAACTAGGATACCACAAAAGTCTGGTAATACTGCTTACCGCGTGTCTGTATCAACTAACACACCAGTGTCTATCGTGACCCACAGTTAGAAAGCAGCCTCTGTTACCGCAGCACATAACTTCCGTGTTGTGGGTAATAAAAATAGAAAACGGACTGGTGTATTTGGATACGAGAGTCAGTATCCGATGGATATTCATGCACCTAAGTCGGGTTGTTGATGATTGTTACTGATTATAAATATAATAGAGAATATCGGTATATGAATTACCAATATTAAAATCAGAAAATCGATTTTCATGCGCAGATCGAGAAGTAGAGCCGCGGACACCTTATAATGCTGGCCCTAATCGATAGTTGTAAACATATTGCGGACACAATATATATTCCCAGGATTCCGGAAATCGGATCACACAGTTTGTGCCCAGGGTTCATGAAATCAGATCACATAGTGTTATTCTCATTCAGGTAGCGGGCGCCATATTGCTATGGGCTCGTGCTGGTGGGCACTAAGAACAAATATGTAGTTTCGAAGCAACCCAGCAATCGTTGTCAAAGTGCTTATACAATAGATTACACAAAAACAAAACCACAATTTGTGATTTGACATTAAAACAATTAACAGTAATTTCGAGGAGCCCCAGCGTTCATTGTCAAGGAGCTATACAATAAATGACACAAAAACAGAACCACAGTTTACCATTAGACATATAATTAACAGTACAGGGTTATCACATAGTGTATGTTAACAGGATTATTAATCAATCAACACAGTCACGTAAATAACTGTGAATATAGTGTATGATTAACCCGACTATTGATTAACAAATATTAACCTTGTTACATCCATTGAATTAGGAGAATCTGTCACGTTCTATCACCGGGAGGGTCAATACGGACACTAGGGACATGATCATACTCTCAACAGTGACACCTGTCTATTGATCTCCTCTTATTCATTCAATCCTTTTTTCACAGTGTCAAGTTGGTGTATCCATTTGCATTCCCTTCTACTTAGGATACCACTGGTGTACTAGTTGATACAGACACGCGGTAAGCAGTATTACCAGACTTTTGTGGTATCCTAGTTAATACTCAGTTTGGGCTCTGTTAATGATGTTGGTTACTTTAATTATTTATAGATACGAGATGTGGGAATGTACTGTCCCTACTCGGTTTGGTGATTAATACACTGTGAGGAGGACCATCTGATCGAACATTAAACACAGGTAATTTGCAAGATGCTTGCGTGGTTTGTTCATCTTGTTTATATTACATGGGAACAGATGGAGTGTACAATAACGGCTCCATTAACCTTTTCGCAGGGTTCTACAGCGCAGTTTCAGGCCTGAACCGCTGTACCTTTCAAGTGAACTTGACTCATCTTGGGATTGAGTATTAAGGACACCTGTAACACTTTAAGGTAGATTTAAACCCTTCCTCTTAATAGTAATTTACGAGCATAATCCCTGAGGGATGATGGAGACACTGATAGATATGTTTGTATCCCTTATAGTGCTTTATTCGCTATTGAAATTGCATCCATTTAACCACATATCCGGACTCATTAATCCATGGAACAGCCATCCCATCGAACACCATTTCGGTAAATATTGATATCGGAGTCCAATCATGATTAGTGGACTTTTTCTATTGAGAGCAAGGTTTTCCATATATACATGTTTTTCATATTTATTGTTGTAGGATTGGAGAAAATCCTTGGGAACGTGGGAATAAGCGCCACCCCATCCTTCTGCAAGGGTAAGCCACTTAGAAATGGTTAGGGCTTTACCTTCATAGAAGTTGCGGCAGCATTTTATAGAATCCCTGTCTTTTGTTGTAGGGTCATCTACTTCCCCCGGTTGCCTAGTCAGTTTTTTGTCCTGATGAAGACTCGCATGGCCAAGGCTTAACTGACCGACAGGCTGTAAAGACGAGTCGAAACGTCGACGCCCCTAGTAATAAATACCTGGACCATTTTGTTTCTGTATATTGTTGTGCAGACCTTATTGTTGACACTGAGGAGTCATGAATATTTAAGAAAAATATTTGAGCAAATTTGTTTTATTTTGGCCAGGTTGAACAGTACGATTAATTATTTTTCGTATGTTGTATAGGAAATTGTTATGATTATTTTATGTCACAAATATTCTCTGTGAATTCCTTTCCGTCTTAATCTCTCACACACTTTATCACCTATAGCTTTTCTATCTGCACGCTCTATTTGGGGCAACCACTGTTATGAATAAAAACAATGTTCGCAATGATTAACTTGCTGACCTGGTAATATTAAATATTACTTTGTGTTGAATACAAATTTTATTTATTTATTTATTTATTTTTCTGCCGCCTTTTTCGAATTTTTTTAATTTCTCATGTCTTGTAGAGTGAGATACATTTATTGTGTTGAGCTGATCCGTAATGACAAGCTCTTGAGTTTGTTGAACTGAAAATTCACTGATTAATTTAGGTATTGATAAAAACATAGAGGTCTTGGACCATTTTTTGTATCGCAAATAACCCAGGTCCAGTACCTTTTTGGGTCACCCCATTACTTTAATGGTTGCACTGTATGGTCATATTTACTATGCCTTAAAACAAATACAATCAAATATATAATAAAAAATTTATTGTCCCCAAATTTTCTTAGGGGGAGACCCCCAAAACCCACTTGTCAAGCTCCCTTGTATCATATGGGAGCTGGTCTGACAACATTGTGCTGGGCTGCTTTGGGTTCCCAGTCCATCCCTAAACACAGGTACCCTTGCGTCTTCCTCCTAGGTGCCTGCGTTACTAGAAGGACTGTTTTCATGCAGTCCCTTTATGCGCAAAATTAGTCCTTAAAGACATTTTCCTTTTTATTGATTAAACCATACAAAGTGGCTTTGCGTGGCTTAGTAAATCCCAGATAAGGACTTGTGCTGCCTTGTGACTACTTGAGTCATGCAAGGACAACAAAAGGCCTTAGTAAATATAGGTCTAGATGCCCAGAAGACACATTTATGCACTGCAGGAAAAATAGGCATACATTTACTAAGGGTTGCTTGCCGTTAACGTGGGGTGCAGAGCTTTAACATGCACTGCTCAGTTTTACTCAGCTCCCGGCCCTTTTTAACAGTAATTACATTTTCACAAAGTTTTGCACAGCTTCGCAACACGCACGTTCCCATGCACAATGTTAGTAAATGGCCTGTATAGTGTATGTCAAACTAATTTTGCCCTAATTAACGAAAAGCACATCAAATAGTCTATGCCACGAAATATATGGTGTGAATAATGTGCCAGGATGTCTACTGACTTTTCCCATTCTGGGGTCATGGAGCAAGATATCAGAAGTGAACATCCAATCAGAAGGATTGGCACAAAATTAAAGTGTCAATAGAACTAGAGAGGATTTGCTAAGGCATATCAGGATGCTGCTCAGCCATTTCTAGGTTCTGCTAATACTAATAAGCATGCTGAATGTCAGAGGACAACAGTGATGCCCCCAGTAGGCCAAAGAGCTCTTGGGTGTGCCACTGGTGCAATTCAAACATGCAAGAAGGGCTGCTTAAAAGGTCAGTGCACTCTTTTGTATGATTTGGGGCACTGCACATGCATGTCAGGCCTGCTCTCGTACTGTGGGATTGTTTATTTATACCAGAGCTGCTAAATGCACCTAGGATATGTGGAGGGCCAGGGCAACGGTTCAAATATGCCAGGGCTGATCAATGTGCCTGGACTACTGTTCAGCTGTTAGGAGTATGATAAATGCACCAGCGGTCCTGTTCAATATGTCAGGGGCTTCTTAATGTGCCATTGGTAATGTTGGTTTAAGCCAGGGCTGCTGAAATATTCGGAGTCTGTTTAATGTAAATATGCCAGGGCTGCTGCTGAAATGTGCATGTTTCTACAATGTGTCAGGGCTGCTGCTCAAATGTACCAGCAGAGCAAGGAATGGCAACCCAGTAGCCCCGTGTGTGTTTGGAAACAGTATACACTGAACTAAATGGCCAATAAGGGGATCGTCTACAAAATATTGTATACAAATATTTACTTGTATTACTTACATGTCTTAAATAAATTGACAGATTAAATCGGAAGAATAATCAAAGAAACAAAACGTGAAGAGAGCAAAACTGATGACGCTAGGAAGCCAGGATGAACTGAAAAATAGGTGCACAACAAAGGGAGCATCAACTTAAAAAGGTGTATACATAAATGAAACATAAACAATGCACACATCGTTGTGAGGTATACAACCAGCAAGACTCATACATCTGGCATGTACCAGCGATAGCACCTTGAGTCTAGAACACAATTAGTAAATGTATAATTATCCACTGCAGTGCCAGCTTTAACTCTAGTGGGGCCTCCAGCAGCAATGTCTGTTGGCACCCCCAATGACCACCTTGGCCATTGATTCCCTCAATAGCACCCTTTAGCAATGCCCACCAAGTATCCATAATCACTCTCTCTCAGATGCATTTAATTAGTTTTATAGTGCCACTCATACCAGTGTAGGGTGTCAGAGCACTTGACATCACACACACATTACACAAAGACAATGAATCTTATGTGTGTACATCAGAGTATTGCAAATGTTACATAAGACAGAGGACTACAAGGTGTAGGGGTGTAGGAGCCACATGTCATCCATACTAGTGGGAGGGAAGCATAGTTTAAGAGCGCTCGGTCTTGAAAAAGATAAATTCAAGGCCTGATTGACAAAGGTAAACTCAGACCTGGGGCTGTATTATGATGTGGGTGCATTTTCATTGTTTGCACCGGGTGCACATTTAAAATGGGGCACCCGACGCAAGCAATGAAAATGCGCCCTATTACCATGAATGCGCAGCACCCGGGGCAGCCTCAAACACACAGTGCCCTGGGGCAGGGCATTCACGTGCCATACGGAGTGGCTGCTTTAAATCCACTCCATGTTTCAATATGAAGGCTGCAACCCGCCTGCACTTTCTTAGGGGAATTGAGATCCCCTTGCAGGCGGGTGCAGTCAGTGACTACACCTGTCTGCAAGGGGATGTCTGGGGTCCATAGGACCCCCTTTATCCCCTACAGAGGGCTGCACTCAGGAGGAGTACTGACAGTGAGCCACCTTTTAAATGGCCTTCTGAGGGCTTCTTTGCTTCTGTCTCGGAAATACAGCACAGGCACAGAGGCAAAAGGATGCCCTCATTTGCATGGGACACGCCATCATGCAAATGAGGGAACGTCCCCTTGAAGATAGCACTGGCGCTTTATGTGCACCAGCATTATCCATATTACAGAAGGCGCCGCACAAGCGTCTGCGGCCCCTTCTGTAATGCAAAAAGTGCACCAGGGAGCACAAAGCAGGCGCAAATGCCCGTTGACCCGATGGGGCACTTGTATAATACGGCCCCTGAAGTCTATGTTTAGACATGAAGTCTACGTTTACACCTAAATTCTAACTTTAGACCTGAAGTGTAAGGGCTAAATTCACAAAGGTAAACTTAGACCTGAAGTCTAACCTTAGACCTGAAGTCTAACCGTAGACCTGAAATCTAAGTTTGAACCTGAAGTCTAAATTTAGACCTAAAGTCTAACTTTACACCTACAGTCTAAGTTTAGACCTAAAGTCTAACTTTAGGTCTAAAGTTAGACTTCAGGTCTAAAGTTAGACTTTAGGTCCAAACTTAAACTTTAGGTCTAAACCTATACTTCAGGTCTAAACATGGACTTTAGGTCTAAAAATAGACTTTAGGTCTAGAGTTAGACTTTAAGTGTAAAGTTAGACTTTAGGACTAAACTTACACTGCATGTCTAAAGTTAGACTTTAGGTGTAAATTTTGAATTCAGGCCTAAACTTAAACTGCAGGTTTAAAGTTAGACTTTATGTCTAAACCTAGACTTCAGGTCTAAACTTGTACTTCAAGTCTAAAGATAGACTTCAGGTCTAAATGTGGACTTTAGGTCTAAAGATAGACTTTAGTTGTAAAGTTAGACTTTAGGTCTAAACTTAATCTTCAGGTCAATTTGCCAAGGCTGCTCAAAATAGATGACATTTCAGGAGAAGTAGAAGAAATTTTGCGAGGTGTGTACATTTTTTATTTTTACCAGAATCTGCTGTGACTTTTTAAGGTGCCTCGCATAGAAAAGTTACTCGAGGTACTGACAGGAGACAACAAGAAATTGCATGGTTTGAAGAGAAAAAGTCTCTCAGCCACACATTTTGTACTCAAACAGTCTTCTTCACGCAAAACTCATGCAAAGTTTCACATTATATGAAATGGTAAAAATTTCACACATTTAGCATAATGCAAGGTTGTGGAATTACACAGAGTTATGCCTGAATAATAAAAACTATACCGGTCCCAACTTTTTGTGGAACTTATGCTTGCATGTTCTTTCTTCTCAACCGTGCTGTCTTTGTTCCTGACTTTACATACTTACTGTATGTGACTAGTGCAGTTATGACCCCCCTCGTGAAATTTAGAATACACATTTTCAGCTCCCATGCTGTGAAGGTCTGTGCAACTTGTATTTTCTGGCTGATCCATGGATAGTAATGCTTTTTTTATACCGTGGCTTATTTTGCGCTGGCTGATCCATGGATAGTAATGCTTTTTATATACTGTGGCTTATTTTGCGCTAATGGAATATTTTTTCAAGAAACATTATTTTTATGTCTCTCAACATTCAATCAGACTATCCCTACATAATTATAATAGACCAAAACTTTGACAGATCCAATGAAGCGGAAAATCCAGATAACAACGTTATCCACGACTGATGTCCAGAAAATTAAGCAATTAATTACGCCAATGCATCTGTTCAGGGTAGACACCACCATTGTCTTATCTTAAATACTATCAAATTATATTTTTTGAGCCCGAATATAAAACAATTCACAGACGGTGTGCTTCATCGAGAATTTTGTGTAGCAAAGTTGAATTTATGTGTGCAAAATGACTAGCTTTTACTCGTAAATTTACCCCACTGGATTGACAGAAATTTTGAGGTGCAAAGCTCGTGACACAAAGGTAATATTAAACTTGAAGTCTTAGTTTAGATTTGAAGTCTAAGAGCCCAATTCCCAAAGTTAAATTTGGACTTCAGGTTTAAACTTGGACATCAGGCCTAAGTGTCCCTTTGTATATTGGGCCCAAAGTGCGTATTACCATTTAAGGAGCCAGGTTCCACCTTCTAGATCTGCTCCGGAATCCCAGGTCGATGGCTCTTTCTATCAGCATGCAAGCATGGAGGAGAGAGAAATTGTTAGCCAATCAATTATTGCAGTTGCAATGCTCTATGATTCCGAAGAATCACAGACTCCCAATTTAGTTTAGTTAGTTTATTACAAAGCCAAGAACAGTCGGCTATACAGACACCTAAGGATGAAGGTATAGAAGTACACTGGAATTAATACAAAGCCAAACCTACGGGTGAAGTTAAGGCAGCGCACCATGCATAGAATAATCAGTTTGAGTACTAGAATACAGAAGATGACAGTGCAGACGTCGCGATTCCCCTTCATTGGAAGTTCCTAGGTATAAAGCATTAGTCTGTCCCTACACTCCAACTAGCGTGACATCCCTACCTAGCATTTTCCAAGGCAAGAACCATGAAGATGTCAGCATGTGAAGTCTTCCTAAGAAGTCTCTTCACATTGATGGGTCAAGCAGCATAAAGCTACAGAGTTTGTTCTAAAATGTTCTCTCTTCTCAAGGCAATGGAGAAGTTTCCAGACACTTTCCTTAACTTTGATACATCAATATTACAGGTAGTATCCCATGATGCATTGCAGCATCACACCATCCAGTCAAGCCACCTCCTCGTAGGCGATTTTCTACTAGGGAGCGATGCTCCCAGGCCTTGGCGAGATGACTTTGAGTCCCAGGCTTACTCCGATGAGAAAGTACTACCGTTCTTCATTATCAGTATCAACATTCAATGTATCTTCTCCTTCCGAAGCCTAACTCTTAAAACAGACATCATTGTAGCTAACAAGGATGAATACTCCACTTGCAGCAGTAACATGAGAAAGAACAAATTCAACATGCATATGAAATTCACTATTAAATCTAATGCAAGAGCTTTCAGGGGATAAATACAATTCAGGCCTACATAAATCAGCCAACATAAGAAATGGCACGTGGTCTCGTGAAATTAAACATATAAATTGAACATTATTTACTGAGCATATCTAAATTAACACGTTACATAAGCACATCAATTGTGTTGAGAACTTGGCAGTGACCTGTAGGAATACTGCATGTTAATGTTTTCGACTAAACACACGTAGTTACAACGTTAATTGCTTCACGTTTACATTGAAAATATCCCTAACACATCACCTTTCATGTTATTACTGTTCACATTCTAATGTCCTAAGTAATACAACAAAGGGTTATATCTGGGTGCGGACTACCCATGATTATAATGCACCCCTACAAATGAAAGAGCAAATTTTGCGCTACAACACCATTGCAGTGTAATTTCCATATATCAAGTTTAATATAATGTGTGAGTGTGTGCAATCCTTGCTGGTCCAGCTGTAAAATAAGGTGAACATGCATTCCCATGATTGTAGCTGTTCAAGTATATCTTGCAGATGATTTTCTACCTTGGAAATGCACATACATTTATCAAAGGTGAACGTTTGCTTGCAGGGTGGGAATGGGAAATAAGCAGACCCACATTTAATGCAGATTTTCGGGTAGGTGGGCTCTTCATGCTGCAAAATATTTTTCCTGTGAGAAAAAAAGTTGAATGTGCAAATGAGCATTTGCATCAGATTTAGGCATGTAGAATTTGATATCGAGTTAAAAATCTGCTCTGTAAATTTTAACCCCTTGCCTGCGGGGCTAATTACACCGCTGTGCTGGGGGGGCGCGCACAGCGCCCCGGTCAGCTCGTCACACAGCACGGTGGCGCTGTGCTCATGACGAGCTGAGCTCCTCACGGCCCCACCTGTTTCTTTAGAATGCTCAGCACAGCGGGGGAATTAGCCCTGCGTGCGAGCGTTGCGGCCGTTATGATGAGCTCAGCTCGTCATGAGCACACGGTCACCGTGGCTCATGACGAGCTGAGCTCGTCATGAGCATGGGAGGGGTTAAACATTCACGGGTCTCATTCTGAGTCTTGTTTTAGCTCCACTTCCTTTGCTGATGGGAATTTCCACCCAAGTGCGTGTTACACTGGAGGAGTAATCTTGCATTTCTTCCTTTTGAAACTTGTGAAATGTATAACTAACCTAAGCACGACAATGGAACGCAAGGGAGAAATCACACCTATCCTGGCATCCCCAAGTATATAAAAAAGAAGAAAATAAATGCCATGTACCTGGCATTGTGCACACACTTAAAGAACCCAATGCCAAGGGGAGGTCTTGACAGGACTATACAGATTCAGACAAAGTAAAAAGGTTCACCATACAATAGTTATGTTCAAGATATCAAAGGGACCAAATAATTCAAAGTGATTTTCAAAGATGTATTCAGATCTTCTTTTTATTTAGTCATATTTACATAAAAGCGATATGTACAGCAGAAAATAGCCAACGTGTTTCATCCAAAACATTGGACTTCTGCAGGGCAAACGTAAAACTGCAGTGTAAGATGATGATGCCTCGGATTCACCCATCCAAATGTAAGCACCGTGGGTAGTCAGAGCGCGTCTTATAATCCGCACTCCTATTGAATGCAGAAAAATCAGTTCAATTAAGAGTAAATTGGAATGGGTGGTCACCGTAAATCCACTCCCGGGTGCATAAACCTAATTGGCGGTACCCAAATCCGTGCCGAAGCCGCGTATATGCCTATCTTGGACCCACACTGGGACGGTGGGCTCAAATAGACTTGTGAAATTTATGCTGGGAAACATTGCACATTTCAAGTTTTGAACTCGTATTGATGGAAATGCGTTTTTTCCTTGTTATTCCCATTCTAAGGTACAGTACTCAAAATTATGCTGTAATACCGGTTAAAAACTGCATCCCATGTTATTGGTATTTAGCGAGTACAGTACAAAAGCACCACATACAGGGTGACTCATAATGAAGCGGTGAAGACTCAAGGTATCCACAAGCGGTACAAATTCCCTTAAGTACTCCTGGGATATTTCATAAATCCAATCAAAGTCAGAAGGTTTGTCCAAACATCGAAGAAACCACAAGGGTGCAAACTCTTGACTTTTTAAGCCAGGACTTTGTTACTCAGACCAAGTGGAGTGACAGCCGTATTAACTTAAAGAATAAATCAGAAAAACTAAACATGAAAACGTTTATACAAAAACACAGAAGGGGAAAGAGGTGATTGAAAACCCTTCAGGGCAATAACTCTCTCGAGCCTACAATAGACACCATATCTGGGGACGCTTGCATTTACATTAATTCTCCTATTTGGTGAACCAGCAGAGACGACAATGGCTCCATGTAGGCATATTTCTCCAATTAACGTGCCACATTTGATGAATTCACAACTATATTCATCCCTACATTAATAGTCATTAAACTGGACTGTAATGAATTGCAGTGCCGTGCTTAAGCAAGGAATGGTTACTATTCAGAAAGTTTTTCTTTCTCAGAAAAGGTACATCTGCAAATTCCAGAACAGGGCCTCTTAGAGAATGCCCTTTCGGAACATTCCCAGCACATGGGATTAATCCATTTGTGTTTAAAATTATAAAGGTTTGCTGCTACCATCTGTGCCTGTTCGAAGGCTCAAACTTCGAAGTAACAAATTCGTATTTTCCTACTTCTGAGGTGAGTAGCAAAAGGAGTAACAATTTCATGTGGGTAAAAATAATTGCATGCAAAAATAATCAATTTACTTTAAAATGTTAAAAGTATATATAGATTAATCTATATATACTGATTCTGCAATGTCGTTTTCCAAATCAGAACGTGCTTTCTGCTAAATGAGTTGCTTTAAGGTGCTGGGAAAGGTTGCATGCGTGTCTAACATAATATCTCTTGAGGATTCTCCCATTTTTCCAGGTAATTCATTTATTATGTCTTAGGACGGTTCCTCTCAATGTTGATCTTAATAATATAAATGTTTCTTAGATCGGTCACAAGATTTATCAAGCAGTTTACAGCACAGCATTATTTCAGACATATTATTGGCAGTGCAAAAGCAGACAATTGAGCCAGTGGATTTTTCTCAGGAGGAAAATACTCCAATGAATGATTTAACTCTTCCACTACAATTTGGAGGAGTTTCCCTTACCATCCAACAATAAATCTGATCCTGTATTTTCAAATGCTTGGACTCTCAAATCACAACTGTTTGAAGATTCTTGTGATCACAAAGATATTTTCTATGCAGTTCATTTACAGCAACAATTCCAGTCTCATCAGTTCACTAAATGTATTTATTTTGGGGCTTCCTGATCAAACTAAAATGAGTCATTGTGTGGAGAAGGTATTAGAGCTGTGCCACTGGTTGGCTACAGCGGCAGGACACCACTGTTCAAAACAGATTTGTGGCAGTGAGACAGGTGCGCTCATCTCAGTATTCCGTTTTTAGCCACTGTGGGCCTTATTTATGAAGCCCTTGTGACACTTTTGCGCCCCTGTTGCGTCACTTTTCGCGACGTAGCAGCGGCGTAAACTATGCACCAAGGTGCGCTATATTTACAAGGTGACGCAAATGGGTCACCTTGTAAAGCCCCACGCCACATTATACCTGTATAAGGTATAATGTATGCAGGGTGGGTGTTCCCCATAAAAAAGAGTCGTAGAAGTGTTGCAGTGCAATCTATGAGATTTCACTGCAACACTTCTAGGACTCCACTGCGTTAAAACCTTACGCCTGCCTAGTGCAGTGATAAGGGTGACACAGTACAGTGGGAATAGACCTACCTCATGCATTGCTGGAGTTGCTCCATGCTTGCAACACAACACCAACAATGCGTGACTTTTGAGCTTACAGATACGTCAGGATTCCTGACGTATCTGTCATTCCATGCGACATGGAGAGCCGTACATTAAATATGGCGCATCCATCATGTCACAAGGATGCCACAGAGAAAAGTGTCTAGTCTGTCTAGTAAAATCTAACTTTACTACTTGTAAATGCCCTTTGTGAATACCGAAAGTCATAAAGTTAGACTTTTGTCTTAGGTAACCTATGTGAATCGGGTTCTGAGTCTCTTCCTACTCCTTCTAAGTCATCTTTAACTTAATCTGTTTTTGCCTCACCTGCTAACTTCCTCCTACTGAAACCCTTCCATACTAATCCCAACTAGCAAATTCGAAACCCTGAATGCCCCAAATATCAACACTGTACAAAGTCTACAGAGCAAATTTTCAAGTTCTGAAAAACAAACTTCCTCCAGCACCTTTAACACCTGACTGAAGATCTCACATTTCTCACATCCTCGCCCATCCCCAACTCACCTTTCCTTTCCCAATTTTCTTGCACCCTATGACCCATTACTCCTGCAGAGAGCAGAAACCTCAACATCACAGAATACAATGCAATACCTGTTAATTTTACTACAAGTGTAACCAACAAAAAATAAAAATTTAAGTCCACAACATCATCTCTCTTTCGCTTTTCCCCAGAATCCTCTCCACTGCGTCTTCCTGTGCACTCCCCGAAATACCTGCCACACCTTTCTGTATGCCTTTCTTTTTGAAGCCTTTGGATCACCTGTAACACCTTTAACCTCCTAGCTCACCTAGCTCTGGCAGTGTCTTTGTCCTGAGAGAAACTGCTTTTTTTTCACTATCGCTGAACCAACAGTCTTCGGCAAATGTTTGCTGTTCTTCCTTTGAATCCTCCTTTAAATCCTCCATTGTGCACGCTTCCCTTTGCACCATTTTAAATACATAGGCAAATTTGCCGATCCTATCACGCCGGACAATATCATCGAGGTTATTGATTCCATGAAGGGGTCTTCTGCCCCTGGATTGGATGGTTTTTAGGCCAATTTTTACAAGGCCTATAAAGATCTGTTGGTTCCCCGCCTGGTGGAGGTGTATGCCGAGGCCCTTGAAACAGGTTGTCTGCCCCCCACTCTTAGAGAGGCGGTCATTGTGCTTTTGCCTAAGCCGGGAAAGGATGCCACTCTATGTGGATCTTATCGTCCTCTATCTTTATTAAACTTAGACTACAAGATCCTAGCGAAGGTCATTGCCATCCGCCTTTCGCTACTAATGGAGTCCATTATATCCCCGGGCCAATCTGGCTTTGTTCCGCATTTCTCCACCTCCCTCAATCTCCGCACCCTTTTTTCCGTTCTGCACCGTGTTGACCCCGCCACCCCGGCTGCGGCGATTCTACTAGATGCCGAGAAGGCGTTTGACTCTTTAGAGTGGCCATTCCTTATGTCTGTGATGCGCCGTAAAAAAGAAAAAAAAAGGGAAAAAAATACATAGGCAAACTATCTTTCTTCATTTTGTCCACCACCCAATGAGCTTTGTTATACCCATCTGCAGCAGATTTATAATCTTCACCAGCTCACTTCCTGTCACCTCTGATGTTGCGCTTCAACTGCCACTTTGCCCTAACAGCAACATTTTCCACCCATAATTCTGCTTTCTCCATCGCCTCCTCTTTCTTTAAATCAATTTGTTTCCCATCTACTCTATCACCACCCACTGCTGGCATATTTCAGCTCCCTTTCCCCTACCTACTTATCCCATGATCCCATTACTGTACCCTATTGCCCAATTCCACACTCCTTGCCACACCTCTGCCGCGCTACTGTGTTGGATGGCATCTACTGGCGCAGATCCTTCATCTTCCTTTTACTCTTCTCAAACCCAGCATCTGCTCTTCACTTGCTCTACTCTTTTTTTCTAACACCTGTCTTTGCCAGCATCAGTTTCTCTACCTTCCCTGCAAAACAACTTTTTCCTATTAACTGAGTGACCGCTAGCACTCCATTCATTGTCCCCCATTATCTCAGTAATCCTCAATTGCCACCAATCTTCACCCTTTGTTCTTGTGTCCACTCGTCTTTGCACCACGCTTGCTCCTTCAGCCCTAATTTCCTACTTGATCCAATCCTACTCTGTCCAGTTTCTTACCCTGTCCTGGACCAACTCTTCCTAATGTTCTTTCCATCCTGGTCATTTCCCCCTATTGTGTACTTCACATTCTCACACACATACCTAGCAACTTCTCCATCAACCACCCTCTCAGAAAAGTCCCAAAAGCCTCTTCTCACCACCGAAGTCATATGTGTTGCACTGGACCGATACCTCAATTTAGACTAGCGCCCCTGAGCTGCTCCAGACTTGCTGGCATCTGTCTCTCACCATCCACCATACTTACTGGCATGCTCAACCTCTCCTTGTCTGACCATTCAAACCAGACAGGCCTGCACCCTCAAAGTCTCCAAGGGCCTCATCCACCTCATCTCAACCCCCACACTAACCCTTTTCAATGCTCAACGCCCCTCCTCTCTCTAACTCAGCCCAACCTCCACTACCCTTCTGGTTAAGTAACCTCTGTCAAGATAGCACTTCCTTCCCTTCATCAGTATCCCGCTTGGCCCTCCTTCATCCCTACAAACTCCTTTATTTAAATCCTGTTGCTAACTACCTGACTTTAATCCCTTTTCTCACTTTTCCTTTTCCGTGCTTAGTTGTCCCTCTTTTCTCAAGCATCACTCAATCCTCCATGTACACTTCGACTCATAATTTCAACCCTGGTTGATCACATCCACACCACTGAGGTTGCAGTCCAATCTCTACTATGCAAAAAGTAGGGCCACCTCTTACTTCCTGATAGCATTTTCCAGAAGTGCCCTACAACTACTTTTTGGTAGTAAGTTAGTGCACAGGAAATTAGCAACAACATTGTGCCATGTGTGAGGAGAATTCCTCTTTTGCTCTTATTGGTGGGATCTAAATGTTGAGCTCTACTTGATGTTCTTGTCAGAAAAGGGCGAGACATAGGGCAACATTTGTGGGGCAATTTTGTTTCGGAAAGTCCTGTTCCACCCATGGAATTTTAAGGTTCCCCTCCTGGTGCCCTGTAATTAACCCATATTACTGGCATTCTTTAGTGGTGACCTGCTGCAGGTGGTCAGCTTTCTGCCTACACAAGGAATTTGTTGGTATGGACCAGGAAACCTTTCTATGTCCACTGAGCCTCAATATACCCCAGTCTTGCGGCCTGAATCACATGGAGGGTACTGAGAAATGTGCCCTATTTCAATCCCGCTGAGCTGGGGTCTCTAGGTTTAAACAAAAAAATTAAAGCCTAGATGTGATTTTATTAGCACAAAAAAGTTTCTTTCATTTAAGCCCTTGACCTCTACAGTGGAATCTAATTTGCCAGCAGAATGATCAATATACAAAATTAAAAAAAATAGAAGTGGGGATCTAATAAACAGGATGGGGGGGACTACTGATCCCCTTACCATGTTAAAAGAAGTTAAGATGTTTGTCGTTTCAATGTCAGCTACCAAATTAATATACAAATCTTGTATTTCAGGAGTAAACTTTCATGGAAATGTATTCTTCTTTATACGTTGATAAGAAATCCCAGCAGATTCGCTCACACAGTTTTGTTTTGTCAATGACTATAAACAGTGTATTTCTGCTGTGAAATATATCTGGATAACCTAAACATTGCAGATCTGATCATGCCAAGAGGGGAAACAAATCTGCTACATAGTTTGCAATATTTCAGCATATCATTTAAAATCCACTATTGGTAAAATGGGTAGGCAGACAAAATATCGATTTTTTAATATCGACCTACCATAATATCGATGTTTTAATATTGAAGGAACAGAATATAGAAGGTAAGTAATATCGATTTTTTTAATATCGAAGGGACAGAATTTTCGGAGGTAAGTAACATCGATTTTGTTAATATCGATGTAAGTAATATCGATGTTACTAATATCGATGTTAGTAATATCGATGTTACTAATATCGATTTTATATGATTTTCATGTCTATTATTATGTATTTTTTTTATGTAATTTAAGTAAATTTTGTATTTTAGTACCGTAGCAGGTTGTGGGTTTATAGGGGAATAGGATGGGAAGTAATTTAATTATACTAAATTAATTATACATTTTTTAGGAATTATAAATTAATTTTAATTAAGTGGTAATTAATTTTTATTAATTGGTCATTTATTTTAATTAATTGATTAATTGATAATTATGTTCTGTAGCGGGTTATGGGTTTATAGGGGAAAAGGTTGGTAATTAATTATTAATTGGTAATTAATTTTTATTAGTTGGTGTTTAATTTTAATTATTTGATTAAATGATAATTATGTTAAGTGTATTATTTTATTTTTGGCGTTTGTTGTGTGTTAATAGGGAAATAGTATGTAAAGTAATTGATATGTAATTAAGTAGTTATTACAATTATAGTTGGGTATTGATAATTAATTTTTTGGATATTAATTATTAATTGGTAATTTTTTTAATAATTATTTATTGGTATTTGTAAATAGTTAAGATTAATTTAATAAATAATTTGTTTAATATTTTAAAATATTAATGTATTTATAAGTATGTTATTTTTAACTTCTACGCTATCCAACACTTTCCCTACTGTTGCACTCTCTGGAGTTGGAATAGTCATTTTTACCTCTTCGCTATCCAACACTTTCCCTACTGTTGCACTCTCTGGAGTGGGAATAGTAATTTTTACCCTTACGCTATCCAACACTTTCTCTACTGTTGCACTCTCTGGAGTTGGAATAGTAATTTTTACCCCTACGCTATCCAACACTTTCCCTACTGTTGCACTCTCTGGAGTGGGAATATTAATTTTTACCCCTACGCTTTCCAACATTTTCCTTACTGTTGTTGTTTTTGGAGTTGGAATAATATTTTATTCCCTCTGTTACTTAATATTTTTTGTATTGTTTTAGTTAATGTTGTATACAATACATTTTAAAATATTAAAAGAAAATGTATTTTTTTTAATTTGTTTTGCATAATTATTTAATTTTTATTTATGTTATTATTTTATGTGTATAGATGAATTTGCAAGTTGTAATATTTCTAATTATTTATAAGTTATTACAATACATATTAAAACTGATTATTAAGTATATTATATATATGTATATGTTTAATCAGTTATTTATTACATTATGTATATTACTTATTACTTTAAATAATATAAAATATGTTTTACTATGTTTATTATATTGTAAGTATTTTTAAATTAATTTTACATATTTTTTTTAATTTAAAAAAACAATTTTTTTTTAAACGATATTTTTGACATTGATATTTTTTCCGATATTTTTGTGCATACCTTGTTGTAGATAGGATGTCGATATTGTTGACATCGATATTATTGCTCCGATATTTTTGTATCTCGATATTTTGTGTTTCGCTATATTGTCAGATATTCCGTAAGAACGATCAGTCTGTTCAATAAACAGAAGTGCAGACTTTAGAAGTGTTTACAAAACATTAAGATAGTAGCTGGCAATAAGGAGTCTGTTGCTATATAATATGCAAAAGACTATCTTTTTTTTTACTTTATTAAGTCTGTAAACCGAGAAATTATGGCAATACATAATCAAGAAACTAAGCATGTGATTGATGTTGAATAGAACACAATGCAGAAAGAAGAATACAAAATCAAAAAAGACACACAAGGAGCTATAAAGGAAGACAGCAGTAGATTTGAAAAATAAGGTACAACATACATCTTAACCCATCCAGGCTGAGACAGGAGCCCATATTCTCCAGCCAAATTCCTGTCTTTTACGCCCTTTGGCTCTATATACAGCAGACTCCATGTTGCACGTTGCCTGCCCTCCGTACAAAATGTAGGAGAATCAGGACTAATCCAATTCAAAGTAATACATGCTCTAAAAATAGACATTGCAATAAACAGGAAGCCTTGCTCATATTTACTACGAGAGGAGTCTTTTTGAAAATGATCATAACTTAAAATAGCGCGAATATCTCCAAAAGTTGGTAATAGGAGATAGCGATGTTAGCGACTGTTTCCAGTCGCTAACATCTTGGCACGCCCACTTTGCATGTCATTAGTGATAAATTTCACTGACATGCAAAACGGGGCCCAAGATGGTCTCTATCTCCTACTAGCTGTCGCTAACTGGTGTTAGCGACAGCTAGGTAATAGGGAGATAATGTTATCTCCGCTTTCTTGGCTTTTAAAGCCAAAAAAGTGGAGATAAACCCCCTTGATAATATGCCCCTGTATTTTAAGCGCTGAAAGGGCCTGTTCAAGATTTTTGTGGGGCTACCACAAAGCACAGAGGGCGCCGAAGTGGATGATACTCCCTAGATTAAGGGTTGGCTGGGGCATGCCCTCTCTGCTCCTGTATCACTGGGCTGCATTACCACAGCATATCGGTACATTAATATCCACGGGAAGACTTTGGTGCGAGAACACTCAAGACCCTCAATCTTCGAGCTACTTCTTGGAGAGACTGCTTGTAATCACTTGGTTAGTAGCATCGAACCAAGATACTACAAGAAAGTTAGATTTAAGGTTATACACTCGGCCTGGCAAAAAATCCGCAGACGATTTGGAATTTCACATATCAATGCATATACTCCTTTTACTTCAAGCGGCCTTTTGCCCACTATTTTTCAGGACGCAATCACTTTGGCTTGGGGCACTTTGGGGATTAAGGTCTTGGGGGACCTCTTTGTGGGGGGTCAACTTGCTTCATTCTCTGATCTTCAAATCAAGTTTGGTCTTCCCACAAGCCATTTTTTAAAAATATTTACAGCTCAGGAGCTATTTGATGCACCACGTGACAACCAGAACAGATATGTTCAAAAGCATTCCACTAGTAGGGCTTATGGAGAGAAGATCTAGGATTGGGGCCTTATATCAAACTCTTATTTTCGAGATGCCCGATGATTTAACGGATCAGAATGAGAAATGGGACAGAAAATTCGCCCAAGAAGGGACGGATTTGTGTGTTCCTTTGAAACTGTCAGATCAGATGTTAATTACTGGTAGTTTGCGGTCCTAATTTTTTATGTCTTCTTTAAATTTGTATTGTACGCCATCTAAAGACGCAAAATGGTCTAACCACCGAGGGAATTCATGCAGTAGGTGTGGTGTCCAGGCTGCGGATGCAAAAGACTATCTAATGAGTGTCTTCCATAGTACCAGCGCTCTAATTGAAATAAGTGCACACATTTCTTTTATCGCCCATGCGCCATCTCGAGATGGTTGCTCCCAGTCTTTCCTTGGCCTTACTCTTCTCAACCTCTTTCCCAAGTCCTGATGCTTATATGTAAGGCAGAGAGGTTAAGGACGACTTCTTTTGGGGATTTCCTTCTTTGGGCCTCCTAGAGCCTGGAACAACCGCGGCCCATGCAGGTAAGAGCGGTAGGGGCGGGTTGGGGGAGGGGAATCCGACAGACGGCCACCAGGGCAAATTAAATAAATGAATAATTTTCCCTCATCCTTGTCTGCTGATATCCCTCCTCACCTGGCCCCACTGCCCCACCACTCTTAACTGCAAGGTCCCCGGCTGGCCTGGAAAGGTCCTAGGGCCAGAACCTCATCCCAGGTCACTCCCTCTAACCTACACTCTCCTTCCTTCTCTCTTGTCAATAAGGTAATTGTCTTTCTTCCACAGAATCATGGCCATGTTTTACTATTGTTAGCATTTTATTTCACTATAAATGTAGGTGTTTAATAATATGAGTCATTTGCGGTTGAAATTAAAAGGTTGTCATGTGTAAAATTGATTTTATGGCCTAACACTAACTACCCCTCGCCCGAGACTCGACTCCATCTTTGTAAAAATGGCTGCTGACTTTATGAAATTCAGTGTGTGTTTATATTTCTCATTAACATCACAAGCAGCAAAAAGTGCACTGTCTATTTTTGTAGGAGATGTTGCTCTTGAAGGACTTTCCAGAAGAAGTCTTTTGTTACTTTCCAAGGCTCCTCCTGCCAGCACACTGTATGGCATTCATTCATGACTTTTTCTGTTGTTTATACAACTAGTTTGTTCTGACACCTCCAGATGATATTGGGTCAGAAGGACGAATCAATATATTTATATAGTGGTATAGTGTTAAGGTGGTAGGGTTAAATGATGTTTTAAAATGCTAAAATGTGATTTGTCAAAATAATTATACAGTTTATGTCATCTTCTATGGTGAAGTTGGCTATATAAACCCTTGAATTTCGGGGTGAGCCAGAAACATTTATGTTTCCTACAGGGATGTTTGATTCTTTATTGATCTGCTGCCCTTTTGGGACTTAGGCTACTTTTTTGATTTTGCTTAAAGCTGTATTTTACCTAAACTCTGAGAGCCTTCACGACAATTAATTTTCATGTCTGTTTACTGACTGCTGCTGAACTTGCATTTTTATTTTTTTTGAATTTCACTTTAATATTTTAATAAACCTTCATGTTTTTTAAACTACTGACATCAACTCGTTATTTGAGCCAGTCTTCATTATTAACTCATTTTTAAATGCTATTTGAAATCTTGTCTTTAGAGACATATTTTTTCACCCATTCTTGAGGCCATCACCATCCCGACCGCACAATTGGGCGCCATTAGTGTTTTGAATATCATGCAGATTAACTAAGAGATAGCGTCTACAGGATCAAAACCCAAGCTATGGACCAAGACGGTGTAAAGAAGGTGTTTATTGGCTGTGTGCAAATAGGTGCATAATTTCACTGAACATTATGCATCACTGCACACAGCTCAAGGATATACACTGTAGAGATGACCCACTGAAAGGGAATTTAGCTCTCGGTATAGATGTTATTGTGTCCCAGAGACTGAATTCCGCTATGCACAGCTATGTTAAACAATTGTGGTGTATTGGCCTTAGGGCCTGGTTGAAGTTGCAAACTCAGTAGCCCCTCTTTCCTGCTAAAGATTATGGCCCTCATTTATGAAGGTTTGGCGCAGAGTAGAGCTGCAAGGAATCTTGATGCGCTGACCTACATCAAATCAAAAGGGCGGGAATGTGCCATATCTACGAGTTACGGTGCATTCCTGTCCTTTTCAACTGTGCTGGTGCACAATGGGCTGTCATGCGCCAACACAAGCACCCTTGCACCATGGTGCAAGGGTGCCTTCATTGTGGGGCTGATTGGTTTTGTGCAGTAAGGGGCACCTTCTTGCACAGAATCAATCAATTCCGGCGATTTCCTCTTTCTATGTGTGCTGCAAAAAACGAGGAGAAATGAAAACATTTCTCCTCATTGCACCTCCTTAGCGCCACACCTGGGGTGTCGATAGATTTTGACGCATTCCTAGGTAAATATGAGAATGCTTCAGATTCCGTGGGTATTGGGTGGGAACACCCACAGCAACACCCATGGATTGCTCCTTTCACGTAGTGTTCTGTGTGAAAGGGGCACATATTTACAAGACCTTGAAAAGCTACGTAAAGTGGCTTGAAGTGGCCTTGCAAATATGCTGCGGCACCAGAACATCAAAAAATGTGATGTTCCGGTTGTGCAAAAGTGCCGCAAGGGACCTCATAAATGAGGCACTATATGCTTTGGGTGCTGATGGGGGTGGGGTCGCACACTACTCACACACCAGCGGGATCCCCCCTAAGGACTGTGTTAAGTGTAGTTTGTGTTCCGCGATGCATCTTCTTTCGATTCTCTGCTATCTTCGCCATCCCTGGACACGTGTTTCGGGGTATTTACCCCTCATCAGCAGGGATTAGGCCGTGTTCTGGGGTTGCCAGTGGCTGCCAAATATTGCCAGGTTTAGTACCACTCAGGCGCGCAGGTGCGGGGTCCCAGGCTCGTCAGCCAACTGCTCGAGGGAGCTTTAACATTACAAATGGGGGTGGGGTCGCACACTACTCACACACCAGAGGGATCGCCCCTAAGGACTGTGGTAAGTGTAGTTTGTGTTCCGCGATGCATCTTCTTTCGATTCTCTGCTATCTTCGCCATCCCTGGAGACGTGTTTCGGGGTATTTACCCCTCATCAGCAGGGATTAGGCTGTGTTCTGGGGTTGCCGGAGGCTGCCAAATATTTCCAGGTTTAGTACCACTCAGGCGCGCAGGTGCGGGGTCCCAGGCTCGTCAGCCAACTGCTCGAGGGAGCTTTAACATTACAAATGGGGGTGGGGTCGCACACTACTCACACACCAGCGGGATCGCCCCTAAGGACCGTGGTAAGTGTAGTTCGTGTTCCGCGATGCATCTTCTTTCGATTCTCTGCTATCTTCGCCATCCCTGGACACGTGTTTCGGGGTATTTACCCCTCGTCAGCAGGGATTAGGCCGTGTTCTGGGGTTGCCGGTGGCTGCCAAATATTGCCAGGTTTAGTACCACTCAGGCGCGCAGGTGCGGGGTCCCAGGCTCGTCAGCCAACTGCTCGAGGGAGCTTTAACATTACAAATGAGGGTGGGGTCGCACACTACTCACACACCAGCGGGATCGCCCCTAAGGACTGTGGTAAGTGTAGTTCGTGTTCCGCGATGCATCTTCTTTCGATTCTCTGCTATCTTCGCCATCCCTGGACACGTGTTTCGGGGTTTTTACCCCTCATCAGCAGGGATTAGGCCGTGTTCTGGGGTTGCCGGTGGCTGCCAAATATTGCCAGGTTTAGTACCACTCAGGCGCGCAGGTGCGGGGTCCCAGGCTCGTCAGCCAACTGCTCGAGGGAGCTTTAACATTACAAATGGAGGTGGGGTCGCACACTACTCAGACACCAGCGGAATCGCCCCTAAAGACTGTGGTAAGTGAAGTTCGTGTTCCGCGATACATCTTCTTTCGATTCTCTGCTATCTTCGCCATCCCTTGACACGTGTTTCGGGGTATTTACCCCTCATCAGCAGGTATTAGGCCGTGTTCTGGGGTTGCAGGTGGCTGCCAAATATTGCCAGGTTTAGTACCACTCAGGCGCGCAGGTGCGGGGTCCCAGGCTCGTCAGCCAACTGCTCGAGGGAGCTTTAACATTACAAATGGGGGTGGGGTCGCACACTACTCACACACCAGCGGTATCGCCCCTAACGACTGTGGTAAGTATAGTTCGTGTTCCGCGAGGCATCTTCTTTCGATTCTCTGCTATCTTCGCCATCCCTGGACACGTGTTTCGGGGTATTTACCCCTCATCAGCAGGTATTAGGCTGTGTTCTGGGGTTGCCGGTGGCTGCCAAATATTGCCAGGTTTAGTACCACTCAGGCGCGGGGTCCCAGGCTCGTCAGCCAACTGCTCGAGGGAGCTTTAACATTACAAATGGGGGTGGGGTCGCACACTACTCACACACCAGCGGGATCGCCCCTAAGGACCGTGGTAAGTGTAGTTCGTGTTCCGCGATGCATCTTCTTTCGATTCTCTGCTATCTTCGCCATCCCTGGACACGTGTTTCGGGGTATTTACCCCTCATCAGCAGGGATTAGGCCGTGTTCTGGGGTTGCCGGTGGCAGCCAAATATTGCCAGGTTTAGTACCACTCAGGCGCGCAGGTGCGGGGTCCCAGGCTCGTCAGCCAACTGCTCGAGGGAGCTTTAACATTACAAATGAGGGTGGGGTCGCACACTACTGACACACCAGCGGGATCGCCCCTAAGGACTGTGGTAAGTGTAGTTTGTGTTCCGCGATGCATCTTCTTTCGATTCTCTGCTATCTTTGCCATCCCTGGACACGTGTTTCGGGGTTTTTACCCCTCATCAGCAGGGATTAGGCCGTGTTCTGGGGTTGCCGGTGGCTGCCAAATATTGCCAGGTTTCGTACCACTCAGGCGCGCAGGTGCGGGGTCCCAGGCTCGTCAGCCAACTGCTCGAGGGAGCTTTAACATTACAAATGGAGCTGGGGTCGCACACTACTCAGACACCAGCGGAATCGCCCCTAAAGACTGTGGTAAGTATAGTTTGTGTTCCGCGATGCATCTTCTTTCGATTCTCTGCTATCTTCGCCATCCCTGGACACGTGTTTCGGGGTATTTACCCCTCATCAGCAGGTACTAGGCCGTGTTCTGGGGTTGCCGGTGGCTGCCAAATATTGCCAGGTTTAGTACCACTCAGGCGCGCAGGTGCGGGGTCCCAGGCTCGTCAGCCAACTGCTCGAGGGAGCTTTAACATTACAAATGGGGGTGGGGGCGCACACTACTCACACACCAGCGGGATCGCTTTGGGTGCTGGTTGCCTACAGGGAGCTGGACAGAGAATTGGTCTAGTGCCTAACTCCCACTGTCCATGGCCAATGAGAAGGTATTGGTCTAATAGTATAATGTTATGAATGATGCCATCAGGGATGTCATCAATGCTGCCATTTATACATAATGTGATATCTGAGGTCATAAGCAGTGCATGACAGGGGTGCAGTTATGGTTAGCATATTGAACTATAACTGGTGAATTTAAGTCATTTTTAGCCTCTGTTTTGTAGCCATCACTGAACCTTAACTGTGTGTTTTAGTAAATGTTAAAGTTTTTTTTTCAATCTACATTAGGGTGTTATGAGCAGACTTAACCATAACTTCACTCTAACTTTACATTTTTCAGTGAATCTCTGTGTTTTGTTTAATCACAATAAATGTGACGTGTTTTTGTTCCTTAACCTAAGTTAAATTCTAATCATTGGTGAGCACACATTTTGCCTGTGACTAGTATGGAATAGCTGCACTTTCTGTAGAAAATGCTTGTAGAAAACATAAACGTTAAATTCATAGTTTGTAGTCATATAAAGTAGGGATTGACTGCATATCAAGTTTCTAGGTAAGCCCCTGTATCATAATTATAACAGGGGCTGAATATGCAGAAGCTATTCTTAAATCTATGTCAAAAGCTAATTTGTACTGGGTACTTCCTTCAATTGCACACATTAGTAGTAAACTGCAGGGCCTGGCAATGTCCTTCACTTGTTCTCCTCCTACCCTTGTCAGTGATGAATCACCTGAAGAGTCCACCAGGTTTCCATACTGTCCCTTGTCATTTTCAACAGTTACCTGGTGTCATTTAGGGCTCTACTCACAGATAACAGCATCACGGTTCACCAATATACTAATGACAGACAACTCTACTTGAAAGCCTCACCTTTTTGGGGCATCCAATGCCTCAAACACTGCCTGAACATCATCCATACATGGATATCAAGCACCTACCTGAAGTTCAACCCAACCAAAGCAGAAGTGCTGCCATTTGCTAAGAACAACACGCAGGAAATAGTACCAACCTAGCTCAATAGCAGGCCCCTTGACAGCTTCAGACCTCAACATTCAATGAATGCCAAGGTAATGCCTATACTCCACACAGGCCCCCCATAAGGGCATCCTGCATTCCACAGCACTTCTCAGTCAGGGCCTGAATAAATATGATGACATCAACCTAATCTTGCTGGAGCTTCATTGATGCCCCTTGCTGGTCTGCTTCATCTTCAAAACCTGCTTCATCATTCACATAGCCATAGTGACCAGCATTCATGCTATTCATCCAGACACGCTTAACCTTCCTTGTGGTTGTCTGCACACCTGCAGCCCAGACACCATCTGACTGCCGACTATTACGTGTAAAAAATAAAAATAAAGGCAGCAGGCCTTTTTCATCCAAGCACCCAGGTTATGGAACAACATCACTGTTCCAATTGAGGAAAGAGATGAATGTACACCTCTTTAAAGAACATGCTATCACAATGTATTAACTGTCTTCAAACTAGCTACCGCTTTTCTTACTTGTCAACTTTATGCCTGTCTTTGATCCTGTACAGTGCTCCAGAGCCTTTTGGGTTAAAGCTAAAGCTACAGAAATACTACATACTTACATGCTGATGAACAGATTTACATCAAGCCAGCTGAAACAAAAAATACATTTTCCAATGAAAACTCAAACCTAACTATAACTACCTTGATGGTATCACGGTGTAATATATATATACACACACAACTGTAGTTCCAGGGAGATCTTTGAAATCGAAGAACAGATCACGGTTGAATGATTCAGACAGACAGGTGAAACAGTTTGAATGGATGAGCTATTAGGTTAGAGGAATAAAATCAGTACAACAGAACAGAATACCAGACTGGCCACTACACAGTCAAACCAAAGTTATGAGAACAATACTGAACAAACACTGAAGTGTAGTGTGATCAGATATGGTGATTGGTGGGGGACTTAGAGACAAACTACAAGTTACTTAGAGATCTGGCGTTTCTCTTCAAGATGGCTTTGTTAAAAGTGACTTTTTAATGCTAAGACTAATGTAATCAGTAGCCTAAATGTTTTTTTTCAATTATAACAACTATAAAGGCCTGCAAACATAGTCAAAATAGGAAGGATAACAAGGTACCAGGAACATAACAGACATATAAATACATCTCTGACGTGTACATCATATTATGTGGTGTTTGCGCTAATTTGTACCAATGTGCTAATCTATGCCCATATGATGATCTCTGCATAGGTGGCACCATACATCAGGCAAAAACAGATTATAAAGTTCATGAAGGTAACAGTGATCTCTTTGGGTTCTTTGCAATTGACAGAGTGATGCACAACAGGAGAGGAGGAAGCATAGAAGGATCTACCTTGAAAAATCTTGAATATTTGAAATTCAAGCACATAATTGATCTAGAAACCAAAATCCCCGAGGAGGAGCTTGGCGGGCATCCGAGATGGCCGCGTGAGCCCAGCGCTCCCCGGACCCCCGCCGCTCCCGGCTTAATATCCTGCTTTAATCCTGATTTCTTGCGAGGATTCATATAGAGGACGTTGGGCTGATCCACCTGGACCCTTCAGAAATTGATTTGGACATCGGGTGCCTGAATTATGTTCGATTGAACTTTTGGGCTCCGCCCCCGAAGTGCGCCCGGGACTGGGTGAGGTTCGGTGGCCGTCTTGGAGTTGAACAACAACGGCAGGGGGATTAGTCTTGTGAGTCCCCCTCTTAAGTTTCGGTTTCGTTTCTGCCTCGGACTGGGACGTTGGTGAGAGGGTCGGGCCAGAGCTGCGGCCGGGACACACGTAGGTTGTCTGGCCCTTGGCTGCACTGTTCCTGGAGTGGGCTGCCTCTATCCTGGTGATACCCCTCTTGAAGTCCTTTGGTCCCGGGGCCTCCATTTCTGGTGCCCGGTCTGTCGACCCTGGTGACATTACTCGTGACGCATCTTCAAAATGGCGGGCAGAGGGGACCGAGAGACGCGCAAGACGAAGACACCTCTGCGCGGGGGTCCGGTTCAATCTAATGTTATGGATCGTTATACCCACTCTAAGGGGTCCCCCGGAGCTGCCCTGCCCGGTCCTACTGCGTCGGACCAAGTAACGGATGCGTCGACGGAGCCCTCCTTGCAGGACATCATGGGCGCCATTTCTGGCATGAGGGAATCCATAGGCCAACAGTATGAAACTTTGGCCCACAAACTTGACACTGTGGCAATTGAGGTGAATTTGATTCGAGCCGATCTCTCCAAGACGAACGAAAAGGTGAAGTCGTTGGATATCAAATCTTCCAGCCTCACGACGGACGTCTCTGATGTTCAGACGGAGATTGGCAATCTCCGTAGGGTGAATGATTTCATGACCCGGCGCTTGGAGGATTTTGAGAACAGGGCACGTCGCTGTAATGTTCGCGTGGTTGGTGTGCCGGAGAATCCAGAACCCCACTCGGTTGATCTCCTGGTTGAAGACCTTATCCAGAACCACCTTTCTCCGTCGGGCCTTAGTAAATTTTTCGCAGTGGAGCGCGCACATCGTGTTCCGGGGGGCCAGGGCAAGCCAGGCGCCCCGCCGAGACCTATTGTTGCAAAGCTTTTCCACTACAGAGATCGGGACGCTATCCTGCAGGCCTCGCGGGTGAAGGGCCCGGTAGCCTTTGAAAATGCCACGGTGAACTTTTATCCGGACTTTTCCCAACAGGTCCAGAAGCAGCGTATGGGATTTCGTGGTGCCAAGAAACGTCTTAGGGACTTGGGGATGCGTTACGCAATGCTCTTTCCGACCAGGCTGCGGGTAGAGTATAATGATCGAACTTTCTTCTTTGATCGGCCAGATGCTGCGAATGACTGGCTGGACTCCCTGCCTAATCGTCCTCCTGAGACTGAGTCCGAAGCCCACCCGGGCGGTGCTGAAGGTGGTGTAGAGAGCTGAACGTTTCGTCTTTGACTGCTGCCTTGTTTTGTATAACTGGTCCGGGGATGTAAGCCTATGTTCCTCTATCTCATTTGTGTTTTGATGTATAGTCTTCTTCTCGCCATTGGTTTGATCGGGGGGCGGGTGGGACGGAGCCTTTCCTCCTCCGGGGTCTTTGTGTAGAATAGGGGTTATTGGGCGACAGGCACACTGCAGGTTGGGGGGGCTTTTTAGCTTTTTGCAGGGGTGCAGGGTGGGGGGTGTTTTCTTGTTATTTGGGGGGTGGGTGGTTGGGAAGTTAGTTGTTTGTGTGTTCTGTGTTCAAGGCGACTTTATTCTGTATTTGAATTGCTTTTTGTGGTCATGCTCATTGGTGGGGGGTTTGGGCTTTGTAGGGTGGGATGGGGGGTAGCGGGTTGCGATTTGTTTCGTGGAACGTTAACGGTCTGGGTGATCGTATCAAACGAAGTGTGGTGTTGAAATGTATACGACGTTTATCCCCTGACATTGTTTTCCTGCAGGAGACTCATTTGATAGGCAATGTTTGTCGCGCAATGAATAGGTGGGGCTATCGCCTCGTAGCACATTCGGGGTTTACCTCGGGTTCCAGGGGTGTGGGTATCCTTATTCGGGCTTCCCTCCCCCTGGCTATTGATGATGTTATTCAGGATGACCAGGGGCGGTTTGCTGTCCTTGTGGGTCGATATGAAGGCCGTGCCCTCTCCTTATTAACTGTATATGTGCCCCCCGGCTTGCAGACTTCTACCTTTTCAGATTTGGGCCGTGTCTTGTTGGACCTTCCTGATAGTACTCTCTTTCTGGCTGGTGATTTTAATTCGGTAGTCTCTGGCCTCCATGATCGCCACCCCCCTAGGGATACCCCGGCGGCTCAGCAGTGGTTGGGTGGCTTTTTGGATACCTTCGGCCTGGTGGATTGCTGGAGGCTTTTGCATCCTACGCAGCTTCAGTACACCTTTCACTCTGGTGCCCATGGGAGTCTGTCTCGGCTGGATTATTTCCTGATGCCTGCGGCTCAGTCCCCGGCGGTGCGTGAGATTGTGCACATGCCCAGGGGTATCTCTGACCACTCTCCGCTCTGGCTTCGTTTTGAGGTTGGGGTGGAGGCAGTGGGCAGGGTGGCTCCCATTAATCCGTGGTACCTTACCTCCCCCGAGACCCGCACCCTTTTGCTTAAGTCCTTGGACTCGTATTTTCTGGATAACGAGGGGTCGGTTTCATCTGCTGTGTCCCTCTGGGAGGCCTTTAAGACCGTGATTCGTGGGCAGGCCCTCTCCCTTATTGTTGAGGCTAAGAGAGCGAGGAATAGAGAGGTGGTTGATCTTGAGGGGGAGATTTCTGCATTGGAGGAGGGTTTGGAATCTGGTATCACGCCTGAGAAGCTCCATGCCCTGGGTCTGAAACAATTTGCTTATAAGTCCTTGGTCACGGATGCCGCCAAAGTGATGTTTCGGGAGCAACAGGGACGTTTGTATGATGTGGGTGACAAAGCGGGTAAATTGCTGGCGTGGCTGGATAAGAAGGAGAGAGCTAATCGTGTGGTACCCGTGATTCGGTCTGCATGTGGTGTGAGTGTAACGGACCCGATTGGGATAGTTGACCGGTTTGCCGAGTACTTCCGTGTGGTGTATACCCCTGTGTCTGTGAGGGATGTGGTTGACTCTCGCCTTCTGTTGCGTGATATAGCCCTGCCCGTTGTTTCTGATTTAGACCGTGTGGCGTTGGACTCCCCCTTTACGGTTGATGAGATAGCTACTGCCATCCGTTCCCTCCGTTCGGGCAAAGCATTGGGCCCGAACGGGTTGCCAATCGAATTGTACAAGTTGCGTCCCGATAGGGTGGCTCCGTATCTCCGCGCCATGTTTCTGGAGTCCCGGGAACGGGGTATTCTCCCTTATGATCAGAGACTGGCCACGATAGTCGTCATCCCCAAGGAGGGTAAACCACGTGATCTTTGTTCCTCCTATAGGCCCATATCCCTTCTAAATGTTGAACCCAAGGTATTGGCGAAACTCCTGGCATCCCGTCTCTTGACGGTCATTAGTGACTTGGTCCATCCGGATCAATCTGGATTTATCCCACATCGCAACACGGCTCTGAACCTACGTCGTCTTCACGGCGCGATCGCGAGGGCGGGGCTTCTGACGGAGCCGGCCATTTTGGCATCGTTGGATGCATCCATGGCCTTCGACACGGTGGAGTGGCCTTATCTTTGGGCGGCTCTTGAGAAATTTGGTTATGGACCTGAGTTTATTGGTTGGGTCCAGTTGCTGTACGCGGCACCTCTGGCGCAAGTAGTGGTGAATGGTAGGGTCTCGGCTCCTTTCACCCTTGGCAGGGGTACCCGTCAGGGATGCCCCTTGTCTCCGTTACTGTTTGCTCTCGCCTTGGAACCATTGGCTGCCTGGCTTCGGTGGGAACCGTCTCTCAAGGGGATTCGCTGGTCTCCGGACTTTGAGGACCGCGTTTCTCTTTACGCGGACGATATCCTTTTATATCTCACCTCCCCGCGTAAATCTCTGTCTGTTCTGTTTGACGTTCTTGCTTCTTTTGGAGCCAACTCGGGCCTCGTTATTAACTGGACCAAGTCCTGTGTATATGTTCTTTCGGGGGTTTTGCCCCCCTTGCCGAGCAGACTTCCTATCCAGGTGGTCCAGTCGGGTTTCAAGTATTTAGGGATTTTTATTACGTTGGACCCGACGCTCCGCTTTGAGCGTAATCTCCTCCCACCGTTGCTTAGACTGCGCTTGGATGTGGCCCGCTGGCGCAAGCTTCCTTTGTCTCCTCTGGGCAGGGCGGCCCTGTTTAAAATGATGTCCTTGCCGCGATTCCTTTACGCGCTTCACAACTCCTATGACGCTATTCCTAAGACCTATTTCCAAGAGATTGAGAGTCTTCAATGGCAATTGATATGGGATGGGCGACCGCGTATCGCACTAGCAAAGCTCACCATCCCCTGGTATGACGGGGGCATGGCGCTCCCCGATATCAAGCGATATTACTGGGCTTCCCAGTTGTCTGCCATTAATCACGTGATGTTTTCCCCGGGTCGTAATCCTGCATTCGAGATGGATAGACTCCAGCTTCCGGGTGGGGACTTTACTAGAGCGCTTTATTCCCGATCGGCCGGGCGCCATCTTGTGGGCCCATCCAAGATTGCAGTAACTGTATGGCGAGCTGCGAATGTGAGTTTGGGGTGGGAGGATCGATTGACGTTGGCGACGCCGCTTTATGCCTCGGAACGTTTGGGCGGACTCTGGTCTACCAAGGGTTTCGACCGCTGGGATGTGATTGGGATTTGTAAGGTGGGTGACGTGTACTCGAACGGTTGTGTGAAGTCGTTCCAGGCCCTCCAGGCGGAATATGGTTTGAGTGGTAGGGAATTTTTTCGCTACCTGCAGGTCCGGCACGCCCTCTCCTCAGTCTTGGTTCCTGATGAGGCCCTGCCTGAATCTTCCCCCCTCGAGGACCGTGTCCTTGATGGGCATCTTCCCGATAGCACTATTTCTCTGATTTACAAGAAATTGATTAATAATCGGGCGGACTTACTGGTCCGACTTCGGGAGGCTTGGGTTGGCGATGGGTTGGTACTGGACGACGAGGATTGGCAGTCGGCACTCTCTTCTCCCAAGGAGGTGGCCATTCCCGCCCGTCTCCGTTTGGTTCAACTTAAGATTCTTCATCGAGTCTATGTCACTGGTCCGCGTCTGGTTACGATGGGCTTTTCTTCGGATGGGCTATGTAAGCGTGGATGTGGTTTGAGTGCGACTTTTTTACATATCCTTTGGGAGTGCCCAGTTGTAGCTGCTTACTGGACTGCTGTGCTTGAGGTGATGACTGCTGTAACGGATGTGGCCCTGCGGCCTGAGCCTCGACGATGTCTGTTGAATGTGTGGGAGCCCACTGACTACTCTGTGGCCCAGACCAGATGGGCTACCCTTGGTTACATGATTGCGAAGCGGGATGTCGCGCAACTCTGGGGCGCGTCCAGGCCCCCTGAAGTCTCGAGGTGGGAGGACAACATGGACTGGTCCATGTTTCGTGAGAAGATGGTTTATGTGGCCAGGGGCAGACCCAGGGCGTGGACGAAGGTTTGGGGCCAGTGGAATGATTATCGTGGGGGTATTTGCGCCCCTCCCCTTGTAGACACTGCTGAGATTGTCCTTTCTCCCTAGACTAGCGTTCCCGGAACCTTTCCATAAGGTTTTTTATACTTCCGGTTCTCCACGCTGCCCCCCCCGCCCCCTCCCGACTTGATTGGGGCCTCCGGGCTCTGGGTGTGTTCTCCTGATCGTGGACCGCCCCCTCCGTTCTTTGGGCTGACCTTAATTATCTGCATTCGCCTTTTAGTGTTTGTTTTTCTTTTTGTAAAATAAAAATACAAATTGTTCTGTGATATCTGTAGAGTAATGCTTTGTACTCGAGCTGTGCCTAACCACGGGTGTACATTTTTATTTCATGCATTGTGCCTTGTTCTTAGCGGCCAGCCTGTGAGGTTGTAGGCCCATTCTTGTACTTTTCTATGCTTACTCCAATAAAGGTTTTTGGAAAAAAAAAAAAAAAAAAAAAAAAAAAAAGAAACCAAAATCCCAACAAGCTTGAATACAGAAGAGAACCTAGTGAAAGGTGGTCTCTTAATAAGAAAATGTATTGAATTCGTTCTGCCTTTCCAATGCATGATATTATTGTTTTTAAATTGGTGATGCAACAGTTTTTTAACTCAAACTCATTTTGTGTACAGGTGTAGAAGGAAAGAAGATTATTTTAGTGAGAGAATACAATTTGGATTAATCTAAAATACAGCAAGGACTATTCCATATGACTTGAGGCCAGACAAATTTGGATTGGTTGCAGGGAATCCATTGAGCAATATACACTTGGAATATATGTAGTGGTGTTGGTATCTGATATTTGGATATGTTGCTTGTAAATAAAATGATTAAATGAATACATGTGAAATTGGTGGGGAGTTTAATTAATTTCATGTTCTGTAATAGTCCCACAAGGGCATGGTTTGGTAACGAAAATGCTATTGAAAATATCCCCAAACATACTAGAACACTTGATTGAGCAGGTGAGAGTCCTCTTTAAGGTTAATGCATCAGACCCATGTTATGTTACGGGTATGAGAAGACAGCGTAGAGCTTTAATGATGGAGGGAAAATCAGAACAGATGTACTAGGACTAACTATTAATAGTTCTATATGAGCCAAGAGAAACAATTGATAAACTCTGGAAAGTAAAATAATAAAAAGGTATTAAAGAAATCCAGATGGAACCTGTAGGGCATTTTGGGATATATTAGCACAAGTGGGTATTCGCCCAGTCAAATTCACCACTATTCCCGGTTGGCCATTAAGAATATGACCTTAGACTGGTTGTCAGGAAACAATGTTGTTTTCATCATGTAGTTTAAAAGACATTGCGGATACATATCAGCACAGTAATTTTTCCATGGGCGCTAATAGTACCACAGGAATTTGCATTTGCTGGTTTGAAATCAATCCCTGAGGTTCGGTGAATTCTGAACCCATGTTTCAAATGTCATGGTTCCGGTACGATTTTGGTAACGAGAAACCGTAACCGATGAGTTCGGCAAGTACGAGTGATTTCGCTACGTTTCGCACAAGAATTCGCAGTGTATTTGAAGATTCCGTTCTGAACCTTGGTTTCCATTTTGTATATGGTAGCCATTTTGTGGTTGCCCTCACATAGGCCGATGACTACGGCCGAACGAGTCTTTAGTACACGTACACTTTAGCTGACTTCTGAATGACCTGAGTGAACCGACCCTCTTGCCTGAAGCCGACCTTGTTAGGCCAGTTCCTTTCCCAGTGGCTGATCAAGATTGAGGATCAAAGCACAAGACATCGTAAAGTTTTACTACACAAAAATATGTCTTATCCTTCTCCCACCTGTTTATGTTTCTTCCTTTATGGCTTATTTATGATATGGGTTGTGGTCGTTTTTATTATGGGTTCGTTCAGCCTGTCGTAAGAAGAATGTTGGGTTTGTCCGATGATTGATCATGGGCCGGGTAATTGAAAAGTGGATTTTACCGTCATACGATACCTCTGGTGTGGATACATGTGATTGGACAGTTCGTAAATGTAAGGTATTTGTCTGGAATGTGATTTTTGGCATAAAAAGGGATGACTTGCTTTGTAAAATTGAGCAGTCTCCTGAGAACTCATCCCGTGATGATTTCTAGGACTTCTGTTTCTGGCTGCAGCCAATAAATTTGATCTTTGACGTCACCACAAAGAGTCCCGTGTCTCTGTACTCTAGGACAGGTGAACCCGAAGACTTTGGGCGTGCCCCTGGCGCCGCTGGGTCTTAAATAACCCGGTTCTTCAGTTGGCGCCCAACGTGGGGCGACATCAAGCGGTACCGGTCCAAGCCTGAAGATCGTGAGGAGCTTCGTGACGAAATTCCGGAAGAGGGCCCCCACTTCATCGACCCCGGTATGTCGAACGTGGACTGAAGGTCTTTGCTGCGAGGTTTCCCGCTTTCTAGACTGCTACGAAGGACCGCTGCCCAGACTGTCGCCCTGTCTCGGACCCCCCTTTGTGAAGCTTTGTAAGGCGAGACGATAGACGGGTCTTCTGGTGACGTGACTGATACCTCAGTTAAGTATACGTGGGTCGCTCCCAGTCCTTAGTTTTTGGTTCTTGGTTCTTAGTTTGTTTGGTCCTTAGTTTTGATTTGAAAATTGCAATTTCCAAAGCCGAGGGACTCGTATATTTGCGAGACTATCGTTGTAGATAATCCCTTGAAGTTTGAAGCTAGATTAGTGAGCGAAGATGCCTGGTCTTAGCAAACTTGGGAGAATATTCTGTTTTGGTTGTAACAGGGATTCCCGAGTGGAGGATTCATGTCCGATACCTCCAGTTGGAACTCCGACTTATGAGCTCTATTCTAAACACGGCGTGGGCCCTATTTCGTTTAATGAAGTATGGGTCCGCTACTCTAGGAAAGATGGGGTTTTACGATGGCCCCAACATGGTAGTTTTGATACTTAGATTTTAGATAATCTAGAGACAAAATTGTTTAGGAAGAAAGCCCGGCCGGCAATGTTTGACTCCTTTCGCCTTTGGCGTAAAGAGGCCAAACAGAGAGAAATCAAGCAAGCTAAACGAGATAGGAAAGATAGGAATATGTCAGTACTACAAGCTGCTAGGCAGTATAGGGATGATGAAGAGGAGCGAGCGAGTGAAGTTTCAGATAGGCAGTGTTGTATGGCCATAGATAAATGTTATCCGGCCTTGCCATCTCCTCCTCCGAAAGCGACTGAAGACTTGAGAAAGATCCCTTGATGTCTCATTTACTGAGATTACAACCTCCTTATGTGCAGGGTGCTACTGCACCTCTATTACCCCCGGTTGTTCCACCCTTTGTTGTTCAACCTCTTGCTGTTGTTCAGCCACCTGGTATTTCACAGATGGCTTTACCTCCTCCTGCGCAACCTGCTCTAGGGTCGCAGGCTTTGCTACCAGCTTTGCCTCAAACTCCTTTGCCTTCCGCTTCTGCATCTGAGACTCCTTCTGTTCTTATTCCTACGCCTTCTTTGCCTCAAAATACGTATTCTCCTGTTCTTATGTCTGTTTCTTCTCCTTCTGTTCGAAAATGAATGACAGAGACTGTTTCTAATCTCTTGTCTCCATTGTTTGGGTCGTTGAATATGACCCCTGTTTCGGAACATAGGCAGAGTCGTAGTCAGCTTCCTGGTTCCGAGGAACGGGCCGTATTGGATTTGTTAGCTCGTAAATGGATTATGAATGCCTCAAAGTATAGTTTGCCAGCGGTTATGGATGTTTTCTTTCAATGGGAACCGCCTAAGCAGAGGTATGTGTTTAATACGATGTGTATGTTTCTGCGTCAGGAATGGGAAGGTAATGATTTGGGTTTGATCCCGCAGGAACTACTTGATGTTCAGTCGGATTTTGCTAAAGGGATGATAGTGGAATCTGATATTACAGATGCCGTAGAGACGATATTGGCTTTTAGATCTAGCCTTCCGCCTCAGACATTGCATGAACCTGATTCCTCTGTTAGGAGAACAGCGAGACAGTATCCCATGAGAGAGGTTCCCCCAGTTTGGAAGGAAGGGGACCCAAACGCTAATCCAGCTATTCTGCCTCATTTTCAGCGAGTATGGGTACATGTCCCTTGGAAGAGAGCAGAGGTCTTGGCTCTTAAGCAGACCTTACCTGATCCTCGTAAGAATCCTGCTGGCTACTATAAAGAATTGTCCCAGACAGTAGAAGCGTGTATCATGAATTTAGTCGACATAGACATGTTGATGGGTAATGTAGTTCGGCAACCTTTGTGGGAGAAGATTCGTCATGAGAATCATGCGGCAGAATTAGGAGATACTTGGGCGAATATTATTGCTGCAGATGGTAGGCAACAGGGAGGTGCTAAACCTGAACCTTTGGTTACGGAATTGCCAGGTAGAATCATTAATTTAATGAAGACGATGATGCCTGCGTTACGAGTGAATTGGGATAAGTTAGCAGCATGCAAGCAAAAGAAAGATGAGAGTGTGTCTGATTTCTTCACTAGGTTTGAAGAGACATTCGTAGATCATAGTGGTCAGGATATGAGTACGGAAGGTGGGCAAAGATGGTACGTAGACAAGTTCGTCTTTAACTTACTTCCTGAACTGTGTAATAAGTTGAAAGATTCCGAAAGTTCTTGGGCTGTTTCTTCGTCGGCCCAGATATTGGCGACTGCACACTACTATGAGAATAGGGATAAGGACGAGAAAGAGAAAGTAGAGAAAAAGACGAAAGACTTAAAGACAAAGGTTCTTTTGCAGCAGGCGTATCCGCCTCGCTCGAATCAGCAAGAGTCACAGCAATGTCCACAGTTTCAGCAACCTCCACAGTTTCAGAGAATATCACAGAAACCTGAGTATTTTCCTCCGAGACCACCCTTGGGTTTGAATCAGTGTGCGTAGTGTAAGGAGGAAGGTCATTATAAGAATGAGTGTCCTGTTTTACGACAACGTGCAAGTGGTATGCCGGCACCGAGATGTCATGGTGGTTTTCAGCAAGTGTCAAGAGGTAGAGGACGTGGTGCGTTTCCTCAGAACGAACGTTCCTTTCCTCCACAAAATTCTATGAATTGCTTTGATCAACAGAAAACTGCATCTGGTCCGTCGACTCAGTACTATGCTGATGACTATTATGTTGAGAGTGAGAATGCCGACTATAATGATTGCTAGGACAGCCATAGACAAAGAGAGAGAGTAGTGTCAGTTTGAGTAGATCAGAGTGGGCCTTATGTTGCAGAAGCCACATCGGGTGTGGTAGAGCCTTTTCTTTTGGATACTGGTGCAGCGAAGAGTTCTATCATGCACTCTAAACTCCCTGGCGCACCTTTGTCTGGCTTAACGAATGTTTTGGTAGGATTCTCTGGCGCCCCAGTTCGTAATCCAGTTTCTAGTCCTTTGACTCTTTCTATAGGGCCTTGTGAATTGGAAGCACCCCTCATTTTAACGACAGGTTGTGGTGAGAATTTGTTAGGCTTGGATTTGTTGAAAAGGTTGAATGCAACATTGTATTGTTCTCCTTCGGGAGTACAGCTTACATTGGGTAAGAAAGTGATCTCTACGATGTATTTGTCTAAAGATCGGCTTCCACCGGAATTGCGTTCTCTCCCTGATACTCTTTGGGCTACTGGTCCTAATGATGTGGGTTTTTTGGAGATTCGACCTTACGTTGTAACGCTTAAAGCGAATGTCAAATTGCCACGTATCCCCCAGTATAGGATTTCTAGCGATGGTGAAACAGCGCTTTTAGCAATCATTTATGATTTAATTGAGAAAGATGTGATTGAAGAAACGAGAGGTAATGTGTGTAACAGTCCCGTTTTGCCTGTCTTGAAGCGTACTGACTCTTCTCAGCCACCTGTCTACAGGTTTGTGATCGATCTTAGAGAAGTTAATAAGATTGTCGTGCCACAGTTCCCAGTTGTTCCAGACATTACTACTTTGCTGACCATGATTCCGGCTTCAGCTGCCTGGTTTTCGGTTATAGATCTGAAGAATGCTTTCTTCAGCATTCCAATTGCCGAAGAGAGTAGGGATATTTTCGGCTTCTGTTTAGGAGGACGAAGCTTCCGGTTTAAACACGCTCCTCAAGGCTATTGTGTAAGTCCTTCCATTTATAGCCAGGCTTTGAAAACTCAGCTTGATACTCTTGCAATGCCTGCTGGTACTGCTTTTATTCAGTACGTTGACGATTTGTTAGTGGCTGCTGATGATGAGGAAACTTGTAAAGGCGCTACTCTTTCTTTGTTACGACATTTGTCTGACTTGCATCATAAAGTGTCACCTTCAAAGTTGCAGTATTGTTGCCAAGAAGTGACCTACTTAGGTCATCTCTTGTCGAAGGAGGGAAGAAAGTTGACCCCAGAACGAATTCAAGCGATTGCTCGAATGACTGTGCCAAATACGCAGAGAGAGGTACGTGCTTTTCTGGGTATCACATCGTATTGTAGACAGTGGATTCCGAATTTTTCTCTGCTGGCCAACCCTCTGTTGGCATTGACTTGTAAGGATATACCGAATCCTCTTCCTTGGTCTGACGATTGTCAGAAGAGTTTTTCTGAATTGCGTGATGCATTGTGCTCTGCTCCAGTGTTGGGTACTCCCGACTACAGTAAGCCGTTTACACTGTACGTCCACGAGAGAGAGGGTTGTGCATTGTCAGTTTTGACTCAGCAGTTTGGTGATAAGCAGCGTCCATGTGCGTATTTCTCGTCGACTTTAGATCCGGTAGCTAGGGCGTTGCCAAGTTGCTTGAGAGCTACAGCGGTAGCGGCTGTTTCTATCCAACAGTCTGCTGGATTGGTGATGGACAATACGTTGGTTGTGATGGTTCCACATGCAGTGGATACTTTGTTAAATCGAACCAAGACTCAACACCTTACTAGTGCGAGGTTGTCGGGTTATGAGTTGACGCTTTTGGCTAGTCATGTGCACATCAAGCGGTGCAATGTACTAAATCTAGCGACATTATTGCCGATCTCTGTGGATACAGACGATCAGGAACAGCATGATTGTTTTTTAAGGACGGAAGAGGAAACGAAGGGAAGAGTTGACTTGAAAGACACTCCTCTTTTAGATCCTGATGGTATGTTATGGGTTGATGGGTCATGCTACAAGCTCCCGAATGGTGATACAACAGCAGCATATGCCGTAACGACATTATGTACGATTGTTGAAACTGCACGAGTGAGCCATAATTCGGCGCAAGCAGCAGAGTTGATTACATTAACGAGAGCGTGTATTTTATCTGAGGGAAAGAGAGTGAATGTGTACACCGATAGTCAGTATGCGTTTGGTGTTGCCGATAGTTTTGGACGCTTGTGGAGAGAAAGAGGATTTTTGACGTTGCATGGAACTAAGATTCAACATGGACAGTTGGTGAATGAGCTCCTGGAGTCACTTACTTTGCCAAAGCAAGTTGCGATTGTGAAGTGTAGTGCTCACCGGAAGGTTACAGATGATGTTGGTCATGGTAATGCGTTTGTGGATGAAGTTGCGAAAGAAACAGCGAGAAATGTGATGAGTCGAATGTATGTTGCAGGCCCTGCGAGATGGATTGGTGCAGTGGGAATGTGTGAAGATACGATTGAGAGTGTGAAATCAATCCAAGCTGAAGCTACTGAAAGTGAAAAGAATGTGTGGAGAGAAACTACGGGTAGATTGGATTCGACTGGTTGTTGGGTTGAGCTATCAGAACACCAAAGATGGATGTTGCCGGATGCATATGTGCTTGCGGTGGTTACGATGGCACATGGTTTGTCTCACATTAGTGTGAAAGGAATTTGTAAGTTGCTGGCTCCAGTGTGGCAAAATGCTGGAATTCCCAAATGTGCTGAGAATGTGGTCAAGAATTGTATGGTGTGTCTCATGTATAATCCTGGCAAGGGAACTCCAACTCCAGCTGGTCACTTTGCGCCTCCGGCGTATCCGTTCGAGGTTCTGCAATTGGATTTTATCCACATGGAAAGGTGTAACAACCTAAAATACGTCCTTGTAGTTGTTTGTGCCTTTTCTAGATGGGTAGAGGCATACCCCCTAAAAGATAATACGGCCTTGTCCACAGCTAGAGTCTTGCTCAAAGAATATTTCCCTAGATTTGGATTGCCAAGGATGGTGTGGAGCGATAATGGAAGTGAGTTTGTGGGGAAGAATATGAAAAAAGTATGCGAGGGTTTGGGAATCCGACAGAAGTTCCATGCTGCAAATCACCCCAATCAGCTGGACTAGTGGAATGTTACAATGGCACTTTGAAGCTAAAGTTAGCCAAAATTCAGGCGAGTTCTGGTATTCAATGGCCAGATGCTTTGCCGTTGGCACTTTTGTCAACTAGAACTACAGTGCATTCCTGGATTGGCCTTAGTCCCTATGAAATTGTTTTTGGCCGTCCGGCGAATGTGTGGGGAGTGCCGAGGCCAGTGAAGTTTAGTGACATCGAATATCCTGTGTTGGTGGACTATTTGTATGATTTGACGGCTAAATTGCGTGTCTTGCATCAACAGGTTCATGATAACTTGCCACCAGCATCTGTGGATCCAGGTTACACTATCAATCCCGGTGACTGGGTCCTGGTGAAGAATTTTCAGCGGACCAAAAATGAGCAGCCTCGCTGGACCGGCCCCCACCAAGTGCTCCTGTCAACAAGAACTTCGGTGAAGGTCTTTGGGAAGCGAAACTGGATCGACGGCGTACATTGTAAGAGGGCGCCTTTACCTCTGCCGTACGACCAGTGGGTCCGTGATGGTGTTGGTGACTCAGAGACAGAACGAGTGCCGAAGTTCAAGCCGTTTAGCGATGCACATCTAGTATGGAAAAATTCTGAACGAGAGGACGATGACATTCTGCAAGCAGCTGTACCTCCACAATTGAGACTGGAAACCACTGAGCCTGAACTCTTATTTACAGATCACACAGTGCCTGGTAAAGGCCGTTATAATTTGCGACCGAGAAACGATAAACAAATTAAAGTATAATTTTTCCTTTTGCTTTTGGAGAACTGCACTCTCTCATCCAGGAAACTGTTTTGGCCTATTTTCCTTTTTCGAGCTGCCATCCGAGCTCAGCTGTAGGGTCGCAGTATAAAGACTTGGGATTGCAGGCTGTAGACACAAGGTCGACGGTTCTGGTTGGTTTCAGGGTGTTCCCTGGACTGACAGACGCATTCCTTAGCAGAAGAAAACCAACTGCCGCGAACAGCACGGTTAGAGGATGGAGTTTTCTGGGACCGAGAGAGCTGCTGAGAAAACGAACTGTGTAAATTAATGTACAGCAAATGTTTCCTGATAACGTGTGTCCTAATGTTTTTAAGCATGACGTTAGCATTGGTGGGTGGGATTGTTTTCGCTACCCAATTGACTTCTGCACCCACTTCCCAACCTATGTCTTTTTCTACTGCTACTTCTGTGCATTCCTTTCATGTCCTACCTGAACAGGAGCAGATTAGGAGGTCAGAATATGTACATAACACATTCATACAGCTACTACACCAGCATCAGTTGGTAGTGAACATTACTAATTGTTGGGTGTGTGGTCTTATGCCACATACTACAGGTAGAGTTGTTCCTTATCTGATCTTGCCGTTTAGTCAGAATGGGTCGATATGGGCTTTTCAGACTATGTTCATTTACGCTCTGCAAGTTTATCCTCTGCATTCCATGAGAGATAACTTGAGTAACCAAGCCTTGGTGAAGGGAGTTATGAATATGAGTAGAGATATCGACAGGTACAGGACCATTCCTAAGGAAGAGTTAGCGGCTTATGTTGGATGGAACACGACTGGTTACAGTGTTAGTCTGAGTGAAAAGCAGAAACGAAAGAGGTCACCTCCGATTTGGGTCGTACCCCACCGAGGTCAATTTTGTCTGCAAGGTAATGGCAAAAATCCGAAAGCTCAGCTGGGGAAGAGTGTTTGTACTCAGACGTACGTTTTTACGTCTCAATCTTCTCCGCCGTTTTTGGCAGCTAAGGGCACATATTTTGTTTGTTACAACAGAGCATATACATGGTTGCCCCCTGATTTTTCGGGAACGTGTTATGTTGGATACTTGTTGCCTCCTACGTATACTGTTGCTGCAGATTACCACAAGACGAGAGTTGTTAAAGGTGTCTTCGATCGGGAAGACACTGCTGGACAAGAAGTGGGAGACTTCTTTAAGGGTTTCTTACCGTTTTGGGGACCTATGGCTAACAGTAGAGGCTTACGACAATTGACGAGAGTGGTTGAATCCACCATAAATGAAACTGCTGGTGCCCTTAGTAATTTGACGGCTGAGCTTCAAGCGGATCGCCTTATGATGTTACAAAATCATATGGTTTTATACGTCATACTCGCAGATCGAGGTGGAGTATGTAAAGTGATCCAATCGAGTTGCTGCGTTTTTATCCCAGATAACGCTCTGACAGTTTACGAGGCCATTTCCAAGTTACTTAAGATCTCCGAGTCTATACATGTGGACAAAGGAGATTGGTCGTTAACTGGATGATTTTGGGGACTCTTATCAGTTTGGGGATGGAAGATTCTGACGATCGGTGTGGCTTTAGCAATTCTTTTCTCGTGTTGTCTTTGTATACAGTGCGGTCCTGCCATATGTGGCCTTTGTGCTACTATGTGTGTCAGGGGATCGCCTGCCTCGAGAGATACACAGAGGAACAAGATAATGCTTCAACAGCACCTTGGTGATCTGATGAGAATTGACATCGACTCCGATATAGACTGAGTGATTGCCTATGTAAGGGCAAAAGGAGGGTCTGAGGTTCCGTGAATTCTGAACCCATGTTTCAAATGTCATGGTTCCGTTACGATTTTGGTAAAGAGAAACCGTAACCGATGAGTTCGGCAAGTACGAGTGATTTCGCTACGTTTCACACAAGGATTCGCAGTGTATTTGAAGATTCCGTTCTGAACCTTGGTTTCCATTTTGTATATGGCAGCCATTTTGTGGTTGCCCTCACATAGGCCGATGACTACGGCCGAAAGAGTCTTTAGTACACATACACTTTAGCTGACTTCTGAATGACCTGAGTGAACCGACCCTCTTGCCTGAAGCCGACCTTGTTAGGCCAGTTCCTTTCCCAGTGGCTGATCAAGATTGAGGATCAAAGCACAAGACATCGTAAAGTGTCTTATCCTTCTCCCACCTGTTTATGTTTCTTCCTTTATGGCTTATTTATGATATGGGTTGTGGTCGTTTTTATTATGGGTTCGTTCAGCCTGTTTTAAGAAGAATGTTGGGTTTGTCCGATGATTGATCATGGGCCGGGTAATTGAAAAGTGGGTTTTACCGTCATGCGATACCTCTGGTGTGGATACATGTGATTGGACAGTTCGTAAATGTAAGGTATTTGTCTGGAATGTGATTTTTGGCATAAAAAGGGATGACTTGCTTTGTAAAATTGAGCAGTCTCCTGAGAACTCATACCGTGATGATTTCTAGGACTTCTGTTTCTGGCTGCAGCCAATAATTTTGATCTTTGACGTCACCACGAAGAGTCCCGTGTCTCTGTACTCTAGGACAGGTGAACCCGAAGACTTTGGGCGTGCCCCTGGCGCCGCTGGGTCTTAAATAACCCGGTTCTTCATCCCCTTTCCAAGTATTATCTCAGATAGGGAATAATTCTCATTTGCAGATGTAAAACTCCAAAGGGGTTGGTGTTGCCCTGCAATTTCTATTGCTAGATTTTAATTGGTGAAAAGAATATGTTGTCAGTACCACATGCAATCCTGATTTGAGTCATTTTAGCCCAAATTGGGATTACAATGGGATGTATAATGAGTCTCATCGTGTCTAGGTGGATGCATATTTTGAGGAAATCTATAGAACATATCGGGGAATGGCATTTTATAGTAGATCTTATAGTAAATGATGCAGTTTTGGGTACCAAGTGCATTGAGTCCAAAAGGGGCTTTGAAGAGAGGCTCTACACCACCTACGCGGATCCAGCTGGGGCAGGCGTCATTCTATTGTTTCTGGATAGCATTAATTCAGTCCAACGACACCCCTGCTAAGGTCCGTCCAAGTTGGAGAACTGCAGAATGCATATATTCAGGAGTGCAGAGAAACATACTGAAGATTCCATCCCAGAGCTGGTCATAACCATCTGGCGGGCACTCAAAAATAGAAGGAGAGTTCAAAATCTCCCAAGGGGCTAAGGTCTGAGGCCGAAATGCAGTGGCTCACAAGAGTGCAGAACAATGTGAGTGTGTTCTGCATACCCCATACATTTGAGAAATGCTGGACTGAAAGAGACCCATATAAAACTGCCTACTCCAATAGAACAGCAAGGAGAGTGTGATTGACGTTAGCACCACAGCATAATGATGTGGGATACTATTACTGTAATACCATGTATACATGCACTCTTTTTCTTGAAAAAAACCCCTTGTTGTTACATATTTCTTGCAAATGCAGTTACCCTTAACGCTGGTGGGAACATAAGATTTTATGAATCCTTGACCGTTCACTGCTGCCCATTACCACTACATTTGATATAGATTTCATGCCTCTCCTTTGCTCATGGGAAGGAGGGTCTCACCACATTTCTTTTAGAATCGCTTATGAACCACATTTTTCCAAGTATATACGCACAGTTTTAAATGACCATTAGGTCCTGTATTCGTCCTGTCTTGTCCATACCAACCTACACCGTCCATCTTTTCATACATCTAATCAAAAGTTTAACCAACTTTGGGATGAAATCATAAGGTTCCACGTCTAAAACTTAAGACTTGACAACTTTTTCAAAGTCTAAATGCTGGAATGAACTACATTTTCTGAGAAAATACCTTCCATGGCAGTGGCGGCTGGTATGTAATGAAAGTAGTGGGCCGGGAGAAAAAAAAATAAAAGTTATAACTACATTTTTAAAAATTACACTTACCTTCAATCCTGGTGCGGCGTCCTCTTCGCTCGGGTCTTGGCAGGCAGGCAGGCTCCAATACTGGACAAGGAAACTGCAGTATCTAATCCTGGTGCTGCTTTCATGCAGCATGATAGAAGCGCCAGGATTGGAGAGAGCGGCCTCTCTCACCGTTCCTGAGGGCACTGGAGCCCTATGCCGGCTCTAACCCAGCTGCCTTAGACAACTGGGTCAGAGAGGTTTAAACTGTGCGTGTCTGTCTGTCTACCACAAGATGGCCGGCCAAAGAGACATGTGCACTTTAAACTTAAAGTTCCCTGTCCATCACTGCTTTCTGCTGCAGCCTGACTGGCAGCAGCAGAAATCAGAAAGACCTGCCCCCTGTCCTGACGCTGTGCTTGGGACGGGGTATTTGAAAATAACATTTTTATAAATAAACTTTATTACCATTTTATTTTTTCATATTTGGAGGTAATTTGGTTAGTGGGGCGTCGTTACTCCGCATTAATGGAGGAGCCGCCCCTGTAATCCATGGCAAAAACATGGAGGCCGTAGTTAGGGTGGGCTCTAGGCAGAATCTTGTAAGAGTCACAAGCAAGCTGAAAAATGGAGAGATGGGCTCTAAGAAATATTTGAGAGGAAAAATTGCCATTGAACATGTAAAAATGTGACATGTTACATCCATTGCAATTTGTGGACATCTTCGACTTACACCATGCTCATTTTGGAAGCATTTTGCCTTTTCTCTGGCCTACAAAGCATTCATAGGACCAAAGGAGCTGCAATGGTGCTGGGTACAGTGCACTTTTGAAGTGTATTTCTTGTAGCATATGGATAAAATAATTTGAAAGTGCTAGAGGGATTACAGACTGTAAATACGTGCATACTGTCAAATATGTAGTCAGAATATGTCATAATGCTCCCTTCCTCTCTCCTCAGTGCTTTTTGGTTGTTTTACTCAACTTTCCAGAAAGAAATCAGATGACAATAGCAAAATATGCTTAGTTTTTGTATTGAGACAACTTCAGGCCCAGTAATTGACTATGGTCCTGCCAGCAAATGTGGTTACTGTTAACATCCCAGCAGTATTTTATTTTTATGGAGCTTGAGTCAACAAGAGTGAATTTCCTATTGGCGTATTTTTCCCATTGAATTCTTACTAAACATTCAAAAGCTGGCACAGAATTTCGGCCTTAAATGATGCAAATAATCAGACATAACGTCTTCCTCTAAGGAGCATGTGCTGATTTTCAGATATTTCGAAAAACGTTAAGGCAAACAGTTGTAAAGAACATTAGTTTTCAGACACATCGCCAGGCAGGAATGTATTGAGGTTTTACATGATGTCAGCCAAAGACCCATTTGGTGCCAATTTTTTTCAGGCATACTAAATGCTGAGAACCAAATATACATAGGTTAAGCATTGCATTTGTTTTGCTTATTTTTGCTACATGTTAAACTTTCATATTCTGAGCAGAAGAGTGACAATTTATATAAAATGACTGCTGTCAAGAAATGTGTTCCACAAGAACACAGGCAACAATACACTCATGAGGAGGAGCCATCAGAAATCAAGAGTACTGAATACCATATGAAGGGAAAAACTCCGAAGATTTACTAGGTCTATTAATATTTCTATAAAAAGGAAGCTAATCAAAACAATTGATACACTTTACAAAATAAAATTATAAAAAAATATTAAGGAAATGCAGATAGAACCTGAAGATGTCTCGGGGACTGGGTCTGGGTCTGGTCTGGGTCTGGTCAGTGTGACTACTGATTGGAGAATCTTTTTGCTAGCACATTGAGGATGTGTATTTGAAAATTTTAATTTTCAATCAAAAATATGATAGCTGGATGGATAAGGATGGGATTTGCAACGCGTTAACTTGGCACAAACTCAGAACTCCGCTATGTACAGTAGGATGGATCTTTTTCTCCACTGAGACCAAAATCACAAATTCAATAACATTGCAATGACATTGAAGCAGATATTGCCCAACAGTAACAACAGAGAGGAGTAAGCTTGCAAACCATGAAGGTTTATTAGCAAAATTAGTAAAGTTACAACCTCAAATCAAATTAATTTAAGCAGAAGTTAAGATCACGTGAATACAGCATGAATAAATATAGTCCAGAACTCTCAAATCAGCAAATGCAAGTACATGCTGTTAAGACACAGCATGTTTAAAATAAGGTCAAGTCTCATCCCATAAAGGGAAACTCCCTAATACTAAGCTAGGGTTGCTGGTATGTGGGGAAATTTCAAAAGCAGCAGATGTCAGCAAATATGGCATCGAAAAAAGAATCAAATGAAGGTTGCAATCAAGAGAAGGAGAAATGTACTTTATCTAGAAGATAAGTCTATAAACAAAAATATAAGGAGCATTGGTCTCAAGAGAGGGAAAGAAACGTCCACCCACAAAGGTGGACAGGGGCAAGTGTTCTAACAAGTGTCACACTGTTAAAACATGAGATTTCATCAAAGTGATACATTTTACATGCTCCCACCATGAAGGAACCACTCGGAAATCAGTGTTCCTGCTGTACTTGGTGTTATCATAATTTTCACCCATAATACAATGTTAACTTCTTCCTTCATCACAGCCATCACATTATCTCACTAAGAAGTATTCACCTTTTCACTTTCTCATCCAGTGAAGATACTGAAGGTCACTCTGCAAACTGGTAATTACAACTCTACGACCTTCAAACTGTTAGCTAACAAAGAATCACATTTCTAAACGAGAACACTGAATCTGGTGCCTAAAACAACAAGCATTTGCAATGCAATAGGTCTCGCATTTACGCAAGTTTGAGCTATTGACTTCGCAAATAACAATGCCTTTTTTTTGGTTTTCGTTTTTAAAACACAAATAAAAGGCATTGTCATTTACAATGTTAATAGCTTAAACTTGCGTAAATGCGAGACCTATTGCATTGCATATGCTTGTTAAAACAGAGTTTAACTAAAAACTTGCTACCAGGCCGTTCCTCAAGACAATATGTGAAAGATGCTGTTTATCGGCTACACAAATATGAAATGTATAATTTTTATTCCGTTTTAATCATGAGTACACGATCTATGGACTGCGATTGGAAACATTTTGTATGATTATATATTGTATTTTTGTATGTTTTGTCTGATTAATGTATATTACAATTTATAGTAATTTATTATATTACTTTACCAGACGGCTCGTGCAGCGAAAGGAATTAAAAAGGTAGAAAACGTATATATTGTGTCCTTATGTATCTGTACTTCGTTTTTTCACTGCATTACATGGTTGGTTGTTCTTCTACGAGACATATTAACATCTTCTATTTTTTTTTAAAATAAAATATGGCACAAGTCATATGTAGGGACCAAGTGCGCGCCCTGAAATTTGCCATTTCGATAGAGGTAGGCTGATAACGATTTTTAAAAAGCGCCTGGAAGGCGCCATCAGACTGGGTGTTGCCTATGTACAAAAAAAAACACACACATATCATTCAAATAAATAAAAAAAGCTAAATTGAAGAGATAAATAGATACGAAAAATGGAAACGACATATGGTAGGTATGCTGGAGCCATGCAAGGCCCCAGTTCCCAAAAGAGCTCACATCAGAGCATCTTTCGGGCTTTGAGTTAAAGGATGTCATGGAATCCAGGTGCTTTCGGATAAACAGAGCCATAATACGCACGTTGTTTAGAAATAACCGTGTATTAGGGAATGTGCTGCTCTGAAATTGGAGCAAACATCGATTTAATATTTTATATCCTGATAATGTCACGTGCACACTCAGAGTTGTCTGAGGCGCAGAAGTGAATGTTCGGTTATTTTTTTATAGGTTGTGTTCCCTGTGTTATTACTGCAATATTCACTGATTTCAAACCCATAATATCCGCCCCAGGAGGGAACTAAAAGTATACACATGGGCGGGGAAAGGAAAAAACGTGAGCAGTTTTTTTTTTCTTCAATTTGTCACACAGTTAAACCTTGCTCCACCTGAAGTCCCGGCTTGCTGATGAGGAACAAGCGTGCATTTACCGGGCGCTAATGACCACTGCAGGACGCGGGATACCACCAGGGATTCCTGTAACAGATCCTGCTAAGATCTGAATTAACCAGCTAGAGCCCGGGAAGCAGGGGCCGGCGGTATATTTACCGAGTGTTAACCGGTGTGCAGTGCAATATGACCCTGACCTGAACAGGTGCTTTCCAAATTCTGCGAATTCAGTTCCACCAAAGGGGTAAATTAACCTCTGGAGCGCCCAGTAAACGGGAGTGGGTGGTGGGGTTCCCGGGTCGCTAATCAGATTTGCAGTGTGATCTGCTGAGCAAAATAGCATCCTTAGATGCGGCTGCTCTTGGCTGATGCAGTCCGAGCGAACATCTTCAGGGCCTGCCAAGCTTAAGAACTGGGCAGGGGCAACATAAAATGTTTCCCTGGCTGGTCTCTGCCGTTGCTAGCGCAAAAGTCAGTACAAAACTGTATTAACATGAGTGCGGTCAGGGGAATTTCGAAATATCCGTCCAAACATTAATCTGTGTGATGCACAAGTATACGTGCAAAATTGCGCCTATGCAATCATTGCAACCCAGAAACAGTTGTGCTAAATTTCCCCTGTGCACTTTATCTACTCCGGAAACATTGGTTCACTATTGCACTGGTGAAACGGATGTGGTCCTGAAGTGTCAGTGTGAAAATGCACTAGCGCCAATATAGCCTATGTAATCTCGAAATTACTGGGTATTGGCGCCCCGCACCTAACTCCCTTCCTCATCCGGCTGTTAATAGGAGACCCCTTCCGATACCAGCGGTATTTTTTACACAATAAGTTACCGCCTGTGATGGGATTGGGATGCGTGCTTTCTGGGGTCGCGGGGTTTGGGGGTACGGGTGCAGAGCCTTCCCAAGCAAGCTCGCTCTCCGCTACCAGCAGCAAGAGCAGGGAGGGGTGAGCGGTGGCCTACATGGCGCTTACCGAGTAGTGAAGCGGAAAATGGACTAACAGGCCCCTTTGTACTGAGGTGAAGGTACAACCGTCCTCGCCCTCCCCTCCACAGGGTTAAGCAAACTCAATCAACGCATGGACGCTGGTCTTTTACTGCAAAACGGAGATGGGAGGGGAGGGTCAATCTGTTACTTCTTTAAACTGAAGGTAGATCCGGTTTCAGAAATCTTTACTGAACATTGTAGAGTCGCAACAAATTGGTGCACTAGCACTGTTTTGGCAGCATCGTTTTAAATTTCATAACTAAATAAACACGTCAACTCTTGTACTTACACGTCAGGTCAGCTAAGTACTGATAAGGTGTCATGTCTAGTAGAGACGTCACATCTCATGCGTCCCAAGTAACAATAATACAAACAACTGTACACATCAACTATTATAAGGACAGGGTCGGCCACAATCGGAGGGAACGAGACAGAGGACGTAGCTTCCCGATGCCCGGTGCGTGCTGGTCCCGCCAGATCCCTCGTTTCCAACCATATTCATGGGCACATCGGTAACTGCTGTGTGCGGCAACTTAAACGAGTATATCAGCACTGCTGCTCAGCCACGCTGGGGAGATCACCCAACCTGGAGGATACAGTGTGGCCCACTGAGGACACTGGGTTCCACCCTTCATGTTAAGAGGTGCTGCCGGTACCTCATCTCTGGCACAGAACTTGCCTGCTGGACATACCGTTTTCTGTCCGCAGACAGGCTTCCCTATTCTTCTGTGGCTTGCCTCCCCCTACCCGTAAACCGGCCACGGGCCCGTGCCAACTGGAAGACCCCTGTGATCAGGAGCATTGCTAGTGAGAGGACATATGCCAACGAGTGCCACTCGGGCTGTACAGTGCATCACGGGCATCAGTGCTGTGCAGCGTTAGAAATGGGCCGGATCAGAAGGGCACGGCGTGCCCCTACTTTTAAAAATGGCAGGAAGACAGGCAAACACGGAGGACACGTGGAGCCACTTCCTTTGGGCGGGACTTCCGTCTTCTGAAGTCCCGCGCACGCACCCACGGAGTACCTGAGAGCGGGGCTCCCATGCCCGAGGGAGAGCCCCGGCTACCGAAGTCCCGAATGGCGGTAAGTGGGGCTTAGTTCTAGGGGGGAGGGGAGTGCGCTTGTGTGTGTGTGTGTGTGTATGTGTGCGATGGCGGCGGCGGGGGGAGGGGAGTCTTTGTATGTGTGCGTGCGTGTGTTTAGGTGCGCTGGTGTGTGTGTGGGGGGTCTCTGTGTGTGCGTGTAGGTGCGCTAGTGTGTGTGTAGGTGCGGCGGCGACGGGGGTGTGTGTGTGTGTGCCTGTGTATGCGTGTGGCTGTTTATGCGTGTGGCTGTGATGTGCGCATGCGTGAGTGTGGGTGCGCGTGCACACAGTGTAATCCAGCCGAAGAGAAGCGCGTGGCAGTTCCTTGTCCTTCATTCCCCCGAGTCAGCTAGCTATAAGTCTCCACCTGGACGCATCCTTTGGATGCGAATTCCAGGCTCGACCTAAAAAGGTGTTATGCACAGCAAACGGAAATGTGTTCATTTTAAAGAATAGAGTAAGGCCCCTAGGTCTTCTCACAACAGTCAGTCAGTCGGTCATAATCACTTTATTCGGTTAATTAAAACCATAAAACCACACTACAAACATTCATTTTAAAACAGCAATAATACATGAGCAACAGACAGTGTCTAATAAACATGATACAAAAATCTGAATCAGGGTCATCACATAATTAATAATTTGGACAATCTCTTAGACATAATAAACAACCAGTTCAACATACAGTTCATTATGATTATAAAAAATGAATGTATTCCAGATCATAAGGTCCCTCTCTTTGTTTTCCTTATTCTAACCGCTGCAGTTAAAAACACTAGCTGTGTTAAAAATTTCCCAGACATTATTTAGCATCTGCAAACATATAAGAGCTGGCCTTGCCCGCAAAAAGCCTTTGCCCTTTAAAATTGGTAATATAAAATGTTTTAAAATGTGCAGTAAATGCTTGCAGAACAAGACAAAGTCCAACGTGTCCTGGGTGGAAAAGTTATCACATGTGCCGGGACCCAAATGCTCCACCTTTCTCCACCCCTGGGGTTCAGCAAGTAGAAGGTCTTCTCACAACAATATTAAGATGCACATAAACGAACTAAAGGTAAGCAATAATATGTGATTCATTCAGTTTACTAAACCTAAATATATAACATCACATATAAATAATGTGTGAAAAAATATGTAAAGTAATTAATAAATCATGTGTAAATCATGTACAAGTCGAGTGAGCAATGGTTATGCGGATTACAGATTAACAGTTCATTAGGTGAAAATAAGTGATGGTGACACTGCATCATCACATTTAGGGGCCGATTAGGATGGCGGATGGACTTGCGTCCGTCCGCCACCCCTGAGTAGGAGGGACCGTCCGCATGGGCAGCGGCGGTCCCTCCATGGCAATTAGGATGTGACCGCCACCCTGGCGGTCACATCCTGTATGTTTTACATTGCGGCGGGTGCTGCTTGAAGCAGCACCCGCCGCAATGTAAAAAACGAAAGCTGTGCATTTGCATGCACAAAGCGGCAGGCACCGCGCGGTGCCTGCCGCTTCGTGCACGCAAAGGCAGGGGGGTACCATAGGTACCCCCCATGTGCACCCCCCACGCAACCTTCACCCAGGGGGCCCGCAACGGGCCCCCAAAGTGATTGTCCGTATGCTTTTCCACGACGGAAAAGCCGCCGCGGAAAAGCATTACTTTCCCTACATCCTAATATGGCTGGCGGTGTCTGATAGACACCACCAGCCATGTTAGTGCTTTTCCGCCGTGGTCGCCTTCCGACCGCGGCGGAAAAGCGGCGAACACATTGTGAGACCCACCAGCCATCCTGATTTGGCGGTGGGTCTTTCAGGCCTCCTCGGCGGATTTCCCGCATACTCCGGGCCGGCGGTGGCTTCCGCCGGCCCGGAGTATGCGGAAAATCCGCCATCATAATGACCCCCATAATGTTCAAATACACATAATCCATATACATAACTTATAAAAATGAGCAGCGACTAAACACAATATCATAAAACGCTTGAGGTATTATGACTGCACTAACATTGAGTGGCTAGCACAACACAAGTTCTAGGTCAAGTTCGAAGTATGACAATATTTTTTATATGGCAGTAGATGGTCCGGACCACCCAGCTTCATAATGGACATTCTGAAATAACAATACAAATTTTATTTTTGGACATGCTTTCAATATGAACTTTAGCATACACTGAAAGATCTTCAATTGTTCTGTGCTTTTACATGAAACTAAATCCAATTTCTGTTTCTATATCAATAATCCAATATAAATTAGTTTACCCTTTTATCACAATTTTGTGATAAAGAGACTATATAAGTAGGAAGTAAATTTCATCTTCACTTTGGGAAATGGAACACTCAAACAAATCCATATTATCCACTGCTCTTTTAACACTATAACAGTGGTACTTTATGATCCCTAAGCAAAATCTTAGATGGCGTCTATGATGATAGCATTATGTCACTATAACTTTCTTACAGGCACATGCATCATTGTAGTCATTTGCGAATTCTTAATTGCGAATTTTAAGGAATCGCAATTAAGAATTCGCAAATGCCTATGCATGTAGAAATCGCTGAAAAATATGGGATTTCTAAACATTCCTTAATTGCGACTCACAAATTGCGACTCGCAATTAAGGAATCCCTCCCCATTCATTCCTATGGGCATTGAGGCCCATAGGAATGAATGGGAAGACATTCTCATTTTGCGAATCGCAATTAGCGATTCGCAAATGGAGAATGCGATTTCAAGGGTGCAGGGGTGTCCAGTGGACACCCTGTTGCACCCCTGAAATTGATATGTGCACCCATGTTACGCACACACATGCCCCAGGGGCATGTGTGTGCGTAACATGGGACTTTGAAAAATGCACTTTGATGCTTTTTTAAAAAAAATCGCAATTTACCATCACCTCACATGTCATGGTAAATTGCGATTCTTAATTACAAAATCGCAAATCTTTTTACTTTCTTGCATTGCATTTAAGGAATCGCAAATTGCGATTCCTTAAATGCACTCGCAATTTAAGAAATAGCAAATTTTGCGATTTCTTAAATTGCGAGGGGCTACTTGTTTCATGCATTCCAAAAGCATTTTTTGCGATCGCAAACGGCCGATTTTTGCGATTCGCACCGTTTGCGATCGCAAAATGCTTTGATGCATGTACCTGTTAGTTTCTAGTTTGTAGAACAAATACACTGACTGCAAAAATGTGTTAAGGATAGAATTAAGCTACAGACATTTTAACTTCTCCTTTTTTTGCCTAGTTTTCGATTAGTCCTAGAAAAAACAGTGCAAGAGGAAGGATCAGACCAAAGTGAATTAAGACGTAGACCCTCCAAGAATTGTTTTACATAGGGGACTCGGGGTGGTGTTACAGAGTGATCTGCTTTAAACAATTGATTAAAAAAAAATCTAATTGTCCTTTTTGCTATAAATAATTCTATGGGAGATGAAAGACGCTGAGCCCTTACTTAAGAATATGCCAACAAAATTTCTGATATTGCACAAATAGCAAAATTTGGTAGGTTTGGATTAGAGACAGCTTTAGCAGTCTAGATAGATTCCTGTAACGTTCAAAAAGTAAATACATAAAAACTACATTCACCTATACATAAATAATGAGGCTTTGGGTCAGCTCTATTTGTTGACTGGTCCGTTCATCTGTCATTCGCATTTTATTTCCACCCAGCACAGCATAAAGTAAGAGAGAATGGGTCTGCCTACTTAAGACATTGGATCTCTTGCAGAATGGATGACAGCCAGCAGCAGCACATGTGCACATCTGTCTACAAAATGTGCATTTCAGGGCCAAAGCTGGTGGCCTACTTTACTTTCTTAGTCCATTTTTTCTTTACATTATTTACCTTTTAAAAAAGAAAACGCTTTTAGTCATCATTCTGTGTTTAAACTATGTTTTCAGGCTGCAGTATTTCAAAGCCAATGGCACCTTTTTCTTGTATTATAAAGAATAATATGCTCCTGTGGTGTGCATTAAAATCAAAATGGGTTCTAAACTTATTTTAAGTTCACCTCATTGGTAGGACACAGCTGTACATTTAAACGTAGTTCTAATGTTGTTATTTTTTATTTTACATTCTTATTACAAGCACATGGCAAAGTGTTTCACTTTTGTGTGGCAGACATTTGCAATAGGTAAAATAAAAAAACAACCAGCCATGGTCTAGCTTGCCAGGGCCAGGCCTATTGGTTTTTATTGCTAATAAGAGCAACATCATGCGTGCTAACTATTAGGGTGCAGTTACCATTCAGAAACTGTGTTTTGTCTATGTATTTTAACTTCTATAGACATAGCAACTATAATTGCAATGATATCTCAGGGCCATATTTACAAGTTATTGATGCAGCACTGTCCTGCAAGTCATCTTGCTGTGCCGAGCTGCATCATTAGGAAAGCGCAGGAATATGTTGAATGTATAACAATACAATGCATCCCTGTGCTTTCCTCTGTGCTGTCGCACAATAGGCTGCCTAGCTCCAATGCAGGCACCCTTGCACCATGGTGCAAGCGTGCCTGCTTTGCACCATGATGGCGTTTTCCTCTTTCTATGTGTGCTGCAGCCAGTCGCGGCCAGTGCAGGTAAGACCGGTGGGGCGGGGAGGGGAGGGGTGGAAGTCGACAGACTACGGACTAAGGAAAAGAAAAAAAAAACTCTTACCATGCGCTTGTTGCATCACCGAGCGCAAGGTAAGTGGTTTTATGCATTTTTTATTTTGTTTTCCCTATTCCGTCGTCTTTTGATTTGGCCCCCCGCCCCACCCCACCGCTCTTTACCTGCATTGGCCGCACTTGGCTGCAGAATGCAGCATACAAAGAAAGAGTTAAAAAACGAGGCAAAATAACGGAATGTCTCCTTGTTGCACCACTTTAACGCCTACCCTTGTAAATCTGTGAATGCGTCAGAATACATGGGTGTTGCAAGAAAACACCCGCCGCAACCCCATGGAACACCCCTTTCACGCAGGGTAATGTGTTAAAGGGGGCCATATTCAGTGGCGTCTCTTCCACGAGGGTGCAGGAGCGTTGCCCCACTGCTTCTCGCAGTGCGAGAAGCAGAATAATAAAATGGTAATAACCTTCCGTTATTACAATTTTATATTTGGTTTCCGGCTCGGGCACCTCAGAGAGCAGGGGAGGGAAGAAGGTGTGTGCCTGCCCACTCCCGAGTGAGCAAACACTGTTTGGACTTTGGTCGGCCCCTTTCGGCCGCCCAAACCAGTAATGGGCACTATGCCTTTTCTTCATGTAGGCCTCCCCATTAGCCCCAGGCTGGTCGGCGTCCAGACCAATCACAACGCTGCTTGAGCAGCGTTGTGATTGGCTTAGGGGAGGGTGGCAGCCTGGCTACCTACTTCTGCTTTTGCTTCCTGTTCCTGGAGAGCAGGAGAGCAGAGAAGACGTGGGAACCAGGACCCGGCCGTCGGAAAGGTAAGTTTAATCATCTTTTATTTTTAATATACTCCTTCCCACATGACTCCGCGTCCCCCACACGCGAGTCGTGCCGGCTGCAACTGGCCATATTTACGAAGCCATGAAAAGCCACGCAGGGTGCCTTTGAGTGGCCTTGTAAATATGAGCAACACACTGCGCTATCGGAGCGTCAAAAAAAGTGACTCTCCTGTGGCACAAGGGGCATGAAAAAATGGTCCCCAATTACCCTGTTAGTGAACCAATAGTACAGCTGTTGTTTCGTGTTTGTGTGCGTTTCAATTATTTGTTAAATTATTGACCTTGGTTGTCCTATGTACGGACATCAAGAATGGTGTTGAAAAAAATGCAATACGTCCTTACAGCAAAAAACAATATGTATGTAAATACATTTGCTTCTTATGCTATGTTTCCATTTCACTGCATTCTGCTATTCCTTGCTGCTCCATTTAAGATGACGTATGCAGGTTTAAACACAGGAGTCCTTTACAAATGTCTAAACTTGTCATTGTTTTCCCAGATAGGTTGAGCCATATATGAAGCTCTGGGCCCAGAGGCTGCCCTTTCCCCTTTCTTCGCATGTACGTAGCAGCGCGCGGGTGGCCAGCTCAGCAGGTGCTGCTCACTCAGGCGGAGGTTCCTGCCAAGGAGCTTTCACGTCGGCTGATCCCTGAATAGCAGGAGTTCTCACCGATCTTAGACGCGTTATGAGTCAGCGTGAAAATATTAAACTTACATTTGTTTTTGTTTAGGTAGCTAGTGCAAAATCCAAATGTTGGCTGCGCTGGCTGGATGTGTGCCTTGGGGTTTAGATGGGAGCGTCTCTCTTGTGTCTTGTATATGCAGCTGCTGCAATTTCTTGGTGATTTTTGGCACCTCAGTGTACTGTGGACTGTAATTATGTATGTGGACAGCATCACTGTGGGATTCCGTTCAGCTCGTTGTATTTGATTTAACCTTGTGCATTTCTAACACTGGTGCCGGAAGTCTGTGAAATGCTTTCAATTTGAGATTCCTGTATTCATATTAACCGTTATCAAGGGAGTAATAACACCACACCCATTAGAATATTTAGTTTTCTTTTATTTTCTCAAGGTACATAATCTTATTATATAATCATAATGCATAATATGCTTATAGAGTAATCTAAAGATTGGCACCGTGCTGGCTCCTTTGTCCATAGTGGTATTAGCTTCGGGAGAAAAAAGCAGAATGCCACGTCCTCACCTTTTGGCACTCGTTTTTCTTTCACAGACAGACTGACAAAGGGGAAAGTCATTGGAAAAAATAAAAAACATATTCCACAGGCGCCAGGAGTTTTTTTTTTCTCAGTGCATGAAGGACATTCATGGAATCTTTCTGTTCAGCCCTTATGATTGAAATGCTGTCCTGGACAAAATGCCCAACCGTAGGAATGCCTCGGAGTGGTTGTCATAAACAGGTATTGACAAAGCCAATAGGTCTCACCTGTACAAGAGGCATTGGCTTTGCCAGTGTGCTTTGCCAGTGTGCTTTAGCCATGCAGAGTGGCTGCTGGTAGGCATGACTAAAAGTTAGTGGCATAGAGGAGAGCGGATTGGAGTCGACTGTAATGCCATAAATTGGAGTGAAGTGTATCGGGGTAGACTGGAGTGGAGGGTTTTGGAGTGGCGTAGAGTGGAGAGGAGTGTCATTGAGTGTCATAGAGAGTCATAGAGTGGCGTGTCTTAAAGTGGAGTGTCGTAGAGTGGAGTGGAATGTTGTGCAATTGATGGTCAGAGAATGAAGTGTTGTGGAGTAAAATGGAGTGTGGTGGAGTAGAGTGGGATGTAATGGAGAAGAGCAGAGTGTTGTGGAGTAGAGTGGAGTGTTGTGAATGAGGGTGAAGTGGAGTGGAGTAGAGTGGAGCGGAGTACAGCTGAGTGGAATGAAGTACAGTGAAGCAGAGTGGAGTAGTCTAGAGTGGCATAGAGTGAAGGTGAGTAGAGTGGAGGGACGGAGCGTGGTGGGACATAGAGTAGAGTGGATTAGAATGTCTTGAATGTAGAGGAATTGAGTGTTGTAGAGTGTGGTGGCATAGAGCGGTGAAGAGTTGAGTAGTGAAGTAGTGGTTTTTAGAGTAGAGTGGAGTGGCGTAGAGTAAAGTGGCATGGAGTGGCATTGAAAGAGTTGCATGGAGTGGAGTAGAGTGTCACAGAGTGAAGTGGCAAAGAGCTGAGTAGAGTGTTGTAGAGTGGAGTGTCGAAGAGTGGAGTGTCATAGAGTGGAGTGGCATTGAGTAGAGCAGAGCAGAGTAGAGTAGAATGGAGCAAAGTGGAGTAGAGTAGAGTGTCATAGAGTGAAGTTACATAGGGTGATGTAGAGTGGGGAGGCACAGAGTGGTGTAGAGTTAAGCAGTGGAGTAGAGTGGAGTAGTGTGCCGTAGAGTAGAGTGGAGTAGAGTGGAGTGGCACAAAGTGAAGTAAAGTGGCATGGAGTGATGTAGAGTGGAAGGTTCTAGAGTGGAGTGGAGTGCTGTAGAGTGGAGTGGCATAGAGTGTTGTAGAGTGAAATGTCGTAAAGTGGAGTGTCGTACAATAGAGTAGAGTGGAATAGTGTGTTGCAGGGTGAAGTAGCATAAAGTGCCATACCGTAGGGTGCCATAGAGTGGTGTAGAGTGGAGTGACATAGAGTGGTGTAGATTTGAGTAGTGGAGTAGAGTGGTGTAGTGTGCCATAGACTAGAGTGGAGTGCAGTAGAGGCATAGAGTGGAGTAAAGTGGTGTGGAGTGGCATAGAGGGCTTTGTGTAGGGTAGGGTAGAGTGGAGTAGAGTAGAGTAGAGTTGAGTAGCATAGAGTGGGGTAAAATGATGAAGAGTGAAATGTCAGAGAGGAGTGTTGTAGAGTAGAGCGGAGTGGCACAGAGTGGAGTAAACTGGCGTGGAGTGGTGTAGGGGGAGTTGCATAGTTTGGAGTAGAGTGTCAGAGTGTAGTGGCATAGCGTGTTGTAGAGTGGCATAGAGCTGAGAGTCATTGAGTGGAGTGTCGCAGAGTGGAGTGGTGTAGAGTAGAGTGGAGTGGAGTAGACTGGAGTTGTGTAGCATAGGGTGGAGTAAAGTGTTGTGGAGTGAAGAAACGTGTTTTAGAGTGGAGTCAAGTGTTGTGGAGTGGAGTAAAGTGGAGAAGAGTAGAATAGAGTAGAGTAGAGTGGGGTGGTGTAGTGCTGAATGCAATAAACTCAAAATCAACAGTTGATGGACAGAATGCAGAACAATGTCACACATTCACCCCTGTACAGAGATCTGGGCCTAAATCCATTATTTTTTGGCTCACCATGCCATTCCAGCCTGAACCCAGCCATATGCAAATCAGTCCCAACCCTGTGCCTCATGGGTACAGTCCAGCCCGAACTGCCAAGCCAGGTCCTACCTGGACTGGAAACAAGCATCCTAGGACCGGCTTCGGGGTTTCACCCCTCTTCAGCCAGGATAGCTTGACTCCAGTGGCATGGAGAGCACGGGACCCATGTCTGGGCATACCCTTCCCACTCGGGTGACAAATGCAAAAACGACAGTTGATGGACAGAATGCAGAACAATGTCACACATCCACCCCAGTACAGAGATCTGGGCCTAAACTGGGGTGGCATGGTGAGCAAAAGAATGATGGATTTAACCCAGATCTCTTGACTGGAGGTAAATGTTTTGATTTGTTCTGCATTCCGTCCATCAATTGTGTGTCTTTTGCTTTCTCGCCCTAAGTGCGCCTGGTATGCCCAGACGTGGGTCCTGAGCTCACTGTGCCACTGGAATCAAGCTATTCTGGCAGAAGAGGGGTGAAAACCCGAAACTGGTCCTAGGATGCTTGTTTCCATTCCAGGGAGGACATGTCTTGGCAGTTCGGGCTGGACTGTTCCCATGAGGCACAGGGTCAAGACTGAGTTGCATATGGCCAGGCCCAAAAAGGGGTGACATGGTGTGCAAAAGAATGATGGATTTAACCCAGATCTCTTGACTAAGGGTGAATGTTTTGATTTGTTCTGCATTCCGTCCATCAATTGTGTGTCTTTTGAGTGGAATAAACAGTCATGGAGTGGAGTAAAGTGGAGGGGACTGGCATAGAGTCGAGCAGAGTAAAGTAGAGTTGAGCGGAGTAGAACAGAGGGGTGCAGCATAGAGTGGAGCGGAAAATGGTGTGTCATAGAGTGGGGTAGAGTAGAGTGTCGTGGAGTGGAGTACAGTGGCGTAGAGTATCATAGAGTGTTGTAGAATGGAGGAGTATAAAATGGAGGGGTGTGGAGTGGAGGGGCATAGACTGGAGGGTCATGGAGGGGAGGGGCATGGAGTTTAGTAAAGTGACTTAGAGTGTAGGGGAGTGGAATAGAATGTCGTAGAGTGGAGTATCGTAAAGTGTCGTAGATTGGAGGGGCGTATAGTGGAGGGGCATAGAGTGGAGGGACGTAGAGTGTCATGGAGCGAGATAGAGTGAAAAATTGTAGAGTGGAGGGGCATAGAGTGAAGTAAGTATCGTAAAGTAGAGTGGAGTGGAGAAGCGTAGAGTGGAGTAAAGTGTCAGCTTGGGGTGGCATAGAGTGGAGTAAAATGGCTTACAGCAGAGCGGCATGGAGAGTCATAGAGTGGAGTGTCGTAGAGTGAAGTACACTCATTGAATGGAGTGGAGAGGAGTGAAGTAGAGTGGAGTGTCATAGCGTGGAGTGGCACAGAGTGGATTAAAGTGGGATGGATTGGAGTGGAGTGGCATAGAATGTTGTAGAGTGGCATAGAGTGGAGAGTTGTAGAGTAGTGCATGGCGTCATAGAGTGTACTGTCGAGTGATCTAGAGTGAAGTGGAGTTGATCGTCATAGAGTGTCGTAGACTGAAGTGGCGCAGAGTGTAGTAGAGTGCCATATAGTATCGTAGAGTGGAGTGTGATAAAGTGTAGTGTTGTTGAGTTTAATAGAGTGGAGTGTCATTAAGTGGCCTAGGGTGGTGCAGAGTGGAGTAGAGTGAAGAGGTGTAGAGTGGAGTAGAGTATCACAGAGTGCAGTAGTGTAGAGTGTTGCCGGGTGGAGCAGAGTAGTGTTTCACAAAGTAGAATGGCGTAGGGTTGAGTGGGAAGGAATGGAGTGCCATGGAGTGCCATGGAGTGGCGTAAAGAGGAGTAGAGCGATGTAGAGTGGAGTGGAGTGGGATAGAGTGGAGAACAGCAGTGTAGAGTGGAGTGCAGTAGAGTAGGATAGAATGTTGTAGAATGGTGTAGAGGGGCGTAGAGTCAAGGGTCCTAGAGTGGCGAAGAGTTGAATAAAGAGTTGTAGAGTGGAGTGGCATAGAGTGGAGTATACATGGTGTGGTAGTGCACTGCCATTACAGACAACACATTTTCAACTAAAATTACCATCTGCACACACATACATTTTTACTGATTAAGCTGTACAGTACACAAATGACAATGTGTGGAAATGGCATCACCTAGTGTACTGATTTGTTTTCATCATATTAAAATATTTGTTTCTAGCACGCTTTAGCATTACAAAAAATGTGCTTCATTTGTACTTTCTAATTAAGATACATTCTGAAATATTTGCACAGTGCATTTGCAGTCATCGAAATGTTGTTTTGTGCTGTAAAAAAGCATTTCCGTTCACATCTCCAGAATCTCAAATAAATCCTCTGACTTTGACGTCAGTGAAAGAAAAGTAAACACCAAGCTCCCTTGAAAGAGAGGGCCTAACGTTTGACCTCTGTCTGTGAATGTACAGCAAATGTGGCAAGATAAGAAAACAATTTATAGACCTAATAGAGGAAGCGAGCACTCATGGAAGAGTAAAGTAACGAGGCTATGACCCAAAATGAATTCCCAAGGAAGCTTTCAGAATGCCTCCAAGAAGTCTTAAGCGCAGTCCGGCTGCCTTCTTCTTCCAATGATTGATCTTGTCAGAGAATTTCCTGGTGTCTATGCCAGTACTGGCATCACCTTTGAAGAAACTACATCCCCCTGACCACTAAGCTAAGCAGGAGACTTACAGGCCATCCAAAAAATGTTGTCGAATATCCTATTGCTATTTCCACCTCCCCCTTTACTCCCCCACCTCCCTCAAGGCTCTTGTCCTAAAACTGATTGTAATTCAATGTTTTTAACAACGGTATTTGGAACAGATGTGCCCCTTTCTCACACATGCTTTTCACCTGCAACACTGCATGGTTAACCCTTGCGTGAAGGAGACAAAGAGAGGAAACTACAAACTATGTCAAGCTGATTTTGATGTCTGTGTTGTCGTTGAAGGCTCTAGGGAACATGTGAATACTGTGTAGTAATGTGTAGGTGGGTAGATTCTTAGAAGAAAGAAATTTCTGTTTGGAAGGCTTTACCTGACCATGTTGATAGGGTCTGATATACAGGATGTCTAAAGGGATGGAGATATTTTTTCTCTAATTCAAGGGCAACAGTGAGTGCCAGGAAAGGTTCCACATTGCTGTGGTTTAGGAATATGAAGTGCTGCCTGATGCCAGGAGTGTAAATGAGTTCAAGGGATTGTTCCTTGGCAGTCTTGATGGCAGCGTCTCCTAGAACATGTTGAGGAAAATGTTGCTGGCGGATGCCGTGATGATGAGGTTAGAGATTTTGGGATGCAGGTCTACTTAAACCTGGGAGAATATGGCTATCTAGACTGCAGAAAGTGCACGGTGAAATGAAAGAAATCTGCAGGCCTTGATTAAATTATTTTGCTGGAGAATGTAGGGACATTTTCATCTGTGAATGATTTCAACACCATTTTCTGCCCAGTGAGAAAGATCACTACAAAAATGTGTTCAAACTGGAGCCATAAAGACAGTGCTAATGTGAGTTGAGGAGCTGCCAATATAGACAGGCTAAATGTTACCATGATGGCCGCTATGTTATTGGAGACTCTGGCAGGTCACATGTATATCTGCTACTAGATGAAAAAGAGATTCAACTTACATAATGACTGAAGAAATCTCGCCATGTGACTTTCTTCTTTAACTTTTTCTCATTGGCTCCCAGTGGAATCTACAGGTGGAATTCAACACTCTTTGATGTGCCCATAGAGCTATCCAAGACAACACATCCTGTATTTTAGACAATTCTTCAAAAAATACTAACAGCTCGGGAGAGGCTAATGTCTCCTAGCCACTGTAACATCCATACTAGTTCACGTTGCATTTTGGAGTCTTCTATTGTGAGTGCTAGGCAAAGCCATACAAGTGAGGTAACAATTTTACCGGGAGAAGATTAGAAACGCTGGGTGAAAGGAATTTTCTGAATACCCACAGATGTGTGAAGTGTCTGTCACAGAAATGTGAGGAAATTTGTGATTTTAGGCATCAGACTAGTTTTACAAAATGTCAGGGATTGATAAGTTTGCCTAAGTAGTGGCCGGGCCTGAATGCCGCAAATGTTCCTGTCTCCACATTGCTTTTTGGTGCCATTTACAGTGCGTGTGCTAGAACCACACAAGTGGGGTAGTGTTTTTATCTAGAGAAGTGTGGGAATGCTAGGTGGTAGGGATTTCCACAGATTCCATAAGTATCCATCTCAGAAATGTGAGGAAAATATGCCATTTTAGGCAATGGTTGGACTTTGCAATGCATAGAAATAAGAAAATCTCCTTGAAGTCACCTAAGGCATGCCCCCTAAATTTAAAAGATTTCTGGGCTAGGCATGTTTCCCTGGGTAGTGGCAGAGCCTGGGCCTAAATACCGCAGCTACCCCCATCGCCAAAAGGGCAACAGAAAATAAGGATGTTGCATTATGGGGGTTTTCTGTCATGAGTGTTAGGCCAAACCACACAATTGGAGTATCTTTTTTATCATGAGACGTGTGGAAATACTGTGTGGTAGGAATTTTGTGGATTCCTGCAGATTCCAAGGCTTCTGTCACAGAAATGTGAGAAAAATGTATGATTTTAGACAACATTTGCAGTTTGAAGGGCATTGTGGGTAAGAAATCCCATGGTCTCCTTGCAAGTCATACCACCTCGGACTTCCCTATGGTATCCCTGGGTGGGGTTGCATTTTTAGACTACCCTGACATTTTTATTATGAACTGAATTTCACTCTTTTATTAGCTTCCAAAAGTAAGCCAGTCTATAGTTAAGAGCACATTATGCAAATTACCCTCTGAATTACATGATTGTATGGGCAATTCAGAGGTGTACAAATACCTACTATTCAATATAGAGATTTGCTTTATAGCCGTTTTTCATTCGTTCAGTTTTACCATATACATAGTTGCATGTCCGGTACACAATGAATAATCATCACAAGCTGCTGCTCAGCTGTTGGCTCGGGGTATTGTGTGTTTCTGGACCACCATCAAACATTATATATCTGGGCGACCATAAGGGTCTGATGGATGTAATGGTATGCTGCTATTGTTAATTAAACACACAAAAGGTGATGGAAGGGTGCTTGCAAATGGTCTAACCACTGACAACTTCTCAGAGTAGTACTCCAAACTTTCGTTCTTTTGCTCACCATGCCATCTCAGTTTGTGTGTCCTGTGCGAGCGTGGTGGAGAGCAAGGCTGTGATGTGAATTTCACAATGCTTTGAATATGCCGTGTGCGCAACACAGTACAGCTCGTGAATAAAGCTGTGAGTACATTGTGTTAGCAAGGCTCTGATTTTACATTGTGCGGAGGGCTGTGAGTACAGTACACAAGTAGGACAATGAGCACAGTGTAAGAACAGGGCTGTGCGTAGTATTTTCAAAGTGCTTTGGGTACAGCATGTGTGTGTGGGCGCCTCAGTACAGTGAGTGAGTAGAGCTGTGAATACAGTATGCATTACCCCTTGTTCGTCTTCCTCATCCAAGCACTTATAGGGTGAGAGCTGGCTAACATTGGTGCAGCAGCACCGGTGTCCAGGACACACTGCAGTATTTTACTACCCAGCAGCAGTCAGAGGCCATTTTCCGTGCTTTCACCAGGGCTCAGGGCAGAAGCACTGGTAGCGGGGTTACACTGCTTTGTTTTGCAGTGCACGGCAGTATATTGCATTTATTACATAGTTAGGAATTTCTTGTTTAGTTTGTGGTGATGTGTTACAGGTATTGTGTGCTTTGCATGTTCAGGGTTCGGTACTGTTTACCATTCTAATTTGGCCCATATTCACACATCACCTTTTATTTTCATAATACATAATACACTACACTCTATAGGTCTCCATTACTAAAAATTTGAACTATTAGTGTTGCATTATTATTTGCTACGCCCAAAACTCAAACTTTTACTAATGCGAGACCTATTGCATTGCAAATGCTTGTTTCTTTTGCTTTCCTGGTATCCTGGTCGAATATGGAGTCCCCTAAATCAAAGGAGAAAAGGAGATATGCTGATTTTGAGGGTGAGAATGCACTCTCTGCCTCTTCAGAAGCTATTACTATGGAATCAATCCCAGCCGCGAATTAATCAGCTAAGGGTCCATCTTTTGTGGCAAGGGAGAATGCTTCTATTCCTCCTACTCCTAAAATGATTGACAGCTCCCGCAGGGCAAGGGTTTGATAATGATGAAGAAGAGGGCTTTCATGGATTTCGTGTGCAAGTCCTGGAACTGGCAGAAGTACTCTTGCACATAAGGAAGAATCTAGCCTTATTGGCAGTACGAGAAAAGTCTCAGGAGGAGGACAATTTTTTGTGGATATCAGAAAAATGAACCTGTTTCTTTGCCCTAGCATTCCTTAATTAGGAAAGTGTTGATGCCTTAATGAGAAATTGAAGAGAAACAGTAAGTCCCTAGATTTTTGACTAAACACTATCCCATTGATAAGTTCACAGAGGGATTTCGACCAATAGTTAAAGTAGATTCCCTAATAGCAGGATTACCCTCCCAGTGTTTGCTGGTCTCAGAGGATGTATTCCCAGTGGACCCTGTAGATCACAAGGTGGAAGCAGCTATTCTTATGGAGCTCCAAATTTTGGAACAAGAACTAGTCAATTTTAATAGTTATGTGAAACAGTCACTTTTACAGGAGTTCATCATTTTGGCTAATCAAATTCAGCAAAGAAATGACTTGTCAGAAACCCTATTCATTATGGAACAGCAAGTAAGAATTTAAGCAAACATATCCTTGATCCATTGGGAGCTGTGGCAGCATCTTCAGGTGCAGCAGTCGCAGGAAGGAGACACTGTGGATGAAGTTGTGGAAAGCTAATAGGACAAAGAACATACTCATGCATCTATCCTTTTATTTTATAGGGTGGCAAAGAGGTCTAACCAAGACGTGTCGAATCTCTAAGATATTTGATGAAATACCCTTGTTTGCAGAATCATTGAGATCGATGAAGAGAACGCTCAAATCAAAAGTTCCAGATGCAAGTTCTTTTCCCCCAAATACAAATGAGTTGGGTCAGCTACACTAGGGATGATGGACCCATTCCCCCTTGTCGCTAGAGATAGCTTCTGACCACCTGAATATCTGTTTGAATCAAAGATGGTAGATTGACAATTCTTTGGGAAAAATAAAGCAACATGCACTGCATTTAATTCCTCATGATTTGAAGACTTTTGGGCCTGTGCAAGGGACCAAATCCATTGAACCCAATGAGACTGCAGGGCTGCACCACACCTGTTCCCGCTGGCATCTATAGGAATGACTATGGGAATAGGAGACCGGAAAGACTGACTCTTGGACAGTGACTCCTGTTGCAGCCACCACTGGAGTTCCTGAGTTGTCTGCATTAGAGGAATCTGAGGTGAGTAATCTCGAGATTCAGGTGCCCAAAACCTCAACCATTAATGAACTAGACGGTAAAGATGAAGGCAAGCCCAAGGGACGATTGCAACAATTGAAGCCATGCTACTGAACTATGAGCCATTCCCTGGCTGAAGTCTTTGACTTCGCCAATAAGGATGACAGATTATCCTAAACTTTGAACTTCCTGTGACTAGGGAGAAACATCTTCCCCTCTGCTTTATAGAAGTTGTTCACAATAAATTGGATTGTCTTTGCAGGTTTGGGACTGGAGTTCTCCATATACACCAGAAATACGAACTTGACTAGCACTTGGAAAGTCTTCTGGAACTCTTCCACTGCCTTGGAAAGAGAATGAGAAGCAGTGAGTGAATCATCAAGATAAGGGAATAACCCGAAACCCTCCACATGCACAGTACACACCACGAGTGCCAACAAGTTGGTGAAGGTTCTTGGTGCTGAGGCTAGACCAAAATGAAGGACATTCAATTGAAAGTGTCTTCCTGCCACACAAAACCTGGATTATCTTTGAGTCCCCTTTTGAATGGGTGAGTGCAAACATGCTCAAGTCTATGGGTGTCAAGGTAGGATTGAGTTCAGTCACCATTTTGAACCTTTGCTAGGGTATGAATTGGTTTAGCTACTTGAAATCCTGCACTGGTCTGAATGATCCTGATACGTACAGTACAAAGAAGGTGAGTAACATCCTTCCCCCTCTTCTGTTTCCGAAACGGTCATGACCACTTTTGTCAGAAGACCCTAAAGGAGTAAGACAAAAATAATCTGGAGTGTGGGATGAAAAATTGATGACAAGTCCACTAAAACCCCTTTACTGCCCATATGTCTCTGATTTCACTTTGTCAGACCTGCCTGCAAGACATATCTCACCGAGCCCCCATTTGCTGTGGAATGTTCTCACCATAGGTATGCCTCAGGGGGTTGAGACGAAGGACTGTTGGATGTGGGGATGAGCATGAACTGGGATTTATATGTTCCATGGGAACTTCATCTACAAACTCTGCCTCGAAGGGCTGAGATGTCCTTGAAGAAGTACTTGGCCCAAATGCACTCTTGTATCCAAACTCTCTACCTTTGCTGGGAGGGACCTTCTGTCCGCTGCAGATTGTTTGATAATTTCCTCGAATTTCCAACCAAAAAATCACGTTGCTGTCTTATAAATCCACCCTTACAATTACTGTCAGCGGGCCGTTTCCACGTGCACTGAGCCCGTGCCAGAGCAGCGCTATTAGAAGCTGCGGCTCTTTAATGTTAGATACACCGAATAAAATTGGCAGCAAACCCTATTGTAATTTCTCCTTGATAATCCGAAGAATAAAGAACAAAATGACATGAGTACAATTTACAAATTGAAGATAATTTATTTTTCCATTTTATTCAAAGTTTAGTTCAGCTATAATCATAGGAAGGATAATTACGCAGGCAGAGTGACTTGTCAAAAACCACACAGTGAATCAGTGACAGGCGTGGGATTAGAAACCGAGGAGGCACTCCAAAGCACCCCCGCCGAGCCCCTCAGGTCATGACACGGGTTGCTTATTTTGAGGGGTGTTGAGAGCAGCAGGGCAGGCCCAGTGCGCCCAGGTGTAGCCAGTTAGTTCCCCCCTGGGTTAATGGCCTGAACCGACCATCCCGAGCTCGTAAAGGCCTCATTTATCACAGAGCCTCGGAGGGTGGGGAGGCGGGAGCCTGTCAGCGTGTGCCACTCACGGCGCACTGCAGATTAGACGTCTGCCTCCTATTCCATTAGTAGCCTCCCCCAGATCTCTTCATCTGATCAGTACAATCGGCTGTCTCTGGCAGAGGGTCAGAGGCTGGAAGTGGGGGGGATCCCAGGAGCCGGGGTCTTCCCCGAAGCGCCGTGAGATCAACCAGCAGCGCGCGGAGGAGTGCTGGACGGAGGCCCTGAAGAGACACAGCACCGACCGCGGGCCCAGTCTAGGAGGTGACGCCAGGCGCTGTCTGTGGAAGTCTCGGCATTGTCGTAGACATCAAGGAAACTGGGGAGGTAACATGAGAACCCAGTCTATGAAGGAATGATAGGCCGACTGCTGCCTGGTCCTTGAGACACGGACATTGGATGAGGAGGGAGCCGCATTGCCAGATAACGCATTGTCTTAGCGGTTTGCTCTTCACTTCTGTGGTTTCTAAAAGTTCTGAGTGTCAGGTTTTACTACTGCCCGAGCTAACATACCCAATTTATTTATTCATTGCCATCGCTTTTGGCAGAAAGCGAAACAGTTGGAGGTAAAGAGAGCAGATTGCACTAGAGGTTCAAAACGCAGCATTAGGGAAGGGACAGACCACACACATGCATCCCCCCCCAGCTGAGAGGATACCTGGAGGGGTAGAAAGCAGAATACCTGGGAAGAAGGGAGACCGCACACCTGGAAGGGCAAGGCAGCAAGATGGGAGGGGCAGACAACAGCACGTTTGGAGGTCAAAGGTCAGAGCGGATGAATGGACAAAAAGGCCAACACTGCACAGCTGGAGGGGCAGAAGGCAGCACAACTGGAAAGAAAGAAAGCATTACACCCAAAGGGCAAAAATCAAAACATCTGAAGGGCAAGGCTCGTCAGCTGTAGGTGGCAGGAAACTTAACTGCCGGGTGCAGAAATCGGCACTTCTGGAGAGCAGGCGTCATCACACTTGGAAGGAAAGAAATGATAAAATGATGAAACGGAAAAAAAATCGACACTGCTTCGTAGGTAGAAGATGCTTCTTTCAAACCATGCCCCAGATTAATGGGTGCTGCCCCTTCAGTGACTTTTCAAGGGAAGAGTGCTCTGTGATAGACCTTTGTGCAGATGTCAAAACGGGGCACACCTATTTGACACCATTTTACGACTTGTTCACTTGTAATCGAGCAAATTAATGTGGGTCTGGTAAGATTTTCACATCAGGGTCAAAAGCAAGGAATTCAATTCCGAAAAAAAACATCTACCCCCTTCCCTGCTAGGCGTCCCCCCTCCTCCCCATGAAAAGCCTGTTTTTTTTGGGCTATTTGGGGTAGTTCTCGCTTAGGCCCCTGTAACTGTCGACATTAGGTATTGATGCCAAATTTGCATCCTTTTCTTCAAACAGCTTGAGGATTCTAAAGATACCAAGGGTTTGTGTAGTCCCCTGGAGGCGACTGAGAAAATAGCTAAAATATAGCTAATTTGTTTAAAATGGGAATAAAGTGCTGCAGAAGGAAGCATGTGTTTTTTCACCTGCATAAGGTATCAACAAAGGTTTGAGGTGCTAAAATCACCATCTTCCCAGCTTTCACGAGCAGGCAGACTTTTGTCAGAAAACCCACATTTTCTCACAGTTTTGGCATTTTACTTGGACATAGCCTATTTTTCCTATTTTTTGTGCTTTCGACCTCTTTCCAGTTAGTGGTAGAAATGGGTGTGAAAGCAGATTTTTAAAAGCAATATACTGATACGTCCACTAGACCCTATTGGTTGCGGGGATATATAGGACTTGTAGGTTCACCAAGAACTCGAGGTACAGAGCCAATAACTAAGATGCGTCTTGCAATGGTTTTTCATTGTATACTATAGCATATAGCCATTAATTTGGTAAAATATAAAGAGTGAAAAATAGGTATCAAGGAAACCTATATATTTCTGAAATGGGAACAAAATATAGAATTTAGAAGCAGTGGTCATCTGCCCATCTCTGAAATTGTGCGTACTCATACTAGCATGCGATTTAGATTACATTTTTCAAAATGACTTCTTTTTTACACATTATCTTACTTTTGGAAGGCAGAAATGCAAAGAAAGTCATTTGGTAATAACACTAGTTCTACTATTCTGTGTACCTCTAAGTCTCCTGATACAAATGGTACCTCACTTGTGTGGATTGCTCTAGGGCCTGTGATAGGAAATGGGCGAAAATGCAACATGGACACATTCCATTTTTCTAGTGAAAACTGATGTTTTTTCGCAATGTGCCCATCTTTGGATTTTGGACCCTAGTTCAGCCCGCACTTAGGGAAACCTTGCAAACCTATATATTTTTAAAAACTAGACACCCATGGTAATCCCGAATGGGGTGACTTGTATGGCTCTCACTAGGTTCTGTCACCCGGAATCCCTTGTAAACCTCAAACTTTGTAAAAAAAAACATTTTCCTCACATTTCTGTGATGGAAAGTTCTGGAATCTTTGGGGAAGTACAAACTTCCAACCACCCAGTACTTACCTAAGGCTCCCGATAAAAATGGTACCTCACTTGTGTGGGTAGGCCTAGAAATGGATCAAAATGCAACATGGACACATCACATTTTTCTAGTGAAAACTGACCCTTTTTTCACAATATGCCTAGCTGTGATTTTAGACCCTTGCTTTCCGGCAGAGCAGAGCAACCTGAGGAAACCTAGCAAACCTATACATTTTTTTAGAGTATTCATCCAGATAAATCCAGAAATCACTCACATTTCTGTGTGGGAAATTTGTGGGATCACTGGGCTAGTTTTCCTAGGGGGCACCTGTGTTTTTGATCCTGGGCTCAGCGGCCATCTAGGGAAACCTACGAAATCCAGACATTTCTGAAATTGAACCACCGGTTGGAGTCCAGGGACCTGTGACTTGCGTGGATCCCCCAAAGTCTTCTTCCTCAGAATCGCCTGGAGACCTCAATTTTAGCTAAAAAACAAACAACATTTTTCTTACATTTCTTCATGGGATCGCCAAGTCATAACTAATGTCCTACCCCTGAGCGTTCCCCTTGATCTCCCGATAAAAATGATATCTCATTGTGTGTGTCCAATGAAGAATCACCTAAAGACATATATATAAAAATAATGATAGCGCTTAGAGCTCGCTGTGCTATCCACGCAATCCCTTTGTTTTTGGCCCTTCCCAGTCGCAGGCCCTTGGCCCAACCACACAAGTTAGGTATCATTTTACTCGAGAGACTGAGGGGAATGCTGGGTGGTAGGAAATGTGTGCCAGTGATCCTAGAAAGAAATTTAAGGAAAATGTTTTATTAGCTAAATTTGAGGTTTGCAGGGTAGTCTGGGTAGGAAAACGTCGGTGGAGCCATGCAAGCCATACCTCCCTGGACTCCCCCGAGTGTCTAGTTTTCGTAAATGTCTGGGTTTGGTAGGTTTCCCTAGATGGCCATTGAGCCCGGGACAAAAAATGCAGGTGCCCCCTTGTAAAACCATGTAGTTTTGTGATAGACAATTTTGATGTCTCCACAATATGGTTTGGGCCTTTCCCCCGTCGTGGGTACTTGGCCCACCCACACAAGTGAGGTACTATTTTTATTGGGAGACCTGGGGAACACTGAGTGGTAGGAAATTTGTGTCAGCCTAGTGATCCCACAACTTTCCCACACAAAAATATAAGAAAAATGTGATTTTTTCAGCTAATTTTGAGGTTTGCAGGGGATTTTGGGTAGGAAAACATTGGGGGATCCATGCAAGCCACACCTCCCTGGATTCTCCAGGGTGTCTAGTTTTCAGAAATGTCTTGGTTTGGTAGGGTGCCCTAGATGGCTGCTGAGCCTTAGGCCAAAAACTAAGGTGTCCCCTATCTATCACAAAACAGCTAGCTATGCAAGAGAGGCACCTGCGTTTTAGGATCCGGGTTTGGCGGCCATTTAGGGAAACCTTCCAACCCCAGACATTTCTGAAAAGTAGACAAGCGGGGGAGTCCAGGTAGGTGTGGCCTGCGAGGTGCCCTGATGTTTCTTGCCCAGAATCCCCTGCAAACCTCAAATTTAGCTAAAACAAAATCAAATTCTCCTCACATTTCTGTCCAGGATCACTGCAAAGGCACAAATTTCGGACCACCCAGCGTTCCCCTCAGTCTCCCGAGTAAAATTATACCTCACTTGTATTGGTGGACCAAGGGCCTGTGATTGGGAAGGGCCAAAAACACAGGAATTGAGGCGATAGCACAGTGAGCTCTAAGCACTATATTTTTATTTATATGCGTTTTTAGGGTGACTCTGCATTAGACACCCACACAAGTGAGGTATCACTTTTATCGGAAGACCAAGGGGAATGCTGGTTTGCAAGAAACATCATACCCCAACCAGGGGATATTTTCCGGAGGCTTATGGGGCTAGGCACTGCCTACACATGATTAATATCTTATTCCATATCGGTCGCACTACTAACAAGATTAATTCAAAGGAAACTGTCATCAGTGATGTAATCAGTGATTTCACTGGCCATATCATGAGTGATGTAATATGTGAGGTCATAAGAAGTGCATTGATGGGGCGGTGAGTTATAGTTAGCCCAGCTAACTTTAACTGCTGAATTTTACTAGTTTTGTTTGAGTGAAATGTCAGCTTAACTCTAACGTCCTTTTCAGTGAATATATATATTTATATTGGGACCTCCTCCATCCTGAGCTCCCCTGCTCTCCTGCCCACCCTGTCTCCCCCCTGCTGGAAGTCTGCAGTCGTGACCCTCCTGTGTTGCCTGACAGAAACAGATAAATTACTTTCAGTCTTCAGATGCTGTAAAGGGAGCATATAATGTTTAATTCTGCTTTGCAAAATGACCGTACCTTTGTCCCAAAAAGTGGGACACCTGACCATCCTCTGAAAACCTGGACTATCCAGGGAAATCTGGGATTTCTGATCACCCTAAATACTATGCACCTACTACGTAATATAACACCTTGGCTACATCCACCACATGTTTTTCTGAACTAGACTGTGGTGTGAAAAATAAAGCTGATAGTAGGAGGAAAAAGAGATCCATGAGATGGTGTGAGTAGTGGATGTGACAGCAACGAAAACTGGATCAAGTCAAGCGAATAAATGGAACACTGTTTTAAACCAGAGCAGGATACTTAAACTACAAAGGAATGTATTTAAGCTTATGTAATGCTCCTGGAGCATTTCAGTAGCTGGTGAATGAGATTTTCCAAGAACACACTGACATGTTCCTAATCATTAAGGTAGATGATGAGGACATTGTTTCATGTAATCCTGCTAAACATCAACAATATGTAAAAGACAGATTGTGAGTTATACATTCAGCATGAGGAGTTTGTAGTAAATGTCATCTCACCTGTTAAAATAGCTACTGCTCAGCAGAAAGTACAAGCAATTCAGGTATGGGCTCAGTCCAGATATTATCCAGAGGCTTATGGGGGTAGCCAACTCCTACAAATGATTAATATCTTGTTCCATATTGGTGGTACTTTCAACAAAATTATATCAAAGGACTCTCATTTGGATAGAGAGAGAGAAAAAAGAGGAGGCATTTTATTACTTAAATTACTTTCAGCTGCTATTTCACTTTAAACAGATGGATACAAGCAATTCCATTAGTAAACCAATTTATTTTATTGAGATTTGGAAAGGGATCTAGTCATAGATATGATTGAAAGATGCACCTTAGTACCATGTTACTGAAGAATGTTACATTCTGATAAATACAATTGCATCACTTATTGTGAAATTCTGTTCCCTTTGTAGCTATAAGAAACGCCATCTTGAAGGCACAGAAGTCTCATTTGAAATCATTGTAGGCCATCATAAATTGTCAAATGTCTGAATCATTGACAATGGTGGAATCTTCTCCCAAATTGGTTCCACTATAACACTTCAACAAAGGAGATAAAATATTTTGATAGTCAAGATTGCAGTTTTTACACTTCTACAGCCAGGCTACACAGCAGGCCTGAAGCTGTATTTTTCACTGTAGTGGATGGCACAGCAGATTCTGCACTCTACTTGTGATGTTTAACTTACAGGCCCTTGATACATTTTCAACCATATACTAAGGACTTACAGGTAAGTTAAATATGTCAATCAGGAATATGACAATTCAGCCATGTTTAATTGGGGAGCACATAAACTTTACCACTGATTAGCAGGGTTAAAGAGCATAGGGTTCTAATGTCAGCACAAATATAGGGTACAGAAAATGGTGAAAAATATGGATTGACCACGTAGGAAAGGTGGATTTCTTTCAGAGATGCAAGGGATTTACATGGGATCTTAAAGCAGTTAGACTAGGTAGCTAAACACCCTAAGCCCATTCCCCAGCATCTCCGAAAATCCTCACTCAAATTCCCATTGATGCAAAATTTAAGACACTTGAGGCAAAGTTTTCTTATGGCAAAGAAAACTTCTGAAAAATCCCAAATGCTGGAAGGCCAGAGAGAGATCTTCCCAAAGCTTTAGCCCATGCCTTGGTTAAAAATCTAGCTCCTCTCAACAACAAAAAAATCCAGCATCACCAGAGGAGAGCCTCCACAAGGAGAGGACTCTGTGACTATAGGAGGGGCACTGCTCTTTGTACGTTGGGACTATTTTGCTGAATCCCCATACCTGCTTCGTGGTGCAGAAACGCTATCCCCTGCCCTGAGAGTCCCCCCGCTGCAGCTTGCTGACATCCGCGGTCGCCGAGCGGGGGACTCCATTTCCCAGGATCCTTTGGCGGCGCAGAGTGACGAGGTCAAACAAGCGACCGGAGGCGCTTAAAACTTCGTGCAGCTCCCGCGTCGCGGGATCGCGCTCGGGTCTGCGCCGGGCTTAGCCCGGGCAAAGGGCGGGCCGTCTGTGGCTGTCCAGGGCTGTTCAGAGCTGGGCTGGGCCATCCCCCCTTTGTTTTGTTATCTGCCAATTCCACTTCGGACTCAGAAGTAAGAACTGCTGTGAACAATTCTGCTTAACATCTTGCTATAACACTGTATGTTCCCTACCTTAAAATGACCACGAAATCTAGTCTGGGTGGGAAATTGCTAACGGGGGGCTCATCCTCCTCCTTTAAAGGGACCCTAGATAACTACATCACTAGGGCCGTTACAGTCGTAGAACGTGAAATAGAGCAGGCTGAACGGCGTATATCATCAGAGTGGCACAACAAACGTTCCTCCCTAGGCACTATCCAGAAAGCCTTATCTCCATCCCGCTTCATTCTGGCTTTGCTTTATCAACGGACATTGGTATCCCGCGCCAACTCCAAGACCTATCTGAATGTCCGGCCAGTTTGGGGGTTTGTTTTCTACCAACATTATAATCGATTCCCCCACGGATAGCTCTTTCGAAGAGCAACTCCCAGCAAAAACCATTAGTGCTGGAACACCAGCGCCATCCCTCCCCATAAAAAGAAAACGTTGCCGAAATAAACAAAAAGGTTCCAGAGCAAAAAATCCTAAACCCTCAATAACCACCAAAACTTCTAGCACTGACCCGCAAAGCAAAATTGAACATAATCCCCTGCACACACTTCTGCCAGACGATCTCATGAGAAATATAGAGCACTTGATGAAATCCTTACTGCTGCCTCTTGTAGAGAGGGTTAAGCGAATAGCAGACCAACTTGGGTCATTTCAAGCCACTGGTATCTTGAACATGAATTTACTCAGAGAACTGTCTACAACCAGGTATCCTCTGTACCTGCAGAAAAACTCAAACTTAGCGACTGCCCATCTAGGGGTAAGTCTCAATCAACTGCCCAAGATATTCTTCCCACTAGTCAACCTATTAAGCCAGCTCCCCCTATCTCAAAACTCAGAGAAACCCGAGAATCAGAGCAAACTAACAAAAGGGGACAGGCACATGATAATCCTGGGGGGAGGCGAATGGCGGTCAAAAACCCCAGAGGGAACGTGCAGCACGTAAACCTTCCGCCTGAAGCAGAACCTTACGTAATAGTATTAACTGGGGTTCCAGAGCTGAAGCCAGGACAATTTGAAAACTACCAGACCCTGAAAAACAAGGTTAAGTATTGGTTAAGTGTTAATAGGCCACTACCCGCAAGTATTGATGGTAAAATCTTAAACGTTAGGATGTTACCATGGTTGGGACAAAGACCTAAGGATGTACATGGGGACAGTGTAATTATAAATTTTAAAAAGACTATCAGGCTACAAATTTTATCCGAGACTGGTATAGCGATAGCTATGAGGGAGGCATATCTACTAGATCATTAAGCTATTTCTACCTAAGAGCCTTGGTTGAAATTCAAAAGCCAATGAACTCCAAGAGTAACTCGGGCCCAACTTTTAATATTGCTACCTCTAATCGTTTTGTGGCTCTCTCGAGCTTAGAGGGGGTAGACTGACTTGCAGATAAGCCCAACAAGACCCAAAAGGACCATGTAACTGCAACTAATATAGGCACTGAGAATGTAGACGTTCCCATTTTGGAAGCTCTTTCTTATAACCCTCCCCTAGAGAGCATCCTTAAATCCCAGAATCGGGACCGATGCCCAGTGGCGGATGGTTCCCTTAAACCATCGCACAACTCTTTCTCTTGAGGTTACGCAGTTTTCGACTCCGCTTCGTAGTCAGCCGCCATTTTATGCTTAGCCACCATTTTATGTTGCCTCACTCAGGCAGCATGGCTAAACGCGGTAAACGTGGTGTTTTTGCCTTTTCAGCTGCTACATGTCCTTTCTGTTAAATAACAATCCTTGTCCATGTTTACGAAACCGATGTCAGGATCTGGCCGAGTTCGTAAAGCCATGTCTAGACTGATTAATCCATGTCTTACTCCACTGTTTGGGTCCCACAATTCTTCCATTCTGTATCTTGTTTAAATGGCCTTCACTATTCTCTTCGTGTGTTCTCTTGTTACATAGCCTCTCCTTTGAAGCATTCTACACATGTTTTACCACCTGCAAATTGAATTACGGGCACTAGTGTTGATTAACTTGAGGAGAGGTGAGCACACGGGGTCTGAAAGGAGGGTGTGTTTTAGACATCCGATAGCTTGTTTTCGAACTATTCCTATTTGTCATTTTTGTGTGTATTGGGAGTTGGCATTGTAAACTTGTTCTGTATAATAGACAGTGCGCCACAGATTGAAGTGGCAGTCTCTTGAGAACCTACCTGTGTGGTACTTCTTAGATAACTGTGCTTAGCTGCAGCTAATAAATCTGCTCTTCTACGCCTAACAGAGTGTCTCGTGGCTCTGTCTGTCAAGGCAGGTGAACCCGGGGATATTAGGCGTGCCCTGCACCGCTTGGCCCATAAGGCCAGGTTCTCCACTCTCCCGACCTTCCCCCTGTAACTGAAGTCTTTCAAGTTCCTCATTCTCCCTCTATTGAACCAATTTGTTCTTTAACCCTGACCATGATCTATTGGAATGTAGCAGGGTTATGTACATAAATCGACCAACATTCCTGGCTTGAAACAATCCGTAAACATAACATACTATGTCTCCAGGAGACTTGGTTGATTTCTCCTATTCATTTACAGGGATCCAAGACGTTTCACTCAAGCGCTCGTTCTTCTCCCTCAGGTAGACCTAAAGGAGGTCTAATTATCTATCTATCCAACGACCTCCCTCTTAAGGAAATATCTGAACTGAAGATAGCCGAGAATTACCAAATTCTTAGAATAACGGTGAAGAAAGGGTCCTCGTATTTTCTGGTTAACTTCTACAACAATTTGTCTCTACCTGGATCCGTAAATGTTTTAAATGAAATATCAGTTTTTTTAATGATGCAACAGTCTAGATACCCAGTATCTTCTTTTAATTTGATTTGGAGGCGGTGATTTTAATATTCCTTTGTGTGTTAATTACGAAAATGCTAAGTATGGTATTACAGACGAACGTGGGTGATCTTTAGCCCATTATATTCATTCTAACTCCGGGAACTGTTTAAATTAACATCTTTTCTCCTTAGATTTGGGTTTTGCAAACGACCTGGTAGTCCCTCCTACAGCTTTTTCCCCTACATTCCATGGGAGGGTTCTATCGAGTGTTATAGACTTCATATTATGTACACATAACACGCAAGCACACTTGTCAAATTTTGCAACAGGAGTGGATATTAGCAGTGATCATTATTCTAACAGTCTTACTGTTACAGTTCAGAGTACCTCTCAACAACCTAACATTCCTAGTCTGCTTAACCAACAAGCCCTGACCTTAGCCAAGTTGAATGGCTATTCAGTTAAATGGTCGAAAGCAGACCCGAATGTACTGTCTGCTAATATAATAAAAAGAGCACTCCCCTTATTGGAAACATGTTTAGACCTAGAGTCTCCAAAAGATCTGATTCTAACCAGTTTTGCTGAGATCACCAAAATAATTAGAGAGGAACTATTCCGTAAGCAAAATTCCAATAAATCACAAGTGAAAGGTTGGTTTAACCCCCAATGTCGTAGGGTGCTCTCATCTTTAAAGGAGGCCCTACGCAACCCTATAAGAGATCCACTTGAAGTCAGAAAATTAAGGAAATGATATAATTTGGCCATTAAGAACTGCAGACGGGAAATTAAAAAGGACCTTTGGGAACAGCTCCATGAGAGCTGTCGCACTAAGGACTGCTCAGCTTTCTGGCGAGTAGTCAAATCCTCTTTTCTCTCTGATTCAAGCTCTGCACCCAGGTTACAAGTGGCAGTAACCGCAGAGAGCTGGGTTAACCATTTCTCGAACATTTTCTGTGCAGATAATCTAACCCAGAATGACAGTGGGAAAGCTAGGGAAGGTGTTCCCCATACTACCAACATCTACCCCATCCAGTTAGCATTTGGGCATAATGAAATCATTAAAGCCCTGTCAGCTTCTAAATCTGGCAGGGCGCCCGGCCCGGACGGGGTACCGTTAGATGTTTTTACCCATAATCAGGAGTTATGGTCACCGATTTTGACCCGTGTTCTTGAAGCCGTCATATCATTGGGGTTAATTGACTCTTGGTCTACCTCAACCTTGCTCCCCATTTTTAAAAAGGGAGACCGCAATAACCGTGCATGCTATAGACCCATATCCCTCCTTGACTCCCTTGGCAAAGTGGCCGGTCGGCTGGTCCTCGAGCGCCTACAGGATTGGGCCGCTGCTAACAATATCATGACAGATTTGCAAAATGGGTTCCGGGAGGGACTGGTAACCGAAGAGCAGGCGTTAAACCTCTCCCTTTTTATTGGTAAATACACTGGGGCAAAGAATGGCAATCTGCATCTAGTGTATGTAGACTTGTCCGCAGCGTTTGACTGAATGTCTCATTCTAAACTGTGGTCGATACTTCCCGAATTGGGTGTTGACCCGCCTCTGGTCACATTTCTACGAGAACTCTACTCTGACGCCTCAGGGAGAGCGAGATACGGAGTGCATGGCGAACTTACTCCATCATTTGCCGTCACCAGGGGAGTTAGACAGGGCTGTGTCCTGGCTCCCTTCCTTTTTAACCTTTACACCAATGGCCTTGAGTTGGCCATGTTGGAAGGGAGCCAGGACCTACCAACAATTGATCACCGCCCCATTCCTGCATTATTGTATGCGGATGATTCGGTGATCATGGCAAGAACCCCAAACCAGCTGCAGCACCTTCTTAATAATTACTGCAAGTTTATGTCATCTTTGGACCTGATGGTCAACATTAAAAAGACCTTCGTAATGCACATTGGAAAGCGGGTAAAGAAGCCTAAACCGATCTTTATCTCAAAAGACAAGCTGGAATGTACTAATACGTACCCCAATCTAGGTATTTTATTTGACAGCAAAATGTCCTGGAAGCAGGCCATGTGCAGTAGGAAATTAATGTTTCTACGTGCAACAACTGTCCTGGTTACTTTCGCACGTAAGCTTGAAAAGCCTCCTCCCGAAGAACTTCTGAAAATATACTATGCCAAATGCCACAGTGTGGCAGTCTATGGTGCGGGGGTGTTGGGCTATGCTGCCGTAGAAGCTCTTCAGGTGGTAGAGAACGGTTTTATTAGGTACATGCTGGCAATTCCAAAAG